>NC_068384.1:13323604-14028604 GCF_023724105.1 Carassius gibelio
TTTCTGAAATTAAATGGCTTATGACTCAATCTTTAACTAATTTGATTATTAATAACTACATATTACATGGTAAAAATGTTTGAGCTCATATTGAGACATTTGACTTGGGGCACCCTTTGTGAAGCTGTTGAGATCATTTCTGAAATTTAGAGGAGACAAATGTGAGAGATCCAGTGTTTCTTGCTATAATGGGAACATCTGAGCACAGTGTCTGATAATGATGATGATGAGCTCTTTTCATCTTTCTTAAAGGAGACCATTGTGAGAAGCAGGAGACTCAAGCAGAAGTCTCCATTTGATCTTAAAGTAACCTAATTTCTGTCTAGGAGAAAGGTCTGAGATGTTGAAGAGATCTCACTTTTGATTTTTCTTTCCTCTGGGTTGATTCAACAAAAGTTAATAATTAAAGTCAATGATCGATCTATGTCGGTCTCATTACTACCTTATTTTTATTTATTTTTTTATTTTTTTCATAAACATCGTCTTCATTTAGAGAAAATGTATTAGGTTTCCCCAGAAAGTGGGTTTCTCCGTTATTTATTTGTCATTTGGTTCCTGTGAGAGAAACAAGATGGGCATACATAATTCTCATCCTCTTGTGATGCCTATTGTCTCTCAGTCTAATTTAATTCCCCATTAAAACTAGTGATAGTGGGCAGTGAAAGAATCACTTTACTTTCAGCCGCTCTCTAACTCTTCCCACTGTTCACCAGCAGACTCATTAAATCAGTCTGACTCCTGACCTGGTTCGACCGGCCTCTTCCAAGACACTAATGACTTTAATCAACACTGCCTGCGTGATATACTGTTAGACTCTGATAAGTAACATTATTTTCAACCAAAGCAAAACTATGAACATTGCAAGAAATATAAATATGCTTACCTACTTAAAAATCAGGGTTTGTATGTAAAGAAAAGCTACACATCTTTTATAAGTGTTGGCATGCCTTCCCATACCCTGATAAATGTAATTGCTAATCCTAATCTGATTTATTCAAGTAAAAAAACTCCATAATGGATAGAATTCTACCTGTATTCAGCCTTCAATTAACATTCCTCCTCTGTGGAATTTAGATTTTGGCTTTTGATGGGCCTGGCTGGATCGAATTCAACAGATTTCATAACAGAGATTGGTGTGACTGTCAGAATTAACACCTTATTATCAGCCATGACAACCAGAGATGAACTCGAGAAAGAAAGAAGTCTGCCTTCAATATGGCAAAGACACACAAATCCAGTTCCATGCTGTTTATTTATAACAGTTAACAGCTGTTCGCATGTCTACATGTTTCATTTATTTTTACCTTAAGATGCAGACAGGCTGATTTCTCAAAGTTGATCATAGAGACCATTTGTGTCGGTGGTTCTGTGATCTACAATTATACCTGCTACATTCCCCTGTTAATGCGACAAACTGAATACTTTTTCTTCTCATTGCCACCGACAGACGAGATTTGGACCAAATTATTTTAAATCTTCTTATAGAAACAATGATGCTGAGGCAGATCAGACAATTGTGCAGAAAGGAGATAATTGTAGGGTATAAAAAAGATAGCTTATTTAACGGCTTATGATTTTGACCAGAGACAGAGTTAGTAGGAGGAGAAACAGGAGTCAGTTTATTACACATGAAACAGATAAGGGGTTTGAATTACACTAATTTAGGGCCATTTAGGACAAAACATCAGTGACAGAGTCAGACTCCTGCTGCTCTATAAAAATGAAATATGAAATATCTGACCTTTGGTTTAACGTGTTTAGTGCAATTAAATTAGGCCATACATCCCTTCTCTGTTTCACACTCTCCTTCTTTCTGTCTCAGTCAAAGGGCAATTGACTTAATTTACAGCTCTCGTTTGTCAGTACAGTGTTCTCCATTAAGACTGTTTATAGTGCAGTGCTGAAACATTTAAAGATGAATAGGAGAAGCACACTAGAGGAAATATTCCTATCCATTTATCTCTTAACACATGGCATTAAAGGGTGTCACCGAGGTAAACATGTTGGCAAAACAAATGAGTCATTAAATACTGCACAACAGCTAAATCTATACTGTGCCTCATAGTTAGTGAAGGTCATAACATCAAAACCGGTTGTAATTATGGCCAGGATGTGAAGTACATTTTGAATAAACAACTTGGACATTTGGAGCCTGGGCAAATCCATTCAGGGCTGGGAAGAATTATGTGGCTTATTTCGAATCAGCACTCATAATTGTTTGTACCACAAGCCTTTGAATTATTTATATTAAACATTTTGCATGTATTCTGTTACCTGTTTAAAGAACCTGTTTGTGCTCTGGGTCCTGTTGGGCCAACAGATTGGATTTGTTTGACTGCTATGCCACCTCAGAAAGCTGAATGTAGTAATTAAACTGTTATCTGGGGTCAGAGCAAAAAGTAACATAGCAAGGTAAAAGACAAAAAACTGAAAATCTCCATGCGAAGGATTTCCCACAAAGCTGCTTGTATCAGCGCCTCTTCTTTTAATATTGTTTCTAGTAACAGCTGCCTTGGAGCAGCCTTCTAGTTTTGTAGCTTGAAATAATACTGTAGTTGCAAGCATTCAGTGTCATATTCCAAAATAATTTTAGCAATATAAATATACTATAATGTACACAGTAGTAGTAACTGGTAAAAATATAACTTTTTTAATAAAACATAGACTGATTTCTTTTAACATTTATTTATTTATTAATAAAACATTTTAATAAAAAAAATGTTCTTATTTGTTTTAAATGAATAAAAAATTTCACCATATGACAAAGTAATTAACAGGTTTTTACTGATGGGTTCGGGTTGTGAAATACAATTTATTTAAATTTTCTACAGTGCACAAAGAGATACAGTACGGCGTCAAAGCAGTGGTCACGGTTTAGTTTTTCTTCAAAATAAATTCCCTGTTCTGCTTTTACACAAGATAATGCTCCACAGCTTTTCTTCTCAGCTCTCTGCTTCACACATTCATTAAGGACTGCAGGGATAAAAGAAATAAAAAAAGAAATAAAAATTCATTGTATGTGGTAAATCTAAATATAATGATCTTGGTAAGGCCAAGACTATTTGCGTGACGTTGTATAGTTTAACTTTTATCCCATCCAATCGCTGTCAGATTCTCCAGCAGAGATTTTATCTGGTGATTGAATTTGGTTGTTTATAGCTCTCTTCTGTCTCAGTGCATGCACAACTCACCCTTCACATGTATTTAATTTGCTCAGCACATAATTAGGTGGTATTTTATAATTCACACATCCGTCCAATAAGCCCCTTTTCCCTGTGTCAGGAAGATGAACGAGGCTAACTGGGATGTTTTCATTTAAAAAAAAAAATAGGTGGAAAGAATGAAACATGGGATTTTAATTATGTCGAAAGGCTAACACGGTGTTTATTTAAAGAATAAGAATAAATAAATAAAGGGACATGAAATTTTTAGTTGAAATGATATTTGGGAGAAGACTCCAGCATGAACAGTGCTGAATACAGGTTAAACAGGGTCCAACATGTCTTGTGATCAGATCACTCAGATTATAGTTAGATGCACTCATGATACACAGGTGCTCACATCCCAGAGAATTAAAGGAATAGTTCACACAATTAAAATAAAGTTTTTGTAATGCTAAATTTCTGCAAATCTGTTCTGATGAAGAAACAAACTCATGGATGGCCTGAGGGTTTGTAAAAAAAAAAAAAAAAAAAAATCAACGACTGCATTAAAAAAAAGGAAACAAAAATATAGACCTATCAACATGCATGCATGGTGTGCAGGAAACTTAAGTTTAAAGTTTGACAAAAATAATCTTACTGAAAATATCATGTTTAATTAAACATTTTCAAAATGAGATAAAAAAATGATTTTACCTAAAAGCACCTGTCACAGAGGCAAACATGCAGTAATTAAATTGTGAAATGAAAAAAAAAAAAATAGCATTACAAAGTTTTCAGAGAACACAAAAAAGCTTTCCAAACTGTTGACTGAGTTTCACATTTTTACAATGCCACATCATTTCATTCTGTACTTGTTCTTCTTCTTATTTTACACAGGGTTGGTCTGAGAAAGGACAATTGGATCCTCACATGTTTAACATGAGAGCAATTTGAGACATCAAAATGCAGATGGCAGCGCTTTCGCTAGGAATATGAAGCACTTAAGGGTGTGAGAAATTTACAGCTTAGTTAGATGAGTTACAGCTCAAAGGCGTCTGACTTAAATATGATAGATGGAGCATGCAGATACCGAATTACAAATTCCACCTCAGGAATTTAGAGTAACATAACTGCTAATGGCCAAGTTCGTTGTTTCTTGTTTGTGTATGCTAATTTAGTATAATCATAATGACCTCATACTTTTTAGCTATTATTTCATGCCCAAATTATGCAATGTTTCTGTATAAGTATAGCACAAAAATCCATCATCAAATGCAAAGTGAATTAATTCGACTGAATTACATGAAATATAAATTAACCACGAGAACCTGCTGAGGAAATGACAGTTTGATGCGAGTATATATTTGAAAGAGAGTGCCTATTTCTTTGAAGAATAATTTTGCTACAATCCCCACTGAGACTTCCCAAAAGCAAACAATATTTTAATTAGTTTAGCCAAGGAAAATATTTTTCCAAAAGCCTCAACTGGTATTTCAAAGCTCACAAAGGAGTGTGCAAAATGATTCCTGAATACCACAAAGCTCACAATTATTCTTCTATTAGTGTAGCTAGCTCAATCTTTATTGAAATTTGGCCCATTTCTGGTAAATTCCCCAATACAAATTATTCACAATTCCTTGACAGCTGCAACATAATTTAGATTTCTTATGTAATTAAAGACAATTTTAGATCTTGCACAATGGGCAGTGTAATATCTTAAAAAGGTGATGCTGAGGATAGCATAATGTGCTGTGATATGTGCAACTGCTGATAAAGGAAGACTGGAGTGTCAAGCCTTCTGTTGGTCTATTCTAGAATTTTCTCATTATAGTCTCACATCTGGTATCAATGGCACAAGGCCAGACACTTAAGCACACGCACACCAGGGAGAGCTGACATAGGCAGAGAGTTTAGCAAACCACTGAAGGTCCTGATAAACTAGTTTCATTGCAAAAAATAGAAACAAATGGACAAGTTTACCAAATGAGTGTGCCTATTTCACACATTATTTCACCCAAATATCTGCATCCTAATCACTAACCGGTGGTGGTAGTCTGAGCTGACCCACAAGATTGGCAGTAAATGGGCCATATCATACACCCGGGGAAGGCGCGACACAAGTGTTTTTGCTAGTTTAAGTCTAACGCAGTTCTCATTTTCTTTTCCTGAGATGCATTGTTTCTTTGCTTTGCCCAAAAAACACCCATTACTCATTAATAGAACAGGGACAACCCGACCATGCGCGGGATGCACCGAATGTTTTCCCATTGTTAAACCAGAAAAAGTGGATTCAGACATGTCCTGAGGGCACCTGCGCTGTGTGCTTTAGACCATGCACTTAGATCATTAACATAGTGCCCCAAGTGTGCCAATTGCATTGATTTCCAAAAAGCAACATTTGATAACTTTAACTTTCATCCAATGGACAAAAAGCAACAATAACAACGCAACAATAAACCATTTTTTCAAAATATAATTTTGTGTCTGTATGTCCCACAGAAGACAGAAAGTCATATTGGTTTGGAATGACATGAGGGTGAATAAATAATGAAAGAATAATCACAATGATAGAAGTCTTGTTAATCGCATAGCACTGGAAATTTCAACATTTTTGTTCCAGAATTAAATGCCTGTTTGACTATTGTTGATCTTTAAAAAAAAAATAAAAAAAATGTTCAATGTGCACTATATTGTATGTTTCAGAAACAAATATTTGTGGGACAAATCTGAGTTCTTACCTATTCAGGTGATTTCTGCAACCTCTGACGCAGGAACAAATCACACTGCTGTTTATCTGTGTGCCACAGTTCTCAAGATCACAGCAAAAAGAAGAGTGTGAAGTGTGAGTCACCTACCTCTGTATGTTCATTATGCATGTTTACAATATAGGCAATAACCGATGAACATCACATATAAATTTCAAATCAAAAGCAGACGAGAAAGCATTTCAAAGGTGTCCTTTATTTCATGAATTACATTTATTCATAAATATTATGTTTTTTTGGGAGTAACACCACAGAACATTTTACAACCTTAGCTAACCAAAATAAATAAATGCTTTTTTTTTTTTATTCAGAAAAACATAAAACTTGCTCATAATAGAAGTATATTAAAATTATAAATACATACATACATACATACATACATATATATATATATATATATATATATATATATATATATATATATATATAGTATTGTTCAAAATAATAGCAGTACAATGTGACTAACCAGAATAATCAAGGTTTTTAGTATATTTTTTATTGCTACGTGGCAAACAAGTTACCAGTAGGTTCAGTAGATTGTCAGAAAACAAACAAGACCCAGCATTCATGATATGCACGCTCTTAAGGCTGTGCAATTGGGCAATTAGTTGAAAGGGGTGTGTTCAAAAAAATAGCAGTGTCTACCTTTGACTGTACAAACTCAAAACTATTTTGCACAAACATTTTTTTTTCTGGGATTTAGCAATCCTGTGAATCACTAAACTAATATTTAGTTGTATGACCACAGTTTTTTAAAACTGCTTGACATCTGTGTGGCATGGAGTCAACCAACTTGTGGCACCTCTCAGCTGTTATTCCACTCCATGATTCTTTAACAACATTCCACAATTCATTCACATTTCTTGGTTTTGCTTCAGAAACAGCATTTTTGATATCACCCCACAAGTTCTCAATTGGATTAAGGTCTGGAGATTGGGCTGGCCACTCCATAACATTAATTTTGTTGGTTTGGAACCAAGACTTTGCCCGTTTACTAGTGTGTTTTGGGTCATTGTCTTGTTGAAACAACCATTTCAAGGGCATGTCCTCTTCAGCATAGGGCAACATGACCTCTTCAAGTATTTTAACATATGCAAACTGATCCATGATCCCTGGTATGCGATAAATAGGCCCAACACCATAGTAGGAGAAACATGCCCATATCATGATGCTTGCACCTCCATGCTTCACTGTCTTCACTGTGTACTGTGGCTTGAATTCAGAGTTTGGGGGTCGTCTCACAAACTGCCTGTGGCCCTTGGACCCAAAAAGAACAATTTTACTCTCATCAGTCCACAAAATGTTCCTCCATTTCTCTTTAGGCCAGTTGATGTGTTCTTTGGCAAATTGTAACCTCTTCTGCACATGCCTTTTTTTTAACAGAGGGACTTTGCGGGGGATTCTTGAAAATAGATTAGCTTCACACAGACGTCTTCTAACTGTCACAGTACTTACAGGTAACTCCAGACTGTCTTTGATCATCCTGGAGGTGATCATTGGCTGAGCCTTTGCCATTCTGGTTATTCTTCTATCCATTTTGATGGTTGTCTTCCGTTTTCTTCCACGTCTCTTTGGTTTTGCTCTCCATTTTAAGGCATTGGAGATCATTTTAGCTGAACAGCCTATCATTTTTTGCACCTCTTTATAGGTTTTCCCCTCTCTAATCAACTTTTTAATCAAAGTACGCTGTTCTTCTGAACAATGTCTTGAACGACCCATTTTCCTCAGCTTTCAAATGCATGTTCAACAAGTGTTGGCTTCATCCTTAAATAGGGGCCACCTGATTCACACCTGTTTCTTCACAAAATTGATGACCTCAGTGATTGAATGCCACACTGCTATTTTTTTGAACACACCCCTTTCAACTAATTCAACTAATTGCCCAATTGCACAGCCTTAAGAGCGTGCATATCATGAATACTGGGTCTCATTTGTTTTCTGAGAATCTACTGAACCAACTGGTAACTTGTTTGCCACGTAGCAATAAAAAAATATATGAAAAACCTTGATTATTCTGGTTAGTCACATTGTACTGCTATTATTTTGAACAATACTGTATATATATATCAAATGCGGAGTTTTGCGCATCATGTGTGTGTGGGTGAGCACATGTGTGTGTGTGTGTGTGTGTGTGAGAGAGAGAGAGAGAGAGAGAGAGTGACAGGGTCACACAGTGGAGTCAGCTGTCTTTACCGTCAGTGACTTGTGTACTGCAAACACATACGAGCTTCATCACTGTGTCTGTCATGATACTCTGTTCCCCTTTCGGGCTTGAACTGATGGTAAAACTAAGGAAATTATTAACTATCTTTCCATTTATTTTGAAAGATGTAGCTTACGATTATGGAAAGGGGCGTTACATTTTCAACGAGTGCTTACGGTGTTCAGCCAATCACAATGCACTGGGTCAGCTGGCCGATCAGAGCAGACTACGCTTGTCAGAAGGAAGGACTTTGTAGAAGACTACAGGTTTGAGAGAGGCGGGGCATAGAGGACCTACAATAATGTACAGTATTTGAAAAATAATGTGTTTTTGAACATTAAAAGCAAAAAAAATAATGATATTTTAAAAAGTATCACATGACCCCTTTAAAGAAGGACAAACACTGCAAAACTACACCAATCTGGTCAGACTCAATCCTCTCCTCAGTGAAGACACATGAAAACAGACTAGGAAAATAAAATAAAAAAAAAAAAAATCCTAAAGGACTCTATGCAGTAAAACATAGTTCAGAGCTAGCCTAGCCTAGTCCAGAGCTTTCAGAACCGTGGACAGCGCAGCAAGATGATGATCATAAGCACACTTCAAGAGTGGCTCATGGACAACCCTGTAAATGTCCTTTGAGTGGTCCACCGAAAATATCTGTCAGCTCCCAATCCAACCTGAAAGAGCCTGAGTAGGGAAGAGGTAAGAAGTGGAATGGCAGATAATTGCCAAATGCAGATGTGCATAACTTACACATCATAAAAAAAATAAAAAAAAAAAAAATAAAAAAGTATATATATATATGTGTGTGTGTGTGTGTGTGTGTGTGTAGACTGATGTGAAAATTAGTCATTTAAAGCAGTTTAACATAAGGCAACAACATAAAACGTGAAAAAGGGGTATGAATACTTTCACAAGACACTCTGTATATATGTATAATACATGTATAATTACAATGTAGTACTGCTGTTGAATAACCCATAATACAGAACAAATGAGCAAGAGCTCTAATCCTTGGTCCAGCAGATGACTGCAGACTTAAGCATTTGAATACTAATGTTCCCTTGGTACACTACAACTTTCTCTCAGTCACGGCTCAGTTCCGCTGCTCTCTCTGGATGGAGTTTTCCCTCACCAGCTCTGTTTGCTCTGGTTTGTCAGATCTCCTTAAGTCCTCTGGCCCTAGTTCTTATACCATAACACAGCACAAAGTCTTCTGGTCATAGGTTGTCAAGGAGAATAACAACATCAGCCCTGCTTTTGGTATCTGCAGTAAATGCTGTTTTCTCATGAGTTAAAACACAGAGCACAGACTGTAAATAGTTCACAGAGGTGTGCATCAATATCCACGGTGGCTGATATTGATTTAACATTTCTGGTGTAAATGTGAGGGAAAGGCTTTGACACTTCAACACCCCGGTCTCCATCTCAAGCACAGATGGCATCTCCATCTCCAACAGCTGTTTGCTAACCTCACATGTCACACTCTTTATGTGATTTTGTCTGGAGATTTTGCTGGTTCTCATTCGCACTGCTGCATTAAGTATTAAGTATGTCTCTGGAAAGCACGGCTGCCCATGGAGCTGCAGTTTAGGGGAGAAGGTTTGACTAATGCACCCATCTCGTGCTCTCATGCGCTCATTAAATGGTTGACAAGATGAATCACATCATTCTCAGTGCAGCACTCTAAATGAAAAGCAGGTTTAATTTCATGAAGCCAGAGGAGAATGGCTCTAAAAGTGACTCTTACTGCATAAGATATGAAACATGATGCTTAATTTTAAACGGTTAGAATGTCTTCCTGGGAAACAGCTTAAGCTCATGTTCTTCTGTTCTGCTCTTTGTATAAGGTTTGCAGTAGGAATATTCCAGGTCAAATCAACTAATGCTCTGGCAAAAACATGGTGGGATTGCACTTTTTTATCTACTTTTATTCTGTTTTAACACAAAATGTGCATTTGATTTTTGTTTTATATGCATATAAAATCAATTTGACTAATAATTTGGTTTGAAAAAAAGTTTACAAGTAGATACTGTATGTCAAGCATTTACCTTTCATTTGAAGTGGTGTTTTTTTTTAGATGTATAACCCTAGTTTGTTCATTTTAAAGCTGTATGTACAGATAGTCACATCATGTCTCTTCCTGGTATCCATGTACAAACATGCAAAAGATAGACTTTGTATTATCAACATAAAATCTGTACATTTTGCATCTTAAAAGGTGGAATATACTATACCACCTTCAAAATCTGAACACTACACAAAAAAAAAAAAAAACTAAAAGAAAAAAGAAAAATATAATAACCCTAATGTTCCTTTTAACCCCGATCTCTGTGAAGCTCATGATCATACTGTCCAAAGCTGAAACTAAGTTTTTTTAAGCTTGCTTATATGTTTTAAATACTTTGCGCACGATTCATGAAACCTTACTGTGACATTTCTCCCCTACCAGAGGTGTCCTCAGCTTAGACGCACATGCAGCCTCTGAAATCACACTTAAGACTTTCTGAGTCTTCAATCTCCAGTAGCAAAGCCACAAGATTCAATCCGAGAGATGCATGAGAAGCCATGTGACGTCAGCCAGTCATGTTAGAACAGTGGGAGTGTGAAATTGTGTGAAGGTCACCTGTTTAGACACCTATTTTCAATATTCCATTTCTATTCATGGCTACCAACTGCTATGCAAGGATATGGTCACTAAGAAGAACTCTCATAGAAATAACACTTCTATGAAACAGAGTTTCTTCAAGAGCATGTGAGCTTTAAAAAAGTATTGAATGCAGCAAATTGGAACTGATTGGAACTTTCACGGCTGGGATATAGAGCAAACAACCTTTAAAATGACTGTAGATAACCTTTAAAAGTGTGAAACATACAAACACCACCCACAAACACATTGCTGCCTGCAAGTCATCTAGGGACCACAAGAAGTCCTTGCTTTCTGACTCTCCCCCCACCCCTTCTCCCCACAGCCTTGCATTTATTTGGAAACAATTAATCATTCCTGGCTTCTCAAGTCACTGGTTAAACAGCAAACATAACCTTATTACTACTTAGTGGAGCAGAGGCACCACCAAGTGGGTAAATATGTTATGTACATCACAGACTCACAGGACATTTTAAAACATGACTTTCTATTGATATATAAAGAAATGATAATAGTTAGAGCTGTAGGACCATGTATATAAGCTTTGAAGTCATTTGTATGCTAGTCTTCTGCAACAGACAGAGCCAAGACATTACATTCCAGCTTGTGACATTACATGTGTTAGCTGTTGTGAAATGAGATATATCCCATTCAAACTTTCTGTTTAATAAGACATGTCAGCATTCAGTAGGTAAGAAAATGTTTATCAACCCATTCCTGTGGGGTCTTTAAAAATATATGTGTTAGCTCTGAAAAATGAAGGCTGTAGCTATATTAAACACTGTTGCTGCTTTTTACTTCTACACTCTCAGGATTTTGGATTTTGTGGCCTGCAGCTCACTGTCAGGAAGCTCAGAGTGCAGTATTGCCTCTGTTCAGCCATCAAATGCCCCCTGGTGAAGGACAGTTGGTTAGATTCCACATTGGGCAAAGCAGCAAATAAGACATGTGATTGACAAAAATCACAAGAAGTCCACACATTGTCGTTATGTTTTCTGCACAGTTTAAAAGAGCCATGAGAATATTAACATTTTAACAATTTCAAGTGATGATCTACACTGAAGAAAAAGCAGGTTACCTACAACTGGTAACAACTAAATTAACAGGTTTTATTCAAGTCAATAAGAAAAGGTGTAACACTCACTCTTGAAGAAAATTGTTTAACCAATAAAGTTGCATTTCTTCATGTATGAGTGTTGTACCTTTTCTAATTGACATGGCTGAGTCCATGGTTGCACCTCCTCTTTTTTTCTTGTCTTTATACAGCAATTTATGCCAATAAAAGATGTATGGGTTAAAGTAAAATAGCTAAAGTTGCGCTATTTATTTATTTATTCAATGAAAGTGACCTGACATTCAGCCAAGTATGGTGACCCATACTCAGAATTCATGCTCTGCATTTAACCCATACACACACAGCAGTGAACACACACCCGAAGCAGTGGGCAGCTATTTATGCCATTTATATTGAGGGTGGAGAGAGCGCTGTACATTCACTCCCCACATCTACAATCACCTGCCAGCCCAAGACTCAAACTCGCAACCTCTGGATGCCGGTGCACATCAATGATGCACATCAGGTGGTGGGCAGCTCCCCGTCATCATGCAGCGAGCTGTCCTGGACATGCCACGAGGCAATCCAACCCCTCTTTCACTACAAGGATGCGTGACGCAATCGTCCAGAAGTGTCAGAATGGGAGCTGAACACAGTCTCGAGAGGGTATACGCATCAGTTTGCACGCAGACCACCCCGTTTCAGCGGCATGATGATGATAGATGTGCAAGCCTGAGATGCACCGGTTTTGCAAGCAGTGATTTATTCTCTCCTGGCAAAACAGGCAATAGAAGCAGTTTCCTAATCAATAATACCTTTATGAACAGTCATCTCAATGGCAAAAAGTGACCCGAGAGACCTGAATTTACCCTATTCACACATCTTTACTAATCATTTATTATTAATTGTTGTTGCAGTAGCCAAATTAAAGTTGAAACTATTCATCATTTATAAATGATTACTAATAATTTAGGATCTTTATGGTCATTGGACTTTTAGCTCATGTAACAAGATTTGAGTAAAGGGTGACTGCTTAAGTTTAGCTAAATGCTTGCTAAAGATATAACAGATTGCAATTTTGATGATTTTTTTTATATATATGCCTCAACACTCACATTAGTCTATTACTCTTCAGTATATAATTGAACAGGATATTCCTTGAATCATAAAAAAAAAAAAAAAAAAAAAAAAAAAAAAAAAAAAACAGGAGAAAACATATCTTCTTATTAAAAAAAAAGAAAATACTTTTTCATTTATCAAAACAAAATAATATAAACAAATTAAACTTTTCCCTTATAATCAAATTGACCCCTGTAAACTGTTGAACCCTTAACCAACATTTTAATCATTTTATAGGTGCTTGATCATATATTGAAAGTTTATTGACATTTGTAAGCATTTTAACTTGCATGAAATGATTTGTTTGAACATTATGTTTAATAATTTTATTAGCAAAGTTTAACAAGCACATTATTTCATGTTTCTAACTCTTTGAATTTATATTAACTAATGATCCATTAAGCATTATTTAATGTTTGTTAATTATTTATTAATGAAAGTTATTGTAAAGTGTTACTGGTTCATCTCAGTGGACTTAAGAGACGCCTATTTTCATATCCAAATAGCCCCTCGTCACAGGTGCTTTCTGAGTTTTACATTCGCACTTATCAGTCCAAAGTTCTTCCGTTCGGGTTGGCATTGGCTCCAAGAACTTTTACAAATTGTATAAATGCAGCGCTTTCCCCTCTCAGGCAAAGTGGAATTCACATTCTGAATAATCTGGCTCATTATAGCCCAGTCACGGGATACACTGGAAAACCACAGATGCCAGCTTTTAGGATATCTGAAGCATCTAGGACTGACGATCAATGTGCAGAAAAGCAAACTTTGCCCCCACGGCGAAGCTTGCTCTTCTGCACATTGATCATCAGTCCTAGATGCTTCAGATATTGCTTGGGAATGGATTTGGACTCACGATCAATAAGAGCATGTCTCTCTCAAGAGCGAATACAGTCTTTGGTCAGTGCTCTCACCTCGTTCAAACCAGGGATAGTGATGATTCTGAAATGCTTTCAGAGACTGTTAGAGCAGTCAAGTCAGTAAAACTACATGATTTCTCTGCCTGTGGGATTGCATAGTCAAATGTAGTTTATAATTATAAATGAATGAGGCATTTATATAGTGCTTTATTATGTACTGTACACCCAAAGCACTTTACAATCATGTCAGGGGTATCTCCTCACCAACCACCAGTGTGCAGCAACTGGATGAGTAAAATCAAACAACATAAATCAGCCAAATTAAATGTCTTAAAGGGACCCTGAGGAATTCAGTGAAGTGTTTGTATATTAATATGTGCTTATGAGACTATTCTGAAGCCCTGACAGATGCAAGTAGCCTGCCTCAGTTAGAGTTCAATTGCTTGGTCATATAATGCGGACTCTCTGTGTATGACTGTGACTGGTCTTTGCTCATGGAGATGAAGGAATGGAGAAGTGAGGAAATTGGATGGCTAGTTAGAGCTTTATTGTGGCTTTTGGGAAATGAGAAACCCATTGTTTGTGGCTCACTGTGTTGGTCATAAGATGCCCCTCAGTGATAGTTATTCGAAAAACATTTAATTAAATCTTCCTGATATGTTGTTGTTATACTGCTGTCAGCTCAGCTTATTCAATTTTTGGACAGAAAGGAATTCTGTTAGTCAGAAAGGATGCATTACACTACATTACAAGGGACACTAAATACTTTCAGATTGCAACAAAAAAATATATTTCAAATAAATACTGTTCTTTTGAACTTTCTACATTCATCAAAGAAACCTGAAAAACAGTGACACTGAAGAGTACTTGCCTTGGAATACATTTCATTTTAAAATATTTCACAACTTTAAGGTTTTTATATTTTTATAAAGTAAATGCAGTTTTGTTGAGCATATGAGACTTCTTTTTGAAACAAACAAATAAATAATCTTACTAACTTTTGAACAGATGTGTATATCTTGAAAGGGTGCTACAGTTGCCTGATTTTGAGTGGTTGTAAGACGTTTGTGAGAGTATGAGTGGCCTGATCAACCTGATTAACATCCAGTTGATTTGGATGTGCCCCTCCCTCTGCACCAATCAGACAGATGCAGTAATCACGGCCTTTACCTGTTGGTGTGGAGGAAGATAAAAGCAATAGCACAGCAGAGAGAATGTTACTGAAGTATCTGCTGACAGACTGCTTCACACAGCTCTTCTCATCTCTTCTTGAATTATCTCTTATATGCTGGCTTTTTATTTATTTTATTTTCTAGTTTTAGTGTTATTTGACTCCTTAAAGATGCTAATGGTGTATGAAACGTACCCTCTCTGAAAAAAGGTCTTATACACCTTCCAAATAATGTCGTTGTTTTTATTTTTATTTGTATTATTTTTAACTGGAGAACAAAACAGACCGTGATTACAAAAAGTATATTTTCTATGTATTATAAAACACTGTGAAATAAACTTATGACAAAAGCTAATACTGACTATTTGGTTGTCCTGTAGCCTACATTCTGTGATTTTGTTTCCTACTTGCTGATTTTTTTTTTTTTTTTATTTCAAATAATAAACAGTTGACCTGGTCATAGTGCTCAAGGTCAAAGGCTCTTTCAACAACTGAAAATTAATAAAACAGAATTGTTAATCATTTTTTTTCAGGTTCTGTTGGCTAGGGGTGTGCGATATCACACTTTTTGACCACACATTAACATCAAAATGTTGACTCAGTGGTAGAGTTACACTCATGGGACACTGCTCTTAATCGCAATCACAAAAGTACATTATAACATTTAATTTGTGTGCTTTTCTGACGGTAAGTGGGATTTCACCAAGTACAACATGTTCAACATCCTTGTTGATCCTGGAACAATATTCCAATCAACCAATCAGAACTGAGATATAACTTTTCAGGAAATATCTGTATTAGGCTTAAAATCAGGGTTAGGTGCCTCTACACCCTTGTTAATCAGCTATCATCTCCCACTAAATTTTAGGTATAAATTATGGGTAGGGTTAGGATTGGGGTAGGAATTGGGTTAAAGTTAGTCTCACCTAGCCAGACCTTCAGGCTGAAGGTCTGGAATTCATGGCAGCTTTCATTGGCCAAGGCCAGCTCATGAGGCCGTTTGACTGACATGTCCAACAACCAATCACAGTTTGTTTTGTTCATCATCATGTTTCAAGGCTTGGAAATGTCTCCACAATAACAGACCAGGGACGGTGTAAAACTCTCGGACACATTTTAAAGATTCTATGCCACAAACTTTAAATATTTCTCATACTTCTGAAAATTCAGCATTTAGCTTATCCTGATAAGCGCTGTTCATCATAGATGTAACTGTAAACACAACAGCTTTCTACTTTCGTGAGGGGGTTTGGCGCCACAATATCTTTGTATCCAATTGGAACATTACAGAACGCAATACACACGTCTCACGGAAATCCTGTAGAATTCAACCAATCTGATAACGACTTCGACACTCCTGAACTGTTTCCACTTTTGTGTCCCATATGCATCAGACAATTAGATAACGGTCCGTGGGCGTGACGTCTGAGGCTGAGACTAGGTTAAAGTAAGCCTAACAATTACAGGTTAGGTTACTACTTTTCAAAGTGTACAATTTTACATTTAAATAGGTATTTGCTTTTGTGTACTTATATTGGACTTGTTTCTGATTCCCTGTGGGTTTAATTATTAACTATCAAGGTTCATGTATTTAATAAAGCAGGTAACATGTCATGTGTTTACAAATGAGAGCTGCAGACACAGGGTGATTAATGAGATAGTGTGCTGCTAATTAGGACAGTGATTTAGTAATTAATGAGTGAGTTTTACAGCTGGAGGGAGCAGGAGGACAGTGGCTAGCTTACAGTGTCACCTCTGTGTGGGGAGCAGGAGAGCAGCAGTAGCAGCTGGACCATCATAAAAGGTCACTTGACTCAGAGAAGCATACTGTACTGCCACACAAACAAACACATCAATGTAGACAAATACTTGCTACCATATTAGTAGTAAATAGTATTAGTTAAATCCATATAATATTGTTAGTTAAATCCAAAGGAAAGACTTTAGGGTCAGGGTTAGGGTTAGGAAAAAATTCATCCATGCGCATTTAACACATTTTGTTAATGTTCAACAATGTCAAAAGTTCTAATTCTGAATTAATCTTCAAGCAGATTTGAAATAATGTTTGAATACATATATATTTCCACTGAACTTAGCATCAGTGAATTTATTTATTTTTATTTTTTGCACTGTATTCAAAATGTTTGAAATTAAATGAGCATGACACTTCTAATTTAACATTGGCATGTAGGGGAAGAGATCAGCCAGAAATGGCACACATAAATGATACTTTGGGTGAAAATATGTTTTAAATATACAAGGAATTATACAGGCATTAACATCATGATTATATTTATAAAGATAAATAAGGAATGTCTAGTCTGTGACATAAACACTAGAAGTGAGGGGAGTGAATACAGTTTCTTTATTAACTGTCCAGAACTGAAAACATGAAATGAAATTCACATCTTTCAAATGATTTACCTCCAAAGTTCATCGCAATGCAGTACTCAACCTGCTCTTGGTTGTTGGGTTCTCCAGGGCTCCAAGTTTGAAATTAATTTTGGACACATCACTCCAGAACCACGTTCCCTCCTGTGAACAGAAGAGCACTAAGATCACTGTGTTTAGGACCACATGGCATTATGTGCATGTGTAAAATAAAGACTCTGAGGATCTGATGCTACTTGCTAATTTTTTACATTCACTGTTTTCAGTTTAAGCAGTGTTGATTTAATGTTAGACAGTAAAGTCTTACATATTTATATTGGACAACAGCACAAAGAACAAAATTAGTTTTTAAATCATCAACATAATAATCTACTGAAACCGCATCATAGCGTCCTATCCAATATGATCTTGGACTTAAGATCATGAGCTTTATCATGAGTGTACACTTGTAACAGAGACAAGGTCCCCACTATGGTTCAAGCAAATCAACTGAGGGCAAAATGACATGAGGAGACACAGCTATTTAGATAATTTAGTAAAACAACACTGTTTTTCAGCCAATGGAAATGATTAAAAAAGAAGCAGTTATTAAGCTCTGAGAACAACTAAACTGAGTGACATGGGCATTTATAGCTGTGGTTCTTATGTTAAAGATCAGATAATAAATCACTTGTTGAAGGTCAGTGAAAATGCAGTGTGGTGGTATTTAGGGATGTTCGGTAATGTTCATTATTATCATAATGTATCTGACCTGAAGCATTCAGAGTAAAGAGCAAACAGAGAGACACACAGACTGTCCAGAATCCCATTGCTTCTCACTGAAATCAGCCAGGAATACTGCACATCTGAAACAACAAAGAAACACATTAAACATATCTACACACACACACACGCACGCACGCACACACACATATATATATATATATATATATATATATATATATTTAGGTTGATGATATTGTAAATGTTTTAATTGATGTATTATTTTGGTAAAACTAACAAAGAGTGTGTTGTATTTGTCTGTTTCTCACTGCAGATTTTATATTGCAGAGGAATTAATGTCTACTTAAAAAAATAAATAAAAGTGCTATCAATATGATTATGAACAGTAATTTCCATGAAATATTATTGTACAACAGTTCAACCAATTTGTCAAAAAAAAATATTAATGTTTAATATGATATTAAAGACCCACACAGTAATCCTCAAAAGGTTCGGAACTAAAGCTACTTTCTCTGATGAGACTGGACAACAGACACAGGAAAAGGTTGAACTCAAGAATACTAACAAATGAGGTGAATTAAAGATGCAAAACTAAATAACTAACGAAAGAGGAACAGGAAAAGAACCAATGGATTCCTTCCATACTCTCTTCCTCCACTAAAACTCCCCTGGGCATGTGAGATGTTTCTTGCTCACACACCTTCTCAGACGTATCATTAGACTCAGGCTCCGGGGCGATGGCAGGCTCAGTCCTATCCTCCTGCGCTGGCTCTTCTATTGCAGTGGGCTCAGGCTATTGCTCTGTGCAGCGAGGAGATGGCTGGCTGTGATCTGGACCGGGGATAGATGCTCTCCAGACACCTGATGATGGCCTCCCTCCAGTCAAGTGGTGTCTGGGAGGTCAACGGGATGGTGATAGATCAGTCCGATGCAGGACAAAGATTTCAGGGTCTCGTTGTCATAAGGGCAGTTGACAGTGAAACGGTAAAGTTCTCCATATATGAAATAAGGTTGTGGCTAATCAGAGCCACTGTAGTCCATTTTTGGTCTGGTCTTCTGGAATATGTACAAATTAATATTATAATTATTTCTACTGCAGTTAGTACCAGTTCAATTTTAACCTTTAACCTTGTTTATGTTCTAAAGAGCATCTTTTACTTCAGTGACAGCAAGATAATCTGATCGTCTAAATAAAAGAGTTTGCATGAATAATGTAAATAATAATAATATAAAAACTAATTTGATTATTGACTAGAAATAAATCTCAAATGTCTCTCTTTTAAAACTGTATTTCCACATGCAACAGTGTAATGCAAATGAAAGGTATGTAATTACATTAAAAAGGTCATTCACAATATATACTGTAAATAAATACATTCATTAAACAAAACATTCATTTAACAGCTTGTTGAATGTAGATGATTCAGTTTTTTTAACAATGCTCAAATTTGGATTGAAGCTGTGTTATGACAAAAACATTTTATGTGACCAAAAAAAAAAAAAAAAAAAAAAAATCAATAGATAAATAAAATAAGGTAAATACAACTTAAGCTTTGTCTAAACATCTCCACCCTTTACAGAAAATCTCTTTGGACTTTTGATGAGAACTGGCCCTACCGAACAGAGAACATGCCATACTCGAGTGTTTGTATTGTGAAGTTCGGTATAAAGTGGGATACAGCAGGTATAATCATTTTAATTGAGATAATTAAACTAAATTAAGCCAAACATGCTATGGTCTTAACCATACAACAAACCGTACTGTATATCAGCAGATTAGCTGATCATATTTCATCATATTTCCAGAGAAGCTAGAATTTGGACATTAAAACTCTTTTGAAGGAGCAGTAGGTGAAAGAGAATTTACTTGCCCGGCCAGACAGGTAGCCTGATTAAAACATCATCAGTAACAAAATACAACTAGTGAAGCACCGAAACTTAGGGCGGAATGATTCTGATATTATTAAATTATGTGTAAACGGTGCCTGATAACGGATTGACAGTATGGTCAAGCTGAGGCTGATTGCCCCACAGTTTTATCTTGTCTTATTCACACTTAGGCTAAAGCAATAATGGAAAGGGGTTTTGACTGTAATTATTCATTGGCCTCCAACGAAATCAGGAGAGGTGAAGAACGCATGTGCAAAGGAAACACATATTCACGTTGAGGTGCCCTTGAGCTCATCAAACTATTAGTAAATTGCTCAAATTTTCACTTCTGTTAAATAGAATGTCAAGCAATGTGACAGGACATGATAACAGACTCCACTGGAGCACCTAAGAGGGGTATATTAGAAAAGACATTATATTTCCTTTATTATTATATCTTGTCACTATACCCTTTATAATATTATAAAGCATCAAATGGAATAGAAGTGGAGCTCAGGCATTCATTCTTTCACCCATTTTCAGGAAAAGGTGATTCATCGTCAACACGACAAAGCCAGCATCACGTCTTGGATTAATTCATGTGCACGGCTGAATGTTATTTCAAAGGCAAAGGAAACCTGTTGCAGAATTTAAATTACAATTGAACCTAATAATACCTAAAACCTTCAGGATTTTCATTCAATTCAAATTTACAGCAGATGTGGCATGAAACAAAATTTTATGGACTTTGCTTCATATCCACTTAGGTGCAATCTGTACATGCAATAGCAAATCAGATATGAAAAGTAATGGAAAGATGGAAGAGATCCAATATTTAATGCGAGACATAAGGGTTGCCATATTTCTTGACACACACAAAATACAAGTTTTATCTACAAAACTATCCTCTATAGCCATGATATAAAAAATAAAAAAGGTAATTGCGATCCTGAAATTCTGAGCTTTCATCCCACAATTCAGACAATGTTTTTCTCATAATTGAGACATTTTTTTCCTCTGAATTGCGAGATTCAGACTATGCCAGAATTGTGAGACATAAACTTCCAACTTTAAGAACTAAAAAGTCAATTTTTTTTTTGTCCAAGGCAGAATAACTGGACAACATACATACTGATATAAAATAGTGATTGAGAAAAACGTAAACCTTAACTATACAATAAAATGTACACGTATACATTTCAAGATTCATAACTGCATATTTATGCATTATTGCTTGCTCTTTGCCCATACCTCACCCCAAACCAGTTGTGAAGATCTGAACTCACCTGGACTAACCAAAGAATGGCTTTGACTTCTTGGGAGGAAGGTCCGATTTTCGCCTTGAGCCAGAACATCTAAAATGTGATTCTGTGATTAGGTTTTGCAGTGCATCATGGTCAGTAAATGTGGAATCACTGCGCACATGACCTAGTTTATCCTCTTTAGCTCATCAAAGCCTCTGAAGAAACACTGAAAAAGCAAACAGTGTTGAACAGCACATAGATACAGATCTCTTTTATTAACCCCAACATACACTTGTCAGTTAGAAAAGTATGAGATACACATTTCAAGTTACTTTCATGTCTTATCTTGTGCAAACACTAGATGGTGCCAGAGGGCATTAAAAACAATGTTTGAAAAAAAAAATAAAACAAAACAAAAAGCAATAATAATAATAATAATAATGTGCATTTAAAAACTATAAGTTGATTCTTTTTTCTTTTCTCGAATTTATTGATTCCCAGCTTCATATAAACTGGATGTTGAGGCATAAACATCATACATTTCTACAATTCAACAAAAATATAACCAATATTTACAATTATTGTATTAAAAATACAAAACAAAAATAAAGAAAAATAATAAGAACAAATACATACTCCACCAATTGTCTTTGTAAAAGACGTACAGGTAAAAGTAGTCGAAAAAAGAGAGAATCTTCACCAGCTAAATGTACACGTCTCACTTGACATCACATATCGAACAGAGTAGCAGAACAGCTACCTACTACTATTTACCTTGTTGTATTTATGCTTGTACAGTTTGTGCAACTTATTTTGCAAAACAAGCGACTCATCCTGGCTTGCCAAAATGTGAATATTTACTAAAAAAAAAAAAAAAAAAAAAAATGGGTAGAAGCAGATGGGCGATATAGTTATTGTAACAAATGTGTTATTAACAACTGTATCCGCAACCATTACAAAAAAACTGTGGGAGCCAAAAACAAACAAACATACAAGCAACTAGAGAAAAAAACTGAACAAAACATTGAAGTAGTGATGTTACAGAGCACAGTGGAAAACACTGCAAACTTATTTTTTCTTCTTTAGTCTGTTTCTAACTACTGATCAATGTGATCAGTTTAACTCAGTGTTTAAAATGAAAGAACAAGAGTGACGTGCTCCCATCGGTTCAGTTCTGCTCTGACTGACGGACTTCGGGTGGGTTTGTGTGTTCCCGGCCCACCGGAGTCTCAAAAGCAGGTTTCAGTTGAGTTCCTGTGAGTGATTGTGGAAGCTGTTTTGCAGCAGTGGTAGTTAGGTCAAGACCCACCCCCGGGAGAAACATGCATGACTTGAGCCCTCGTAAAGAAAAACTAAACATAAAAGCAACAATTTTTTTTTTTTTTACACACCTTCTTAATGGTTTCACTTAATGAGAGGAAGGAAGTAGCACCCTACAAGACGGCCTCGTTTGCCTGAGTAGCCTGCAGTTCTCACCTTAACCAACAGGGGGCAGATGATGTTGAGCAACAGCCACAGCAAACGCTTCATTAGCTTTCTGAAGCTGTAGAGGTACTGAACTGATAAAACCCACCTGCGTCATATCGAAGATGAGTGATTTTTGCTTGTTATAGCTGAGCTGATTCACTTTCAATGGACTTTGGCTCCTCGATTACCAAAACATTTTTTTTTTCAGGCTTTTGTTTTTGTATTGTTTGTTATGGGCATTTGCCCAAACCAGTCATACTTTCTTATAGCTCACAAACCCACTAAAAAGCCAAAAACCAATAAAATCAATCACTAAGGCTTCACTTAGCATCATTTCCTCTCATAAAACACCTTCCTTATTAAATCGGTGTGCTACGCAAGTCAGGAATCAATGAACTCCATTTGTAGTCATCCAGTAGAAGAGATGTCCTTCAAGTCGTGCTCCTGCAAATATAATACTGTTATATTGAACCACACAGATATGAGAGTTGTCGTCAGGACTGATGTCCAAAAGAAGGGTGGTAAATTGTACTCGAGCCTTCTTCGCCATCCAAACTGCATGTCCAGAATCGTGTGACTGAAATGTAGATTGTGTGCATCAGTTTACACCTTAAAAACAGTTAAAAAGTGCTGAAGGGAACTATTAAACGCGTCCATGTGACCTTTAAGTAGAAGGTAAGAGGGAATTGTCTGAAGATAACTGTTAACAGTAGTTTGTTTTTTGTGTGTGAATGTCAAAGCGTTGTGTTTTCAGTTCAGTTCAGTTCATTTTTTCCATTCTCCAAAGTGCCAAATAAATTATTTTTTTGCTCGCCTCCTTTCTTCACAGTATTTTTAGCATGCAGGGCATTAAACCCCCCATGATGCATTAAGGCAGGACAGGGAGATGAATCCATCGAGGAGGGAGAGAGGCAGTGCCGGTAAGATGTAGACTGGATGGTCTGTCTGTCTGTCTGACCTGTGAATGCCCGATATGGGCCATCAGTCAATGCAGCAGTGCAGCCCGAGTCGCCCCCTTTCAAACAGCGGACACCTGTTCATCCTCTGGAGGAAGAAGAGAGAATCACTGTGAGCATCATGGACACAATCACTTAAACACAAGCTCTGTTCCAAACCCGAGCGACATGTGAAAGTGAACTGTTATTGATGGCACATAATGTCATTTCTAATTACTGATTGTGTCAGCAAAAACTGTCTTTGGCGTCACAAACTCCACATGTCTTACACTGCATTTGCAGTAAACAGATGCAAGTGCAGTTTTGTGCATATTACATTTTTGGTAGTAATAGCACAAGCACCAAAACTGGAATAAAACTTGTATTGTCTTCTCCTGAACTGCTACCTAGCAAACAGTTGCCACTTGTATTGTAATCACACGAATACTCATGTTGATAGTGCAAGCACACCGCTGATTGGAACCAAATAGCGCAATGCAACAAAAAATAAATTACAGGTAGACTGGAACTGGTGTTCAAATTACACTAACCAACACAGTGTGAAAACAGCACCTGGACTGAAATAGTTGCTGACCTGAAAAGCCTCACAGGCAGCAACATGTTTACGTCATGAGACTCTACTAACCATAACTGTTAAACTAACAATTTGGCACTAAGCATGAAAAAAAAAAATACATGGCATAAAAAAGAAAATTTTTAATACGATGGAAATAGTTTTCAGTAGTGAATAAAATAAATAACTACCGTATTTTCCGGACTATAAGTCACACTTTTTTTCATAGTTTGGCTGGTACTGCGACTTATAGTCAGGTGCGACTTATTTATCAAAATTAATTTGACATGAACCAAGAGAAATGAACTAAGAGACATGAACCAAGAGAAAACATTACCGTCTACAGACGCCAGAGGGCGCTCAATGCTGCTCAGTGCTCCTGTAGTCTACACTACACACATAGAGCGCCCTCTCTCGGCTGTAGGCGGTAATGTTTTCTCTTGGTTCTTGGTTCTAAATAAATGCGACTTATAGTCCAGTGCGACTTATATATGTTTTTTCCTCATCATGACCTATTTTTGGACTGATGCGACTTTTACTCAGGTGCGACTTATAGGCCGAAAAATACGGTATATAAAATGTTATATGACATACATAGTTTAACAAAATAATTATATACAGGTGCTGGTCATAATTAAAAGAAATAAACATTTGAAATATATCAGTCTGTGTGTAATGAATTTCACTTTTTGAATGGAATTAGTGAAATAAATCAACTTTTTGATGATATTCTAATTATATGACCAGCACCTGTATATATATATCTGGGATTAACATGCCTAAAAAAGATTACATGTAAATGTTTGGTAGCATAGCTGTGCAATTTTGGATGTATAAAAAATGTCGTCAAGGGTAGGAAATGCACAGGGATTTGGAACAAAGTCATAGACATACCACTTAATATAAGGAAATAAAATATGCTCTGGCCGTACCTTACCAAAGACAAACATAAGACATGAAAGGCCACTACTGTGAAAATTAATAAAATGACAATTCCCCAATTCAGGATCTTTGTGCTGATAAGTACTAATGCTATTTCATGTGCTGCCCTGACAACACAAACATGACTTCAGGCTCTATCATGTGTTCAAGCATTTATGATGGCAGATCTAGTGATTTTCCTGTGAGCACTGATGGGTGAGAGCCAATACACACGGCAGAGCAGGGAGCAATGACTGGGATGTTACCAGGCGGGGGGCAGGCTGTCTCTGTGGCGACACATGCACTGTGTGAGATGCGTTGGTGGTTGGTGATGGTGGGCAGGTGAAGGAGCTGTCCTCCTGGCATGCAGAGCCGTGACTGGTGTATGGGAGTGTGAGCGTGTGAGTGTGGAAGTAACTGGAGTTTGGGATGTTTTACCTTCCCGTCGGGGTGGTGTATGTAACTCATGGCCTGGGGGGAACTGCTGTGTGTGGACCTCTCCTCCTTTGATCTCTGAGTTTGGGAGACAAGCACTCACCCTCCACTTCCACCCTCTCTGTCTCCTCGTCTTCTCGGCCCCGGGGATCCGGCGAGTGGATAGGTTTTCCCGCAGCTGGGGGCTGCTGGGAGTCGGGGGATTGTGAGACAAGACGGGAGCGCTGCAAGGCGGTGGTGTAGTCCGGCGGTCTCCTGCCCGCGTGAGCTGTGCCCTCGGTTACGTCCGTGATGGTCAGTGCGGTGTAGCCCGGCGGAGTAGGTGGAGGGTCCCGGTAACGGCCGTCCTTCCGTGCTGAGGGAGGAGACGGACACCACAGTTCCGTTTAATATCCGTAATGCTTCTCACACACGTGGACGGACACATGCAGACATGCACTAGATCAGGAAGGACCACTTTTGAAGGTAGTTTGTTGTCCTGTTCCACCTTGTAGTGTTCAACATGACCATTAAGTGATTTAAATGAGGGTGTCTCTATCCTTAAGGTTCATGTATTTGTCAAGCTGGAGCAGGGTTTCATTTTCAGATGTTAGTTTAATCACTGGGAATGTTTTTTTGCATGCAAAAATCATGACTTCAGCAGTTGAAAAATGTAAACACTCAACAAACAGGTTAGGACACATAATTTGATGTAGTTACTCTTAAAATAGTTACCCAAAAATGAAAATCTTTCCCCAACCAGATCTTTCAAGTAAAATAAAACTCAACCACGAATACTCACCAAGTTTGGCATCAAAGTATGATGTGCAAACTTCCATGAGGCATCATATACTTAATTTTCTGTGAATAACAGCTTTTTGCTTCCTGAAAGGACTTCATAAAGCTTAGCTCACAGGCTTTTTGGACTAATTTTATGATAAGTAACCATGGTTGCTATTAAATGTTAATGAATGGGGAAAGAAAGCTGTGTGATGCTTCTCATTGTAGTGTTAAATTAAAGTAAAAACATAATGCTCTGGATCAACATGAAGGTAAATAGTAAATATCAATAGAATATTCATTTTTGGGTGAACTATCTCTTTAAACCCGGGTCATGTGGCGACTCTTACTGATCACAGCTTTGGTGTTGCCTGCAGTGATGGGTGAGGGCCGTCGACTGTGCTGTCTGGACTCTTCTGAACCAGTGGAGGTGATGCTGCTGGTCTCTGGGTCTGTGGTCACATCCCTCCCTCCTCTTCGCTTGATAGTGCCCGTATCGCCCTCAGAGTCCTCGCCCCAACATGCTGCAGAGGATGAAGAGGAGCAGGCAGACGCCCAGCTTCCTCTGCTTCCCCAAAGCCCCGCACCCTCTGCAAGTGCTTCCCAGCTACGCCCCTGCTGCATGGTCTGAATGTTGTCATGAGAGCCACTGGAACATGAAGTCCAGCTGCCACGACCAGAATCAGCAGCATCGAGAGACACCCGGTCGCCCTGGTCCTGGGTAAGCTCCTCTGAGCTGGGGGAAGACAGCACAGTGGCACCCGCATACAGACCCCGACAGTCCTGCATTGATGAGCAAGACCTGAATAAAGAGAGGGTAGAAAGGTCCAGAAGGATTTAATTGTAACACTACATTGCCAGGACTAGGCCATGAAGGTCAACCAGTTGTCAAATAAAATACTTTTCCATTAGGGAGTTTGACAACTTAATATAGAATTGCTCTGAATTGTTCTGGTATTTCCAGTTTTGCTACATTTAACACTGTGCATGATTCAAAATAAATAGTTTCATATTTCTCAAGAATCCTGAATTCATTTTAATGTGCTCCGTGTATCTGCTTTTAAACACAAGAACATGTCTTATTTAAATACTGCTTGAGAAACATCCAAACGGGATCAGGTTAGCTCAAAATCAGCCAAATTAACCCAGACTGATTAATTGACTAGTTATTCAGGCAACATTCCAACTAGTTGAAAGAGTAATGGTAAGTGCTTACCCCAAGCTGTACTGGTCAGGATCAGCAGTAGCCCTGCGTTCTAGACGGTGGACACTGCCATGGCTTTCCCCAGCTACTCCTCCATATCGATGTCTGCGTTCATCTTGCCCCATGTCCAGGGAGGAGGTGCTCACCAGACTGGAGCGTGAGGAGATCTCACTGTGGCCAGAGTCTGACAGGTAGTCACCTGCTCTTCCATACCCTGGCAAACGAGTACACAGAACAACATGATCAGAAAACAGTTTGGCCTTAATATAGAGCCCTGTGGTACCCCATTCTATAACAGTCTCTTTTCACATAATTAGGTTTTGTTCCAGAACATAGTAAGCTAAATTCCTGCCATCCAAATATTTTAGAGTTACTTTTGAAAGGTATATTGGTGTGTGTCTTAAAATGCAGTATACAAGATTATGGAACAGAGCTATTGAATATTTGTCACTTATTGTATCAGTTCAAATTGCATTGCTGCATTTTGTAGTTGGAAACAATTGCACAATAGTTATTCATTTAACCAACTCATGGAAAATAAGCCTTCCTGTTTACATCATGATTAAATTAATGATACAATGATAGTGCAAGAAAGAAGAGTGTCAGAGAAGGTTAAACTCCTAAAAACTATGTTAATGGAAGAGCAAAGCATTACTTTAGAATCAAAACCCGCTTTCATAGATTAAATCATCAAAACTAGGCAGTTACTTCAGTAGCAAAGCCCTATAGTAAACACAGACATGTCTGGTTCACTATCCTTGTGGGGACTTTTATAATGTACAAACAATATTTTCTATCGACCTACAACTGCAAATCTGTATGATTTATAAGCTTCACACACACACACACACAGCTAGAGCAGTAGCCTGCCTCTGCCAGCTACAACAGGAGCAAATACACTGTCTTGACTTGGTGAGGGAGTTCACTTAAATGTCAGCGATTATGATATTTCTAAATGTATAAAACTATCAGTGGAACCTCCAGCTGACACTCTACTGTACAACACAATATACAAATAATGATATTTGATTACTAAAAAAAGTCTACAACACAAATGTCACTGATTATGTAAATTATCTAACCGAAAAAACAAAACATCTCATTGGCTGTGTCTCAAATTCAAGGAAAAAAAAACAACATCCCAAAAGGTCAAAGGTTTGGGTTCAGTAAATTTTTCTTTTCTTTTTTGTAACACGTTAAAATGTATTAAATATTAAAATATTCAAAAAGAAAACAGTAATAATGTTTCACAATATTTTCAGTGTATTTTTAATCAGATAAATGTAGCCTTGTTGAACATAAGAGACTTTTCAAACAGCTTTTTAAAAATCTTTTTGAGCCCAAGCTTTCAAATGGTATGATCATCAATTCTAATGAATGATGTTTTAGTAGGCAGTCCACAACATTTTGAGACACAGCAATAATGATGCTTGTGTGAACTCTCTCAGGTTAAATCTACATCCAGGACCTGTTACCTTTAGGTGACTTTCTACAGAAGGAGGAAAACCCCTTCATACTGTGGCTTCTTATAGATGCAATGGCTGAATACAGGGTAAAACAGGTAAACATTGAGAGACAGAAATGTTATGTGATGCAAATTCGAAAGGAGAGATGGAAAGTGGTTCATTTGTAACTTAACAGTAATGAAATCGGAGACAAGCAGCTTTCCAAGATGTTTTGTAAAAAAACTTAATCCTTGGCAGGATATGTCATATTCTATGTGTTATCTTTTTACCACTAGATGGCAGTCTCAAGATATTAAATCAGCCATGAAAACATGTTGGCACTGGGGGCGCCAGCGGGGCACATGCTGTCTGGCAATACATCTCACTGCATGCCCACCATAAGGCTCTGATTCCACAGTTCCTCAAGTCAATGGAGGAAAGTAAGTCAAGTGTGCGAAGACAAATTAACATAAAATTTGCAAAAAAAGCCATTGTGTGCCTGTCTGTATACTTACCTTTCTTAGGTGAGCTGTGAGGGGATGTGGGAGGAGAGGACATCTGTGAAGAGTTGTTGGAAACACTGTCCTCTGTCAGTTTCCTGTGTCTCTCTCCTGCCTCTTCTGAAAGGGACAGTATCTTTTTCAGAGACTGTGGTGAGCTTGTGCCTGTGCAAACACAATAAGATTCTTATGAGCACCAGTAATACACAATGTAGAAGCTGATCATGTTTAAGCTACATAAATGCGGAGTCTCACCAAATGGCGGCAAGTCTTTGACTGGCACTTTCTTGCGTGATGGGTAGAGGGCTACGGCAGGCACTTGAAGCGCCTGGGTGGCTTTCTGAAGCTGCTGGCGCTGGTGAATGGCGGCCCGTGCAACTATAGGAGAAGTGTCCGGTCTCTTCCTGTCCCCGGAACTCTTCGGCACTGTAATGATATTGTGAGGTAATTGCGTGCGTCGTTTTTCATCACATGCCACTGTTGTTTCCTGTGGATTCACCTATTTGTAATAGTGTGTGTGGTTGCACCCTACTCACATGTGTTGACTGAAGGCTCACACTGAATTGAGAGTGTCTGCAGGCTCTCCTCATTCGTCTCCAGGATGAGGTTGGACAGGTATTGTTTGACTTTGCGTGCCATCTGTGCGTCCTCGTACAGCTTCTTGGCATTGAGGAAGGAACTCCGTCTGACCCGCTTCTTGTGTCCGCCTGTCTGGGTTACATCCAGGACTGCCGCATTGGCACTGCCCTGGCTGAGTGACCTAAATGCACACACATATTACAGTTAAAGATGCAGGCTGACTTTAACAGTGGTAGTATGCTGATGAAGATGCAGTCTCTCTTTGACATGCGGTAAGTTGCATTCCTTGAAGCTTCAATCCAAACATTCCATGCATTTCACATTTCAGCCAATCAGGCAGTTAAAAAGTACAATAACTGATCATTAAAAAAGAAAAAAAAAGGATTGCATACATATATATATATATATATATATATATATATATATATATATATATATATATATATATATATATATATATATATATATATTTTTTTTTTTTTTTTTTTTTTTTTTTACATTTCTGGGCAAAAACCTTGGACAATTTTTTGTCAACCATTTAATTTGTTTAAAGGTGAAGTGTTTAGATTCTGCATCATTAGCATCATTAAAGTTTTGTATGTTAGGCTGGAATAGAACACAATTTTCAACTTAAAAAAGATCTTATAAATGGCTGTTTGAATTCACACACATATCACTTATCACATTTCATAAAATAATAAAGTTAAAACTATAGAAAATAATCAAAAAGACAAAAAAAAAAAAAAAAAAAACACTGCAAAAACTTTGTTGAAGACGTGCGGCTATGGTAAGTAGTTTAGCATGGAAGTGGCACATTAAATCACTTTTGCTAAAAATGGATCATGGGATATCAAATTAATAAATGTGCAGGAACCAAACAACTGTAAATAAATTCATGCATACTAGTGGAGTCACATTTGTGAAACATTCAAGATCTATGGTAATTATACAACAGAAATATTAAAATGTATTTAGAATGAGGTGAGTTTCTATAATGACCCTGAGTAGCAAAAGTGATGGTGGTCAAATGCTTGGATGGGATCCATCATAGCAGAAGCATTCTCAAATGAACCAGAAAAAGAAAAAAATTGAATGGTGAGGAGTCAGCCCAAAATAAAGGAGGGGCACACATGAGGTTAAAGGTGAGAGTTCACCTTACTCACCCTAAACTTCTCCATTTCTTCTTCCTGTAAGGGAGAGGCATGAATAGTGAAGTGTGGGGCAGAGAGGGTGGACAAAGAGAGAAATGTGGGAGAGAGAAAGCCCATGAGAGAAAAAGAGGGAGACACACTTAGATGAGGAGAAACAGACCAAGGGTACCAAGGTGAGGTGCACCAAAGACCAAAAGAGAGACACTAACTTCTCTGACAATAATGCAGACAGAATAACATAAAGAGTGGTTTAACTCATACGTAAATATCACTTTAACATGTCGAAAAAGCCTGTGTGTGAAAGCGTGAGGTGAGAGCTGTACACATCGCAGCGAGTGGGCACTAAAAGCAACTCAGTGATGTGAAGAGTACAGCCTGAAAGAAGGACAAAGAAGTCATTGTAGCACTCAAAACTGAAAGGCACTCACCTGGTTCTGAACATCAGAGCAGGGTCCATGTTTACCGCTGCCATTCTGCCTACGTGTCTGATCTCTTTAGCAATCATCCGCAGCTTCTCAAAGTTCACCAAACCATCTACCTTCGAGTCATTTCCTAGAGTGGACAATAAAGAAAAGGCTCATATCGTGCATTTTTATAGTTATTTTTTTCCCTTTAGGGTCAACTTAAAATGGTGAAGTTTGTGTTAAAGAAGTCATATTTTCATAATTGACTCTCAAAATGTAAAGTTTTTACAACTGTGCCTTTAAGACACAAACCTTTGAGAAAGGTATCAAGCCATTCTATCCAAAAGATATCGAGGAAAATGTACTTCAATAAAAAAGAAACATGTATTATATACTGTATGTCATCACCTACTCCGGCGAGGACTATCTTACCTTCATGCAGGAAGGTGAGATCCTTCTTGATTACAGGGAAAAGAGGGATGATGGGTGGCTGCAGATTCTGGCTGTTTAGAAGATTTCGGTACTTTGCCATATTCCTGGAGGGATCAAATAAATCTTGAAGATCACTAAACAGCTTCTCATATTTACTAGGCAACTTCTCCCATGTGCCTCTGAGTCTGGACACTGGTGCCAAGTTCAGACCGCTGGAAAAGACACAAAATGTCATTGTTACTTGGGAAAATATACATCATAAGTCTTCAGTTTAATACTTAATTTAAAAAAGTCTCTTAAAATAAAGACCACTTCTACCTGATGATGGCAAACATGGAGTTGAAGTTCTTGCACTCGCGGCAATGCAGTGCGATCTTAATGAAGTGCTTGATGATCTTCATGCGTTTGAGCTGGTTGGTCTCACGCACCACCTCCGTGGCCACCCAGAAGGTCTCCCGATTGATGGCCTCCTCAAAGAGCTTGAGGCTGGGGGGCCCGGTTAGACGAGTTTTCAGCTTAAAGAGGTCATCGATGTACTCGGTGGGCTCGATGGCACAGAACAGCTCAAAGGCACGCATGGACAGCTGGGTCGCCACTTCCACCGTGCTAAGCTGCAACAGGCTGATCTGACTCTCTCTTAGTAGTTCCTGGGCATCTTCATCCGAGCACAATGTCTCTGTCTCCATGTTGCTTTTCAGGTAGTACCTAAAGGTTTATCGGAGAATAAGCCAATGAGAGGAGAGGTCACCAGATGTTCTAAGTGGTTGGACACCAAAATACTTCAGAAAATTGATCAAAATGGCAAAAAGGGCTCAAAGGCAACACCTTCCACTGAGCTGGATCCTGTCGGCCAGTTTGGAGAGTTGTTCAGGGAGTCGCCGCTGCTTGATGACACCCTCAGGAGTGACTGACACCTCACACAATGAATATGCTTCAGGGGCAGCAGTCAAGGCAAACTCTCGGATGGCCTGAGCTACGACCTCTTTTGCTGTGGTGTCCTTCCCAATCATGAGGTATCGACTTTGCTGGTCTGCCTTGAACACTCTCAGTACCTGGTCTGACATGTCTGAAGAACAGAGGAATGGCTTAAGCCCACACACTTAACCCATTCATTGACCAACATCAAGGTGGAAAACCACTTATAATGTGTTACCCATGATAATTTTGAACTTGTGTCACTTTCACACTTTGGTATGTTTGAATAAGTCAGAATCTAAACTGGAGTTTCGGACAGTCAAGAAGTGATCACATCTTGAATCTAAAAACCAATAATCAGTAACTTTTTTTTTAATTATTATTATTATTAAGTTATACAATTTTAAACAAGCAAGCAAATCAACTTACAAACTTACAATCAATCTCACACCGAAACAAAACCTCTATTGTGAAAGTGACGTGAATCAGTGAACAACAACCAATCAATTTAACTAAAGAACTTTGATGAAGCCCACCAAATGCACAGTTTACAGATTGAGACCTGATTGACTACCACCAAAATTTGTTGTAGATAGATCAAAGTCAAGACGAAGCAAAGAAGTGCCCTGAAGAACATTTTGATTAAGGAAATGAAAGTAGTTGAGAAACTTCTAAGAAAACAAAATCAAATACTTACTTATAGGAACTGCTTCTGAAAGAGGACATTCAGGACAGCATGAGCATCTTATTAAATATGCATGCACTGAGATTAAACTTGGGTGAAAGGTTCTGCCATAAAGGTAAGTGCACAGAAAGACATTGCAAGAATATGTTTAAACTATCCTTGCAAAGATCTCTACTATCTTTATTTACTGACACTTAGTCTGTTCTCTCTTAAGAAGAATGTCAAACCTAGTAGAACAAATTCCTGAATATAATGATTACTGGCTAAACCCTATCCCTAAGGTAATGGTGGAGTTGATAAGAACGCTGTTCACCCCTTAAGACCAAGTCTCAACCTAACCCTAACACGAGAGTGGTTGACTAGATTGTTGTTCCAGAACCAACATGGATGCAGATGCAGTAAAATGTCTTTCTTTGCTAAACCACATTAAGTGTCTTACCAGGCTGGTTGTTGAAGTCAAGTATGCGATGGTGTGATTGCAATAGGTCAGGGTTGCTCGATGAAAGGTTTCCACTGACAGGAAGAGCAGGAGGGATCTGCTTTGACTGCTTTAGCCCAACAATACTGTCATCCTGGGACTGTCCCACACCAACCTCACTGTGAACAAACCTGAAGAGTTATACACTGCAGTGGACCAAATCACCAAGATAGCTTTCATGTATGAACCACAGCTTACTTGTAAGGTTTGGGTGGAAGAATACTGGTTAGTGTCTTGTCGAAGATCTTCTTCAGCTTGTTTCTGCCACCCACGGTGTTGGCCTTGGCTTTCTTACTAGCTTTCTCAAGACCCATGACCTGCTCCACATCCACAGCCAGGTCAGGGATGGAGTAGCGGCTGGCTTTCTTAATGTCCCCGATTTTGGGGATGTGAGGTGCCCCGTTTTTCCTGTCTGGCTCCTCCTCCAGTTCTTGCTCCTGGTCCTGGTCAGGCCTGGCCAGTAGCTCCTTAAACACTAAAAGCAGGGAACACAGCACAGAGAAGATGAGTATTAATAATCCCATCTGACATTATCAAGGAACAAACAGCCTTCCAAAATCAACTACAGCTACATTTACCCCTACTGCAAGACGGAAAGAGAGCTGACTGGCAATTTTCAAATGAAGCATTGGATCTAAATAACAGTCTGTGCAGCTGTAGTAATTTCAGCCAGTGTAGCTTACCTAAGAGATTGGTTTTCACAGTAATGGACAGGTGTGTGTTGTTTTTGAGAATCTCGTTGGCTTTGGATAACGGCACATTTTCAAAGTTTTGCCCATTGACCTCTAGTATCTGGGGAAAAAAAAAGATGAAAATACAAAATCTCCCTCAATATTGCAGCTGAGCCAGTTGATAAATATACATGAAGCACAATGTTTTATTTCAGTATTATATACTTTCAGCACACAGTGAGCAGTTCGTGGTATTACATGTCAAATTCTCTTAGTGAGGTGAGGTATGAGGAGTCAGTATGAGTGTGAGGCTCATTTTCAGCGTGAAAGGACTTTTCCCTTACTGCAACATGAACTCCTTTGGCGTTCATTCATTCATTGACAAAATCACACCAGTGACACAAACAAATACAGATCCATGTTCACATTAGCACCCAAGCAATATGGTTTTTATTGGCTAATATGCTATTAGTTTCAACTATTAGTTTATTGTTAATTCATAGTATATAAAGTCTAGTTAACACATTTATATACTCTATACAAATAGAGAGTTCTTCATTTATTGTTTAATTAGTTCATAGGTAAAGACTTATATAATGCTTTCTTAACAACTTTTTAACCGGAAATAATTCTCACTTTAGATTAGGTCACAGAAAACTGGAAAATGTCATAAATTAATGCTTTAAACCAACCTTTACTTTACATTTTTACAAGCTTTACATTAATTGCATTAGTATTTAAGGGACAGTTCACCTCCAGTTGCTGTTCCCCACTGCCTTGCATAGTGTTTTTTCCCCCATACTATGGAAGTCAATGGGGACCAGCAACTGAAGGTGAACTACTATATTTAAATGGTTCCTAAAATTCCACAAACTGTATATTCTATCCCCATCATAGAAAACTATATAATTTTTGTGATGGGTAGGTTTAAGGGTGGGGTTAGTTTAAGGGGACAGAATATACAGTTTGTACAGTATAAAACCATTACACTTATTGAGAATCCCCATAAATGAGTGTATTTTATGTATTTGTAAAAATTTTACAAACAGCAAATAGTGGATTCAAAAAATTGCTATAAATTAAAAATTATTATTATTATTTTTTAATGATGATTTGGTGAGTTCCCTTGCTACCGATAACAGAAAATAAATAAATAAATGGAAACTTCTTCACAATATTTACTCTATTAAACTTAACAACAAATAGCTTATCCATTGTCAAAGCTGTTGACTGATACAAAGGAGAACTACCACATCTGTTAATCGGCTAAGCAGACACGGTTATTGTCAATAATCTCAAAATGGCCAAAAAAGTATCAGCTGATTAGCATTCTGAACAATCCCAATCCTCTTGTGGTTCAGAGGGCAAACAGATAGCAACTCATTAAACAGCTTTATGAGCCAAATACCGCAGTGAGTGAAGGGCTAAAGGAAACAGTGTGACACTATTCATCCACAATCACATTTTCCGCTTGTGTGAAGGAGGGAAGCCGTGTGGCAGACATATTTAGACTACAGAACGAGTTAACAGGCTGAGATGTGTGTGCTTTTACGTTTGAACGATAGAAGGAATGAAAACAAAAGATGAGGTTTTTGCTCTTTTTCTTTATGATTTAGGGCAGTATGCTGTCAGTGCTGTGTCTAACCGCTTTCATCGCTTGACAAAAGTAATTGAAAACGCTATCACACAATGTTTCCCACTTCCAGTCACATAACTACTAATACAGCTGCTAATGCCACAACAATGCAAGTTGCGTCAATTTAACAAGTACAACTATTTCTGTAGCCTGCTTCAGATCCTGCGTGCTGCTGGTGTGACATTACCTGGTCTCCTCGTTTAAGGCCGGCCTCTGCAGCTTTGCTGTCTTGCTCCACGCTGTCAATGAAAATGCGAAAGCCCTTCTCTGAACCCCCCAGCAGGGTGAAAGACAGGTGTGCTTCCCTCGAGGGTTTGGTCAGGGTCACCACCCGTAGCTTAGCTTTGGCAGCACATGCTATGTTTAACAGTCTTAGGTGCCCACACATTTTCTGGTTTAAAGAGAGGCAACTGCATGAGAATTTTGCAGTCGACTTAGCCACAAAGCTGAAGAACACTAAGAAATCTTAGTTTTTTTTGCACACAACTGACCTCTCTCTCCAGATTGTACTCGAACTCCTCAAGAAAATGTGTCATTGCAGAGTCACCCTCAAAGTCGTTGAAATGATTGTTTACCCACAGCAAGACTACCCGTGTAACCTGATGAAATATGTAATAAATAATCATTTATCTCATCAACCACCAACTGATTTACGTGATTGCATAAGCGTGTCTATGTACCTTGTCCCTGAGGCTGGAGTCATGAAACCACTCCAGCAGTTTCTTGCCTACCACCATGGGGCTTGGCAGGAAGGTGCGGTAGGTAAGCAGGAAGTCCTCGATGTAGGTGGGGTCCACCACCGAGTGCTCTTCTACAAGGTGCATGGTAAGACGCTCTGGTGTGCCCTATAAAAAACAAAAAGTGCTCTTTAAAGGATGCATATTAAATCCAACTTTGGCTTGTGACTCTGATTTGGGGTCAGCCAGAAGAACTGGTGGTCAGTTTCATTGTTGTTGGTCATATTTCCCTCCGCTCTAACTGTCAAGACACTGGACTCATAAGATGTATTTGATATTCAGTCCATATATGGCTCCACTGTGCTAAGCATATTTCCTCATTTAGGAATCAATAAATGGCTATGTTCAATGCATCTGTTTAAATCAGAGCAAATGCCATGTCAATCAAGCGTGTGAGTCAATGTATCCTAACAGTTTTTGCAGTGTGGCACATCTCATCGGATTCAGTTCAGACTGCAAACTCACAACTCAAATAAAATATTACTTATTTTGGCTGAAGTGCCATAAAATAGAGGTGTAGGAAACACTAGTTTAAGTATTAAATCCTTATGTGAGCTTTCATTGACCCCCATGACAGGTAACGTTTGTTTGGAAAGTTTTCTTTTTGTCACTTTATTGTAGCTACATTTCGGAACATTTCTTTAACTCTGGTTGTGACAAACAAACTCGTTTATAGATGGGTTCTCACCTTGATGACAATGTGTCCTTTTCTGGTGCCTGTGCGGTCAAGCTCTCGGTGTTCCTTCACCATCACAATCTCACCCTCCTCTTCCACCTTCTGCATGTTTTTCTCCACTTGGTTAAGGATGCAGCAGTATTCTTGCTGTGCTATGCAAACAAACTGACAGAGAGAGAAAACGAGAGCAAAAGTGAGCTAGCAGACACAAGCCGAGAGGCAAAAGTAGAATCACTTTTTAGATGAAGCAGGTTTTCAAATGATTTCCCAATGATAATTACAGCAGTGCACTGAAACAGAGACAAGATTTCATTATTGCTAAATTTTCACTAATCACCCGATCATTCTCATGCTTAATGAATGGGCAGGACCATTTCACTTCTGCATTAAATGAGTCTTTACAAACAGCTAAAATAGATTTGACAGGGATTATTATTATTATTTTGTTTTTAATCAATAAAGTTCTTCCTTAAAACCTGCTGGATATCCAAAAATCTAAATGATGTAAATAAAGAGAATAAAGCCTTACATAATGTGCATTGTGATATTATTTGTATTACAATTAAATAAATACCTTTAATGCAAAAATATTTATATTGCTATTAAAAAAGTGATTTACAACTTGCATAAAATTTATTGCATCAGTACATTTAATGTTCTGTAGAAAAGCCATGGCTTCCTGTTTATATTAACAGAAATAAAAAATAGGAGGGGAAACAACGGCCAAATTCCAAATTAGTCACCATTCACAATGAGAAAAACCAAAGAAATTTGTGATGTTCAGCAAAAGATAGAAAGTGGCTTTAAGAAAAAAGCAGTTAAAATTCCCATTTCCACCATCAGGGCAAGTTCTTAAGTTCTTATCAACAGAAAATGTTTTGAATCTGCCTGGAAGAGGACATGTGTCTATGTGTACAATAAAATACACTGCCACAATGCAAAAATAGGCTTCATTGTCTTCACACAATGAAACCATGCAATGAAATGCAATGTTTTTTGGCAAAAAAAAAAAAAAAGAACTGGATTACTGAATGGATTGTTGACTCACCTGGCAGTCATCCACCTTGGTCTTCATCACCCCTTTCATGTATTCTTTCTCCATGGTGGGGGACACACCAAAGCTGTTGCCCATGCACAGGATTTCCGTCCGGCCATCTGGGTGCGTCACCTCCACTGAGCCATTCAGAATCACAGACCATGAGTCCAGCTACAACAAAGTTACAATGAAGAGATAACAGTAAGACAGAGGACATATGGTTTATTTTCACTGTTTGAAAATCACAGCCTTTTTTATCACATGTCATCACACTAAACTGTACAAGCCTCAAGCCCTGTCCTGCTTTCAATTATATGGATGCATTAAGGGGGAAAAATGGCTCTTTTTGGCATGGCAATACTGAGATAAGGAGATAAGTGATTCCCGCTGAACCGCGGGCATCTTGTAATCTCAAGATGCTGAAAGCTGGCATCCATTCAGGTTTAACAGTGCAGAAGCTGAATGGCTGATTGGCTGTGACGAAAGGCAGGAGAAGGATGGATGTATGAGTAAGCAAAGCCACAGAATCAAGATCAACATGAGACTGAAGTGAGAGCTGGTGAAAGGCTGAAGGTGAATGACTTAACTTCAAAAAAGAGAGATGATTGGGGTTAAAGAGAACTAAAATGGGATTAGTGTAAAAAGCTAGGCTAATAGCTATTGATATAGAAAAAGTGCAGTATGTGTACTATATACAGTATACTAGGTATACTACACATATAGATTAAATGTGAAACTGAGACTTCAATAAGGCTACTGGTACTGGTTTATGTCACGGTAAGTCTGACCGACCTCTTCGCCATCATTAAGGACGACTGTGCCGGCCCGTTCCACCACAGCGAACACCATGACAGCACAAAGCTCCCTCCTGACAGACATGGTCATATTGGCAAAGGCCGGTAGCTGGTGCATGAACTCCAACAGTTGCTCTGAAGAAACAGGGAGAGAAACAAGAAGTGAAAGTCACATTTAAAACTAAGTGAGATAACACAAGAGTCTTTGAAAGTCTTTCATTGGTATTTTTGTTCTCTCTATCAGATGCAGTTTGTTCTTCCCACATGGAGAGCGGAAAAACATTCTTTCCATGGCTTATAAAAATAACAGCAACCAAGCATCGAATGCATTATTAATACGAAGCTATTTCTGAGAACCGGCTAATCCTGCTATGCAATATACAGGACATATTATACATGACAAAATCCATTTCCACAGTAACAAAGACCTAAACAGAAAGTAGTTTCTTCAATTATGGACAACCGCCAGTGGGTTTTATTAAAATAAACAGATTTTGATGCTTTTTGTTATGTGGAAGTAAGAAAAAAAAAAAAAAAACTGTCCTATTTATTTACTTTCCTATCCATTTATCATTTGTTTTTGCTACCTTCCAAATGTACATGTTTTATGCATAGTGTCACGGGAGGAGCACAAGACAGACACAGTGGGCGTGGCGTCAGGCCTCAGAGAGGCTTTTATTAACAGAAATCATAAAACAAAGGGAATAAAAGTGGCCAAAGGGGGAAAGTGTCCAAAATAACAGGGAATCTGGTGTCCTCGTCGTGCTGCGGGATTTGTGTAGGTCGGGCAGTGTTCATCGAGGAAGGGTCCAGGTAAGGGGCGGAGTCCGGCGGCCGCACGCGCTCCCCTCCTTGGTCCGGGGCGCGAGGGGCGGCGGCTTCATCTAGCGGCCACATCTCTCTCGTCGGCCGCGGCGCTGGTAGGGGATGGACGGCCCGGCATCCTGGCCCGTCGGCCGTGTAAACGGGTGCGGTTCTCCTCCGGATCGCGGGTCCGGCAGCTCACGTCTTGGTGGCGCGGGAGTCCCTCAACGCACCCTTCCTGGACCCACGAGGACACCAGCGTGCATGCACGGGGAAGAGACCGGTCTCCTGAGGAGAGGCGCGTTGGGCTTTTAAACAGCGGCGGTAATGAGGCTCCACTTCCTTCAGGTGTGCCCCATCACACGCCGCCAGCCCTGACTCGTCCAGCGCCCCTCCTCTCACACACCCACTCCAGTCGGGAGCCTGGTGAAGGGCGGCGATTTAGGACGGGGTGCCGGTGACAATCAGGGAGGAGGCAGCTGACTCGTCACATTCCCCCTCCCAAGCGACATCCCCGTCCCCAGGGCGCCACCCACACGGGAGTGCTACCATCCTCAACCAGGCTCCAAACGGTCGGAGTGGGCGGGGCTTCCTCTCCGGGCGGTCCTCCCTCTCGCAGCGCACCAGAACAGGGACAGAGAAACCGGGTTTTAGTGACAGCCTCAACCAACCACAGGGTAAAATGACAATGGAAAAGTCACTTACCCCTTGTGTGGTTGGGAGGCTGTCCCCAGTTTTCCTCCGTCCCAGTCTGGGTTCTCACGAACGTTTGCAAGCGAGAGGGAGTGACGTCACCAGACGTTTCCCAACTGCGCTGTCTAGGCTCCGCCTTGCCCGCATTCTCCACCAGTGTCACGGGAGGAGCACAAGACAGACACAGTGGGCGTGGCGTCAGGCCTCGGAGAGGCTTTTATTAACAGAAATCATAAAACAAAGGGAATAAAAGTGGCCAAAGGGGGAAAGTGTCCAAAATAACAGGGAATCTGGTGTCCTCGTCGTGCTGCGGGATTTGTGTAGGTCGGGCAGTGTTCATCGAGGAAGGGTCCAGGTAAGGGGCGGAGTCCGGCGGCCGCACGCGCTCCCCTCCTTGGTCCGGGGCGCGAGGGGCGGCGGCTTCATCTAGCGGCCACATCTCTCTCGTCGGCCGCGGCGCTGGTAGGGGATGGACGGCCCGGCATCCTGGCCCGTCGGCCGTGTAAACGGGTGCGGTTCTCCTCCGGATCGCGGGTCCGGCAGCTCACGTCTTGGTGGCGCGGGAGTCCCTCAACGCACCCTTCCTGGACCCACGAGGACACCAGCGTGCATGCACGGGGAAGAGACCGGTCTCCTGAGGAGAGGCGCGTTGGGCTTTTAAACAGCGGCGGTAATGAGGCTCCACTTCCTTCAGGTGTGCCCCATCACACGCCGCCAGCCCTGACTCGTCCAGCGCCCCTCCTCTCACACACCCACTCCAGTCGGGAGCCTGGTGAAGGGCGGCGATTTAGGACGGGGTGCCGGTGACAATCAGGGAGGAGGCAGCTGACTCGTCACAATAGATTTTATTTTTTTACTATGCCAGATGTTCAATTTAAAACTTGTGGTTTCAAAATGTTTTGCCTTTTCTCACTTTAGCTCTTTTTTGACAATTACAGCTGTCCCTTGGTTGTTGTCCTTTAGATAAAATTCAAAACATGTAATGTGGAAAGAAAACTTTAAAATAATAATAAAGTATTTAGAATGCTGTGATATTAACCTTTCAAAGCCATTTTCACCACAGGATGTTATTTAATACAACACATCATTTGGGATGACACTGCGACAGAAATACTGACAGAAAAATTGACAATTCTACTGTGCTATATATGATTCTGGACCACAAAACCAGTCTTAAGTCGCTGGGGTATATTTTTTTCAATAGCCAAAAAAACATTGTATGGGTCAAAATTATCTATTTTTCGTTTATGCCAAAAATCATTAGGAAATTAAGTAATGATCATGTTCCATGAAAATATTTTGTATATTTCCTACTGTAAATACATCAAAACTTAATTTTTGATCAGTAATATGCTTTGCTAAGAATTCATCTGGACAACTTTAAATCTTAGTGTTTAGATTTTTTTTACACCCTCAAATTCCAGAGTTTAAAATAGTTTTATCTCAGCCAAATATTGTCCTATCCTAACAAACGTACATCAATGGAAAGCTTTTTTATTCAGATTTCAGATGTTGTATAAACTCAATTTCGATGTTTTGTGGTCCAGGGTCACATATGTATATATACTGTTGGACAACGGCAGCAGAAAGTGTTTTCACACCATTTTTATTCAAACCCACAGGACCAAAAGAGCTCATATAGAAACACTCATTTCCATATTTGCCTCTTTTTGACTGCTTAGCCTACAAGTGTGCATGCCATTCCGTTGCATAGAACATGGTACATTTAACATCTTGTGTCCATTTATTGCGATATAATCATTATTTTACAATCAATTTGAATTACTAGAACTGGCCATCAAGATAAAAGTTTTTCTATAGCAAGTTAATAGTTTTTTCTTCCCATATCAGTCAGGCCAACCAAATCAAGTATTTGGCTTTAGCTAGTGTGACAGGGCAGCCAGGGCTGCCCAAAGGCTGGAGTGGTTCGGTTGACATTGAGGAGAGTGAAGAAAACAGATTCTGGATTTTGTTCCCTGCCCATGGCCTGTCTGGGTACTCGATGACCTGTGCTTGCCATGGCACCACTGAAGCATATCTGTGGATGTGGCTAAGCCAATCAAATTTTAATGTGCTCCGAGAGGCTCGGCTGAGAGGGTGACCTAGAAAAAAACAACACGTCTCCCCACCTCACTCTCTCCTTTTGGAGTCTCCCCGACCTTTTGTTGCCTTCTTTTCCTGGCAAATTATTTCATTGCTTTCTAGAATCCCCTCTTTCTTCCTCAAGCAAATTCTGGGGTTTGAATCCTTGAATTCTAGCATGATGGTTTAAGCGAATCACTCACCTATGTCATCATCCGTTCGGTCCATGGGGTCTTTCTCCAGGCAGTCTCGGACGATGTCTCGACTCATGAGGGGATCAGAGGCACGTTCGATGTCTTCCTCATCGTCATCCTCCTCGGAGTCAACGGCCGTCTCGGGCAGGCCACTGAGGTCCATGTCGCCAGGCTCACTCTCTGTGGCCTGTGTTTCAGAAACCTTTCTTCAGTCAATCATAGTAAGATATTTTGGACATTTTTTGCTTAAATTTTACATCACTGTTGGGTTTCTTCTAAATTAATATCATGAATCCTGGAGCTGATCACAGACCTAACATCTAACATATTTCAGAAGCAAAGTTTAAGCACAGACTCAAAAAAAGACAAATTGATCAAGACTAGGATTCAAAGCTAAAAAAACAACAATATATTCAGAATTAAAAAGAAAAAGGAAGCAGAGCACATGACTGCATCTAATCCTATATCACAACAATTCAAAGCAAGCAACAAACAAACCAAACAAACAAGCACAGGCAACAACAAAAACATATTCCGGGTAAAAAGTTAGATGGGAAAACACAACCCAGGACCCACCCAGCACTGCGGCATGGTCCAACCTGACTAAAATAAACAAAAGACAGACCCATCAGTTTGTGAACACTACAATCTCCTGTCGCAACCAACCCTGATTCGCTCTCACCTGGCTGAAGAGACCCATCGATACTCTATTCCTCCCTGAAACTGCCCACAGAGTCGCCTTGACCAAATGCTTGCAGAAGCCGGGTCCCAGCATCATCTTTAGAGCTCTGGCTTCCAGCCACTTTTAATTTTTTAAAGCCCCTCGATCTGGGCTCACACAAACGCATGTCATTTTGACTTAAATGACCAGTATTACTCATCAAATATTCTGACGGTGCTGAAAGCAGCCACTCAGAGGGCGCACTGGGTGGAGAGATGTGAGGCTGGGCTCTTTTCTTTAGGGTGGGGACAGGGGAGTGGGGGAGGATGGTGGTGGCAGCTGGCAAAATGCACTAATATAAAAACAAGAGAGCCATCTTTCACATAAGCATCCCTCTTAAAGAGGTCTAAACTACTTGTGGGAATAGATCACCTAAAACAGACTCACCCTCGTCATTCTAAACCAGTCTGACTTTCTTTTTCTCTCAGAACACAAATGGAGAAATTATGGAGAGTATATTCGTTGCAATGACAGTGAATGGGGGTTGAAGCTTTTTGGATTTTTAATCAAAAACAGCATAGAAATATCATAATAGTTTCAAAATGTCCCCACTTTTTGGTCTGCTATCATATGATCTAAGTGTATATTTTCATTGAAACTCTTGGCATCTTTTCATAAAAGAAGTCACAAAGTCTAATTATTTACAAACTATTTTGTCTTAAACATCTCTTTATGATTCGACTGACAAAACTAGTTTAAATAATTAAATACTGAACTGGTTCAACAGGTTGAATTCAATGACACAATGATCTGGTCAACGGTTAACCGCTCTCTAAAGGTGATTATCAACTTAAACTCAAGAAAATAACCAGCACAGCGATTTCCTTTTCTTTTCAATTTAAGAAAAGTCATAAAGGTTTGGAACGACCAGTAAATGAAGACAGATTCTATTGTGGATGAACTTTTCCTTTAAGGTCCTCAATCCTGCTGAAACCTCCATGAGCTCTCAGATGCTCGATAACCCTGTGACACACATTTGTCCCAGAGATCAGACTGGAGTTAAAACACGAACACAGATCTATGAGCAACATTTACCAACTACAAGGACAGACAGTCTCAAATGCTGCATGCATCAAATTGCAGGAAACACCAGTTTTCCCAGCTTTCAACTATGAATTAAATATGCATTCCCAAAGCAGTAAGTCACTGGTCCATGACGACGAAATCTATGTGCTTAAATAACAGCAATCTTGTTGAGGAAAGGTATCAATGAATGTTGATTAATGCGGTTTTAAGATCTTAAAATCAATACACTAAGCAGTCACCCATTAGCTGAACCTTTAGGGATTTACAATAAATCACGTTTTCGTCCAGACACCATTATGTTGATGACTCATTATGTTGATGGCTTCAGATCATTACGTCTCTTGCAGATTTAGGCTTGAAGAAACCAAACATATCACACTCAAGTCACATCTTGATAAACCACCTACACCACATTGGAATTGTTCAAAAAGTTTCATTGCTGTACTTCAACAAGAATCAAACAGCACCAACGATGCAGGCGTCAGGCTGGCTTCCCTTATGAAATCCATTTAAGAGCTAATCACTGTAGACAAACATAGTTACATTAATGTAACATTAATACACTGTAGCTGATGAAGGGACTGATTTATCTTTCAAACAGCCATGTCTGATGTAATCTATAGCACTGTTTGGGCAGCTAAGATGAGCGTGAAGGGAACATAATTTTTTTAGCAGGACTATTCTTGGATCAATGCTTTCAAGCCTCCCCGAAGAACCTGCATCATTATTTATTCAAATGTAAAAAAAAAAAAAAAGTATATATATGTGATATGACTTTAAATACAGTTTATTGATGACAAATATGAGGCAGGGCAACAACTCACTGTGTGATGGAGCCTATGAAACATAGTTAGAATGTCAGCAGCATTTAATTTCTTAATGCACATTTGGAATGAATTGGGTGGACCATTTGGCATAGAGCTGAAGATCTTTGCCCGGTTCGGGCTTAATTTCTATCATCTTACGTGGGCTCGGGCTTGCTCTCCAGTTTGCCAGGTAAACGAGCGTTCATGTGATGTGTTTCGATTAGCACGAGAAAGATGCGAAAATTAATGCTGAGCAGGTGTAACAGAGGCTTGCCTCTGGTGATTACGTTTTGGTTGCACCAGCAACTAAAGCAAACTCTGAGGTGTGGAAAAGTTTTGACCTTGTTTATAATGAGAATAATGAATGAATAAAGACGCACCATCAGTGAGCGCAGGAACGCGCAGAAGTGTCATCATTTTCCTCCACAAAAACATGTAGACCTAGCCTAATCTCTGTGAGTAAAGGTTTTTCAAATGATAACTAAATATTCATTGAGTCTTAAATGCATAATGTTGACAGAGTATTTACGCTAATGTTGGCATTATTCTTTTATTAAATAAAGCAAATCCGGCGGAGCCTTTATCTTAATTTCGTTATTGCCAAATACCCATCTTAATTTAAAATGTATCTTAATTTATTTATTTTTAAATGACTCGTTTTTATTGGTGTGTTGGTCTATTTATAGGTTAAATGAGCCTATGTCTAGAATGCTGAGATGTTACGATGTCACAGAGGACTTATTTTATTTCTTAATTCCAACTTCCAAGTGGTCTAGTCTACGTTAGTTATGAGTAAATTATGTTAAAACATGAATAAATGACTCATTGTTGACAAAAGGCAAAAGAGCTGTGTGCGTGCGCACATTTGAATAATTTCGGGCTGTAAATGGGTTCTGGCTTTAAAAAAGCTGTCAATCAAAATGTACTTCTCGGGCTCGGGTCCTGTCGGGCATAACTTTTAAGGCCCGAATACCGCTATAATTCGGCATGCTGAACCACTGGCCATAGGCATGTTGGATTTGAAGGGGCGCTATGTGTATGACATCAAAGTACCATGAGATCGATTCAAAAGCATGCAGAGGCGCCTCTAATCACTCATGCGGTACTTTGATGTCAAACAAACCAATCAATCTGATGGTGACGATCCACTTCAAGTCGAACAAGTCTAATGATTCAATGGACCATTCACAAAGAAACATTTATTTCACTCCTGAATGAATCGGCATTATAGGTTTACTATACTATACTATACGATACTATAAAAGATACTAATGTTCAATCAATTATAAACTGTGTTAACAACAGTAATTAGAATGAACAATTCTTACATTAAGTAAGATAATTACATACAGCAGTTAATTAGCTTAACTGTAGGCAGACACATGAATAAAATATTGTGCAGCTTCAACAGCTTCGAACACATGCAATCAGAATTTAGATTTTAAACTATCCATTTCATATGAACAACATTCCCCTCAGCCTGCTGTTGTTTTTATGTTTTACGACACATGGATGGCGAGGATAGGTGAGGAGAATTGTAGTAAAGTGAGGTGTAAAGCAGGGAGATCACAAACTCTTTTCACAAAGACACCTTCCAGCTGTTAATGAGCCTTTAACAGACGGTCATCAGCCCAGGATCACGGACACTGCATGAACTGAATTATGTCCCATACACCTTTGCACACGGCCTGCTGCAAAACGTCTTTAAATCCACAAACATGTCACACAAGGAAAACAGCCAGGCAAATACCAAGTCAAACAGTATTAATATGATTTATAGAGGCAAACATACACATTTTGTAGACGGGCACAGATTTATAAAGTACATGGGGTCCCTTCTGCTTTAATCTATTAAGGCTCATTGGCTCAGGTTTAGTTATAGTGGCAAATCTTTAGTGATAGAAGCTTGTACACTGATGAAATATGTACCTTCAATGCATTGTACGAAGATTTGGATAAAAACATCTCCAAAATGAATACAATGTAAATGAAAGAAATGAATAAATATGGTTGAAATTTGCATGCACATTAAAAATGGCTCTCCCAAAAATCTAAATTAGATGTTGTTCCATATATATATATTTGTTCAAAATAAATACATACTTTTATTCAACAAGGGCACATTAATCAAAAGTGACAGTAAAGACATGTATAATATTTATTTTATTTCAAATAAATGCTTCTGAACTTTCTATTCAAAGAATCCTGGAAAGCTGATTTTAGAACAGCTAATAATAAGAAATGTTTCTTGAGCACCAAAACCAGCCAATCAGAATGATTTCTGAAGTATCACGTGACACTGAAGACTTGAGTAATGGTGCTGAAAATTCAGCTTTGCCATCATTGGAAAAAATTACATTTTACCATATGAGAACATATTAATAGCAATTATTTTAAATTTCTATTAAATGTTAAATTTTTACTATGATTTTTTTGTCAGTTCAGATCATAAAGTATATGTCACATTGTGATGGCACTGCCACAAAGCTGCTACTCCTACGTTACCCAAAGGCTAGGTGTTGTTACCTGGTAAATGTCCGACAGGCTGCTGCTCCCAGAATCACTGGTGATGCTACATCCTGAGTGGCTGGAGGAAACGTGTGTCACCTGGGGGTGAATCCCGTCTGCCAGGTGTAATCTGCTGAAGTCTGCCGGCAGCTGCATATGGAGACAAACAAACATTTGACCATAACGATCTGCAATGCAGCAAATAACAGTGACAGCCAACCAGTAGCATATCTTTTAATTATTAAAAATTTTAATCACATGTACGGCCTCAAATCCAACAAATATAGACTAAAAGTAAAGAAGCTCTGATTTGGAAACCATTGAACTTCTAAATGTCACAGATTGCAGTTTAAGTTCGTCTTTTCTGCGGTCCACTACGCTATCATTTATTCATCACACCTGATGTTTCTGATACTCTCAAGGATTTTCTGGCAAAAACAAGCCTCATAGATGTTCGGTGTTTTATTAGAGCTAAAACAGGACCATACAATATCTTAAACAGGGGCAATTTTCCTCTCCACGCCATTCACAGTTGACAAAATGTCAGTCAGGTCAGTCACATTTAATGCAGGGTTTCCCTATTTTCATTCAACAGAATAGCACAGCTCATTTGCTAATGCTAATGGGTGTCGACAAGCTGTTTCTCACACAAGCCATTATATAACCTCAAAAGACTTGGAATATATAAGCCATACAAACAAATAAAGACTCAAATCTTCTCTATATATATTTTTTTTCACAAGCCTGCTATTAAGCCTGCTTTTACATTGATTCCCAGAAGCTAAATCTGGACTTAAGCTATTGAGAAATTTAATTTCTAATTATATTTCTAATGCAAGAGAGCCTTGGCACTGTAGTACTATCTTGGCTTACAGCAAGAACAAGGCTGGTTTATATCTACACACACAAAAAAGAATCATTAGGAAAACAAATAGCTCATAATTAATGAAAGAAAGACACTGTATAATCGAAGGCTACACAATATTGCATGTGGCATGTTTATTTCCTCTGGTTCAGTGTGAGCAAGCAGCTCTTTAATGACGACGCTCTGTACATATTTGAAGGGGTGCGGCTGCAAGAGCAAAGCGTGTGTGTGTGAGGGGCTTGTGCAAGAGGAAAGGCACTGACAACAGCACAGAGATAAGGAGCTAAGAACCAATTTCAGCTAATATTAGAGTGCACACAGCCCACACGCACACACACATGGCCACATTGCGATAAAGCTCATTCAATCGGCTTCCAATTGTGTCTGCGTGTGTGCTCGTGGCTGTATGTGTGTTCACGGGTGAAATTGCTTTTTTTGGGGGGCTATTGGATGTCTTCAGCCAGCTGTGGCTGAGTATAGCTTTCATACAAAAATGCATCTGACCTAATTTCCACTCCCATAATCATAAACATGCCGGAAATACAGCCAATTCTCTCAGGAGAAGGAGAGCTTGAACAGAGAGAAAACAACCTTATAGATGGAATAGGAGCAGATAAGGAAAACTATATGTTTGCAAGACACTATCTGCCCCAATACTGGTGCAGTAACAGGGATGCCTGCTGTTTGGTGTGCTGTGAGGCTAAAGGTGTGTTAACACACTAATGTGTTGATGAATATTCCTCCTCACATACACAAATTCATTACATTAATCTATCGCCATGGCAGCTCATCCATATTAATTAGGGCTTTTTACACCTGAAAGCAGAGAGAAAACATAAGAGGAAGGAAGAATAGAATAGAATAGAATAGAATAGAATAGAATAGAACAGAATGTAGTAGTAAAAAGAATATGGGACAAATGTAAAAAGAACTAAAAAAAGACAGAACGAAAGGAGAAAACAAATGAACAAATAACAGAGTGAAAGACTTAAAGCCAGAATAAATGAAAATAAAAATTAGACAAGTAAATACAGAACTGCATGACAGACCGAGAGATAGAATGAATAACAGAACAAACAAACAACAGAAATGACACTAAACACTAAAACTAAAAACACTTAACACTAAAAAAGACCATGTAAAAAAGAAAGTACAGAATGATTAAAATAAAGAGAACAGAGCAAGAAAAGATGAATAATGGAACAAACTAACAAAAGTGAAAAAAAGAATGAAGAAAAACAAAAGAACAAACAAAGAGATCAAATAAATGAATGAAAAACAAAAACAAATGCAATAGTACAAAAAACTAATTAAAGAGAATCCAAGAAAATGCAAACAAAACAAAAAGGAAAGACAGAACAAAAGGGAGAACAAATGAAAGACAGAACCGAAGTTAGAAAAAAAGAAAATCCTACTTAATTGTGGTTCTGGAAGCACCAGAACAGACTCAGAGTGATGTGGTTCAGTATACACTATCAGGTCAGCAGGTGCATTCAGCACTGGGATAGCAGCAAAGCGCCTCACTCATCCCTTCGCTTGTGTTCCTCAAGGCTATTCCCTGGAAAGTCCTGGATGGCCACAGAACTGTCAGCTATGATACACACATCAGCTCTCCTCTCGCTTCCACTGCAGGAAAGGAGCCATCAAAACCTCCACCACGCCAGTAAATTCACTTCTCACAAGTGTAGATGTGCTTTCCTTCCTGCTGTCATAGAAACAAGCAGTGGGGATGTTCATTTGATGTTCATTTGAACTGGTTGACTGCTAACTGACGATTAAGAAATTTGGCCGATTAATACAATCAGTTAAATGGTTTAAAAAGTCATTTATTTTCAGTAATTTATCAAAATATTTAAAAAGGTTTGCTGCATTGTTAAAATAGGCTATAAAGAGAGAGAAAAAAACATATGTTTGAATGACTGTATTTTATTATGATAATGAACAGGATGCATTGTCAATGTAGCAAAGCTTAACTTTGTGCGCGTATGTGGCGCCAGCATAATCACTTGAGTTGTTTTTCTTCTAACAGTGGAAGCAACTACACCTTTTAGTCAAAGATAATTGAAATTGTAAATGGTTTGCCTTTATTTGTGTACATTCACAATAAAAACAAATCTTTGTGCGTAAAATAAGCCTAAAGAAAAATAGGATTCTGCATTCTACCATCTGTTTCCTTTCGCGTAGCAAAAAAAAAAATTTCATTATTTATTATTCAAGTAAAAAAAAAAAATTATTGTATAGGCCTATTTATTCGCTATATATAGCCTAGCTTGATTATGTTTTTCTCCACTCGCAGATGCGCTGCAGGTGCATGTTGTGATATGAAGATCATGTGAATCCTTATGTTCTGTTGTTTGTTGCATTTTGTGCATGTAAAATTAATCCCCGGGAAACAAATATTAGTATTGTTAATGTCACAAACCACTTTTCTTTTTTAATTTAATTCAATTCTAATTTAAAATAATCTTGTCGGTTAACGGTAAATAATCTGGTAACAAGCGTCGGTTGTCAGTTAGGAAAAATAACCGAAATAAACATCCCTGACGAGGGAACAATGAAGCAGTTACCAGCTTACACTGAGGGGAGAAGCAACTGAGCGATGCCATCTTCAAGGGGTCTTTTTGTTTGTAAATGAGGGTGATTTGCACGTGATGCTTCTTACAGGAGTTTCAACTGCATAGTGTATTTTAACATCATCTTCATTACGATGACAAGACCTTTCTACAGAAATACATGTACATTGTTTAAGAACAGACAAATGTATTTTTGTTTGAAGTGGAAAGTCACTGATATTTTTAAATGGTCTTTAGGTGCTTTGAAGGAGAAGGATGGTGATAAGACTTAAGGCTGGTTCACACGGCAGGATAATTGGGCCGATTTTAGCCCCGATTCAGCCCTTCCGACAATCTTAGGATGCTCCGATTATCGTAAAATAATCTGATCAAATATTCCTGCCATGTGTGGTGTGTTAAGACTAATCTCCTCTGCTCGGAAGAATGTCGGGACCGCTCCGATCTCAAATCGGGGATATCCAACATGTTGGATTTATTTTGCCCGATTTCTTCTCGTGTGTGGTGTCCCCCGAGGACAAACAATCACGCAGCCTGTGGACTGTGGCGTGTAGCCAATCAGAACGCGAGGTGACGAGGCAGTGATAGTACCGGGAAACAAAATCAAAACAGCCGGCGTATATAATATAACAAATACAAATAAAGTCGATGGGCATAACTACATCCACAACTGCAGTCCACCAGAGTACATGGAAACTAATATATGAACGTTTATTTCAACGGTTATTAATCTGTGTAGTACGTAACAACATTTCTATGAGATAAAACAACAACTTATCTCCATATCATGATATAGCAAGATGCATGATATAGTCCATGCTCGCGTCGTCTCCACCTCTTTGACCATCGCCTTTTCTTATTTTTCTTATGTTTTTTTTCCCGTTAAAAACAAAGCACAAACTATGGCCACTGCATCCTCTTCGTCCGCCATGATTGTTTACTCTAAAGTCACGTTTGATCTCGAGGGATTTTGCGAGATTTCCCGTCTGACCTGGGAATGCTCGGGAGTCAAATCGGTTCGTGTGTGATGTGTTGATATTGCCGTGTGGCTGCACACCACACACGGAGCGACCAAAACTGTTAGACCCGTGATTTTTTATCGCCGTGTGTGGGGTCTCTCAGGTTTGGAAAATCTGCCGACAATTTTAAAATCGTCCCGTGTGAACCAGGCCTTAACCTAACTCTCTATGCTGCAAAAAAATCTGTGGAATGAACTTAAACATGGAAAAATGTTAAACTGCGCTAAGAGTATAATTAAATTAGCCAAAACAGTTAGCAGGGGAAAAGAGGAACTTTGTGCAACAACAACAGCTGTTCCAATTCTGCAGAAATCTCCTGATTTGGCCCTGTGGGTCGGCTTATGACTGAAGAAGAGAATACAAGATTACAAAGTGTTTCAAGTCCTAAATATTACACAAATTGTCCATGATGTTTAATTTATCTTCCTAACACTTTGTATGATCTTCTTATAAAATACTTCAGTTTCATAAATCTCATGGCCACAGGCAACACACAAATATTATCTCCTTCCAAAGATTCAACCCGCTAATATACACAGTTCATTTTATGAGGCGCTTCACTGGCAAGAAACGGAACTGAAGACTAATGAAGTTTATTCTCTAAGGTGGGGTGGTTAAAGCAGTATTAAAAAAATTATATTTGACCCATATATTTATAAATATGAGTTTGCGGGCTGAATGGAATGTAATGAGGCTGTGTACTGCAAAATAATGGCAAGACAACACATCTTTTCATTCAGTTATCCTCACATCAAATGAACCGGTTCATCTAATGAATCATTCAAAATGACTCACAAACTCGGAAGGTACTGGTTTTGCTGATGAATCTTATGAATCCTTCACTGCACAAACTTATGACTCAACATCACTTACTGAACTGTAGGTTATCAGTACTTTAAGTTTCATTAATATCCATGACTGTCAAAAAAAAGTGATTGACATATTTTTAAAGTAGTTTTTTATTATTTATATATCACGCCGCCCCATTCAAAAACAACAAAATCACCATGCATTAATTTGGAGGGCTGATTCTACATAAACAGGGATATAAAAAAAAATATATAAAAAATAGTCCAGCCAAGGATTAATGATAGCATAAGCTCCTCAGGGCAAAATTAAATTAAAACTCAAATGTAAATAAATTACCAAAACTGATCCATTTATCAGCAACAGCCCAGCCCGTTTTGACTCTACATACATCTTTGGTATGCAAAGACATCATTTGGACAAAATGTTGGTAGCGTCAGCAGTCGATATACATGTGTCAATAGCAATATCCTGCCTGCCTCCCATGCCCACCCAGGGGTCCGCTTCTGTCCTTTAAGTGCCCTTTTCATGTCACTGCTGCACATAATAAAGACTAAACTCTCCTACCACACAATTTAGGTTAGGCCTCTGTCAATTAAACCCAAGAGGCTTTTAGTCAAACAGCGCACAGGTCACAGAGAGCACGCTAAACTCGCAGGGGTCCCAAATATCACTCTTGTGATGCCTCTGGGGGAGTTTGTGAATAAATGAATGGGTTTAAGGCAACATTGACCTTTCACACTTATCTGTACGAATGCAAGTCCAAAAAAAGATACCGCAGTCTTAATGACCTACATAACCAGACAAGAGTGCAACAAAAATAGCTTTTTGAAAGTAGGAAATCTTATTTTTTCTCACAATTGCACGCATACTTGTTTCTAACAAAACCCTACCTGCTGTAAAGCATTTAAAGTATGGATGTGTGAACCTGTAGCTTATATTCGTGTGATGAGCTCATGTCTGTCAAAGCAAAAGGTGTGACATTATAAAAAAAAAAAAAAAAAAAAAAGAGCTGATGCTGGAGGACTCAAGCTGCAAACCTATCCCATAATCCTCAGCATCGCTCTAGAGTCCTCTCACTTTCCTGAGCTGAGAGGATCAAAAGATTAAAGCGCTTCGGCTGGGCGTCAGATTAAACAGAACCAATATTCTCACAAATACACGCCAATATATTTACTACGCTAATGTAGGGAATAAAGCTACGGAAAACGACAACTTCCTGATATTCAATGAAGTGTGTCTGCAATTAAACTCTCCAAATTCTGATCTCTTTAAAGATGCAAATAAATTATGATAAAAACATAAAAAAACATTAAGACCTTTACAAAAAGAGGAACAAAGGCTAAATTATATATGAAGGACTTTTGTACTTCAGTTGCAGCACAAACTATATGACTTTGAATAATTATTGCAGCTCAACAGGTAGAGTATGATACGAGCAATACAACTTACCATCCCAAAAATAAATTCCATTTTACTATATACTCAAATGGAATTTTATATATATATTTATTTATTTTTACTGTTCTACAATATTACAGTTTTGCTGTATATATTCATCACATAAATGCAGCCTTGGTGAGCATAAATGACTTAATCATTAAAAAATTCTTACTGACCTCAAACTTTTATTGTTTTTACTTAGGAACCAAAAAAGTTTTTTGACTTCATTTGAAGCTACTATTCTAAACAGCAGCCACACCTATACAACTATATGAAACAAAGAGGTATAAAGCATAATATGAAGAATGCATGAAAATAACAAAAATCTTGCACTGGACTGAATTAAAGAAAGTATGAAGAGGAGGAGATAATGAAATCAAAATGTTGGAATACCTGCATTACATTTAAAAAAACAAAAATTCTAGATAGAAAATAGCTGCCCAGTGGAGTTACCAAGATGGCCACTGAGTGAACTAGCATGCATTAAGGGGAAAATAATATTATAAAAAACATAAATTCGGTTCTGACATCTGATCAATACATTTTTCTAGTTATGCTAATACTTTCACACTGACACCTGTTCACAGTATCACTGCAAATTGCACAGTGAATTGTTGAATTTGTTGCATAGCAACACACAGTTATGTCAGGGTCTATGAAGATGTTCGTAGACCAGCACATGTTTTCAGGGCTTGCACAAGGCCAGATGAACACTAGCACATTATGGTTGACAGAAGATCAATTCATTTACAGCTAAAAGTGCTCATCATTCCACTCAGCAGTCCAGTGCTGATCGCTTTCCGATGCCACCCATGTGCAAACACCACCGAACGTGATCACTCACTCGCGCACACACACACACACACACACACACACATGTATGTGAACAAGCATTGAGGCATTCAACGATGTATTCAGCCACAAACGGCTTCATGAAACGCAACATATTGAGCTGACAGCATCGCTCAGCGTTGTCATAACTCCTCCCACACTCAAACACTCACACACAGTCATCATAAAGCCATTTAAATCTAAAACTGATTGCAAAAAGCTGTGACAAGTACGGCACGATCTTGGCCATTTCATCATTTGGTACACACACGTCTGAGCGTGTGCGGGGTGACGGGGGGGCGGTGTGCACATGGACGCCTTCACACACTGACACACATTACACTAGCAGCGGATGAATGAGGTCGTGGCACTTGACAGCCTCTCATAAAACAATATTCCAAGTGATACAATATAAATATACATAAAACAACATAGTCGAGCGATACAACACAGCGCTACACTAGACTTGCATGAAATGTCAATTAAAACATATCTGCATACATGCAATTAACCCTTTAAAATAACAATGAATTCCAAGAAACGCTGTTCGAGACACAGAAATATGCCTTTTGAAACCGTATAGAACTCATTTATCTTTCTGCAATGAATATAACATTAGCCATTCAATGCATCTAACGCTGTTCCCATCCATCCTAGATCATGTTCGGCACATCAGGCTAATCTGATGAGCGAATGCTGGTAGTATTTTGAGGAGAGAGAGCTAGCAATGTAAGGTCGATACTTACGGGGCTTTTATCAGCCTGGCTGGAGACTCCATGGCCGCCACTACTAACTAATGGCTTCATAATGGAGGTGCAGAGCCAGGGCGAAATTTAAGCATCCTGCTAGTTCCCACTAATCTTTCCCTCTCTCCCCCCTCCAGTGAGTCTTCCCCTGTCTCTCCTGCAGGGGAGAAGAGGAGAATCTTTCCCGGGGAAGGAGGGGGAGAGAGTATGTTCACCAGAGATGATGCACTTAATTTGAACAACACTGTTCCCAGTACAAAAAAAAAAAAAAAATATATATATATATATATATATATATATATATATATATATATATATATATATATATATATATATATATCTCAACGGTTTTCCTTGTCAAGAACACAGCATCTGTCCATCCACTGGGTCCGCAAAAAGGGGATGAATTAAAATAAAAGGAAAAAGCGCAGTGCAAAAGGAAGAGAAATCCCAGCAGCAATGAGCAAAAACCCAATCTTCCGTCTCAGGTAATTAGGAAAGACTCTCCCACCAGTGATGACCAATGCCGATCAACGCCGTTAGAAAAAATGAGGGGAAAAAAGGCAAAAATGGCTGACAGCACTTTCACTCCCTCCCCATCCTCTTCCTCTGTCTCTTTCGTCTCCACGCAAACGGTTTTATGCACCATTAGCTGAGGCTGTGACCAGAGAACCAACCTCACGCATCCTGACTGTCTTTGTTAAACACTCCCGGTTCATTTGTGTCCAAAGCAGGGGGTGTGTGAGTGTGTAAGAGAGAGCGAGATTGTGTGTGTGTGTGTGTGTGTGTGGTGAAGGAGTGGATGCCGAGTTGCCATATCCTTCATACCAGAGATGGGACCAAGTCCCCATGTCTGCTTCATACTGATATTATATTATATTATTACATGATTTCTTGTTTGACAATTAATCAAGTTATAGCAAGAGTGAAATGTGTAACCTTATGTGTGCTGTATTTCTTTTCCTCAAGATTAATGTCCACATATTATGTGTGTGTATCCAACCGTAATGATAAGACACTTGCCAGTGCTAGAAAGCCTTGAATTTTAGATAAGTTCTCAGTGTATGTGTGTTAGTATCTGTCTGTACAGGGAGAAGCTCAGACAGTCCCAGGACAAACAATCAACTGCCAGTGTCCAGCGTATCAGATCTACGTCTTTGGAGAGTTTTATCTAGGTTTTGGAACCAATCAGAATTTTGTTGACTCATGTATTGACGCAATTAGTATCCTCTGTCAGGGTATAACTGTGCTTGATTTTGTATTGTACTGGGGGCGGCCTGCGAACTCCTTCGAGAGTGTTGAAGCTGACTTCTGCTGATGAAATTGCAAACTATTTTCTTCAAGTAAAATTATTATTATTAATTGAACTCATCTCTGAGTCCTGGTCTTCATTGCGACATATCTGGTCCTTGGGTTTTAACTGTAAATTCCCCAACAGTTAATGGTGGAGAATGCGGGCAATAGTTCTTTGGTGACATCCCTGATCAATCATCAAACCAAGGTAGGAAAGATTTTAGATTTAATATTATTGGTTAGGGACTGTCTGTAAGTGGAGGGGGTCGAGAGAAGGAGGAACGATAGACTCACTCAGACGTGAGGGGGTAGACACCAGCTCCAGGGTGGAGTAAGGTAAATTGGTGTCACAATATACCTGTAAATAAGTAACCTTGTGAGTATAAGGGGTACAAGTACACATCGGTAGGTCTTGATATAAGATATTTAGAGATGTGTACAGTTACAGAGGGAACAGGTGCACACCTATAGGTCTTAGAGAGAGACGTAAAAATTTTCTAGGTGTGCACAGTCCAGGGGGGGACAAAAACGCATTCTTAACAGGCATGTGAACCCGTAAAGGGCAGTGCTGGGTCAAGCACCGAGGGACAAGGGACACATAGAGCCGTAAATAGGCAGTGCTGGGTCAAGCACAGAAAGCCGAAAAGCACGAGAGGCCATAAAGGGCAGTGCATTTACGGCCAGGGAAGCCAAAGTAGGGGTATGGGAAATCCCGAGAAGAATGTAAGACGCTAGACGGGGGTTCTAGTCGTATCTCGCTCTTCCAACTCTCGATCACCCACCATTACAGACGGGGGCGCCCCGAGCTTAGAAATAGGCCAGGTCAGTGGTTAGGGAACAGAGTATCCAAAATTAGTGTTTAAAAATAAATAGTGATAATTCATATGTGCACCTATAAAAAATATAGGGATATATGCAAAGGGAAAGTATTGATTGATCTGGGATGCCTCAGGAACAACCCCAAAAGAACTAAAATGTAGTTTTCATGACCCTGATTGGATTGGACCAGTATATGGAAATTCTGGAATATACTTTGCAGTTTCATCACGCAGAAGTCAAGTGCTGTTGGTAAGATCGCCGCCTCAATATGTTTTTGGTTTATGATAGAAATATGACTGACAAATTAGGTAACCTGGTAAGCCCTGATAGAAATAATGAAACAGAAGAGAGCAAATGCTGTAAACAGTTTGGCTCTGAAGCTCTGACTTTAAAAATATTCTCTGAATTCATTGAAAGAATGGTCAGTCTGAGCTTTGATTCTGATTGGAAAGTTAAAACTAAAAAATGTATTGGCTTTAAACAAAGACAGAACCAGAGAAATAAACATTTATAAATGTATGTGCCGATTTGTTAAAAATAATCCCCGAAATAACTGAGTGCTATATAATTGTTGAAAGTCCTGACAAGGAATACTGAACAGAATTCTGGGTTAGTGAAAAAAAAAAACAACTGAAGGCACACAAATTGGCAGTGGCATTTTGGAAAAACTTAGAAGCTTATGTTTTGCTTTAAAAAAGATAAAATTACTTTGACTACAATGAAGCCGTTGTTTTATCTCATGCTGGCCCCCACCATGACTCTGGCTTAAGCTTTAAAAGTACCAGAGACATGTTCTGAGTAAAAAAAAAAAAAAATGTAATTCCTATATTTACTAATGTTTGGCCAAAAGAGTAATTTTATTGTTGGATTGCAAAATTGTAGTCACGCAGCATCATAAAAAAAAGAAAAAAAGAAGAGAAAAGAAAATTATTTTTTGTTTATGAGATGATAAAGTTGTAAACAAGTAACATAAACGGGGGTTTCAAAGTAACTTTGAAGACAGCATGCTAGCAAGACCCAAAGTAATATACCTGGGTCAGATAACCTCCGACAGATTTAAAACCAATGTTGAAATTCAGAAGCCATGGCCAGAATTAAGTGAATGGATAAATACAAGTTGATGTAAAAGTAATGACAATGACTGCAAAGAACTTTGAGAAACATTTGAGTTGCGAAAATAAAGTAAAAATACAAATATAAAGATGTTTATTTTTAAAATGCATATAATTTCTGACAAGTTTTAAACTGGGCTAGAGTAAAATGATAGTACGATGAAATTATGTTAAAAATGAATGAAAATGCATTGTTACGAGTCCTGAATCCCTCAGAGTTCTCTCTCTCTCATTCAAAGTAAGCTAAAATGCCGTTATCTGAGCTTGTGTTTAAGTGATAAGATATTTATAGTACAGCACAGTGTTTCAGTCAAATCATAGGCACTGAGATGCTAAAGGACATGATAAAAAGAGTTCAGATTTAATGCATTAAGAGGGCAATTGGTAGTTAAATGTTCAACTGCCCAATGCATGTAAGAAATAAGAGATTATAAAAATAATGAATAACAATTTAGGAGCAATTGTTGAAGAGACATGAGGTCTTTAAAATCATAATACAGACCCTGAGCTATAGATGTAATAATTTTGAATAGTTAAACAGTTGTATTGCTATTTGTTCTATGACCAGTAACTTATCTGTCTTATTTTTAGTCTCCACCACCATACAGGGCCTGATGGCTGCAGCTACAGAAGCAACAGAAAATTACAATGAATGGACGGGTGTGAAAAATAAATTGACTGAGTGATCTCAGCATGATAGTTTGGAGGTATCCAATTGATTTTAGGGATTAAATATTAGTCTGATTAATTCTTTTCCAATGTTTTAACACTAGTAGGTGCTGTCAATGGCTCTCATGGTTCTTGAGTGCACCTTTCCTAAGCTGCAGGAAATACTGGATTCTGGAAGAAGACTGTCGAGGATGTTGCAACGGGAAAGAGCGGTTACCAGTGTGCATGAGGTGATTTCTCAATGACGGGTAAGATCCTCTTCTGGCCAATAGGGGACAACCTAAGGCAGGGGGTCACCGCCACTGGGCACCTGCCCTGAAGGGAGGTGTTATATGTGAGATGGTAGTGGAGTTGAGCAGATGCTTGATAGGCCTAGAGCATCATTAAGAGGGGAACTGTATGAAGTACAGCAATCTGCCTCAAAATGTGAGCTCCTCCAGACCTGATCACCAGCAACCGCATTCCTTGACTGATTGTTGTGACAAGCGTCCACAACTTGATGCAACTATGCCAGTGGATCACACCCTGAGGACAAGGAGCTTATTTATAAAAAGTTAATGGCAATGGGCTTTCAAGAACCATCTGAGACCATGTGATGACAGCCATTATTTTGAGACAAAAATTTCTTATGAGGCTAAAATGATATTGAACTAATATGTCTATATCATAGTCTTTACTCATGCAGGTCATTAGGCTTGGCATAAGATGATAACAAGATATGGTGGTGGCTAAAAATGAAGACTGCTTCTGCTTAATCAAGAGATGGTTTAGATAACAAAGGTTAAGGGAATTAAGCATGTAAGGTAAAAATAATTTTAAAGAAATGTTCCTAGCATTATGTATTTTAAACAGTTTAAACTGAGATTTTAGATCTAGAAACTTTGACATTTTTAACTTATTTGAATAATTTAGGGTTATATGTTGTAATGAATTTTATATTATAGTCTAAGTTAAAGTTTGGCAAAAATTGTCAAAATAAATAAATAAATAATATTTTGCACAGTAAGAGAGAGAGAGAGAGAGTGCTTGAGTGGAGGCAGGGATAGTGCTCTTCTTCTATTATTGGCCTGCTTAGAAAGAGTAACCAAAACAGAGCAATAATTTTAAGACCAAAACAACCCAGCTGATTTTTCTCAAAATAAAAATCATTAATGAACAGGCAAACTTTGAGATTAGATAAGAGATTAGGTACAAACTTGGTAAAATGCACAGACAATGTTTGAGTTTAAATCCTTCCGATTTAATACCAAAAGGAAAACCTTAAATATGAGCTGTTAAAATATAAATGTGTTAAGTATGTGCATGCATGAGGATGGCTATATATATATTATTGGGGGACAATTCTGTTCCTGTTTTGTTTCAATTGAGTCACTAACCTCTGGAATGAGTGTTTTATCATTACAGATGTGTTAAGTGAAATTACTTTACAGAAGTCGATAATTCTGAGTGAAACTAATGAAAAGACAATGCCGAACATGGGACAAGCTTTAAGAGGATTGGTTATCCAGCTCTGTCTGCTACTGGTAATAATGACTTATTTGGTCTTTTATAATACTGATTTAAATCACTCTCTGGATTAATATGTTAAAGAGTGTTTATATGATTGGATTTGTGAAATTTAAGTTTGCCGTCCAAAATGGGTTTAAAATCCATGCCTAAATTTAAATGAGGGTCTAAATTTTAACAAGTTAACACTTTGTTGTTTGAATGGTGAAGGTAAATATTTTAGACTTGACGGCAGAAAAACAGTGACAGATTGGCCAAGTCACTAACCAAATTATCCAGAGAGCACCCTCACATAAAGAAGCCTGGTGGGAAAACAAAGGAGTGAATCCTGCTTGTGTAATATAGTGCAAAAGCTTTATGTAGTGGTTTATGTAGAACAGAGATAAGTTGAACAAAAACGTGTGGATAGCCCCTTAATGGAGCAAATCCATAACAAGAGGTTTGAATTAATTGAAATAGCACAGCAAAAAAAAAAAAAAATTATAATAATAAATTTTGTTTAAACAACACAATTGTAATAGGCTCTATGGAGCTGCTTATGAACACTTGTCAAGTCAAATTAATATTGTGAACACTGACAGGTCTTTTTGATAATGTATACTGTTTCAATACAGATTTACAGAAACTGAGGATGTCTCTTTAATAAATATTTGGCTGTTTAGAACTAAGTAATAGTATTGTTCATTTAGTAATAATATTGGGAAATCTGTCTGCTCTTTTTCAGTTTATAATAATTTTGAGTAAATTAATATCACTGCCAAATGACAAACATGAACGAGGGTTTTTTAAGACATTGATCAAGTAGCTGATGTGTAAGCATTTCTAACTGACAAAACAGTGAGAACTAAATTGACTTAATACGAGGTATTGAGGATTTGCTTCTGAATGTGTCATTAATATAGTCTGAGTACAGTAATATGGTATGATAATTGACAAGACTTACATTTAAAAAAAAAAAAAAAGGGTAATAATAAGGCAATGAGTATGGTTAACAGTAATGTCCTGGTATAAAATACATGCATGACAATAAGTGGATAGGTTAGTTGTATTTTTGAAGTTAGACACTTCGATACTTAAAATGTAATTTTGATCAAATGTTGTTAACAATGACAAGTTTGAATTAATGGTTAATGTATGTTTAAACAGCATGTGAACTATGATGACTGCAAATGGATTCGTGGTGAAAGTAAAACTTAATAAAAGGGCTATTAAGTAATAAACTAGGAACTGCTCTAGGTTTTCGAGGAAATAATGATTATGATTATTTTTATTTTTAAAGATGGCTCAATATTGATCTTACTTATTTTTGGTTTGTTTATTTTTGTGTTTTTAACACCAAGTTTGGAATGAAAGGGTAAAATGGATATTCAATCTCTATAATTGTACCATTGATCGGGAAAATGATAGATTTTCATAAAATAAGGGTATCTTTACTGGGATTTAGGTTATAAGCAATGTCTGTATTTGGTATCTGTGAGGTGACTGAGGGTCTGACATATGTCAGGAATGCAATAACAGTGGTTATTCATTTAGCCCGGCTTGTAATGAGTTTATTTTACTATATGACCAAATTAACTAAAATTCATCATAGTTGTATAAGACATGTTAAAAGAAAACAAATAAGACAAATATCCTTCTTAAGGGTTAAATTTTTTTTTTTGAATTGGTTATAGTGTATGCGTTTTTCTTTAATGATTTGTTAAATCTGGTTAATGAATATGCAAATTTAGTCTTAAGGCTGTTGGATAAATGTTTGGTTTTAGAGGGTAAGTGTGAAGTAGCTGTAGTAGGAAGAGAGGTATTTACAAAGATATGTTGATGAAAGTGAGGACACTTTTCCAGGTAGAGGGACACACAGAATGATTCACTGGAAAAGACATTATGTGAAGAAAGACTAGTGCAAGTGCCGATATTGTGGGATTAAGTAAGTAGATTAATGTATATGGGAAATAAGAATGTATATGGGAAGTATTTTGTACAAAATAATGTGTTTATTACTAGAAATGTCAGCCAGTACCAGAGATTTTAAGTATGCACATGTTTAAGTTGACCAACAGCCTGCATTCTTAGCATGCATCACAACGACACCTGACCTCATTTATTAGACCAGATGTGGGGTATTAGACCCCACATTGATCTAAAACGGGGGACTGAAGGAGTGGATGCCGAGTTGCCATATCCTTCATACCAGAGATGGGACCAAGTCCCCATGTCTGCTTCATACTGATATTATATTATATTATTACATGATTTCTTGTTTGACAATTAATCAAGTTATAGCAAGAGTGAAATGTGTAACCTTATGTGTGCTGTATTTCTTTTCCTCAAGATTAATGTCCACATATTATGTGTGTGTATCCAACCGTAATGATAAGACACTTGCCAGTGCTAGAAAGCCTTGAATTTTAGATAAGTTCTCAGTGTATGTGTGTTAGTATCTGTCTGTACAGGGAGAAGCTCAGACAGTCCCAGGACAAACAATCAACTGCCAGTGTCCAGCGTATCAGATCTACGTCTTTGGAGAGTTTTATCTAGGTTTTGGAACCAATCAGAATTTTGTTGACTCATGTATTGACGCAATTAGTATCCTCTGTCAGGGTATAACTGTGCTTGATTTTGTATTGTACTGGGGGCGGCCTGCGAACTCCTTCGAGAGTGTTGAAGCTGACTTCTGCTGATGAAATTGCAAACTATTTTCTTCAAGTAAAATTATTATTATTAATTGAACTCATCTCTGAGTCCTGGTCTTCATTGCGACATATCTGGTCCTTGGGTTTTAACTGTAAATTCCCCAACAGTGGAGGGGGGGGAAGAGAGGGGGCTTTGAATAGGAACCTCCTCCCTCCTTCAGTGATGTTGAAAGAGCGCCGCTGGTGCCTGCTATACTACATACATACACACCACCACACATACGGGTAGTAGACACACAACAACATCTTCTCCAGGGTTAACATTAATATGGATAAGAAAAATATAGGTTCTGTAACTGCTTACCATTTCAAAAATAAAATCGTGGCTTTTAGACTGTCTATGATGCCAACAATTATACTTTAATTCTAAAAGCTGGCAAAAATATCTTTCAGCCGACTTTTTTCTTTAGCCCTTTCACACTGCACGTTGAACCTGGAAAATTGCCGGAATATTGTCGGAATCACCTTCTGTGCGAGAGCAAACATGTCCCGGGATTGATCATTTTGAAGGCAGATCAACGTTCGCGACAAAAATATGTGCAAACTGTAATGAAGCAGAGATCAGTTAGCTCCTAACTATCTGCGCTGAAGCTGAGATTGTTTGCCAGTTTAAAGGAACTTTAACGTGTCTAGCGTTTTCGACTCGTACATTATAAGTCACGTCCTGATGTCACATGTCATTACGGGACCTTACGGGTTGTGTGCAAATGCACGCACATATTTAAGGAAATCACTGGCAGTGTGAAATAGGGCTGTCACTTTTGAGAAAAATCTAATTTGAACGGATATCGGATATCATGCTACGTATTTTTATATGTCATGTTCGAATGCATATTCGAATATTGAATAAAAATTCACTGCCCTAGTGCGAAAGGGGCAAAATCTAGCGACCCAGGAACAATTGCCGGGACACATTACCCGTGTATTTTCCGGAATCGCAGTGTGAAAGGGGCTTTAGTGGAACAAACCAAATGTAGTGATGATATCATCTTGAACTACATTTTTTATTTTTTTTTGTTCAATCGCATACTCTCTTTGGTACTAAAAAAATTACAGTCCTTTTGACATGTCTGGCCCGAACCTCTGTTTTGACTAGGGAATATGTATATATTTAATGTTTTTTTGTTTTGTTTTGTTTTTAATGTTCCTACTGTATGAGAACATTCTGTGTGGTTTCTCAGAGAGCGGCTCGGATGAGAGAGGCGGGTTCTACAGAGCTCATTTGCATTTAATGGAAAATGCAACAGAATGGCTTGCTCTGAAAAGAGCAGTTTTTGACAGGGTAAAAAGGGTTCTGTTTTAAACTACCATTAAGAAATTATATATATATATAAAAAAAAAACTATGTTACAGACTTTTCATCAAGACCAACTTTTGGAAAATGGTCATCCGATGACCCCTTTATTTGTGGCCAGTGGGATGAAGGTCCAAACTGCAGTTTCAATGCAGCTTCAAAGGGCTCTACGCAATCCCAGCCAAGTAATAATTAATAAACACAGTAATCCAACTTCAAAATCATCTGACATCGCTGTTTTACCTTTGTTTGTAAATGTCATTTGACCTTCTTTGCATGTTCGCATTGTAAACACTGGGTTGGTACTTCCGCCTATGTCACACGTGACCTTACCAACATGACTATGTAATGTGTGAAGTCAAGCTAGTGGAAGACTGGCATTTGTGGTTAAAATGAAAATGACAGATCATTTCTCTAGGTTTACGAATTACGACTGAAGAAAGAAAAACATGAACATCTTGGACAGCATGGGGGTGAGTAAATTATAAGGATATTTTTTTTATTCTGAAAGTGAACTAATCCTTTAATACAAGCATCTCTGTAATCTTTTCATATGATTATAACATAGTTATAAAATTTTGTTTGTGTGTGTGTGTGTATTTGCAAGTTACACTTTATATTTATGTATTAAATTGATTTATTGATATTGATTTCCCTTGGAATATGACTTCGGTGTTGCTAGTACCATGCAAAGACATACCTTTAAAATTAGCTTAAGATGGAACGTAGCATGTTGAGCAGGGCATGTCAACTTATCAAAAGTATTTAGTGTGAATAACCTATCTACATACATGCACATACTCACACAGACTCTGCAAGTGTCCAAGACAGTGCTAATGAGAAAATGAGAATAAAAGAGTATGCAACGGGTGAGGTGCAGGGATGGAAATAAGAGAGAATGAGAGAGAGAGTTGAATGGTGGTGGGGGTTCAGAGAGGAAGAGAGGGATGGAAAGACAAGAGAAATGAAGGATGAGCACAGTTAGCCCAGCGAGATTTATGTCATTATCACGCTCCCCTCCGCTCACCACCAGGGCTGCAGGCAGTTGGCATGGCAACTGTGAAGAAGAGCCATTTCCTGGTCGGTTTGGGTGGGAGAGTGTGAGAGAAGGCTGGAGAGGAAGAGAAATAGACAGAGAGGCAGAGATATGGAAGACGGGAGCAGACGACAGAAGCGTAGAGCACATGGCTCTCTGACATCCTCTGTATTATTATGACAATGGTGCCAATTCACTCCCCACCCCCACCAAACACACACACACACTCCGGTTACCCCCTCTGGGCGACTGACAGCCCCGCCCACACACAACCCCTTAGCTTTGTGATGACTGAAGTGAGCTCACCCTCCACACACACAAACACACACACACACACACTTCCCTAAAGGTCCATCTCTCTCTCTGTCAGTCAAAATAAAGACGTACAGTAAATGTTATAATTCAACCAATCAATCATCTGTCCATCCAGTATAAAGTGCTCATTGTTTCACGGATAGGTGAACCATGATATCTAGCTGTGCCCTGGCCTGAAACTATATGATAATGAGAATTTGAATAACAAAGAAAAATGTGAACATTGCTTCAAGGACAATTGGCCAACAGACAGCCAATCAGATGACTTATGCATATGCAAATATTCATATATTATGCTAAAGACATACATACATATATACATACATATATACACACAATAGTTAAAAGAATATTAACAATAACCTTAATAGTAAAAATAAAGGTAAAAAAAAACTTAAACATTGAAAGGAATAGTTGAAGGAATAATTGCTCAAGAAAATATATTTTCATTAAAATGCGTGTTGTAAATGGTTGCATTAAAGGCTTTATACCAATTTAATACAATGAAATGTTAATTATTCTTAAACATAAGCATTTCACAACCATATCAAATAGAAACGACCAGCTTGCATGTTTGTGCTCACAGAAGTGATGTGGGTGTGAAGATACAGATAGGCATTTGCGAGTGAAATTTTGGACGGCTTCCAGCTATGCAAAGGGACCAAAACAACCCCCTGATGACATCATCCCCGGTGATGTAATGCCTGACAAAAACAAGCTCACGTGCTCCACGCCCCGTCGTTAGAGTAACCACCAATCATCATAGGGAAACTGAGCGTCATTACGTCACTGTGGTAACAGGGTCACATCAAGGGACACCTCAACATCACCCAGAGTGTATTTCAGGAACAAAAGATACTCATTATGAAAAGGCTGAGACTGGGTCAAGCAGCCTCCGCTTCATGTGAAACAACAAAGAGCATCCATGTCCATGAAGACAGAATACATTTGTTTGAAGTGAGCAAATAGGTTTTAGATTAAGGTACACAGTAACCTGTTTAGATCAATGGATATGGGTTTTAAAACAGGCAAATTCATATAAATAACTAGATAACTACAGCAATATTTCAATGATACTATGATGTATGCTTTTATGAGAAATAAGAAAAAAATCGATGCAAATTTGTTTCAAAAATATAATAATAATAAATAAAAAAACAATAAACATATCCACTAAGAACATTAAGAAAGCAGTCAGTAATCTTTGGAGATAACACAATAAAGCTGATTCTGATCATTTTAAAATGACCAATTATCTGTGGATTAACAGACTTTCACTAGTCATGTCATCCAAGTTCCATCAAATGACAGCTGTTATGGTTTCTATTCGATGCACAAATCGAAAGTGCAATACATTAAAACATGCAATAACATGATACACCATACGGTGTATGGTGTATTAAACTTTATGGATCGAAGTTTTGATCAATGAATCAATCTATCAAAAAAAAAAAAAAAAAAAGGAAAACCCAGGGGTTTTGAGAACTGATGATGTTGGCAAAATATGCCAAGCTTCCTACAAGACTCTGAGAGGCTTTTCAGAATACAAATTGAGATATTAGTTCCTTTTGAAAAGCTATCCCTCTACTGCTGAAAACAGCACAACTGTCAAAGATCCCTCCTCAACCTATACACACAAGGGAGTCGGGATGCAGAGGAAATGAGAGGAAGTGGGAGCGAGCGGGGGCAGACAGATAGGATTAACATTGACTGAAGCTCTTCTGGATCATTCTTTTCACGCCAAACCTTTTCAAAATTTAAATACAGCAGGGCTAGACTTGACTCATTCTTCAGAAAGATAGACTACAGCTACAGTCTGACAATGAAGTAAGCTCCTTGCAACTCTGGCAAGCAAATGCAAACACTCATTTTTGTTGAGACCGCTAATATAATATAAAGGTATAATATATGTTAATAAATAATGCTGGGTGGTCTATACCAGGTAAAAAGGATCATTCATAATGTGGTATATAAAGTATATTTATTTGGGTAAAGTGGACTGGACTTCTTTAGATTATTTATATCCGAGCATGCTGAAGAAACATAAATAATAATTTCTATTTTGTAAATTATTTCAATTTACTCTATCATCCAATATAAATCACAAAAATATAAACCATTTCATGGACAAAATAATTATATACATCTATCCATTTATTCTCCAAATCACTTATCTTCTGTAGGGTCACGAGCAAATAATTACATTGATATAAATTTTATTTTCATGTTATATAATTATTTATACTGTGATATAAGGCCCAGTCCAACTTACAACTCAATTAACCCATTTCATTACATTACATGTCTATAATGATGCTTAGTGCATGGAGTAATCTTCTAAATGACTTGCACATTAATTAACATGCAGTGTTAGGGCTTCTTAAGATTGTAGACCGTGAACACCACATGCATAACAATAAGGACCACTGCCTTGATACTACAAGAAGGAGGGCAACTTCAAACGACCTGTATGTTTAATGTTATTAAAGAGAAAAAAAATGTTGCATTAACAATGGGTTAAAGGGTGACACTGGGCAGGACGAAGTATTGTAGTTTCAAACAGCAATATGACAAAATGCACATAATTTTAAATAGATGAATTAATGTTCATTTTCACAATTAACAATGTTTCAATTCAGCATTTAAACAATAGCTGTTAAATATATATATATATATATATATATATATATATATATATATATATATATATAATATATAATTTTTATTCTAAAGATATGAGCAGCGTTTTAAACTGTGGTAAAATGCAGAAAGTTGCTAGTTTGGCCGTCATAAACAGCTAACAGTTATTCAAATTAACTATTATTTGGCAAAATATTAGTTTCCAGCAGTTAACATGTTTTTTTGAAGTCATTGCATCTCAATTATGGTTGTGTAGCTTATTGAACAATGGCAAAAGTGTGTTCTTTTTTCTTACCATGTGGCTAAACAGAGCTGATATGTCTTGGATGGATATGTTTAGCACAGGACTAATTAAAGATCAGTGCTATAGACAACATAGGTGTTCAATCCTGTGGAGGAAAACGGAAGTGCCTTGGCTTGCCCATAAGTGTTCTTTAATTCTCATACCGCCTATCAGGGTTCAAAGTGTACATGTTTCACCAGTGCACGTCCAATCCTGCATGCTTCCTGTCAAAACACAGATGCAGGAAAGGGATTTCCTACTAGAACAAGAGAGCTGGAGTGACTTTCTAAAGGAAATAAAGGCAGGAGGAAGAGTTGCTGCTCTAAAAACAATGGTAGAGTGAGACGTGGCATTCTGGAAATTGCGGAGGGCATAGGGGGTCAACGTAACAGTACCCAAAGAAGGAAGTGTGTTTTTCTCTTCTTCCAGACGTAGAGCAGCTGCATTCTGTAATATGTGATTACTACAACATTCACATACCAAAACTATGGCTAAGAAATTAATTATTCATATTTTCTGCATATGTAATGATTTTAAATAAAATGCTGAGAGGGAGAAATCTCATCTAAATAATTAGTTACTTTCTGCAAACATGCATCATCATTAAAAAACATGTGACCATTTTTTGTCAGTAAGGTATGGGAATCAAAAAATAATGAAGGATTCTGGTTCAGATTCGACTATGAATGACTCTGTTAGTCAGGTAGAGAAAGTATTCTACATAAGTAAGAAAAAGTAAACAAAAAGTGATTAAAGACATGATGTGCAGCTCAGTTATTGGGTGAAAAACCACTTTAACTGATTCAGTGAGTCTGGTTTGAGTTTGAGACTGATTAATGAGGAAGCAATTCACGTGTTGATAAATCAGAGCATACTGGTTGTGTTGCATGTTTGGTATTGTTGCATGCAATAAGCGAGGCATAATGCCATAGAAAAACATAAAAAAGAGTTAAGACCTCATTACCCGATTATTAACAGTTAACTGACAAGATTGTTTTAAATTAGAATTGAATTAAATTAGAAAGCATAAGTGTCTGTGACCCATTAAAAATACTCACATTTGTTTTCCTGGGATTAATCTTACACTTGCAAAAAGCAGCAACAAAACAGAACATGAGGATTTACCTGCTTCACATCATGCACCTATATATATATATATATATATATATATATATATATATATATATATATATATATATATATATATAGCCTAGCTGATTTGCTATTGTGAATGTACACAAATAAAGGCAAACAGTTTACAATTCCGATTATCTTTATGACTAAAAGGTGAAGTTGCTTCCACTGTTAGAAGGAAAAAAACTCAAGTGATTGCGCCGCCACTTTATGCGTGCACACAGTTAAGCTTTGCAACATTGACAATGCATCCTGTAATAAAATACAGTCAGTCACGATGTGAGGTAGGCTACATAATAAATAATTTGGCATTCAAAAACATCACAAATATGGAAACATTTGATTATGTGTTGAGTGAGAGACCCAATGTTGGTTTCAGTTTTGTTTTATCCTAAATTAATACGTTTTGGCTTGTCGTTTATATTGCTATAGCTTCGTAAAGGCATATTTTAATTCTTGTTCTAATTCTTGTTCTAAATACTGTTAATTGAAAGGATTTGATGTGGAGTGCGGGGAACTAAAATAGACTAGCTATGTTTACAGTTTTTATTATTCTGTTCGTAAACATTTCGTTTTGGAATGAAGGCCTATTTCTGAATTAAATAATAAAATAAAATGCAACTAATGTTTTTTTCTTTTTTTTATGCCATTTTTTTAATACGTATGTATCATATTTTAACCATGTAGCAAGCCTTTTAAAATATTTTAATAAATTACTGAACATAAATAAATTACTTTTTAACTGATTGTATTAGGGGCCGTTCACATATCGTGCCTAAAAATGCGTGGAAAACGCTAGGCGCCGGTTTCTCCTTCTTTCCAAAGTGCTCGGGCAGTTGCGCCCCTGAGGCGTCTGCCTTTGCTAAGGCAGCTTCCGTCACTTCCATTATGAGCGTGCCTACCGCGTGTCTACATTGGAAATAACGAATTTGAGCGTGCAAAAGACGCGATATGTGAACAGCCCCTTAATCGGTCAAAATTCTTAACGGTCGGTTAATGGTTAACCAGTTAAAATGAACATCTATAACAATATAATTTGTTTGTCCCATACATGAATAAGAATATGAATCAGTTCTTGAGCCATAACAGAGCAAAGCTGAAGCCATTTGCTTTCGAGAAAGAATATTCCAGGTATAAAAGTTAAAGCATAAACCTAAAAGGTCACCGGATGGGACTTTACAGCACACTGGTTTACTTGTCAACCTCTATTGCCATGTACACATGCTAATCTACAACAAAACTGCTGAAAACTGAATATGAGCACAAGAGAGGAAAGAGGGATGAAAAGACATCAAGATCAAAGGACGAAGAGGGCTGCAAGGTTTCTGCAAGGTACACTGCTCCTGGCTGACAGCCGTCCATCTGGACCCGATGCCCCACCGTTATCATATGAAACGTCCGTGTGGCTTCAACCATCAGCTCTATCATAATTCTCATAACAACTATGACGGATTGGGTATCATAACTGTCATTTATGCTAATGGACAGTTTAGCAGGACAGAAATCCATCTAAGAAATCATTTTCATTCTACAGTGCTATGCTGTAAATATGAAGAAGACAGAGAATGTTTAGTGATATTTCTTCACAATACATTTGTGACAGTATAAAACCCCAAGGGCCCTACAAGCCTGTATACTATATTCCAAGTCTTCTGAAGCCCTACGATAGCTTTGCATGTCTGGGTGTGTTTATAGTGGTATAAATCTTTTTAAGTGCCGGCCTTTTGTGTCTCAGTGTTGCCGTATACTGCAGAAGCAGCCATCACTGAGGACAGCTCTAAAAATAGAGCCGACTCTTCACAAGAACACCTGACAAGACTCCCTCTCTCACTCTTTTCCTATCTCTAACACACGATCACACTTTCCGTCTCTCAATCGCTTTGCTTCACTCCTCACTGAATCTAATTACGGCAAAACAAGTATCAGCTCAGCCGCAGCAAAGTCTACCCATCAGCAGTCCTCATCAGGCCTAGGGCGTCAAATAAAACGCTCAAACAGACACATATAAAAACATTAGCACACAAATATCTTACATGCACCCTTGTTTGTGTGAAATGGGCTGAGCCTTTGTAGTGCAGCACAATTCAGCATAGATACAAAATCATAAATTGCTTTTTGTTGTTCTCAGCTAGTGCAACTCTGACAGGGTCATAGGGAAAATAAATTGAACAAACAAGACAAATAAAAAAATACGACTGACTGAACTATTGAATTGTGCACAGTAAAGTAAATAGGAGAAAATGCTCTGAATCAAATGGTTCAAACTAATCTTGGGTTACTGATGTCATTCAAATGCGTTTAAATCAACTTTTTGGTTTTTCTGTGAAAATACGACTGTCGTATGGCTAATTAACTAAAATGGTAAAATATAAAATCATTTGAATTGGTCCAGTAGCATCCACCTAGCAACAACCCTGAACACCCTAGCAAATGCATAGCAACCCACTAAAAACAATTAATAGCATTGCAAAAAAAAGTAATTCTCCACCAACAAGAGCCACTCACACATTCTTTTTCAAATCTAGTTTGTCCGACTAGTTATGAGTTAATAATCTCAGTGTGTAACCTGAAGGCTTGGAGTACAGCATCAACCACTTTACTGCACTGTTGGACCAAACATTCATTTGGAAACGTAAATGCACACACAACACACATCCACACAAATAAGCCATATTGCTGTGGTCACAGGGTCATAAACTCTTATCACACACACATATATATAGCCTACACGCATACATAATGTAATCGCAGCTAAGCAGGAAATGACATACACAAAAAAATCAGAAACAGTGAATAAGTACGATACCTGAGCCTTAACGCATTCCTGTGGAGGAGCCAGAATGAGGAGAGAAGGAGAGAAGAGGAGAGTTATTATCAGTCTGGGTAACTGAAGAGCAGAGCAGGCTCAGAGAAACCCTGTTAAGCACTTTGCAAGTCATACTACGGGAAGAAGAGAGGGACACATCCTTTATAAAAGCTCAAATTCTATCAAAAAACAAAGGAGGGTAGTGCACACACACACATAGGCACAGACACACAGTTGAGAAACATGAGGTGGATGCTGAAATAAAAAAAAATCACAAAGCTGAGATAAGGGAACTTGGACACTTCAGGTGAACAGAAAAGTGGCCAGTTACGCAACCAAAGGGAGGTCATTTAGTTATTAAAATGAAACGCAGTAATCATTAAACGAAGAGATGCAAAGGAAGGAAAACGCTGGCATTCATTGACTTGACGAGGGTCCCATGATAATTAAAGACCAGCTGCACCACAATACCGGAGAGGAAGGGAAAAAGACAGATTTATAGAGGCAAAATGGTACCCAGTGTAACCCAATAAGAAGGAAGTCACTGTTCACTGGTCTTAAAGTCACTATTGACAGAAAAATGTATATATAACTATATATATAATTTAAAGATTAAAGAGCAGTTCTCTTTCCTATTGAAAGAGGAAATTTGGGCAGGACATACTGAAAGGCTTTTTAATCTTTAGTTTTAGTACTCAACGTTTAGTACTTGCTACACTAGATGAGAACAGAAAAAGACTATCGATTCTAAATGATTAACATACAGATGATCTCAACGCAATGAACTAAATCTACAATTTTGACTTCATGGGGTGTTTTACAGGACAATTGTAAGTGTGATATGAGTGGAAATTCAACAAATCCCCTCAGTGTTTTTGATAACTTGTGATTTTCAGCCAAAAATATACATAATGGCCTCATTACTGATGGGTTTTCCCTGCAAAACAGAGCAAAATATGCCACAAATAGTACTAACAATTCAGCAAAAATTTAAGGCCAAAAATGAAAATTACCCAACCCCATTGCCTCTTTTGCATCCAATCATTGTCTATTATCATCTCACCAAATAATATAAAAAAGGTAAATTCAAAAATAAAATAAAATAACAATTTAATTATTTCATGCAGCAATAATAAAAAAAAAAAAAAAAAAAAAATCAAAATCCATGTAAGGACTATATAACTGTGAAAAACATTCTGTTTCAGTGTGGGACAGACTGCAATATCCAAAAATTGTATCCAAATATTTAAACTGTGTAATAATGCTTTCACACTTGGTTCGATTGCCTGGTCTGAACGCGTGACGTCAGTTGGACACGGGTTCACACCAAATTTTCTAGTTTGAAAGCACCCTAAATGAGTGCAGGAGGAGGGTTGCGTGTCCACTAACATCACTGAGATGAATGAACTGTACCTCATTATTAGTCTCCAATAGTTAGTTTTCAATCATCGTACATCTACATTGTGCCTCCAAATACAGTATGACAAATCTGAATCACATCTAAAACAGAGATGCTTACAGACTCAGTCGAGTTTAGTTGTGTGAGGCAGGCTGTGCAGAGGAGTACAATTATTTCACTCTGGTCCCAGAAATTGAATCAAATTAATGCCAGTCAGCAAGTCTCTATAAGGTTATGTGAGATACTCAGGCTGATTCATGATGTAATGTCCGTGAAGTGAATTTTCACCTTTGGCTATGTCTGAGTATGGAAATCCCACCGTGGAAGCGCTCTCAAAAACTCACGGATTAGCTGGAATGCCCGTCAGCTTAACATCCAATGCGCTGCGGTCCCTCTTGGACACGCTACTGTGAGCAAAAAAACGGTCCAAATCGCTTCCCTCAGACCATAACAACAAGAAAGGAGCTGTTTGGGAAAACTGTGCAGCTGAGAAGATACAATAGTGGGAATGATTTTGGTGTCCCGTTCTAATGTATCTCGAGGGAAAAAACCATTTAGCTCAATGATGCTTGACGTATGTCGTTACACTAAACAAAACAAGAATCTCTAAACAAGCTGAGGGAACACTGGCTTCTCTCCCGGGGGAATCAGAGGAATGCTGGGAATGAACTGCTGTAGTTATAGGGAAGAAAAATCAGGAATGTGTCTACGTGAGGGTCCAGCTTTGAACTTCCATGAAACATCGGTGTCAAAAATTCACAAGATTAACACCCAAGACATTATGAAAGCAGAGTCTCGCTGTCAAATCTGCTGGAGATTTAGTGGAATAAAATACACTGTAAATAACCCTGTTTTTCGTTCTCTCATGGGGTAGAAAGCCACCCTTTGAATTACCACAAAATCAAAACGATTGGCAAATATAAAAATAAAAATATAATATTAAATAAAATGCATGTGTTAGTAATGTCATCAAAAATAATAAAATAAAATAAAACAAAATAAAGCCATTTTCAAAATGTGGTTAATACTTAATTTAATGCTGGTTAATGTAATAACGTATAAGCAAAAATTAAAAAAATATAAAATAAATGTAGGCATTAGTAATATTATCAAAATAAGATTAAATAATAAAATGACAAAATAAATAAAAAATCTAATTCCTTCTTTAAATTTGGGTTAATGTAATAACATAACAGCATATTGATGACAGATTTGAAAAATAAGCATTACTATTGGGATTTAAGAGTTTAAATCTGACTTTTGACCTACAGCCAAGGATGTGACCAAACATCCAAGATTATGGGGAACAAATGTAATAATTTTACAAATTATAGAGTGAAAAGCCAATTATGGTTGATAACTAAATGTAAATATTAGGTATCTGAATCTTTTATCTAATCTGACTAAATGTAAATATACAAATGCATAAATTCTTTCTCTACTCAGCTGGGGCTCAGTGAGGCTGTATATCACACATACAGATGGTAGCAGTGCTGTGGATTCTCACTTCAGCCTGGCCAGAGCACAGTGGGTAATGAGTGCATAAAACACCAGCACATCTTAAGCCAAAACGACATACTGACAGCAAACACATAGGCAGAACACCAGCTAACACCTACAGAGAGACCATAACAGCCAACACAGCACAACAAGGAAAATGAGCAACTATGATGGAAACAAGTAAAGCTTCTTTCACATACAGCCACAAAAATAGCATTTAAGAGACTGAACGAACCGTTCAGAAGTAAGGGATGAGAATGTGGTTCATTTGATGCCAAACTTGGCTTTTTGTGTCCATTAGTGTAAAAGCAGCAGTAATGAGCTGAAGAGAGCTTCTGAAAATTGCACTGACTATTTTTACATTTTATAATGAGCCTGCACCCATTTTAAACCTAAACTTGGTTTATTCAATCACAGACTAACTTTTTAGGTAATGTATTAAGTTTGCTTTTGTTCTAAGCAGCAGTTTTTCTTTTTTGTCTTTTTCATTTTGTCCAACCGGCCTTACATACAGAGAAAAATATAAGTAAGCAACAGTCTGATGCTGTCGATAGAGCTCAAGTTGTTTTTAATCCAGAATACTCCTTTAAGGCAGAAGATAAAAACAAATAATTGAACACAACCCCATGAGGATGGGACTGCACTAAATGAACAGATTCGGTAGCACTTTATTTTACAGTCCTGTTCCTCATGTACATACTATATACTTATTATAGTAATTACAATAACTATGTAATAACTAGATACTAACCCTGAACCTACCCCTAAACCTAACCCTACCCCATGTAGTTACCTTGTGTTACCAGAACTTTCTTAGATAAATACACTGTAAATACACTATAAGTACATGTTAGTGCACGTACTGTAAAATAAAGTGCAACCATAGATTCTTACAGTAACCGTGGAACAAATGCAAATACAGTAGCAGAGCAAAGTTCATAGGAAGGAAGGAAGGATACAGAAATCTTGTTCCTTCCACATTGGTAATACGATGAAAGAGAAGTGGTTAATGTTACCAGATGACAGTATATACCATGCAATGCTAGAAATGCATCAAGTGGTACAGATTTTCATCATTATAATTTAATGTTACTTACACATGAAAGTGACAAAAAAAAGAGATGAACTTACACATATTTGCTATTTTACAGCTTTAAACTTGACTCATTCAGTCAGAAATAAGACTCTAACTAGTATGTACAACAACATTAAATAATGTGAAGCTTATTTTTATTTATTTTTTGGTTTGCATATAAAAAAATAAAAATGTTATCCCAATAAAGCTTTAATAAATGTAATTCATTGGATTGTCCACGTAAAAAAAGCAGAACTGTATGATTATTATTATTAAATATCTATTGCAAAGCTGAATTATCAGTGTCACATGATCCTTTAGAAATTATTGGTGCTCGAGACACATTTTTTTGTTATCAATGTTGAAAACAGTAATACGGTTTAAGATTTGTTGTGAAAAATATGTTTTTTTATTTATTTTATTTTTAGGATTCTTTGATAAATAGAAAGTTTAAAACAACAGCATTTATCTTTTGTAAAATATTTTGTAAAATTATAAATGTTATGCATCCTTGCTGAATAAAATAGTTTAATTCATTGGATTATCCAACAGATAAGCATAACTGTATTATTATTTAATATATAAACCATTCTTTCCAGTACAAATAACTATACTATGATACAACAATCTAAATTCAGTGATACTGTAATGTCAGATTTTGATAATAAAATCAATCCCTATGCATAAAAAATTAAAATAAAAATTACAAAAGGAGCATTTGCAATGACACCTTTACCAGCCTTTAAACAAACAGGAAAGCAAAGCCGAACAGGTGAGGAACAGGACGGCAGACAGTCATACAGGAGGAGGGGCAAAAGACAAGCAGTGCAGGTAAAGTTTAAGTTAAAGCATATGACTGACCGTATGGTATCCCCGCGCAACGGGCGGCTTGCCGGCAGGATAGGGGTCTACGGTGTCGATGATGGTCTGCCGCTCGCCCTTCTGGTTGATCTTGCGAAACCTTCGGCGGGACTGTCGGTGTGATGCCTGCCGCTGGAAATACTCCTCATTCTCATCCATATAGTCCACCTGCAAACGGAGGAGCGATTTGAGTGAGACTCTCTCTCTCTCTCTCCTCACCCCCCACCCCCTCCCACCAATCTTTACTGGTGCTGTGTAAAAATAGAAGTGGGTGTGTGAGCCTGTCTGTGTGTGTGGGCTGAGCCTCAAACGCCTACGTCAAAGAGAGGCACACAGCAGACAGAAAGGAAAGATAGAAAAGGGGAGATGTAGTTTCAGAGGAGCTGCTTGCAAGGGTTCTTCCGCGCTCAATTTTGCACCTTATGTGGATTCTACATAGAAATTAAAAAGTTCAAAGGGCAGACAAGAGCAAAAACCAAACCATCCATATTCCGGATCAATGTTTATTCTCCATCTTTGCTGGATATCCTGTCAGTGTGGCACCATAAAATGTCATTAAAGTGGTGCAAGCGGTCCATGACGGGTCTTTGAATGGCTGTGAAGGAGGGTGGCATCATCATACACAAGACGTGTATAAGTTGCATATAAAAAGGGCCGGCGACTGTGACATTACGCCATAAAGAGTGACATGATTATCCCTCTGCCTTATTTTTGCTGCAGCCTCACATTTCACACCCACTCTGCCTTTGGGATTACACATCAAATCTCTCGCTACCGTACCAACCGCTGCTATGGCAACTGCCGGCGAGCGAGAAGCAGTGGGAATATATTGGGCGGTGTGAGCGAGTGAGAGTGCAGTATCTATATCCTGCCTCAGCCCGTGATTACATCGGCCAGTAATAACAGATGAGTTACCCAACAAGAGCACGATCAACTGTCGAGGACAGTTGCCATCGCCCAAGCAAGAGATTACGATTATGCATTTGACAGATGCTTTTAAACAGCTTAGGGGGCATTTAAACTATAGGTTTTATCAGTACATGCATTCCCTGGGACTAGAACGCATGCTTTTGGTGTTGCAGACATCATGCTCTATGCATTGAGCTACATTTATATTATCCATAAAACCATTCTAAAGGTTAGGGTCGGAAAGATTGTGTTTAAAATTTTACAAAGATTCTGGTTTGCCACTCGAGAAACATTTATTATTATTATTTTTGTGGAAACAAACCATGATACCTTTTCCCCTGATTCTTTGATGAGCACAAAGTTTAAAAGAATGGCATTTATTTGAAACAGAAATTAATTTTTGCGGAATACAACAAAAAAAAAGTATTAATTTCCTTTTTTTTCTTTTTTTGATTACGTAGTGTATTCAATATGCATAAACGTATATAGCAGCCCACTGAGTCACATGTACGCACAATTTCAATGCCACCCCAAGAGCTTAGCCAAATCTGAGGCTGCAAATGTAGATAGGGAGGGTCTTTCTGTACTTGTGAACATACATCATAAACTGAATATGGAATATACTAGGACACCCAGTAGTGCTTGGGTTACTGAATATAATCATTTTAGGTTTTTTGGCAAGGCGAGAGCATTGAATTTAGGCCATGTTGAACATTTAGCGCAGTGGGCTGAGACATTTAAGAGGCACAAATCCACAATGAAATTTGCTTTTGGGGAAATGTAAACAAGATGTCCAATTCAAACTGAGAAAGAGAAAGACGTGGAGGAGTGCAGAAACATTTACATGACATTTATCATTAGAGCAGTGGTTCCCAAATGTCTGGCTCACATGATCTTAAACAAAACTAGACAGCACACAACTAAATTGTTCTCTTAAATGTAAACTTCTAAATAAATAATTATAATATAGCCGTTACTAAAACGTCTACAGTAAAAGTTGTAGCTTATATTCAGACTGTCACTTTATTTTCCCCATCAGTCACAAAAAATTTGATGATGAAACCATCACATTTTCTTTGGAAAAGGGTTTTTAGTCTGTGCATTCAGTTTCTGTAAGAGCTGAAATTGTTATCTGCTTATGTAATGCAATGCCTATGTAAATCTGACCTGGTGTGCACCCCTGTGGGTAAAGCGTAGCAAACTGTGGGAACCACTGGGGAAGAGGAATGAAACTACAGCACAAAACAGCAATTATATCGTGTGATTAGTAAGAGGATGAAGTTAAGATGATTATCTGGTTCATGATTACTCACCACAATCATCTCGGATGGCTCCAGAACGATACACTCGCATCCACGACGTAAACTCCCAGCAGACCTCTTCCCAAAACTACAGGAGAAGAACAGGAGTGAAAGAAATGTTACAAACCGCTCAACCAATTCTGGAATCCTGAGTTTCTCAGGGAATGAATGCGTGCTCAGAATCCGAGCCGGAGCAGCACATTTCCACACACTCGTGGTAGTGTTCCTGGCCTAGGCATTAAGACTCCACTGGGAAAGAAACTACATCCAGACTGGAAAAGTCCACCGGATGACATCACGGTCTGATGAAAGAAGTAGAGTGCAAAGTGACGGAGTGTGAAAATTAAAAATATTGAAATAGAAATGGAAATGTAAGGTGGGGCTCCAAGCAAAAGAAGGCAAATACTCACTTTAAGGTAAACAAAACTAAAATAAATAGGAAAACTAAACTAATTTTGTTTGGTACTGTTTGCACACTTTTAATCTGGTCTGTTGAGTCACCATTAATGCTGCTTGTAAGACACTATTTGCAGCTGAATGAGCTGTCAGGTGACAATTTAACTAGGTGAGAGGTTAGAAAAACTGTTATACAAACTTCAGAAAACTGTGACTGACAAAGCAAGGCTGATTTTACTATGTAAATACTCTACTATATGAAACATTATACCTTACAACGACAATTTGCATACTTCTTTAAATTTTCACATTGGTAAAATCACACTTACTGTTATATAGCTGTTTGTACACTGTACAGGTACTGTGCTGTAAAAGCACAGCAGGCAAATATAGCAACTAGCTAATATAGTTGGACTAAAAGGTGCAATTCCCTCCATATACAAAACCTCAAGACTTAGTGCTTTCATTCATTGTTCATGATATAGTTGATGGCACGGTGGGTACAGCCTGAAACCACACTGAAAATCAGGGATTCCAAGTCTAATTTAAACCGCAAAATGCAATAGGAACAGAAAAATGGAATACATTTTCACCACACTTAAGCACAACCAAATGAAAAGAGAGGGGGGAAAAGACTCTCTAGGTTATTAAATCCCAGAGTTTAAACAGAAATTATTATTCTCTGTAGAAGCCAGAAAAAATAAATAAATAAAACAAACTGTAAAAATTATATTAACAATAGACATACATATATAAACGTCAGCCACCTTGCCACATTCCTTGGGAATTAAACTCCCGGTGAGACGTGATGCCCACCCTGTCGGCCCCTACATTCCATATTACACAGAATTCCGGGTGTCTGGAATGTGATTCTGTGACGAACGTGGCAGGCACTCACACACAGCAAAGAACATCGGGGTCTTCAGTAAATAAGCTTATTTTTCATATATTATCTCTATATATTCTCTCTCATCTCTCTATATTAAGCAGAGCAAAGATTAAAGAGCTGTTATGCAAGTGCTGTCGGTGGGAAAGTCAGAGGGAAGAAAGGGGTGCATTTGGAAGGCTTTGGGACATGCTGAAATACAGTAGAATAGATAATGCATTAACAGGATTCTACTGTAGTGCTTCAGTGAGTGTTAAACAGCTCTGCTGCCTCTCAGGTCTGTGCTCACAGACACATGGCAACATAAAGCAGAGTACACAACATTTCAGGGGCACCAAACAACCCTAAACTGTGACTGGATACAATGCACGGATCGGGATGCCTGAGGCTTGTTTAGCAAAGCTTGACACTTCAGCTATGATTCCTTTAATAAGTCTTTCAGCATTAGTAAAAACTAAATAAATTAGAAAAAATACAATAACAACATTAAATAAAATATAAATATTTAAATAGTTATTTGTTGGAAATTGTGTTTATAGGAAATATTTACAGTCATTACTTAAAGTGATCTAATCATTAGTTAAAATACTAAATAATACACAATTAGAAAGAAAAAACAATACTAATACTGTACCCGAGGATGAAAGAGTTGTTATGTTCAATGAAATCCAGACAGAGACAGATACTTGAAAGTCAAGCATTCAGTTCCATACTTCTACTCCAAACGTGTTTTTTATGTCCTTTCCTAATATTCATACACACTCTCTTCTACAACACTATACACAAACATGAATTCAGGAACGCCTCATGATAATCCAACTTCACGTACGCTGCACTGGGAGCTCTCTGTTCTGACAGCTCCGTCTACCGCCTTCATCTTACGAGAGTATGCGTTGGGAATGTGCGTTCTTGAGAGTCAGTGCTGATCAACTGAAGCCAACATTCCTGCCTGCCTCTTACTTCCTGTGAAGCCAAGAATGAGGGGTTGACCCCTTCCCACAAACAACATGACCTCCCAAAAACTAAACTCAAGACCTGTGGCGATCTGACTGAGAAGCACCCAGAAAAACTATAAAGGGCAACTTGAGAAATATTCTTACAGTCAATCAAACTAAAACTAAAACTATACATAATCAAAAACTTAAAAACAATCATAATCATTATTAAAACAAACCAAATGTGAGGAAAATTTAAATTGAGTTTATAAGCATGCTCAGCTTTTCCATGGTTATTTTTATTTTGATAAGAACTATAAATAATACAAAAAGTTAAAAACAATCAACATTAATAATAATAATTGTACTTACAGTAATAATAAAATATAAGTAATATTAAATTAAAATTCACAAATAAGCCACTAACTACAAACAAAATATGGTTTGCAGTTAGCTGATTGACATGCAAAGTTGAGAAATTGTGGCTAAACAGCAAATGAGGCATGTTGATACATGCAGGGAGTGACATGCACAGTCTGAGACTGATCAGATGTTACAGATTACATTCTCATGAAGTAAATTCATATAATTTAAGGGAGGAACAGTAAGGCTTTCAAGGCACTTCCAAAGGAAAACCACCCAGGAGTTTGTTTGCTTGTGGTTAAACGGGAAAATATAATTAAAAAACATAAACAAAACAACCTTACTGCAGCTGAAAGTAAAACATTTTAGTAAATTTTTTATTTTTATTAAATAAAAAGAACTTTTAAAAAGCTGAACATGCTTCTTAATTTAAAGTATCCTCACATTTGGATTGTTTTCATCATGATCGTGATTGTTTTTAACTTTTTGGATTATGAATAGTTATTTTTTGTTTGATTAAATGGAAGATAATGAGTATGAATCAAAGTTTCCTTTCCTATTTCCCAAGTGAAAAAAACCCTAACCTTGGGAAAAACACACAATTTGAAGTGCATGTAGTGAAAAAACCTTGACGCATGAGTTTGGTAATAATTTAATACCATGGAACATATCAAAGTATCATCCAAGTTATTGAAAATATGTTCGAAGAACATTTCAAATGTTTTAAAAACATTTTTGGAACGGTTAATTAGCAAACATTATGGAACTGTTACTTTTATATGTCCTAAGAACATTCTGAAAAATTTACCATTTAAAAAACGCCAAATGGCCAACTAAAACATTTCAGTAAAAAGCCTTCCATGAACAACTTAGAAATAATGTTTTTGTACTAATGTTTTGAGAACATTAAAGACCAGATATATTTAAACAAATGTTCCTATAACATTAGCGGAATAATGTTTGTTCATAATTTTTTGAGAATCTTGCCAGAACATTAGCCAAGGTACTGGGAACATTCCCTTTTAGAACACATAGTATTTATAATGTTGTATTTATACCATGGTAAAAACAACAGACTTCCTGAGTTTGTAACAATAGAAACTACTTTTGGGTGTTAAGCCTGCAAAATCATGTTAAAGAGCTTGCACTTGTTGCATTAGTACTGCTGTGAGTACCAGGTGGTACTGTTGCTGCCATTTTCAAATGCCACCTCAAACTCAATGCTGACTTCTGCCAGCACTTTGCACACCATTATGCTTTTAATGATGGTAAACTCAGTGCAATTAAACACTTGCATGCTGCATTTGCAGTGAGTGAGAGTTTCAGGTGCAATTAAACAGAGGCATTACAGAAATCTGCATTTAAACGAGTGATTTTGTTTTGGAAGAAAATAACACACGTCATGCGGTAAAGGAAGCCGATAAGATGTTATTGCAGATCTGGCCTGTGTCAGACAAGAATCAGTACACAGGGTAGCTGTTATGCCTCTTGGGGGGGGGTGGGGGGGGGGGTGATCATTTGTGAGCACTATCAAGACGTTATTTATGAAGTGCTTCGCTGTCCTGTTGGTTTTCATTCACTGGACCCCTGGAGCATTTACAGGAGCAACACATCACAGCTCTCTCCACGAAGCCAAATGAGAAAGCGAGGGAGGGAGAGACCTGCTTCTTACATTGCCATGGTGATAAAATGACATATTCCCACTGCAATCCAATTCTAGTGCATCCCCGTCAAGTGTTTTTGTACGGCTTGCTATGATTTTAAATTCCACCCAGTCAAAATTCTTGTTTCTGTAAAAAGTTTGCTGCTTCATTTCTGACATACCAGGTTTTATGCTACACTTTGTAGCGTGCCAAGCAAAATATTGGGCTTTGATAATGACATTCTTTCTTTGTATATGTGGCATTGGGAAAGAAGTCAAATTACGATACTTTCAAGTTATGATGTTTGCATTAAGTAACTGATTACATGCTAGGGTCAGAAATTAAAGCTGCAGTAGGTTACTTTTGTAAAAATATATTTTTTACATGTTTGTTAAACCTGTCATTATGTCCTGACAGTAGAATATGAGACTGATAATCTGTGAAAAAATCAAGCTCCTCTGGCTCCTCCCAGTGGTCCTATTGCCATTTGCAGAAAGCCATCCGCTCCCGGTAAGAAATCAACCAATCAGAGCTGCGGTCCGTAACTTTGTTTGTGTTCAAAATGTAGAAAAATTTATATAATAAGCGAGTACACCATGAATCCATTTTCCAAACCGTGTTTTTGGCTTGTCCTGAATCACTAGGGTACATCTATAATAAGTGTTTATACTCCGACTATTTTAGATTGCTTCGGGGGTACCGCAGCGGAGTAACCCAGTACCTTTGTGATTCTTCATAGACATAAACAGAGAGAAGTAGTTCCGGCTACGATGTTCTTCTGCAAGACGCAAGCAGTTCTGTTTATTAACCGCTAGAGCGTCAAAAGATCACCCAACATTTTTTACTTCTGGATTTGTCTCATATTTGGTGAAAAACAATGATAATATTTAATGTTTGGAAATTTTACTTACTAAATTGTTCCCAGTCACATTTTTGAAGTGCAGATCTACACATGGGCCATTTAATTGACAAACTAGGATGAAGAACCTGAAGGAAGCTGGCAATTAACATGCACTGAGACATATTCAGAGATGTGATAATAAGTTGTGAGAACTTTTAGAGTTAGAAGAAAGGTACAAGCTTAATCTACACGACAGGCTAAAGAAAGGTTATTCTTGGTGTGTTTTCTAAAGAAGTGTCAATGTTTGATGCATGACAGCATTCAGGTGAGGGACTTACCTGGAGCGTGGCAGGAACATGGACTCTTTGATGAAGACCGATCCAGAAAGCAGAATATACCAACACGTGCCAATATCATCCGGACTGTGTGAGACAGAAAGAGAGAGAAAGAAAAAGAGTAATGTCACTCAGATTCCAACAGGAAGCAAAACATGCTTATTTCTAACATGTGGTCTGGTTTCCTGTATGGGTTAGAGTAAAAGCAGCTGACACAGACACACATAACATCAATGCTTAATGTAAACACTCTGTCATCATTTTTTGTTCTGTGATACACTTCTTGCACAAACAAAAGACGACAAACAACCAAGCACAAAACACACACCATCTCTCTTCCTCTTATAAGTGATGTGACTGCTTGTTATGTGTGTGTGTGTGTAGGAAATAACACACTGACACACAATCCCCCTTAACACCCCTTTTTTCAGGTCACAGAGCAGTCAGGAACATTAGACATCATCTGAGGCACGCTGGGCCGACGCCAGGGATGTCCTTCCAGCTCCCGGCGAGCCCCTCCATGTCTGCCTCTCCAGTGAGTATTAAAAGTGTAAATGTGAAAAGAGGAGCAATCCAATGAGCAGCGGACATCTTGATCACTGAGTCAGAACAGCCGATATGCACAGTGAGATAACATGCCCAAAGCAGTGCTGATAGACACTCCTAACATGAAGCAAGGAACCTACCTATATCACGGTTGACTGCACACTTCATTATTGCACATTTGAATGTTTTGTCTGCACTGAAATTCCTTGTATATCTTCATCTTATCACAAGATTCACTGGAATTCTCAAATCTGATTGGTCAATCATTTAGAGTGCAACAGTCGGGTTCCTGTCAGAAAAATACTATTTAGTTGAACCAAGTTTTAACGATAACTTATAAACATTTAAAAACTAAAGGTTGTTCATCAATGGTACATGCTTGCTAAAAATCCTAGATCCTAAATATAGATGAATTCCCAAAACTACAAAGTTATTGATTTCCTCCTTTTTTCTTTGATGAACAAACATCGCAGCAGCTATTAGGATATTTTGGCTGCTTTAAGAGCATGAACATGGCACAGATCTTTTCTGACCCACTTCAGATCTCAAAGTCTTTGCTAATGAGCTGACGAGTAGAATCGGGTGTGTTAGATGAGGGAGACAGTGCTAGGCTGCTCCAGGACAGTTTTGAAAACCACTGCATTTTAGAGACATGTTCTGTAACTTCTATATATCAAATACTTACATACTGTACAGTACATGCACGGTTTGATGGCAGCTTTAATCACCTTTATGGTAACTTCATGATCCTTTACCTAATGTGGTGTTCTCAGTCAAAAATTACCAGCCTTTCCTCAAGCTCTTGTTACACTATTTTATCACCAAATGTTGGATTTTGTTTGTTTTTTACAACTAAGGTGCATAAATTCAGATCAATAAGTCTTACAATCACTCAGTTAAAAAAAAAAAAAAAAGGAAAATTACAGTATTAACCTTTTTTTTATTATTATTAATATAGTACAACAGGAAATTTATAAGCAAATTTTGCAGGCCACAAGTTTAACTCTTTTTTTTTTTGGCTCTATGGGATCTTATTTATGACTGAAGGGAGTATCACTGATACCAACTGATGTCTCTAGGAAATTGTTTTCTTTTTCCTAATATTTAAAGAGCCAGTAAGATGAAAATTCTAAGCTTCCTATCACTGTTTATAAGTCCTGTACATTAGGTTTAAATCCATACAAGGTTAAAAAACATTGTCATTTTTTCAAAATATCACTTTAAAATTACCTCAATTCTCAGAGATCCCCAAACGGTTCGCGCGAAGCTGTTCAAAAGATTCAGTTTCCTTAAACCCCACCTTTCGGTAGCATACTGTGTTCTGATTGGTCAACTAACATAGTCAGGTTTGATTGGTTGTTCCGCACACACCTCCACGGTAAACTATGCGTTAGCATCTGTTTGGGGTGAATTATGTCTTATTCCTCTCATCGCGAAACAAACAGTAAAATAAAAAACTTGAACAGTCTCGCTGCTTTTTCTTCTGTGTGTGTGTATTCAAGCCGCGCGCTTCAGTTTGAATCTGAATAGAGCGTTCAGCGCGGGGGCGTGGTCACGAAGGGAGACATGAAAAGCAGACAACGCGTTGTTTTCATATGGATTACTTTATCACAGAATATCTGTTTTCAGCAGCACTTGTTTAGTTTTAAAGTATACATGTCAAACTTTCTATAGATATCTCTCTCATGTCTCTTTGTTGAGTATTCACGGAGTTACACTTCATTTTAATGACGTGTTTGTACATGACGATCAGCGCAGAGAAAGGCTGCAGACAGCACACATACTGATAAGACGCTCGGGAGAAAACAGACACATAACTTCATAATCATACTTCGCGTTGTGATTCGGAGATGCTCGTTGTTCTAAATAAAGTTGGTAATGAACCCTCTTTTATGGCCAAACGCTTTGAAAATCCCGCTGTACTCAACAAGATTAGAAAAGCAGTCATCAGTGAAATGTTGTGGACATAAACAAAAGGGATTTGCTGTACTGCTCCGGTATTGTGGGAAAAATGAATTTTAGCCATTGGTTCTTCTGATCTTCATTCTTTGGCAGTGAAAATAAAACAAACTTGCCTTTACAATTAAAAACACACCGTCTCCTCGACATGATGCTCTCACACCAAACAGAGCGTCTGTGTGGGGGTGGGGCAGGTCAGAGTTCCGTTTCTCTCAAGACGGTAGGCGGAGATTATTATGCAAAGTGTTCTAGTGACGTACATAGAGATGGGCAAAAGATTTGAAATCTATAACGACTCGTTTCAGCGATTCAGAGTCGACTCCTTACTTTAGAAGCCAATAACTTTATAAATCGTGTACTTTTTGGTTTAATTACTTTGCACATTGTTTACACTGATGGACAGCTACATCATGCACTGTAATACAGGTAATTTTTGATTTCCCATCTGTGTGGCTCTTTAACCAATGACTATAGCCATTCAACATTAGAATCAGAGATCTATCAATTTTAACATGTACTAGAGTTTAAAAAAATAATGACTTCTAATTTAAGAGAGCTTAAATGTCTTATTTAGGCAGCCTGTGCCCTTCAGCAAGTAGGAAATATGCAGAAATTGAATAAAGAACACAAAATTTTAAAATTAAATATAGATGAATTCCCAAAACTACAAAGTTATTGATTTCCTCCTTTTTTCTTTGATGAACAAACATCACAGCAGCTATTAGGATATTTTGGCTGCTTTAAGAGCATGAACATGGCACAGATCTTTTCTGACCCACTTCAGATCTCAAAGTCTCTGCTAATGAGCTGACGAGTAGAATCGGGTGTGTTAGATGAGGGAGACAGTGCTAGGCTGCTCCAGGACAGTTTTGAAAACCACTGCATTTTAGAGACATGTTCTGTAACTTCTATATATCAAATACTTACATACTGTACAGTACATGCACGGTTTGATGGCAGCTTTAATCACCTTTATGGTAACTTCATGACTAAACTGACTATATAATTATGACATTACATGCTAGTAGTTTAATATGAAATTATTTGTGCATTTGTGCATCCAATTGAAGAGCATGTGCTACGAGCACAGGCTGACAGGACAGGGAAATTTATTTTTAGGCGAAGTTTGAATGTGTCAAACTTAAAAACAAGTCAAATAAATGCAATTATTATCAAAAATCAAAGAGACAGAAGCAGCCGTTGAGATTTGGGTGGCCAACCCTACTGTAGATCCGCTCCTGCATTAATTGTGTTAATTTTATACGCGTTGAACTGAAAAAAAAATTATTGCAAGCATTAACACACTAATTTTGACAGCACTACAATAAACATAAAATGTTTTGATACTCGCCATCTTTAAATAAACAGATTTAATCACAATGCTTCATAAGATTGTAGTTCTTTTCCACACTCAAAATTTTCAGATTTTCAAATTATTCTTTTTTTTTTCTTTTTAATCAAAGTTTGTATTTTTATGAATCACCTCAGCGCTGGTTGGTTTGGTTCATGGCTTGCAAGTCTTTAATAAAGAAGTTCTGAATATCCTTATAGAATAAAAACTTCCGTAACCAAGGCCACTGTTCCTAATCTTCTCCGTCGTCCACGTAACTCTGTATATTGGAACGCTCAGTAACTGAAACCGGCATCTCCCATATCACACTGCAAAATTTGCCTTAACACAACTACTGGCATCTTGCGTGTCTCTTATCGATTGCAGTAAAAATAACATCCATGAACTTTAGCATTATTACTTCTGTAGTACAGTTTCAGCATTTCTTGCTGCTCCGATATGCATTTGCACACTGTAATGGGTTGTTTATTTTCTTTGCGAAAAATTTACAATAACATACAGACACACCCAGTCTGAACTCAATTCAGAATTTCACATTCACATACTTATTTGTTGAGTAGCCACATACATTATCCCTTTTAATCAATGAACATTATTCCATCCATTTAAAAGTCCATGTTTGTTGACAGATTGATTTCTTTATTAAGTACAAAAACACTTCTCCAAACTTCTGGGTCTTTCCCGTTAAATGAAAATCGCACACACAAATACTCGCTACATCGTCTCTATAGGACTAATGAGGCAGCTGCTGACTGCTCTCAAACACAGCACGAGTGCTGCTTGCTTTTTTCGTTCTCCTTCTGCATCGCTCCCTTCATCATTGCCGCTTCCGCTCCCTCTTTTAATCGTTTTTCCCCGAGCGTGCGCAGACAAAAAAGCGAAACACTCAATTATTAATCAGCAGAATGCAGAGAGAGAAGGAGAGAGCAGGAATGATGGAGGTTGAGAGACGGAGAGCGTGAGGACGTTCTGCACCATCAACAGAGCAGCGCTGACTGAACTGGGTCACTGAAACACTTCCAACGCTCATCAAATGCTCATCAAGCACACAGCAACAGCCTCCAGCCCCTCAGGAACGACTGGGGAGCAGAAACGAGAGCAGGAAGTCAGGCAAGGTTTGGAGTAATATGGACTTCATGCATTCATCCCTGGGAGTTATTTATCTGCTAATCTTCAGTCAACCTAAAAGAAAATTCTTAGACAAATAATAGGAAATATAATGCTATTAATATTTGTCATAAAAAAGGGGCATGCCTTGTATTAAAGTGTTCATCCCTTTACACATGGACACCATTGTAGCCACTAGTGATGCATAAAAATAAGCCAGATAACGATCATTTTGTATGGTGCAGACTGAGAGACGCCTGTAGCCTAGTGCATTTCATTAAAGCTGCTAGTTTCACTTTCACTTTAAAATAAATTGTTGTTTACAGTAAATGGCCCTATAATTTTTAGTTTGTTTTATATTTGCAAGCAATAAATCAAAAAAGATTCTTCTAACGTTATACTGTATTTTATTAAAGGTGCACTGTGTAAATTTTAGCTGCATCTAGAGGTTAGGAATTGCAACCAACGGCTCAGTCCCCCACTCCCCCCTCCCTTTAGAGAAGCTACGGTGACCGACACAGGTAAAGATGACAGCAGAGAGCAATGAGATTCCTTTACAAAGATAAATCAAGGAATTATATTTACTTAATTATTCAATAAATCAATGTTATTGTGAATGTTAATGTTCATTATTGTGTCAGTGTTTTATTTGCGATACTATAAGCAAGGTGATATATTGGGATATTTCTTATTTTAGGAATTGGATATATTTTTAGGAAAGCTGTCATTAAGAACACAATTCAATTCAAGTTTATTTGTATAGTGCTTCTTACAATACAAATTGTTGCAAACCAACTTTACAGAAAATTATGTTTCTACGATATTTAGCAGTCGCTTATCAGTGGTGACTGTCAGTTTATGTGCATATGGCAGAAATGTATGGATAAATCAATTAAAGACATAATCAAACAGACGATGAACACTATTAACAGCATTTATATTGTATGATGCATTCAAACTTGTAGCAAAATTTAGTAGTTCTATATGTTGTAAGAACACACCACCATATGCAAACCTTAGCAGTAAGTAAATAAAAATTATCTAACCAGAACACAGTGGGATCTGCATTTGCAATAATCAGTCCCTGTAACATTGAAAGTTACTGACCCAGTTTTTGTGCAGTATGAGTAAAGGGTGGGGGTGTTGGGAATTAAAGTGCCTGCAGGGTCCTTTAGTTAAATGTATAATACGTCTAAAATTTATTTTATAAAAATACCATGACTAAAAATCTATATTTTTTTATAAAAAAGAGTGCATACAGGATTCCTAAAGAATCAATTGTAAAACAATAAAACAAAACAATTGTAAAACAATAAAATAAATACAGATGTCGAAACTTACCACTTGGATTTCACAGGTTTTTCATTTTGTATTTATGTTCGGCGTGGAATCACCAAACCGCGACGCGAGCATCGCAACAACTGCACAAAACGTCCCCAAAATGAGAGAAAGGTGCAGCTGCGGCCGCGCCGCACAGCGACCCTACTGCCTACCTTACCCCTCCTCACACGAGCAAGCCCCTCTGGCCACGGTCCTGCATTGGACATTACCACACAAGCCCAAATTACGGCACCCTTCATTTCTGTACACCGAACCAGGAACAGGGACAATTATTTTATCCTCCATTACTAGCAGCGATATTAATGCTAACATTAGTGGTGTGTTGTTCAGAGATGAAGAGTGCCATCTAGCGGTCGGGTTGTATCCGATGAATCTTGTTTGATTTTTTTTTTTTTTTTTAAATATCAATATTCCATTTTTGAGAATCGATACAGTATCGCCAAACTAAATATTGCGATACTCATGTGGATCGATATTTTCTTACACCCCTAAAATTTCAGAGTCATTTTGTCAGAAACCATGATTATTGTAAACATTTACAACCAACTTAAATATAAAGAAAAGTACACCACCTTAAATGTTTAAATAATATCTGTTAACAATGACAGCCATAAAATATTACTTGCTAAAACTGAAATAATATAGAAAAATTAAATGAGCTAGTGTATTTGAAATGTTAGTAATATTTAAGTGACATTATGAAAGTTTTATTGTAAAAAGTTAACAAAATTATAAAATAACCATAAATGCACATTTAAATCAAACAAAGACACAACTATGGTTTGATCCGTGCTGATGTGCCTGCATTTTTGGTCTGAACTGTTTTGTGTGCTCAAAAGCATCTTAAGACATCTCTGATGGGAGTAGAGAGAGATGTAGAATACATAGAGGGAAACCTTCTCTATAGCAGCTGGTGGCCATGACTGTAGGAGAGAACCCTTCTGCAGAGCTTTTTCTATGTGTGTGTGTGTGTGTGTGTGTGTGTGTGTGCATCAGACCAGGGTACAGAATGATGGATCACAGAGGCAACTAGCAAGCAGTACTCCTGCGTGCACACACTCACATACAGACACACACACACTTTTATGAGAATGTTTTCTAAGAACTCAAAAGTCAACAGCTATTCTTACACACATACAAGGCATTTATAGTATTTTATTTCTATTGAGGCTGATCAGTGCAAAAGATGGTGGGATGACAGCAGCCTTAGTAGAGTGTGACAACACAGATGAACACAAAGTCATCTTACTATAGAGCTCAGAGACTGTTCAGTTCTTCAATAATAAATATTAGTTAAATTGCATTTATTTTTATTTTGTGTTTATATATACACACCACCGGTCAAAAATCTTTTATGCTCACCAAGGCTGCATTTACTTGATAAATACAGTAAATAACAGTAATATTGGGAAAAGTATCACGATTTAATGTAACTTTTCTATTTGAATATATTTTAAAATATAATATGCTGTTTTGCTACTGAAGAAACGTTTCTTATTATTGTGACATTAAAGCTTTTATTTTGCAAAGTCCCATTAAATTGATCATTTAAGACATTTATGATTTTAAACAAATATGGTTCAGAGTATAGTATGTATACCAGAAGTATAATATGCATTCATATAAATATAAATATTATTATTTAATTTTTTATAAATATGATTCGTTTTTTTATTTTTTATTATCCATTTTAACCTGGAAATAAACAAAGTTTTAGTGTTGAAAGAAATTTAGAAAGCAAAATAATAATAATACAAAGAATATGTTTTTGCACTACTTCTAAGGCACAAACCTGTAACAATGTAGATGTGAACTACTTAGTAAAAAAATAATAATATTAAATTCAAATTTCAATCACAATCCAATGATGTTATTGTGATGTATAACAACATGTTCTGTGATAAGCATTGTATTGTCAGATCGAACCCTAATGCTGACATTAAATCAAAAGATAGGACTTGCAAAAACTATGCATTTCTGAAATTTCTTGATTTTTACACATCTGATAAGTAATGAAAAATCTACTATATTGACCACTGGAATATGAATCACAGAAAAATATGTATCAATCATCCACTAAAACAGAATAATTTTCTCTTAATTTATGACTTGGAGGTCTAATTCTTGTTTAAAAGCATTATTAACATAATTATGCGCAAAGTCCCTGAGGTTTCAACTTAACAAAATTAAAAACTGCTCAAACATTATTTACAGAAAGCAAAAATCAATGTGCCTCAGTAACAACATTAAAACATTTATCAATAATATTTTTAGAAACTCCAGTGGTATTTTTGTCCTTCCAACCTGCTCAAAAATAAAGTATATAAAGTGTGTTGTTATAGCATCTCAGAAAGCATGATGTTCAGAGGCTGGTGCTGTTGCGGTGGGAGTGGTTTGTTCCTGAGGGAAATCAGCAGCACACACAAGTCTGAAGATTATTATTAGTGCCGAGCTTTAAAGCAGCGAGCTGTCTAATAAAAAAAAATAAAAAAAACAGTGGAGTGAGTCGCTGAGGAACGGCGTCAAGGCTGATGTAGCAGACTCAGTGGATTGTTAGTACTTATATAGTCTGCCACTGGGAGTTCTGAGTAGTCTTTGATGACTTGCATTATTGGGGAAACCGCTATATTTCTGCTGTTCCAAAAGCACCACCTACTGGCAGAGAAGTAATTTGCATTTAAATCTGCTGTTTATGCTCAGGCCAATGTAAAGATGGTAAAATATTTTTATTAAGCAAACACACATTGACAAGAAGCTAATGTGCCTTCTACAAATCTAAACAATCAAGACAGTAATATATACGAATATATATGTTTTAAATTAAGATAATTATTTATAGCCTACTTTTGTCTTGTCCCTTTTGTTAAATGGTTTAAAGGCTGATATGTAAAGTTTGTAATTTGATCAAACTTTTTTTTTTTTTTATCTGTATCTGAACTATGCAATGTGTTTTACAGTCATTTCATGGTTTAATATGTTGAAATGATGTGTGTTTTATCTGTGCAGGCCTTAGAAAAATACATTTTCCTGCGGCCCAAACTCATTAATGCTGTTAATCCTGAAAATGCAACTGCAATAATGCATATTTTGGTTCTAAACCTTGAATTAAATTCAGTTTATTTAAATTATTAACAAAAAATTTACTGAAAATGGAATTATTAATTTACATTTTTAACAGAAATCTCAAGAAAAGTTTGCTGCCTGTATACAGGTTTTATGTGGCAAAAATAGTTACAAGTCAAGAGGATACAAGTGAGGACTTTTTACAAACACACATGCCATGCTCTTCAGATGAAGGGCGAATCTAAAGTGGGTCAGTGTGTCTTAGATGTTGGAGATCAATAGCTGTGTGTGTGTATCACCCAGAAACCCTGTATTCCTCATAATGCCATTTTCAGCTACTTGAATACTCATTATAACGCAACAAAAGGCTCATGCAGCGCTGAATATAACACTTTTGCTTCAGAGAGTTCATATCTCACCTTTGTAATTTGATAAGCCTTCTCAAAAGCAGGCTATATTTATCATCACTTCTGGAGAGGCACGATGTTTGAAGATTATTTGTGTTTATGCGTCGCACATCCTACAAAGGCTTACAGAAGCATAATGGAAATAAACAAAAAGAAATTGGATGGAAAGCATGGTTGTTACTCACTAATAGAGCACTTCATTGGCTTCGTGTCTTTCGTAGCGGACGCTTTCACACATTATCCTGAAAAAAGAGGACAGGAGAGAGAGCGAGAGAAAGAGAGAGAGAGAGAGAACCATTAATCAGTGACATATCTAAACGTAATGGTTCCAAAAGAATCAATGAACCTCATATTTTTGTCTGCGATTATTAAAAACCCTGCTGTGAAACCAAAATGGATTTCAGGACCATAAGTCTTGTAGGTATTCAGGTTTTGGTTGGCATTGTGTTGGAAAAGAAAAACAATGGAGACCGCCTGTTGTTAAGAACAGCAAGGACAAAACCAAACTGTTTGTGCATGACATATTTCACTGTTGGTTTACCCCAGAAGTGCTGTTTAAGCAAACTCGGATGTAAACCCCACAGAACAAATCGTTCCAAAGGACAAAAACGTTCTTCAAAAGACATTCCTGAAAGTTCAGCTCAGTTGGAGGGTAAAGAGTCAACCAGGTCCATCTGACACATTCCTGAAGATGTGTGCGGACCACTGAAGGGGTGTTGGAGGGTCAGGTAGGGTTTGGAATGTTCTAGAACTCTGTGGTCGAGTAGCAAAGTAGTTTTCTACCCCCCAAATACACACGTCTAAATGTGTATAAATGTAATGACATGAAAACAAAGAGATTTTAGCTGACGATGCAAATACCTAAAGACTAACATAATTAATGTTATTAATAGCATTAATATTTTAACTTGCAAAATAACTAAAAAATAGGCATATAATTGGTCAAATATTAAAACGAGTGGATAACATAACTAAAAAGAGCGGTCCAAAACTGCTATTTTTAAAAAAAGAACAAAATAATTGCTCACAAATTATAAAAACAACAAATATCTTTACTTGGTTTTGTTATACTTGCAAAACAAACTAAAATAAAAAATAATACCATCCACCACCTGCTCGACCTCAAAAACATCTGTGCATTTTTCCATCCATTTATCAAATCCTTCCTTCAGTTTTACCTCAGCTGGTGTTCCCGAAGGTTGGACAGCGCCTCCATTCCATGCAAGTAGGAATATACAATCTCCAGGTCCTGCAGGTAAGAAGAGGAAGAAAGAGAAAAGATCAAAGTCGATTCATCTGCACTATTCAAAAGCACACGCTCTCCCACAATTCCCAGCGCAGGCTGAGAAGCCTTTTATATTGCATTGAAAAGAGTGGTACAGAAAATGGCACTGCTGAAACACATGGAGAAATGCAGTTACAGAAACAAAAATGGACATTATATATATGTACAATGCAAACTACTGAACAGAGAGAGTCTTGCTTGAGCTGTAAGTGGTTCTTCAGATAAACCGGTCACAGTGTGCATGTATCTGAGGCCGAGCACACAGCGGGCCCTGTCCCCTTCCACGCGCACAAGACCACTGACGCCAGAACTGGGCCGCCTTTGTGCTCACAAAGGCATGCTGGGATAGTGATGAGGACAAAAGAGGTTCTGTGCTCGCACACAGAAGCATTTGATTATGAACTGAGAGACCCTGTGTGACAAGGAACACAAATGCAAACACGCCGCTCGCCAAACATTTGCCTTCTGATATAGCACAAGTAAACCTCTGCTTCCTTGTTTTCCTATTAAGACTAAAGGATTGTTTGATAAATAAGAACCAAAATGAAAGAAAGAAAAAAGACACGGCTGTATGGTTGGGTTAGATTGGGCCAGAACAGAATAGATCATATTTCTGGTCATTTGTTAGTAAATATGCTGAGATGCAGATCCAGACCTGATAGGAGTTAAAGTACTAACTCTAAGGTTAAACAACAAAGCATCTTAAATGTCGTCTTGTGGGCTCTATTCTTTTGTAAGAGGGCGGGTGACCCTAAATTGACCCTTATACAAAGGTTACAGAGGGCAAGGTCACATGGACAAACTGTACTGGAATCTAATGGTGACCTCCATCTTTTGTAGCGTCAAAAGAGGCGGAATAGAAAATTACTTAAAGTTTTGTCACCTCCTGCTGTTAAAAGCAGAACACTGCAAGAGGCATTGAGAGAAATTGTGAAGAAATAATATAATACATTATAATTTGTATTATTTAGTAACACTTAAGTGTTAATTTTTCAAAATTGAGATGTATACATCATCTGAAAGCTGAACAAATAAACTTTCTGATGATGTATGGTTTGTTAGGATATGACAATATTTGGCCGAGATACAACTATTTGAACATCTAGAATCTGTAAGAATTTTTTTTATTTTTTTTTTTGGCTATTGCTACAAATATACCCCAGCGACTTATGACTGGTTTTGTGGTCCAAGGTCACATATATATAACAAAAAAATAAATAATGTGAAAAATGAATAATAGAAAAATATTTGGATAGTGCAAAGAAGAGCTTATCAAATTTTGGGGAGTTAGGGTTGTTCTGCTAAGAAACGTAATAGCACATCTCCCTTCAACAAAGCCAAATCATTTGATGCATCATTTATAACTGTAGCACAAACGGTGTGGCACGTTATGCGTTACATTTAATGCTTAACAGTTTGTCCAAAACCATAATCCTAAAATGAGCATCAGTAATGGTGATGCTTGCTTTAACAGACAAAAAAAGAAAAAGAAAAAAAAAGAACAATAAGACTGTGACAGTGACAAAGGACCTCCTGGCTGGCGTGCACTACACACATCCTCCACTAGATGTCAGGCTGCTGTAAGATTTCATTGATTCGTGTCCAGCTCTTTCGCTCTTCTTGTCGCCTCTACTGGCTGGAATGAAGCTCTATCAGAACACTGTGGCTTTCTTTATCCCCCCTCAAATATTACTAAATTCAACATGGAAAGAATGTGCAGAACCCCATTTCTTCAGTCCCAGTGTCCCCATGAGGGGTTTTCACTCATTTATTCTCTCTCTCTGCCAGGAGTTCATAATGAGACCACTACAACTCTGTTCTAAATGAGTAGGAAGAGTTTTGAACTAACAAACATGAAAAGACGATTTTGAAGTCATGTCATTTATTGCTATTTTTCATCAGTTTAACATGATGAAATCCTAAATAATTCTGAAATTAAAACATACAAAATATTTAGCATTTTTATTGTCAACTAAAACTATTTTAAAAACTTTAAGTGAAATGCATAAAAAATAATAATAAAAGCAAAACAAATATTAGATGCACTCTATAAAAAAATATGTAAAAACTAGGTACAATGTACTTTATTAATATGCAATAATTTTTTACCTGTGTTTTACCTACTTTTGCTAATTTTGTGTTTCACTTAACAGATTATTTCCTGGCAGATTATTAATATTATTATTATTAATTAATTTATTTATTTTTAACAGTACATACAATTTTTTATTTAAATTATATATAACATTTATATTACCTATAAATATAAAAAAAGTAATATAAATTACAAATGCACCTAAAACTACTAAAATGTTGACAAATTTAAATGAAATGGGAAAAAGAAAAAAATTATTAATTACATACTATAATATTAAATAAGTAACACTAAAATAACATTGTATGATGATATTTTTTAGAATTAACTATCCAACAAAATGGGAGTGGCATCATAAATAATAAGAAATAATTTAAAAAAAGCATCATTACTATTGCCATAATAAGCAAAAGGTCTTGAAGTTGGGTCTGAATCATTCACACACAGTGGGCACTGTTTACACACAAAGAAAAAGGCTGAACTGAGAATCTGGATGAATTACCACTACAAAAACCACACATTTTTTGTTTCTTTCGACAAAAGGCTGAGCCTCTGGCACAATTTTCCAACAGATGCCAGGTTCAGAGTTAAACGCCAGGTTTTTTGCAAACACTTTGTCCTCTCTTTCATAGTGACTACTTTCTCCCAGAGTGCTTCGTGACAAAGGTACCATTGTGTTGTGTGATTGGTCAAACACAATATGTGAAGCCCAGGGCACTCAGTTAATTAGGTAACTCTCGTGGGAGTCAGTGGGTGCCGTGGAAACAAGCTGAGCGACAAATACAGCTGAGACCAGGTAGAGTAGGAATGATGAAAGCAAACAACAGTAGCTGTCTAGCAGCAGCGGCTTGACTAAAGCCTTCACGAAACACAATGAACAGAGCCATGAGACTGTACCTGTGAAGCCTATCCTAAGTGTTCTGCACACATCACAAAAGAAGCTCAGATATAATACAGCAAATATGAGCAGAAGTCCTTGGCATGACAACAATGACAACAAAGAGACCCTATCTTTTCCAAATTGTAGACATTCTGTCAGTTTTTACAAAAATAACCAGTTCAAAATAATGCTTGATATAATTCTGTATGATAGTTATTGCATGTCTTCAGACGCACACACACACACACACACACACACACACACACACACACACACACATCTTTTTTTTTTTTTTTACTTCAGTATGGAATGGATAGAACATTTTGAGTTTTTTTGCACTGGAAACATATTAGAAATGTTTATATTAACATTATACTATATGGCTTCAGAAGAATAAAATCTAAATATTTTAAATACGTTGAACATATTTTTTTATTATTGCATTGTATTATTTTATCTTAGTTTGTAGAAATAGTAAAATATAGTATATAGTAAGATATGATACTTTATAGCTTCAGAAGAATATCACATTGAAAAGTCTTTGGTTTTGAGTTCCAAGGAAGAAAGTTTGGAACCACATGAATAAATAACGACATGTTAATGACAATTGGCAGCACTGGCAAATAAATCATTTCCATATTTGAATGAACTACTCCTTTAATGGTCCAAGTGAAAACCATGAGATCACCAAAACCAGCTAAAAGCAGCAAATTTTATGAGCAACTCCCTGTAAAATTAGCATGCTTTTATTTTAACATGGTAGTATTTTGCCATGTGCCACCTGATGCCATTGTGCAGTGCCAGCGCACTTATATTCTGTTATAGCATACATGCTGGCTGTCTAAGACCGTGACTGCAAGAATAAGTAACTAAAGTGTTTTGCTGCTTTTGCTACTTCAAATGCCTCTTCTCCGCTTTGTATCTCAACATCTTGAATGCAGCCCATTACGACACATTCTGAATGGGTCAAGAGGCTCTTCACATTCCACTCAAGGCATCACTGTGACCATGGCAACCGGCAGTCCAAGTATCTACATGATCAGCATCAATAATTTCCCTCTATAGCAATAAACAGCACTGGGATCAGCCGTCTGAGCAGGTGGCATCTAAAACCCATCAGTCCGATGAGGACAATCATCCCAACATGAGGCTCAATAGTGCTGTTGGCAGGGGATTGCTGGGTATCTGCATGGTTTAATCAAAATCCAGACACTACATCCAAAAAGAAAGGAGTGACCTGGGAAGACATAATCAACGTCTAAATGCAATGACCTTAATTTATATTGACCATAAAGAGGACGATTTAAATCAAGTAATATTATATAGTGATACATAACAGTGGCATCGTTGACACAGTGAAGGTATCAAATCATTAAGGCATTGTAATTGATTTTAAAATAGCATCAGCTCACATACATTACTAAACATACATTACCAAATAAAAGTTTGGGGTCAGAAAGACATTTAAAAATGAATTCAACTTTTCTTTTTTTCCTTGAGCAGCAAATCAGCATATCAGCAAATCAGCAAATATCAGCGGAAGGATCTTGAGACACTAGAGTAATGACGGCTGTAAATTGAGTCTTGCCATCACAGGAATAAATTACAATTTAATTCAACATATTTAATATAAAGTAGGGGTGTGACGGTTAGTATATAACCGTGAGACCGGCGGTTATAGTTGAACACCGTCATTAGAACTCTATAACCGCCAAAACAGTGTCATTAAAATATTTTTTACAAACATTTTTTATCAAAAATTATTTTCATTTTTTAGATAGGATCATAAGATGCGCAATATATCGGAAGACATGGTTTTTACCACTTAATGAAGTTTTGTAAATCGTCAGAAATGATATTTACCACTTCATTAAATTTTGCTTTGTAGAAAACCTTTCTTAAAAACAAATTTCGTTTCGAACAAATTTTATCTTAATTTTAATAAATGTTTCATCAACCAATTGCATATATTTTAATAAATAAAAAGCAAATATAGCAGACAATGATAACCGTGACATTGAAGCACCAGCGCGCCGCGTTCACTTGCACTGCACTGTGAACTAGAGCGCATCTCATCGTATATGAAACTCAGCGTAGGCCTATGCCTCATACATTAGCATTAAATATCTTTGCTGCATCCTTTCTAGAACAGACAATGGCTTTTAATTTTTTTTTCGGCTCGCATCAGCAAAGCATTGCATCGCCATAGACCGCAAAACAGTCAGTCAGCTAATCAGCGGATGGCGGGCGGGTGCGGCTTGGAAATTTGCTCAAAATACTTTGGCGCGTATGATGAGTTTTGTGACAGATCTCCTAAACGGAGGTCTGAAATCTCTGCCCCTTTACCGATCAGAGCGCGCTCTGACATGGAGTTAACCCACTATCTCCAAGATCAACCAATTGACTCTACGGCAGATCCACTAGCATGGTGGCGAGACAATATGAAACAAATTGAAACACGCTATACGCTCCTCCAACCTGTAATACATTACTGACCCCGTAACCTATGAACGGTAATATTCATAAAAATGCAGAAAACACTCAAATACTGTTCAATTAGTTATTTTTTAATGACACTGGTTCTATTGTATCATCACTTATCAGTACTGAATGTTTTATATTTGTAATTCCCATTCCGCTCGATTTGTCAGCCAACTTGGATTCTAGTGTTTTCTAGTATTGCCTTCTCTGCCTTAGAATTTGGCCAAAAGAAGCTATCTATGCCGCCTACACTTTGAAACAGCCTGCATGTCAGGAGCACACCTACGAGATCTTAAAATCCTATGTAGGCAGCCCACTACATTTTGGGTCAGAGCCAATGTGTTTGGCTGTTTCCCCCATAAATGTAAAAAAATGCCTCAATGTGTACCTGAAAATTATAAATATATATATATATATATTTTTTTTTTTACATTTATGGAGGAAACAATAAATTTGATCAAAACACAGTAGAAACAGTAATATTTAAGAATATTGCCATATACCATTTTCTTTTCACATTTTCTATTGTCAGAATGTATTACTGTGATGGCAAAGCTAAATTTTCAGCCATACTCCAGACTTCAGGGTCACATCCTTCAGAAATCATGTATTCTTTAAAAAAACGGACGGACCCCAAACTATGGAATGGTACTATAACACACAAATATTTGATCATAGATTTCCAAATCAGATTACATCACATCCTATTAATGTTGTGTGTCCATCACAGCATTTTCCATATAACTAGTATAGTTTCCTCCCCATAATGCAAAGTGACAAAGAGGGTGCTATTTTCCAACAAATTATGTTTTTTTGTCAGGCAAAACAATCAGTTGCTATTTTGTTACTCACTCTGCATCCACCCCTTTAAGGAGATCTGCCCTTTTCATGTGCCATGAGCTGTTTAACAATCACCTTAACAATGCACATATACAGCCAAGGAGGACACACGGTGCCTGTCCTGAAGGTCAGCCTTGACCCAGACTGAGCGCTTCAACTAACCTCTTTCTGTCACAGGGCTAGCAAATGGAGGCAGGGGGCCCAGTGGACACAGATCCCATGACAGAGGAAAGGCTGTGTAGCTTGTGGCTGTGGGGAATGATCGAGATTCCTGGGATGATAAACATATGATGAAGCGATGGCCTGTCTTATAGAAGTGAAACAGATATATGAAGATCTCTCAAGACCATAGACACAAGCAACACATACACAGAGAAACGGTACACTGAAAGAAAAAAAAAAAAACTTGCTGCAAAATCTATTTTCACACTGACAAGCTACGCAATATCGCGTTCATTATCGAAGGTGATTCATCTGCAATAATGAACGCGATACTGAGTAGCTTGTCAGTGTTCTACGGTTCTGTCGCGTGACATCCCCACTTTATTATTACTACTATTATTATTATTATTTGTATTATTGGCTTTAATTTTTTATCATTAATAGAACATGCACTATCCACTACATTGAAAACGTCTGGTATAAAAACATTTTTCACTCAGAAATTGCTCATAAAAATCACAAAATGCCCAAAAATCTGTCTACATAGATAAATAAAAGCTCACACAGGTGTGTGTAAATTAACCAGACCAAGAGCAAAAAAATAATTAGCAAGGGAAGCGAACTTGGACAAGCAAAAAAAAAAAAAAAAAGGTCTGCACATTTTAATTAGCCTAAAGTGATTTGTCAACTAGACAGCCAAAGTGAACCGTGAGGTCATGCGTGGCTCTCTAAAGAGGGTGTTACTGCTATTTGTCTCAAGTCTCAAGAAGTATGGCAACATTCCCTGTACTGCATCCAAAAGAGAAACCACTGGTCTGCATTGCAAAAATATACCGCAAAGAATAAGAACAAAGGGAAATGCGGCACGTCTTTATGATCAGACAGCTATGTTAATGTGAGGTCTCGAGTATGCATTGTTAAGCCGGGTCAGCATTATAATTACCACGGGGGCACATGCCAACCTATAGATCACTCAGTGTAGCATTTAAGAGTGTGTCATTGGGTTCCCCGAGCCAACTGTGCTCACACTGCACTGTCCTTGAGACCCTATTGACAGTGCGGCTCTTAAGGGTATTTTTATCCGTAGAACAGCATATAGCACCAGGTGGAGTCTTTACAAACAAAAACAAGGTCACTAGCATTAGCAACTGAATATACAGTCAGCGACAGCCGGCTTGGTCCCAACAGTTATGGTTACAGCTGTCAAGATAAATTTTCAAAATATATCCAACAATGTAAAGACAGAATGATACACTTCATAATGGTGTCAACAAACCTATTTTTGTATGCTTGAGGCAGGCTACATCTAAACCGTTCATTGATCTGGTGACATTTAATATTTCCTCAATGCTGTCCCCAGTGTGCATATCCGATGCTAAACAACAGATTAAACTGCCAATGTAAAAACCTCGCCATGAACCCATGTAGTCAAATGCAGCTCAGAAAGAGGAAAGCTGGAAGCATGTGAATGGGCTTAGCATCATGTCTTTAACTGGCAGCTCTAATCCTATAAGAACAAAAGCAGAGAGTCGCATCAAGCAAATAAAAAAGACAGAAGCACTCCAGACACCACTGCTGCCTTACAGGCAGACTGTCATGAGTGACTTCAGCTTTAAAGTGGCAAAATTTCTCAGTTTGGAGAGGTCTAACAATAAATGTTCACTGGTGTGGAAAAAAAGCTGCGCTGTGAAGAGCTTAATCACTGAGGGTGTATTTATGCTAACTGCTAATGCTAATCAGATGCAGGCTTCAATGACATCATCTTCCGCGGTGTGTCATTCATGAATATTAACAGCCTGCTAGCCATCACATATCAACCAAATATATGTGGCCAGCTCAACGAACATGGGTTTTTCAAATCTTGATGCTAGTATCTACAGTGGTGTGGCAGTTTGACTGTACTATGCCAGTTCAAATACAAAGCAATCTAATGACAAAGCATGAACTGCAACAATGCCCTTATTTTACACATTTGTTCAGTAATTTGCTTATTATATATAGACAAGATTTTGAAAATGACACTAGGAGGCACTATCACTTTTCTTAATAAGTTAAGAGTACACAGTTATTGGTCATGCTTATAATCTCAAAACAGCTAAATATTAGCTGGTATAGCTGTTTATAACTGACCTTTCTGACTCCAATGCCCTTTGTCTGAAGCAACATTTGAAGGCACTTCTATGTAACCTGATATGTCTACTTTTTTTTCTTTTTCTTTTTTTTTTTTGATAATTTAGATATAACTAAATGTAAATTATTTTAAGACTTTTCGGTGCCCACAATGGAAGTTTGCTGAGGCCCCCTATTGGCCCCCAGACCCCTTGTTGATAACCACTAGTTTATAATTGACATTTTCAGATCATTTGCCAAAATTTGCCGCTTCTAAGTAAAAAATTACAAAAAGAAACATTTTCTCACAAAAAAAAAAAAAAAACCTTGGCACACAGAGTTGAAGTTGAGTGGGAGTCAAAAAGATTTTTTTTTTTTTTTTTTTTTTTTTATCATCTTCACATACACTGCATCCAATTTCATATAGAAATACCCTTAAACACACACTGTCCTCGTCTGTCAAAATGTGTAATTCACGGGAATAAACACACCGGCCTTGTCAGTCTATGTGAAAGTAAATCAGCAGGAGGCGAGCTTTTCTGTGTAGCATGTGTGATTAAACTGCAGCAGTCTACAGACATTTATTCTGACAACCAAGCAGCTGGTACACTGACACATCAGATGCTGAAACTGATCTGGGTTTCATCCAACCCCTTAAATGGGGTGTACATATACCGCTAGGATGCGTTTCTTTTGAAAGCATGCACTAATGATTGAAAGGAAATGGGAAAACTGAAATAAATATCTCGCAATGGCCTATAAGAGAGACAAAAACAGGAAGTGATGACAAGGCAGACGGTGCTAGGTCTCAGTTCTGCTCGAACACCTCCTGCTGTCGAGTCAACACCTTTCGAGCTGTGTTTGTTCCCGCGCCGTTAGTGCAGCGCTAGCGACTGGAGAGCTGGTCCTGCCAGAGGCTGCATTATTCATGCTGTAAATACGTGTGAATAATTAACAGTCTGTCCACTTCACTGTCGAGTCAAGAGTCGTTCTGAGACACAGCTGAAGCAGCTACCATGTCTGGATGCTGTGTCTGCTGAAAACACTTTTCTGAGATCCCTTACTATTGTACGTACAGCTGTGATGAACAGAAATGCATGCTCAGTATTCATGTATTATGCTGACAACCTAGCAATATTCATAAGGATGAAGCTGCAAGCAAAAACATATGAAATAATGGTCTCAAATTTTTAAACCTGCCTCTTTAATATGACACATGAACGACAGACGAATCTGCTTTTTTTTAACCAGTGCATATGTGGCTGTTAGAGGGCAGGACTGATTTACGTAACCCATACATGTGAAAGCAACAAAGAAATATGGATTATACATGGATATTTAAAAAAATAATCCAGTTACACTTATTTTGGTTTAACAAGAAGAGAATTTACGCAAATGATAAATTCACTTTCAAATAAATATTTCCTGATAATTTACTTACCCCCATGTCATCCATGATTACATATTTATTTTTTCAGTCGAAAAGAAATTAAGGTTTTTGATTAAACTAATTAAGGTTATATTTTCATTTAAATAAGTTTGTGTTTTTTATTATTAGTTTTTTATATATTTCTAAATAATTTTATTTTTAGTGTTTGATTTATTTCAGTTAATAATTTTGGTACTTAAAGTTGTTTCAGTTAAAGGCAACATTTCATTAAATATTTACATTTATATTTCAGCTTCATTTGAAACATCCAAAACTTGTTTTAATATTTGGGATGATATGCTGATTCTCAACTATATTTTAAACTGTTCTTTTTATCCACATTTGGAGCCATTTTAGTCCATGACATTTCATTCGTATCTTATCACCAATCATATCTTTTGGTTTGTGGCCATAAAGTTTCAAATAAGATGCAATTAGAAGTACCTTTCACTAAACAAAGCATTATTACAGCAAAATTTACTGGATCATCCAAAAATATGCAGTCACAGATGTTAAAACCATTCGATGTTTAATTGTTAAAAAAAGAAAATATTTCTCTGTCAGTAAACTACCGTAACCACATCAATCTTTGACAGAACAGCAAAGAAAGTGTCTCATTAATGGGCCAGACATCTGTGAGCATCACCATCATCACGCAGCAGAACATACGCGTTAAATAATGCAGAACAAGGAGGCGGAAGCCAGCGAGGACGGCGATGAGAAGATGTGCTGTTAAAACGCCTCCTTCCAAAAACAAGACTTTTTGCTCCCAGCATTCTTTTGAACTAGCGTTACATCAATGACTAGCTGCCTTCATTATTATTTCACTGTTTCCAGGAGCTTTCCTGGATCAGATCAAGTGAGAAAGATGAAGAGAAGAATTCAAATGAGGAGATTTTAATAAATGTCATGCAGTGAGACAAAGAACAGAGTTAGCACACAAACCTGATATAGAAAGTGGAAAGTAAAAAAATAAATAAAAACATCACAGTGCAAATACTTTATTTTAAGAATTATTAATAAACAGCCAATATGTAAATAGTATGCATAATAAGCATATTAATAGAATATTGGCTGTTTATTAATACTTATAAAATACATTTTGATGCCTTATTCTGCATGACCATATTCTAGATCCCTTAACCCAAGCCAATACCTAAACTTAACAACTATCTTACTAGATAATAATAAGCAGCAAATTAGGAGTTTATTCAGGGAAAAGAATAAGTCAATAATGACTATAATGTGTTCCCTATTCTACAGTGTTACTATCACGGTCTGACATGTTAGAGAACTTCAGCCTTATCGTGTGTGTGTGTGTGTGTGTGTGTGCGCGCAATCGCTGACTGACGGTTAATAAAATGTCATGAAAATAAAAATTTCCCGTGGTCACATTTATGTCTAATAAAGTGGACGTTTATTTTTCTGCTGCAAAACAAGAACTGAACTGATGCTGGAAAACTTATGGCCAGATCACATTAGAAAGACATTATCTGTGCCCTTTCATCAGTGATAAGGCACTGTAACACAAAGCGAGATCTGTCCCAGTGGCCCGAAACCACACTGATAGATGGTCCTACATAACGGTTCAAACAACGAGGAGCTCTAAAAACCAACACTCAACCACACCACAGCACTCCTCGACTGGGATTAATGCCAAACATCCAGCAGAAGTGCACATGCTCGCTCAGCGTCAAACAACTCAAAGATTTCTATTCCTACCCGTCATATTACATAACGGTGTTCAAAGATTTATCTTGGCAAGATCCGCTCAAGAAGAGAGGAGAGATAAAAGCACATTTTTGAACTTTTTAAAGGGACAGTTCATCTAAAAAAAGAAAACCATCCTAATGTTGTTCTTGCACCAGGTTATATTTTCTGTCTTAATAGTACGTTTACTCCATCCTAAGCTCCAAAAATAACAATAGAATACTATAAAAGTGCAATAAAAGCCACCTACATGACACATGCCTATATTCCAAGACTTCTAATAGTTTTGTTTGAGGAAAAGACCAAATTTTAAGCTGGTTTTCAATAATAATGTTTTATTATTATAAATAATAATAATTTGTGTAATAATTATCTTTACAAAGCTAGTGTATGACTTCAGAAGATCTAGAATATAATGAGATACATAGACTTATTTCATTAAGGTTTATTTTTTTATTATTTATAATAGATTTTATATTATTTCAGTCACCATCAACTTGGACAACAGAAGTTGTGATGTTATGAAGAAATATATAGTGTTATCTCAGTATGTATTAATATTTTGAATATTTTGCTTTTATTTTTATATTTCAGCTTTTATTTTAATTTTAATTTGATTAATTTTTAGTTTTTTTAGTTTTTGGTTTAATATTTTTATTTATTTTTTATTTTTTTGCAGCTTTATTTTCTGTATTTTTCTTTTTTCTTTTACATTTTGAATCTTATTTTTATATTTTATTCAATTAAAGAAAACCATTTGTAATAATTTTAGCTGTGAGTTAACAACACTGAGGAAAAAATAAAGGTGAGAAACCAAAAAAAAAAACTGACTAAAGAATAAGATTCTGCACAAATTAATACACATCCTAATGTGGAAGGGCTCTGTAAGGTCCTTTGTTTCAGACACATCATCGCTGTGCTCTTCTGACACATAACTTCATCAACATATAGCAGATGGGATAATTGGATAAAACGGACTTGAGATACGGAAGGGCACGCTGTTCTTTCTCTCCCCCGACAATTAAATGAACAATCAGCGATGCTGACACAAGCGGAACAACGTAACTCGGCTGAGTTCTGATGATGTAGCACATCCCGGGCAGCGGAGGGGAGCGAGTCTTAGTTAGGAGCCAAGGGCTTCGTACAGTGTTGCGTCAACAGTGTTGTTTCCGAGCCAGTCTTTTCAGCTGAGCTCCTTTCCCCACACCCTTCAACTCTTCAAGAGAAAAATCTCTACCACTACTGGCCCATGTTTAGGCAATGACAATAGTGGATCAACTGAATTCTTTCTCTCTTCTAGTCCACTCGGTTGCTGGGGAACTCGGAGACAAAGAGCTGCTTTTCTGAGCATTCAAAGTATTTGGCTGCATATTTTAGGTCTGTGGGGTCCACAGTGCTCCTCCTCTGAACACAGTGAGCCACAGAATATAAATTGGAGGAGAAATACTTGTAAAAGAAAACTCTGGACTAACTAAAGCGTTGTGCGGCAATGTATCCTGAAAATGCAGAGCAGCACAGATGTAGACTGGAAACAAATTTGCTTATGAGGTATGGCGGCGTTGTGAAAACCAGCCTGTGGTTGTTGTTTTCAATGCGACATTGTTCAGGAAAGAGAAAGGAATATAAACACACATTTGCATGCTTCCACCTCTATTCAACTATATATGTAAGCGCTTTGAGTGCCTAGAAAAGTGATATAAAAATGTAAAGAATTAAAAGGACTAATGATGTAGGTTTCACAAACAAATCATTCTTTAAAATCTATACAACTTATTTTAATATATAACAGTATTTATTATAAGCAACAGCATCATGAAAGTAACATTAAATAACAAAAGTATGTTTATAAATAAACTCAACTAGTAAAATAGTTTAATCTGTCTTTAAAACAAACCAATTCACAAAAGGCATTCTTTTAAAATTATTCTTTTAATACATAAAAATGGTGAAAGACTCGAGACTCAAATAACCAGGTGAACACAACTCAGTATTGACCAATAATTTTGCACGCACACTGACTGCTTATTTTTATGTACTTCTTTATTTCTTTTTAGTATCAACTTCATTGTCATGAACTGGATTAGGAAATGTTGCAACCTTTATATAATGCATGCACTATATAAAGCTGTTTTCGAAGAACTGAGCAAAACAAAGGAATTGTACTACAGTTGGCTATGAACATATTTTGTTGTTGTTGAGTGGTTTCCCTCATTTCCAATTGTTCCCTTAATTAGTCAACAAAGTGCTCACTTTCCTGTTTACACAGTAATCGTGTAATAGCACCCTGGAAGCCTGCAGCGAAGGTGTCTGAAGAACACATCATGCTATTTCAGACTGCATCCTCGGGATGTTGGCCCACAATTGAATTTAAAAAGGGAAACTGATGTCACTGTTTCCCTGGAGCTTTTTTAAGGACCTGTCTAGCTTATGGGAACTATTTAGAATTTAAAAACAACATTGATACATTCAATAATTTCATTAATCACTCAAATTTAAAGAAACAGTTTGGACTTTAATTTACCATCTCATGTTCTTCCAAACTGTTTGACTTTCTCTTGAGTGGAACACGAAAAGAGAAATTCTGAAGGACATTCACAACACATCACAACCAGAGACTGTCAAGCTAAAAATCTTAAAAAAGGGAAAAAACAACACATATTATAAAAGAAAAATAAATCTAGAAGTAGCTCTTGAATCTCAATTGCACTTTTGAGATTTTTACTTGAGAAAACATGCATTTTCATCTGTTTCTTAGCTTTCAAAAGGCTTCAGAAGACATAGTATATTGAACACAAGTATTAGTTTTATGGTGCATTTTATCATTTTTACAGTGCATTTTGGATTTTGACAGCCTCCAGTCAATAAATGGGAAAAAGAAGTATAAACATGCTGCTAATATTCTCCTTTTGTAACTCACACATATCAAAACCTGCCTTGACTTCATTAATAATGTCTGTCTTGGTTACGTAAATGTCATTTTCGCTAAAATAGCCTTTAAACTTTAATGTTTCCTACTGAACAAGTCCAAGTGGAGTACAGTAAGTAACTCCTCAACATGACAGAATAATTACAATGATGCTGATTATTTGTGACAAGCGCTGGTTGATTTCCCCAGGGGTCCACTGTACTGAAACCGAACTGGTGACACAAAGCTGAGGGGGCCCACACAAGGAGGGGTCCGTCCCAATGAAAAGCTGCCCTATTTCGCTCTTACTACAACCACAAGCGGCTCTCATTAGCATTATGCCAAACGAACACTGATGCAGATTTAAAAAGCTATCCATTAGACATCACTGGTGATTATGCTAAAGAACAATATGCTCTTGACACAAAAGCGCAGTGTGAGGTGGACACGTCTACAATTGCGCTCGGACGCCCATGTATCAGGAAGCAGAGATGGCAGTCATGAGCAAAAGCCGATAATCACAGATGTGTAATACGATAGCGTAAGGTGATATAACAGAGCGTATGAATAAAACAAACAGCTTTAAACAACGAGTGAGCCTTTACTACTTAATCACATGCCATAAACACTCATATCCGGGATTTATCAGCTGCTACTGGAGAGCTTTCAGTTCTGAGATATTAGCGGTGGACCTTGTCACTGTGCGGATGATTATGAGCTGCTATTGTAAAGAAAATCTGGATTACGTACACAGCAGAGGTTTGTGACGGGGCCAACAGGAGGGCTTTTCTGCTCGCCTGTTCCTAACCTAGTTCAAAGCTTTCTACTGATCAAATACAAACAGGCCAGTGAAGATGGGCTTAAGCTAATTGGTTTTATTAGACATAGGGGATTAGGACAAAAATAGGCACACAATAATGCTTAGTGTGACAGGGCAAAGCTTACCAAACAAGATCTTAGACCACTAACTTAGTGTCACATTATCTTTAAGCTAGAAAACAAGCAAAAAAAAGGTGCACAGAAGGAACCATGCAAGCAGGATGCTGCTGATACTTAGCACAAAAAGATCCATCTAGCTGTGTAGGCCACCTTTCTGTCCTCATATAGAGTGATTTGTCAGAACGGTGGGAAAACGGATGCAAAAAAGTCACCCTGATCCAGCTACCTTTCAAAATTCTCATTTTAAGCTTCATCAAATTTCCAGAAAAGACATAGTGCAAGCGGCTTCAATCATATCCAATGCATTAGGCTTCCTATTTGAGTTACCTAATGAGTCATTTTTACCTCGTGTTATATAGATTGTTCAAAAGTTAAGGGTCAGATTTTGTAATGCTTTGAAAAAGAATGTGTCTCACCAAGACAGCATTTATTTGATAAGAAATGCAGTGAAATATAGTTTACCATGTTATCTGTTCCTATGATGCAGCCATTACTCTAGTCTTCAGTGTCACGTGACTCTTCACAAATCAGTCTAATACACTGCTTTTCTGCTCATGAAACATTTCTTATTATCATCAATGCTGAAAACAGACGTGCTCCTTAATACTGTTGTTTAATACAAACCCGATTCCAAAAAAGTTGGGACACTGTACAATTTGTGAGTAAAACAGGAATGGAATAATTTACAAATCTCATAAACTTATATTTTATTCACAATAGAATATAGATAACATTTCAAATGTTGCAAGTGAGTCATTTTGTGCCAAATATTGGCTCATTTTGGATTTCATGAGAGCTACACATTCCAAAAAAGTTGGGACAGGTAGCAACAAGAGGCCAGAAAAGGTAAATGTACATATAAGGAACAGCTGGAGGACCAATTTGCAACTTATTAGGCCAGCTGGCAATATGATTGGGTATAAAAAGAGCCTCTCAGAGTGGCAGTGTCTCTCAGAAGTCAAGATGGGCAGAGGATCACCAATTCCCCCAGTGCTGCAGCGAAAAATAGTGGAGCAATATCCAAAAGAGTTTCTCTGAGAAAATTACAAACATTTTAAAGTTATCATCATCTATAGTGCCTAATATCATCCAAAGATTCAGAGAATCTGGAACAATCTCTGTGCGTAGGGGTCACGGCTGGAAAACCATACTGGATGCTCGTGATCTTCGGGCCCTTAGATGGCACTGCATCACACTGCATCACACGCTACTGTAATGGAAATCACAACATGGGCTCAGGAATACTTCCATAAAACATTGTCGGTGAACACAATCCACCGTGTCATTTGTCATTGCTGGCTAAAACTCTATAGGTCAAAAAATAAGCCATATCTAAACATGATACAGAAGTGCAGGCGTTTTCTCTGGGCCAAAGCTCATTTAAAATGGACTGTGGCAAAGTGGAAAACTGTTCTGTGGTCAGACAAATCAAAATTTGAAGTTCTTTTTGGAAAACTGGGACGCCATGTTATCCAGACTAAAGAGGATAAGGACAACCCAAGTTGTTATCAGCGCTCAGTTCAGAAACCTGTATCTCTGATGGTATGAGGTTGCATGAGTGTGTGTGGCATGGGCAGCTTACACATCTGGAAAGGCACCATCAATGCTAAAAGATATATCCAAGTTCTAGAACAACATATGCTACCATCCAGACTTCGACTCTTTCAGAGAAGACCTTGTATTTTCCAAAATGACAATGCCAGACCACATGCTGCATCAATTACAAAATCATGGCTGCATAGAAGAAGGATCAGTATACTGAAATGGCCAGCCTGCAGTCCAGATCTTTCACCCATAGAAAACATTTGGCACATCATAAAGAGGAAGATTCGACAAAGACAACTGAGCAACTAGAAGGCTGTATTAGACAAGAATGGGACAACATACCTATTCCTAAACTTGACCAAATCATCTCCTCAGTCATCAGACGTTTGCAGACTGTTATTAAAAGAAGAGGGGATGCCACACAGTGGTAAACATGGCCTTGTCACAACTTGAGATGTGCTGATGCCATGAAATTTAAAATCAACTTATTTTTTTATTCTCTGATGAACAGGACGTTCAAAAGAACAGCATTTATTTGTCCCTAAACTTTTGATTTGTAGCATAAATGTGAAATAGCTGTTCTTGCACTCATGCCAGAAAATAAAAACGAAAGCATTTGGATTTTACTAGACATTACTACAAAGTTTTGCTATATCCAGGTATGTATTTTGGACATACTGTTCACCCCTTAACAAGCCCCTATAAGCCCCAGCTAAATGCTGTACTACTGTGTAAATGTACCTCGAACTCATCTGTAACAGTTTCTGCCATCAGTGTCCATGAGGCAAACAAAAGTACACATTATCTCAGCTTACAGAAATGAAGAGCAGAGCTGACGAGAAGCTGCTCTAAACCTGGTGAGCTGAGGTGAGGCATCATTTCACCAATCTAAGGTGCACCTGGGAAAATCAGTCTGTCTAGTCTGGATACTAGAAGACTGACATCACATGAAGAACCCACCCATAGGTTCATCCCAGGTGAACAATCACCCAAGGTACAACACAGCTCTTCCATCCCCATGCAAGAGGGTAGAATAAAAGTCAAACCATCAGAGATTTCAGTAAGAATTTGATTATTCTGGATTAGTTAGCACCAGTGGTGTGTCATTGTTAGTTCTTGGCACTTGTAATGACACTGAAAATGTGACTAACCACATTTCACATATACATACATATATACATACACACACACACACACATATATATATATTAGGGCCGGGACTCGATTAAAAAAAATAATCTAATTAATTAGAGGCTTTGTAATTAATTAATTGAAATTAATCGCATTTTAATCGCATATAAATATTTGACCTGAGAATAGTGAGAAGTAATTTTTTTTCACATGGATTTATAGTATACCATTGAATAATGACTGAATACATAAGCTTAAGCAACAAAATATTGTTTATTTTTGTTCAACCAAGTCTAGCAGACCAGTGCAATTTTTGCCATGAAGTGTAGCAATAGCATATTTAGAAACAATTTAGAAATCGTACATTTCAGAAATTCAGGAAGCTTATAGGTGCTGGAACCTTCTGTAAAGTGTTTTTTAAGTAAAACACAATACTGTCAATTACATTCAGAACATTGTAAACACTGACTATTAGAAAACATCTCTCTGTTGCTTCAGAGGCCATAACATACTAAGTCCAGCTCTCAATAACCTTGGCCAAAACAATAAAGAGTTCAACATAAACTGTTGCACCAACAAAATAATACATAGTTCAACATAAAGTGTAAAGTCCACGCTAGCTGCTATATGTTTTGCGTTGAGGTGATACTTGAGGCTCGATGTGCTTCAGTGATATGCGAACGCTAGTTGGTGCTTCAGTATAATCGGTCCGGCGACACTCATCCAGTGAGAAAGGTTCCGCGGTGCAAAAATAAGTTATTAAAAATGCGGAATTTTTTTTTCTGTAATTAATTAATCTTAGTTAACGCGTTATTTATATATATATACATACACACACACACACACACACACAAAATACAGGACAAATCAGATTGGATATCACGTTTGTGGACACTGGCCTACATACTGAAAGAAGGGAGCTTTTGTAAACAAACCTTAGCACACTGCAGATAATCAGGTAATTAATCAGCTAATGTGTTGGTCTACATTCACCGTTGCTAACATGGTATAGGACAGGCAGGATTACTACAGTTAAAGCTACCTTTAAACACTGATCTCAGACCAGTTGTGTAGTTTCTCCACTAATACACATAGCCAGGATTTAATTTCAGAGGAGCTAGTCCCAGATTAGTTGCCATCAGGCCACTTTTACCCAGAGCAGACTAGCTATTTCAATACACGGTGGCATTGTACCATCAGCACCCTTGAAATCTGTCTGCATGTTTTCCTTCTTTCTTTCTATCAGACAGAATGTCTTTGGTAACTGCTGCTATGTGTTTGAGAGATGCACTAAAATTTCTGCAGCCTTGACATTTCTGTCATGCAACTGAAGGTTTGTCTGGGCTTTTTGTTTGTTAGAGTCCTATGGGAGATATAAGCAATAATAGAATAAAAAAACACAGTACACAACCACCAATGCACTGAGCTGTACTGCCATACCTCATTGAAGGATCCCACAAGCAACAACGAACTAAATTAATCTCAAAAACATTACAATTACCTTACTGTTAATAATTAAAAACAGTGTACAAGCACCTGAGATATGTTCACAGTTCAGGAAAGGGAGGGTTCTAACAGAAATACAAATTCTGTCATCATTCACCCTCAAGTTGTTTCAGTCCCTTATAGGTTTCATTCTTCGGTTGAACACACTTACAAAAAAAAAAAAAAAAAAGAGGTCATCCATACTATCAAGTCATTGGCTACAGTCAACTAGTTGGTTACCGATATTCTTCAATCTTTTTCTTCAACAGAAGACAGAACAACATAAGTGTCTTTACATTTTTGGGTAAACTGACCTTTAAGAGTTTTGGAAAACCCTTAGCTTAGCTTAAATATGAGCAGTAACAATAGCAATACTTATACTAAGTAAAGCATGATGTGCATATCACAATTATCATAATGTGGAAAGCTATATCATGAGATATATTCAGAGATCTCTGTGCATTTTGTCTGCAGCTTCAGAGTGAGAGGTTTCATCCATAGAGGAAGATCACAGAAAGAGATCCTAACAAATGGATCAGAGGAGAGAAGATCAAAGAGATCCGCTGTAAGCGTGGATGAGGATGAGTCTCCTCTGACACAAGAAGCCCAATCCTAGGATCAAAAGAACCACCAGAAGGGACATGGGCCGCCAACCACTACTCATGCCCAAGTAGTGTATTTAAATCTCTCCCTACACCCCAAGACACCCATTCATATTCATGAATGACCCCATTTCACTCTTGTTTCGACTTGAGCTTGTATTAAGGATGTTGGAAACAGAATTGAGAGTCAAGAAATGGTTCTTTTTCATATATTTATTAATAATACTGGAAAGGAATTTTCATGGCGTTCAGTTTTCACTGATTGCATACAACAACAAAAAAAGTCAAAATGATTCACAAGCCATTCGTGTGGCACAAGCCATTTGGGTTTGAATCGGTCTAGTGACTCACTAACACTATCGGGTCAGAGCTGTTCTTACTGTAACTTACATCAAGTCCAGCTGGAAATAAAGCAATACAGTTAATGGAATTGATGAGGAACCAGAATCATTGAGTAGAATCTAGTTGGAAAGCAGAATGATATGATCAGAACAAAAGTCACTAAACAAGCAGGTGTGGTTTTTCATAACTCTTATCAATATTCTACAAGCAGTCTATTTCTCTGCAAAATCTCAGAAGCAAGCAATTGGGCCTCTTACCTTTGAACAGTAGAAGAATTTCCATTAGCAGACAACTAGCGCATAACAGGTAAAACACAAATGTGACGAACTGTAGCTTGTGATGAGCCTTTTTTAAAAGTTTGTTATTAAATTAACCACGTGATAACCACTGGAGCATTCAAATATTGCATTCCATGTCACTGGATGAGCTTATTAGACTCTTCTACCAAAACTAAAAAGGACGCACAGAGTCAAATGCTGTTGGTCCAGTAACTGGAGTGGAAGGCTCTAGTGAAAACAATTATTTTGCCTTCCAAATACTTTAGTGATATTCCCACTTCAGCCATTCCTCATATTTTGCTTTTGAAGAAACAAAAGAACCCAGTGGCTGGCCGATTTTAACATAAGCCAAGCAGGGTCTATCTCAGAAGTCAATGACAGAGGAGAAGCAAGACGTGCCACATGATCTGGTATTAACGCGACAGTTGTCATCATTTGTTTATGTTCTCCAGCCAGTCTGTCTATTCTTCCTCTGTAAACGGAGATATCATTGAAACCATTCTTTGTTTGCATACGTTTATGTATGTACAGTATGTGTCCAAGCACTTCTGTCAAGACAATGACTCCCATTCATCACGTGACTTCACTTGGCAAAGAAGACTAAGACAATGATATGTAATAATCAGAAACAGAGAAAAGCAGACAAAACCATGTTTAGGCAGCGAGGATGGCCAGAAACATTTTATAAGATTTAATGGTTTTGTAAATAAAAATATATCACAACTTTCGCATTGCTGTAATGAGATGTTTATTTTAAGGACCAGTTCTAACTATTAACTAGTAGATTGTTAGCATGCATATTACTAGAATATTGGCTGTTTATTAGCACTTATAAAGTACATAATGATGCCTTATTCTGCATGACCATATATTAGATAATTTAACCCAACCCAATACCTAAACTAACAAACTATTAATAAGCACCAAACTAGGAGTTTGTTGAGGGCAAACTCTTAATTAACGCTGAATATGTGTTCCCTTATCTAAAGTGTTACCAATATTTTTTAACAGGCATAATCTAAGCGATCCTTGACAAAGATTCAACCATATGCCTCTGCTCTTAAAAGAATTCAGAAGACACCAGCAGCTCACTGACTCACATGTATATAAACATAGCTTCATTAGTAAAGATTAAAAAGATTTGTTTTTTTAACAAACAAGAAAAAGGATTTCTTAAGCTCTGTCCAGCTCTTACAACCCTCTGATGCACTTCCTCTCACTGTGAAAGGAAGGAAGGAGTCTGCCTGGAAGGAAACCATCAGTCCAGGATGACCAGTTTGTTGGCATCAGAGAAAAAGAAAACAGCCAAATCTCCTGGATTTGTCAAGGATTATATTTAGCTTGTTCGTTTACCTAATACTCACTATGTGGCTTTTAGGAACAATAAGAGATGTGCCCTCTGCAAAAAGTCTCATCAGGCTGTTTATGGTCTCCTTGACCCCTGCATATCATCTGCTTTTGAAAATACCATCCCAAAGGCTGTAGAAGCCAGTATTCCCCCACATCGCCTATACCAACTGGGGAATTGTCCCATTAAGATCTACACCAACCATCAGCAAGTTAATGCAAAGCACTGAGGTTTTTGCCATTAAGCCATAATGAGCTTCAAGCTCCATTAGAATAGCCAGTGACATTCCCTAAAAAAAATCTTTACACTTAAAGGATGTCTTATAGCCCACTTCATAGAACAGCTTCTTTCAGTCAGCATGAACTGACTGAGATTACATCATGCTATATTCTGTGAACATGCAAGTAACTGTTTCAATTGTGAACTTAAGGTGTGGTGCATTTTGGTTTCAGGGGTTTCACATACATGCATGCTGGACGCTCAGGCCGAAGTATTGGGATAGCTGAATAAAGGCCAACTCTGAAGTGACCCGAGATGGTTTAAAGGCTTCATCAATCAATGGGAGCAGACATGGAATATCACGTAATCTCTAGGATATGCAGCTGCACAGAGTTGCATTCACTAATGAATACCATACTGACCCTCAAGTGCCTCGATTGTCTGTAATGCTTAAATCCAGGTACAAGCAACTCAAAGCATGAGCAGATGTGACTGTGAAATAATTATTTTAGTTCATTGGGGAACAATCAGTTTGTTACATCTTGGAGCCCAATCTGATGTAGAAGGCTTAATGAGCAAACATGTTTATTTCTACACAACAGGAACTTTGTGAGATTATAAGATTATCGTGTGATTAATAGCATGCATATGTGAAGCAGACCGGCTGGTTTGCTATTATTCATGTATAAAAGTGAACTCAAGATTTATACACTGACTGAGCTGCTTACAATATTTTCAGCAAAACACACATAATCTTTAGGAGAATCTTCGTAACCCATTAAAGTGGAAAACCGGGGGCTAAATCAAATTAAGCAGAAGGGAAGAAGAATCTTATCGCTTATTTTCTCTCTGACAGCCTCTCACCCTAAAGTGCCCCGACACATTATTTCATTAGTATTGATTGGTGGTGTTTGGTTTGTGAACAAATCTTTAAAGTGAACAAATCATTCATGTTCACTTCCATCCACTGACTAATTTTTCGCTCTCCGAAATTGTGACTGCTTTCAAAAACTGACTATAGAAAGAGTTATAGATATAGATATACAGCATTGCTGTGGGGGCTGTGAATGAGCATTTAACTGTTTTGTTATTTAATGGTTTTGTTTGTGAACAACCTAAATTAACTCACAATATTTCAATAACTGAATGAATGCACATCCAGCAATTATCAATTATTTTGGTAGCACCCCCCAAATATTTTATGCGCATCATACTGTCTGTTCATTCGTGATGTTCATCTATTTTGTTGAAGAAATGTTTTGTTCATTCTGTGCCGCACCGAGAATCGTGATTTATTCAAACACGGTTTCCTTCACGAACAAAAGACGAATAATTTATTTCCACTTTATGATAACAATGACCTCAGATGCACTTAGAATAATGATCTGGTTTGGTGGTTTTCGGTAAAAGAAAATAAAACTAATATCGTAAATTGTAACCTAACATAAAAATAGAGGGCAAATCAAATTAAGAATAGCTTCTTTTATGTCTGACAAAGCAGCCTGTCACTTTAAATGCCCGACGCGTTATCGATTAGTTGTCGTAGCTTCTCACAGCCATCACAGACAATACAAACACTTCAGGGGAACAAAAATAACATAAACTGAACAGCAAATACATCTCGACTTTTGCATATATCGACAGCCCTGCTGAAAAACGAATAATTGTCGGTCACACCGGCTAAGCCACGCAAAAGGGTGGAGACTAATGTTATACGAAACAGACACAATGTCATCGCAACGCCTTTCAAACCACAAGAGCTTAATATTTTGCACTTAACCCCTATAACTAAACATCAGTTCTGCCTCAAATCACACAAAACCACTGCTGTATGTCATTTTAAACTGTTTCCAAAGCAAAGCCGAGCTGACAAGGCGTGTAGCTGTGAAATATGTAAAGTTTACAACCGTTTGCTTCATGTTTATGTAATAGACTTCAAAAACAGTAAAGAGAAAATGCATATGTCTGCATTATAAGCTGATTGGGGGCAATTATATACATATATACATATTAATTCATACCATTGCGTTTCACTTCACTGCTTATCCTAAGCTATTTAAACTAAATAAAAAAAACTGTTGAACTGTCACCACTGTGAAAGAGAAGCACATCATGCACGTGATACTGGTAACAGCAGTAACACAGCATACTGTAACATTTAACAGCCACCAGTGCACATAATGAATGATTTAAAAGACTGTTTTCTGACCTGTTGCGTCCTGTCTGAAGGATTCACCATCACCGCCTGCCGAAAACTGTTATCCACATAGGACGCCATGGTTTTCAAACCCGTCGCGAACAACAGTTAAGTCAAATAATCCAAAGAGAGTCTCTCAAGTGGCTTTTTATAACGTTAGTGGTACAAAAACGTTTTCAGGTCGCAGCAACTGCAGAGGAGAGCCTGTCCCCAGGCCACAACCTAAGCCAGGAGCTCTCTTACTGTCCCTCGTCCCAATCCTACAAAACCAGACAGTCTGCTCTTCCTATTCCAGCCACTGAAGCGTCAAATGTTGGGACTTGTTAATTCGATTCTGTGTTAACGAAAGGTTTTGCAGGCAAGCGGAGCGTCTATGATTTACGCAGACGACTGCATTTTTCAGCATTCCGTTTTTGTCCCTTGTTCGCTATTCCATCTTCTTCAGTTCTCAAATTCAAAACAATGTGCAATCCATGCGTTAGGTGAGTGTCCATTTTAAGCCATTTGCAAAGCAGCGGAGGGTCAAAGGAAGCATTTATAAACAGTGTTTTAGCGTGTAAACGCGACGGATGGTCTGCGTCTGGGCTCGCTGTTGTAAGCCACCACCATGGTGACCGACCGCCTCAAGAGGTTTCATGGGCGAGTCCATTCAGCACAATAACGCGCCCACAGAACAAGTCACCCACAACACATAGTGCTTTGTCTCCATCCACTGGCTGAAGATGGTATTGCAGGATTCCTGTTTTTCTAAAATGCTAAAACCCTATACCCCGATCTCTGAACACAATTATCGCTAGCTTAAACCAATTTGTCGAACAAGGCACTATTTCTGCTAAACCTTAAACACGTTCAGGCAGTTTGCAAATTTAAGGAACTTTTTTTTTGCACATTTTCATTCACTTAAGGACTTACACTGTGATGAATTTGTGCTGCAAACTACTAAACACAAGCGGCAAAGGTTAAACACAAAACAGTTGTCAACAGGTTTAGAGAGTGTTATCAAGGCTGTTCATGTGGCTCAGTGGTAGAGCATTGCGTTAGCAGCGCAAAAGGTTGTGGGTTCAAATAAATCTAAATCTAAATGCATAGCTTGAATGCACTGTAAGTTGGATAAAAGCCTCAGCTAAATGCATAAATGTAAATGGATCTATCAGACCAGAGTTTATCTCTTTCTCTCTATCTCTGTATAGCAAAAAAGACAACATTACTTGTGATGTGGACAGAGTCCTCAGGCCGGACTCAAGCACAAAGACATGATGGTGAGACAGAATGAATCTCTCATTGACCCTGATTTTACAATTGCACAGCTTACAGTATTTGAGTGTAGGCTACTGTAACATGTATCCATATAGCGTTTTATTTGACATTTTTGGCTTTTGCAGTTGGACTGCAGTATTTTTGCAGTATGCTAAATATATTTAATTTTAAGCACAATACTACTACAGTGTGCCTGTATACAATATATTTACCTTACTCAGCTGCAGTTATTATACTTTTTAACAAAATGGCCAAATAGTTTACTCAATACAATATATGTTTTTCTGTAATGTTCTGTGTTCTCCATTTTTCCTCTGTAGTGACTAATGAATGCTCTGTAGTGTTTATTATAGTAACTCACGTGTGTATGATCTGAGAGCCCTGTCTGATTTTCAGTACAGGTGAAATTGTTTTGCAGTGATTGTTTAATTTTGATGGAAGAGTCAGGGGTTTTGTGAATTTAGTTTGAGTATTTGGATTTGTGATAAAGGTTTCGAGAAAATGAGTGATGGTTGCAAGATATGTTTTTTAGCACTTCTTAAAAACTGTAACACATTTCCTGTCATCTGGCAAATCTCTGGACTGTTGGCGACTCTAAAATAAACGAACATTTATTTTGAGACTCAATTAAAGCCATATTTTTATATTAACAAAAGCAATTTAAAGACATTGTTTGAATTTATTTATAAGTTTTTATAATACATTTATTTCATTATTAAGTTTATGGGACCAAAAATTATTTTAGGTTGCCAATGAAACAATATTATAGATCAGTGGCTGCTTTATTTTTCTGTAGGCTATTTATTTATTATAAATTTTACTTAAATTAATAAAAAAAAAAAATTATGTCAAGAAGAAAACTATAAATCAGGTGATTTGTTTTAATTTTATAAGACATGTACTAAATAAAATCTGTGTTGACTGGATTAATAAATAAACTGTTACATCCCGACTAAACACTTGTTCCGTGGAGACCAAACATGGCAACGACGCGTGAGCGACCTCCCGGCCACGGCTTGTTTTTCAGTGCTGAGATCCGCTTATTGATATTTCAAAGATCTGGCAACAGTTTTTAGACCAAGGTAGCCTAAAGAAAGTGAAGATGATGAAGAAGTTTCAACAGGACACTACACCTTCTCAAGCAGAAACTCAGAGTTCATCTGGACAGAGAATACTGTTTACAGGTAACGTATTTCAGGAACGACTCTGAATCTATTTTAGTGGGAAACTATACCCAGACAGCAACAGTGTTGGCCCAGATTCGGCCCACATCTGGCCCGCATGAAATCCATGTGGGCCAGATGTGGGCCAGACCTGGGCCGAAACTGCTTGCTGTCTGGGATATTTAATCATTAGTAAGTTTATGAATGTGAGTAGTGATCCTTTGTTGATACCATGAAGGTCCAGACGGCATTGGAGATTTCCTCCCCAGGTTGGACTCTTTCCCCCACAGCATTGGGGTCGGCCCGTTATCTCCAGATGCCACGAGTGATCTCAGCTACCTCTTCCGGCCTCCACCTCACACAAGCCCGCCGTTACCGAGACACTGCTTCGTCGGAGATGTGGGCTGGGGTCTGCAGTACTCCACCACACTCAACAGACGATCAGCAAACAATATGAGGTTATTATTGTATAGGCTACATATGTGCTTACAATTTATTTAGGCTAAAAAAATTGTAAAAATCCATTCAATCTCTCTCTCTCTCTCTCTCTTTCTCTCTATGGTCAAAAAGGATGAATATGTTCACAAGCATTCTGTTTGTAGCCAAGACGATATGTGTATACAGAAAAAGACTGAGAAATATTGGTGTAAAAAATGAAAAATCAACTAACCCCAATTGTCTTTATTATATTTGCAGACACAAATATAACTAAACACTACCTTTCAATGTTTTGGGATCAGTAAGATGTATCTCATGTTCCAAATATTCGTTGAGCAGCAAATCAGCATATTAGGATGATTTCTAAAGGATCATGTGACACTGTAGACCGCAGTGAAACTGCAGAAAATTCAGCTTTGCCATCACAGGATAATAGAAAACAGTTATGTTTTAACAAATCTGCAAAGATGTGTCTGAATTATGATCCCGCTGGCCTCTTTTGTATCAGCTTGACAGATTTCAATCAGCTGTGCTGGACAAAGTGACTCACAGCCCATGGTGAGATCCAGTAACCAGGGAGGGAAGGGTTAGATTACCTGCAGCTCCCCTATTACTGTAGATGGTGATGGGTTTCACTGGCAGGAAGTGTGTAGAGATGGAGAGGAAGCTTTTCTTCTCTAGTAATCAATAGTTCAATGCTTGCACACAGGCAGAATCAGTCTCAACTGACCTGCGGGACGCTTGCTTGGAACCACAGCACACATGATGCCTACAGCGAGGATGACAACAAACTGTTCCCGCTGAACCAGGTGAGATATAAGCTAATTATACGCACTCAGCCTCACTGCTGGGTTGCCGGTTGTTAAATTAAGAATAAACTGGAATTCAGTGTCTGAATATTGTCTCAACATTTTCTCTCTTTTTTTCTTCTCCATATCTGAAGCAAAGACAGTCAGTGCATACCAAGAAAGCACAACCAGATGATCAGCTCTGAAATATGATGTGAGGCTTAATATGACCTGATTCCTGAATGCTGGTTTGTGTTTATTAAACAATTTATTATACCAATTTAACAACTCTTTGTTAAACCACATTAAATGTGTCTTTATTTGCTGCACTGTTCGTTTCTTGGTTCATTTGCCTCCATGTTATCAATGAAAAAAAAAAACGTATTTTAATACATTAAATCATTATATTTGTGGGTAGTACTAAAAGATTTATCCCCAATTGAATGCAAACATTAGGAAAAAAGTAAAGAAACAAACTTGCTTTCTTTATTCACTTTGCTGTTTACCTCATATCGGTTGTTTAAATTGTCAGGAGCTTGTAAAGTCTCAATAATATAAAGATCAAATCCTCTTAACAAGGGTCACTATATATATCCGGACAGTTAATATGAACTAGAAAGCAATAATCCTGCAGCTAAAAGAGGTTTATATATGACCCTGTGTCTTTATCAGTGGTCAATCCCAGTTAATAATAGTCCACAGCACACTCTGAGACAAACAGATATGACCTTGTTCAGCTCCCATTCTCACTTTTTCATTAAAGTTTGAAACTTTTTGAGAGTCTTCTTTGTGGAAAATCCAGCCTGGGTTTGTACAAATTATTAGCCAAATGCGTCTTGTTTAATGTAAATAGAAGAAAGACCATTGATTGTTCAGTAATTGAATAAAAAATATAATTGAAATAAAATGTTCTATTAAATCAAACAGTGCAGGTTGGGTTCAAATAATTTATAATCAGAGGTATTTATTTGACAGCAGCCATGTTTTAGCTTGGGGTTATACAACAGCAAAATAAATAAAATAAAATAAATCTTGACAAAGTATATATAATCTAATTAAAAATGTAAGTTATAGGATATCCGTGAGACTAAAGTGAAGTTGACATATAACGCAGAGATGAAATATGAAAAAAAAAAAAAAAAAAAAAAAACGTACCTAATTTTTAAAAATGTTTTCAGAAATATCTGATTATAAACAGTAGTAAAAAACAAAATGTGTTCTAGACTCCAGAGCAGTAGAGGGCGCAACACGCTCACTTATGCTTCAGTCCCAATTCCATTTACCCGTCCAGGCGAACTAGCCCTTTTCCCTATCAAAATCAAAGAAAATGTTCAATCCAACTCCTGTAGCCAAGCCTTTCTTTGACGTAGAAAGAGATCAGGATCTTTAGTTTTATTTTGAATGAAGCTGAATGACTCTATGCTTGTGTGTTGGTTCTGCACACATGCCTCTATTTGCTCAGAGGAAAGACAGGAAGAAATAGATGAACTGAACTCAACCATGGAGACAACAGATTAGAAAAGTAGTGTGAATTCTCCTGTGCTGGCATTGCGCAGTGTTAGTCAGTGCTTGCTGTCATATTTATGCGTCACTGTCTCATTCATAAGATATGGGCTAAAATATTAATGTCACATTAATCAAAGTTAAAATCGTTTTCATTAGTTTATTATAGTTGAGTGTACTTTTTTTTGAACATGAGAAAGTAAATTTTTTTCTTAATTTCCCCCCATTTCTCTAACCAGAATATTTCATAAATATCCCAGCATATATAGGTTATATATATATATATATATATATATATATATATATATATATATATATATATATATATATATATATATATACTTTTATTTTTGTCAGCAGTAGAATTATTAAATAACAACAAAAATACAAACTACCTGTACAAAAAGGCAATAAATAAGACAAAAGATTACAGCTCTGCACATTTCTACTCTTATAGTAACTCCTTTGCTAATTAAATTTTAAGTTTTTATTATTGAGTATGTAAAGCAAACTCAGTATGGTCAGATTGGCAAGATTTGATTACATGCATGTAAAATGTTCATAAAGGGTCATAGGTCATTGTACAAATACAACATCAGTAAAAATATATAATATCTACAGCATATAACCAGGATCATTGAAGTAATCTGATCATTCATTTCTGCTGTTTTTATCTCTTTTCAGTCAGCCGTATTGTGTTTGAGCTTTTTGCTGATGTGGTCCCTAAAACGGCAGAGAATTTCCATGCTCTTTGTGCCAGTATATTAAATACTATATAATCTACTGAATATGCATTCCATATGCATTATAATTTATAAAAGTAAAATGAAGCAGCTTTGTTTTTATTTATTAATTTCTTTAGACCCAAATATTAAGACATTTAAAACTACAACAAGTTGCACCTGACATACAACAGGAAGTCCACTTTTTATAAAACAACCATATTCAGTGATCAATAATATATACATCTAGTGGTCCCAAATATATTTATGCATTTCTTTTTTTACCCCTCAGTTATCAAGAAATTTATGGTCATGGGTGGAGATTTTTCGAATCAGGACGGAACGGGAGGAGAGAGCATCTACAGGGACAAGTCTGAAGATGAAAACTTTTACCTTATGGTACTACAGAGCTGTTTTGCTGTAAAGGATAGTTCGCCCTAAAATAAGAAGAGTCATCGTTTACGCCCCCCTCATGTTGTTTCATGTATTTCGGAAATCTTGATAAGTTTCTAGTCAGACCAACCTCCCCAACAGATGCCAAATCTTGTTTGATGTACATATTTACCGACAGAATTGTAATTTTTCTCTTAATTTTTCTTTTAATTAATCAAAGCCGTCTATCTGTGTAATTGCTCAGAAATTGCTAGGAGATTAAATAAAGCAAACACTGCACTTGATCTATCTCCCTGAGGCGTTCACTAATTTCCTGGTGTCTGCTCTGAGGAACAAATAAGAAATAGATAAACCTTCTGTTTTTCTTGTCAGATGAAGTGGTGCTTTATTAATCTGGTTGTCTTTTGCCCCCACTAGCATGACAGAGAAGGGCTGCTCAGCATGGCGAATCCCGGCACCGACACGAATGGCTCACAGTTCTTTATAACCACGTTTCCCACACCACACCTGGACAGCAAACATGTTGTCTTTGGCCAGGTGCTGAAGGGAATGCGGGTGGTGAAGATGCTGGAGGAGATAGAAACAAAGGACGACAATCCAGTCAAGGTGACAACTTCTACTCCATGGCATTGCAACATCTGCATTCATGCTTCGAAATATATAGCGACAGAGATGTTAACCAGTCCTGAAGGACAGCTGTTTCAATGATCTTTCTTTTACAGGCATTTAGTCACCCTAATCAAGATTTAATAGTCATGAAATGTAGTCTGTCACATGTTCTGCACAGGTGAACCAGCGTGATTTAGAGTGATAAGTGTTTTGAAAGAAGACATTATGTGTGACCATTTCTCTCTGCAATTGGGAAATAGAAGGAGTATTTTCCTTATTCCACTGAGCAACTGAATATTTAGATTGATTGTAATGATTGTCATATCTGTCTCTCTCTCAGCCCTGCATCATTGCTGAATGTGGAGAACATAAAGAAGGGGATGACTGGAGCATTGCACTGAATGACGGCTCGGGAGACACATACCCAGACTTCCCCGAGGACTCTGACATGGACTTTAAAGATGTCATTATATTTCTGTATTTTCACTTGCATATATCCTAGATATCACCTGTTCCATAAAATGCAAAAAAAAAAAAAAAAAATTGGACGTTTTCTTTTTAGGCAAATAAAGTCTTGTCTGTAGCAGAGGACGTGAAAAACATCAGGAATAACTTCTTCAAGGCTCAGAACAGAGAGTCGGCCGTCAAGAAATATTCAAAAGCTCTCAAGTAAACACTTGTCAAGTCTGCCATTAAGCCCCATTTTTACATTACGCTTGCACCGTGACATTAAAGAGACAGCTTTTCACACTTGATTTCAATTTGTCAGACCTTTTTAAACATGCTGTTAGAGCTGAGTTTTCTTCGTAAGTACCCGTTTGATATGCAAGATTTCTAACTGTGTAATCCAAAGTGAGGGTTGCTGTACCACACTGTGACTACGGCACGTCCGTGTGCATCATTGTAACGCAGCAGTGTCACTGAAGGCTATTTTGGTCCACAGGTATCTAGAGATTTGTGGCAACACCTTAGATGATGATAGCGCCCAAAAGAAGCTGGAGCTCACAGCCCTGAGCTGCATTCTCAACACGGCCGCCTGCAAACTCAAACTGAAACTCTGGCATGACTCTATCGAGAGCTGTGATGAGGTAACATTCGACCTTTTGACATTGAGCTGACTGAACCGTGTCCACTTGCATCGGTGTTAGAGGATATAGGAAGCAAAGGGCCTTGAGTTGTTTTATAGTGACATATCTTAGATATTCAACACTCTTGAAATAACCTGGTCACAGTTGCTACAATTTTTGGATCACCAGATGCACTCTCTATCTATTTAGGGAACAGCTAAAATGGATTCAGATTTCTTGAAACGACCTGAAGTGCATTTTCTTCTGGTTTGTTGGGTGATTGTGATGTAATTTATTATAGCATGTTGTTCAGGAGAGCTCAGGTTCAGGTTCAGCATTCTGCACGACTTTTTTCTTTCCATGTAGGTAGTATCGGATTGGAGCTTTCAGGCTTCAAAAAAGGATGGATTACGAATAATCATAATCTTTGAGAGTTTCGTTTATAACCAGTTAACAAAACTTCTTATTCAGGAAAACCCCTTAAGTCATTAGTAAACTACATACTCTCTAGGTCACATTTTAGGGACTTTGTTTTTATCAGAGAGAATAATTTAAATGACTGAATTTAGCACAAAGACGAAGAAGAAAATATTAAATTGCTTCAATTTACATGACAGTTTATCTTTTGGGCATTGACTTTAGAGCACGCATCTTTTCTGTTTGTAACCTGCAGGTTGATCTGAAGAAAGCACAGATGACAAAGGTTAACCAGCTCTTTACAAATCCTAAATTGGATTGAAAAAAACCTTATGATTTTTAAAGGTTTTTTTTTTTTTTTTTTTTTTTTTTTACACGTTCCTTTCCCTGGTTTCAGCAATTTGGAAACTAAATGCTGAAAGTGAAACAGCAAGTGAAGGAAGAGAAAGGGAAAGAAAAGGAAGATCTGAAACTGCAGTGACCTCACTCCACACCGACCTACAGTATCTGCATACGTACTTTGCACTTGTGTCTTACTGTCTAAATCTAAAGCTGGGTAAAAAGGCTTTTGCAGTCTCTAATTTAGGATAAATATGTAATGTGCAGTTTGGAAAGAAAGTCATATCGTCTGGAAACAAATAGGAAACAATTTGTCTGTCAGTGAAGGGACAGCGTTTCATTGCATTTTAGTGAGCTGATCTAAAGAGGTCTTGTATTGATTACTGTTCAAGAATGAATAGGCTGACTTTTTTCTTTTTGGTTCCTGTGAACTGCTGATCATTCTATCAATCGGTGATGAAAAAAAGCAAAACCTTTTTGTGAAACAAGAATCGGTCATGTCATTCATGTGAAATAAAAGAATGGATTTAAGGACTTTTGAATTTGTAGTTCTAAAAAACATAACAACAGATTGAAATAACTCATTTATTCCTACCAGTGACTAAATTTGTCAATATTTACAAAACTGTCAGTTTACAGTTAACTGCATCATGGTGAGCTAAAAAAGTCCACTAGTTAAGTTAATCCAACTTGATCCTTTGTCTTTTATGGCACATTCGTTGGACGTTATATATAAAATTATTTGAAATGGTACAGTTTATATTCAAATTACACTTCAAGCTCATATTAGACAGGATATGACGACATTCTGTTCCTTAGGCACATCAGAAGGACTCTCAAGTCTTTAAAAGCTTTACCCTAAGGGTTGAGTAAAGTGATTCTGAACTTGTGCGATGTAGCCAATAATAAAAACAATATGCAATACTGAAATCACAATCCGTTGTAAGCTGGTCCTCCACTGCCCTCAGGCACAACCCAGTTGATGTTCTGGCTGGGGTCTTTGATATCACAGGTCTTACAGTGGACGCAGTTCTGTGCGTTGATCTGTAATCTCATGCCATCCCCAGTCTCTAGAGGAACGTACTCGTATACACCTGTGGGAGAGCAGAGACATAATGTGTCATACTGATGAGCCTGTTGATCGTGATTTATTATGTGCAACCAAATGGCTAATTTGTAGGGCACCATTGACTCACTGCTGTGTGCAGCAGAGTGGATTAGTTACATACCAGCAGGACAGAACCTCTGCTCTGGGCCGTCGTAAACCGCAAGGTTTTGGGCCACAGGAACACTGTCGTCTTTCAGCGTCAGATGGGGCGGCTGGTCATGCTCATGATTGGTCCCGCTCAAGGCTACAGATGACAACAGATCAAAGCTGATCTTCCCATCGGGCTTCGGATACTCGATGGGTGCACAGTCTTTAGCCGGCTTCAGCTGAGCAGAGTCTAGACCTACAGAATATTCATTTGTTTACCATTAGAAATAAAATACAAATGAATGGTGACTGAAATCAGAAACCCAGTGCAGCAGTGAACTGAGAGGTAGTCTTGCATAGCAACATGTCTGACTATCAGCATTAAGTCTGGCCCATTCCCGAAGCTAATTCTGTCTAAGAACTGCCTGCTCAGACAGGAAGGGGCCTCTGGCAGGCCACAGTTAGTTCTTTACATACAGGAGCAGGTGAATCTGAAATTAGACCAGAATATACACTTGTGCTCAAGTATATTTAGTTCAAAAGATTATATATTAAAAAAAAAGGATTAGAAACCTCCAAAAGTTTAGAAATGCCTTGGACAAAGTGAGGTTTTGGACGAAATAAGAACATTTATTTTTCTACATTTTGAATTATTAATATCTTATTAAAGGAAATAACACAAACTATGAAAAGTCATCAGAAATTTGCAAGGATTTATGTCTAAAAACCCATGCACTTCTAGTTCTTTTTCAGAATTCCTTAAAGTAGCAACCACGTATCTAAATCTAAATGTCAAGAATTCACTCATATTATATATGATAATATATGTGTGTATATATATATATATATATATATATATATATATATATATATATATATAAAACACATTAAATTATTCAAAGTATCCATTAGATTAAAAATAATCTTTAAATAATTAGCCACTAGCCAATGAAAACTATTTCACTCCTCCTGCCCCCTTTCTTTTACCCTAAAAATATACACATCATTTAAATAAAATACATTGTAATGTCTTTATAGCTCATGAAACTGAATTAGCATCTATTTGCAATGTTTTCCTTGATACAATAATCTAAACTAAAAGCTTTTGATACATTGAAACGTTTCATAAAGTGTTTCTTTGTTCTTCTTACCATTATGTTTCAGAGTCCATGGTTCTTTTCCTCTCAAAAACCAGTAGAAAATTCCAGTGTACATCATCCCTCCGTAGAGCCCAAAGTAGTTATGGAAAGATGGTCTGATGTTCCTCACAGCATACAACTCCTTCCAGATCCAGGACTTTTCCAAAGCTTCCTTATATTCAGGAATATAGAGACCTAACAGAGGGGGGAAAAAAATCTGAGAATCCTGAGAATATCTTTAATCCACTGCGAGTTACACCTCAGCTAATTTGCAAAGATGTCTGGGCTGGCTACCTGCTGTTTCTGACTGCAGGTTCTCGTCTGTGATTTTGCTGAAGGCGGTCTCTGCTGCCAACATGCCACTCTTCATGGCTGTGTGTGTGCCTTTGATCTTGGGCACATTCATGAAGCCCGGACTACACCCTATCAGCATGCCGCCAGGGAACGTCAGTTTAGGAATCGACTGGAGGAGAGATCACGGATGTGACTTTAAAAGACAAAAAGACGGAGGGATTTAAATTGAGAATTTCAAGTCGCTGACATGCCTGAAAACCTCCTTCGTTGAGGGCCCTGGCTCCATATGCTATCCTGTTGCCACCCTCCAGGGTAGACATTATAGAGGGATGATGTTTCCAACGCTGGAATTCCCTGAACGGGCTCAGGTAAGGATTAGTATAGTCCAAACCTACCTGAGGAGACATGTACAAACATATCTGCAGTTCAACATAATAGAGGAACTGTACTGACACTTTGCAAAGCTCCACCCTCCTTGTAATGTTGCCTTACAGAGAGATCAACTGCACTTAATCATCAGTGAACTGACTTTAGCTGTAAAAATGATTCTTTGTTATTGTCCTCTTGCATTATTGACAAACTATTTTCCTGTTTGACACTGTAAAGCTGCTTGGACACAATCAGTATTGAATAAAGCGCTATATAAATAAAGGTGACATTTCTTGACTTGCCTGCTAAGATGAGTCAAGAGAAGGACTACAATGCAATAGTATTTGTGACCAATCAGAATGAGTACCATCCCAGGCCATGATGACATTAGATAAGAGCCCTGCGGAACTCCTCAAGACATTTGGAATTGAGACTATTTTCTGCGAATCAGAAGCATTCCGTAACATGCCTCTTTTAAAAGTGATTGAAAAAAAAATCTATTTTGATATTATCCTTGTGACCCTGACCAAGAACAACTTCAAACTTTGAAAGCCTTTTCATACTCTCTTGCCTATCAGAACATGATGAATGAGGTCAATAATATCCATACAGATCAAAGCATTCGGACAAACACATCAATCCAGAACATTCTGCTTCAAGAGAAAAGCTTCAAAGATGACTCCTGCGATTCCAATGAAATACTTCAGTCAGGGTTTGACCCAGATGCCTCAGGAATAAGATGACTTACAACAAACCCCAGGGCCACCAGTGGTTCTCCCTCATTGAGGTGGTACAGGAAGGACCCTCCATATGTGTTCCTGTTCAGAGGCCAGCCGACCGAGTGCTCCGCCCGTCCTGGGCGCCACTTCTTCTCATCGATAACCCAAAGCTAGAAGAAAGCAGATTTTGTATTAGTATTATTATTTGTATATTAAATATTGTTTATTATGTTTAAAATAAACAGTTAATTAAAAATTGCATCAAGCTTTTTAAAGGGGGGGTGAAATGCTATTTCATGCATACTGAGTTTTTTACACTGTTAAAGAGTTGGATTCCCATGCTAAACATGGACAAAGTTTCAAAAATTAAGTTGTACGTTTGAAGGAGTATTTTTGTTCCAAAAAAAACCTCTTCCAGTTTGTCACAAGTTTCGGAAAGTTTTTTTCAAGTATGGCTCTGTGTGACGTTAGATGGAGCGGAATTTCCTTATATGGGTCCTAAGGCACTTCTGCCGGAAGAGCACGTGCTCCCGTATAGCAGCGCACTGAGAGGCTGAGCACAGAATCACTGATCAGAGCGAGAGCGTCGCGAAATGTCACAGAAGAAGTGTGTTTTTGGTTGCCAGGGCAAGACAACCCTGCACAGATTACCAAAAGAGAAACAGCATTAAGGGACCAGTGGATGGAGTTTATTTTTACAGAGCATCAACGGAGTTGTGCAAGTGTTTTTGTTTGTTCCCTGCGTTTCGAAGATGCTTGTTTTACAAACAAGGCCCAGTTTGCCGGATTTGCACATCGCTTATTTGTTAAGGATGATGCAATCCCAACGAAAAAGGGTCACGATCGTGTGTTGGAACCACATGCGGTGAGTAAAACTGCTTCAAATATCTCTGTGTTGTTAACTTAGCTATCGGCGCGTAAGCACATCAAGTAAACAACATGCGATGTTGTCATCAAACTGCACTTTCCACATGTACAGCTTAAAAAAAAAAAAAAAAAAAAAGACGACATAAAGTGGAACTTAGTCATTTTCCAAAACCGCTAAGCAAATATATACAGTTTCAGTACATACCACTTAGCATACCGCCTTTGCTGATGCTGCTCTTGTTAAATTTCAGCCTCTGGATCTGTGTCACAGCTTCCACATGCTCTCAACGCAAAAGCCTACTGGCGCTCGTGATTCTTTAGCTCCGCCCACACGTCACACCTCTAGGCGCTCGTGTTTTTCCGGGAAAAATCGGTACAGACTAACTTTCCCTTATAAATATAATAAAAATAAAGACTTTTTCAAGATTAACAGGATATTGAGTGAAAACGAGCATTTCACCCCCCCTTTAATGAAAGCAATGACCTCAAACGTGAAAATGAACTAAGTGATATCAATGTTGTCAGTGAAAGAGAAACAGTGAAATCAATCTGAACATGGAAATGTTCATGTATGCAAGTTTAAAAAACCATCCGAGCGAAGGGGTTTTTGTACCTCTTTGAGACCGATCGCATACGTCTGCGGTTCACAGTTCTCCCTGAGATTGAACTGCTTGTAGAGTTGCTTGGCCAGATGTCCGTGGCAGCCTTCGCCAAACAGAGTGACCTTAGCGTGGAGCTCCATGCCTCTTTCAAACACATCCTGGAGGAGTATAACAGCGTGTGAAATGTGGTGTTAATAGCACACGGATATGCTATCTGCATAGCAGAATCACTTTACCCACCGTTACCCTTTTATATTTTCTTACTGCAATATTCCACTGTAGTTCGGAAAGTCATTAAGCCTTGTTGTGAACATTCAATAGACTATTTTAGAATCATTTTTCTTATGAAAATAAAATTACATAAAAGGTGTGTTTTGTTGTGTGCATATTTAGGGCATTTGTATATTCTGCTCTGGAGGGGATATTGACATATATAACTTATGGTGATGACAAACCTTTGGAGAGCCATCTTTACCAATACCAACATCATTGGTTGCAATTCCCTTCACACTTCCATCCTCATGAAACAACACCTGTGTAATAAAAAGAAATAAAGAAAGGATGATACGAGTTTGTCAGCTGTAATGTGACAAGTGTAAAGTGACTTTATCATAAGTAGTCAACTCGCAGTGAAACTTTTTATCTCATACTCGTGACTCTCATAATGTGAATTATGTGATCTTATAACTGCAAATTTTTATATCTCACAATGTGGCTTATTTTAAATATTATTATTTTGATCTATCTCTTTATTACTTTTATCTATAGCAGCTTACAGAACCCTTATAAAGCTTGTCCCTGTCTTTTAACCAATTAACTTTCTATATTCAATGACTTTTTAGCTATTTTTGATTGCTGTGTATTTAAAAAATAATAACTTAATAGAGACTTATTATATACACTCATAGAGTGTAATTTCAAGCCAATCTGAGAATAACTACACAAACACATCACAGAAATGTCTGGGTTTTTTAAAGTTGTATGCACTTCAATGACATTTGTTAAATCACAATTTTAAATCTGTTTTTGGTTTTTACCCAGGTAAGTTCTCATTTAGTTTGAGTAAACTCTTGAGTTTTCAGTCTCTAGAAAATGGGTTGGTTTTGAGTGAGTTCTGTTACCATGATAATTAATGCTACACGGCTATCTGCTCTGGAGCAGGTTTTATTCTGGGTTAGAGATCGCTAACCCAAACTGGACCAATCAGCTGTAAGCAAAGTGACATTTATTGGATACAATAAAGCCACTGCCCTGTATCTCTTGCTTCAATTTAAAGCAGTTTACGGTGAAAGAATTTTAAAGACAAAATTGCCCATTTTTTTGCTGCTAATATTCATACTATATTTATTATAATTATTTGCTCAAACTTTTGCTGCAGTAACAGAGTTTATTCCTGCCTTGTAAATGTATTTAAATTCATTATATTTTTAATAACGACATCCTTAATCTTCAACAGAAAAGGGAATTGTGCCGACTCTTGTGAGAAGTGAATCAAAACTATGCTATTCTGTGTGACTGGCTGTGCAAGCACCCTAGAGTTAATCACAAATTCTAGATCAAGCTCTAAGATGACAGAGAATGTTTATATTGTGCTTTGTGAGCTCGCTGAACCTGATCTAAACAAGGTTGGATATGTTTTGGTGTAATCAACTTTATTCAGTCCACTGATCATCATGTGGGGTTTGGACCTACAAGAACTTCCAGTTAACAATCCAGACCATCATTCACAATACAAATTACAACTACACAAGCAGGCCTTATTAATAAAAGCATTCAGACTGAGGGAAGGCAATCTGACCTCAGCTGCAGCGTAGCCTGGATACAGCTCCACTCCCAGCTCCTCTGCCTGCTCCCCAAGCCAGCGCACAAAATGCCCCAGACGAACTAGGTAGTTTCCATGGTTATTCATTGGAAGCCCTGTTCACAAATTGCATTTAGTAGAATCTATGTGACTCAAGTTTTAAAAAGCTTTAATAGTTTGTATAGGCTACAAAACCATTCAGGACATTGTGCCACATGTAGACCATATCTATTTTATTTTTCGACATTATGTAACTCTCATTGTGTGAAGCTCTTTAACTCTGTAAAGTGGGTCTTATGCACCTACCAGGTAATATTGGAACAGGAATGCGGTATTTTTCTGTCAAAATGGAAAACTTGTCCTCTGTAACTGGAGTGTTCAGTGGTGCCTGTTAGACATGAATCAAAATCAGTGGCCTGCCCATCATGTCCATCTTTTTGTTGTGGTCCATGTGTCAAGTAAGCCAAGGTATAAATGGTGCGAATTGTTGATGCTTGTATGGTTGTGGCTCACATCGATTTTTTTTCCCGATTGTTTTTAAACATGCTTAAAAAAATGTGGGGGGTCAGCCCAATTTTGACCAGTGTATATGCTCTCCCATATTACCAAATCACATACATCATATCCGCTAGATCTATGTATATTATTATAGATCAATGGCTACTAGACGATCCCATATCATGCTGTAACACAGGCACACAGACACAAATCTCTCTAATTGTTTTTGATGAAAGGAATGGCTATGCTGTTCTCTGCTGAATGTGGTCCACTGAAGGTGCTTCTGAAATAAATGAGGGTGCTCTAGCCTTAATGCACATCTATTTTGTGCCATTCATAGCTATGGCACAAAGAGCACTCCCTTTTATAATCACTAAAAAGCTGTCACTCAGTTTAGTATGGAAGCATATGGGTAGCATTATTCAATTTGGGATGTAATATGTAAAATGGCAATGCATTTCTATATTTACATTTACATTTTCCAATACATTTGTGCAACGTTTGGTGCAAAATGAAAATGAAAATTAAATTACATAATTTTCATTTGCCATTTACTACACCAGTTTTAATATGTAAAATGAATATTAATTTTAACGCTTTATAAGTTGCAAAATTAAAATGAAAATGTATTACAGAAATGATTAGATATGTCTAACATGTTAAAGCAAAAACTGTGGCAAAATGATCATTTAAATGCTATTTTTCTTAATTGCATTAACACTCACAGTCAAGACACTTACGATTGCATTTTCATTCGGTGTCCCGCAATGAATGTAGCAAAACTCAATGTGCACATTGAAAATGCATTCCGAGCCGATCACGTTTCCCTGCCCTCGCGCCACGTCAATCATTGTGTGAACAAGGCGGGGCTTACAGAAGGTCAGAGACTCAAGTCTCAAGAAGAGGATTCAATCAAGTGAGACAACATGGACAAGACAGTTGGTCCGTGTATGTTTTGATCATTTCGGTTTATGGCTTCAATATTTCATTCGGACTTGTGGGCGGAGCTGAAACGCTGCTTTCATCTGATTGGTCGAATCGGATCGGTTTTCATCTGACAGCCTTCAGCTGAAATGTCTGAAACTACACTCACTGTTAATTAGCATAATATTTGAATCAGATGTAGCTGGGCACATAATTCCTGCTGCTGAGACCTGCAAATTATTTCTAGGTTGTAGTATTGTATGAATATTGTCCCACTGATAAAAACAGTGCAAATAGTTCTGTCCCTTTGGATAACAGTAAAGTGGAAATAAATATAGTTAAATTTATGAAATAAAATTAAATAGGATTTTTTGGGAAGGTAAGTCTGGCCAGTTATACAAGCAACACGAGTCGGACGAGTCTAAAGATATGAGCTGAATTAGGTGAAACATTAAAGTTCTAGTCTGTGTCAATTACTCTCATAATAAATAATAATAATAATAATAATGTTAACTGTATTTTTCGGTATAAGTTGCATCAGTCCAAAAATACGTCATGACGAGGAAAAAAACATATATAAGTCGCACTGGACTATATGTCACATTTATTCAAGACCAAGAGAAAACATTACCGTCTACAGCCGCGTGAGGGCGCTCTGGGGTAGGCTACAGGAGCACTGAGCAGCATAATTTTAAAAGAGTTAATTTTACTATTTTTATTTAGAAATGTAACTATATTCATTTTTGCAATTATTTATTAATGTCACACACACACATACCTAGTGCCTTATGACTTAAAAGATGAGAGTGGTACATGTTACAGACAAGGAACTGTTCAGTCTATTATTGATTTTAATTTCCACTTCACTGTTATCCAAAGGGACAGAACTATTTGCACTGTATTTATCAGTGGGACAATATTCATACAATACTACAACCTAGAAATAATTTGCAGGTCTCAGCAGCATGAATTTGCCTGATTCAAATATTATGCTAATTAACAGTGAGCGTAGTTTCAGACATTTCAGTGCTTCACTCGCACTGACTCTTATTCTGCCTGAAAGAATGAAAAGACCGAGCTGAAGGCTGTCAGATGAAAACCGATCCGATTCGACCAATCAGATGAAAGCAGCGTTTCAGCTCCGCCCACAAATCCGAATGAAATATTGAAGCCATAAACCGAAATGATCAAAACATAACTGGCCAGACTTACCTTCCCAAAAAACCCTATTTAATTTTATTTCATAAATTTAACTATATTTATTTCCACTTTACTGTTATCCAAAGGGACAGAACTATTTGCACTGTTTTTATCAGTGGGACAATATTCATACAATACTACAACCTAGAAATAATTTGCAGGTCTCAGCAGCACGAATTATGTGCCCAGCTACATCTGATTCAAATATTATGCTAATTAACAGTGAGTGTAGTTTCAGACATTTCAGCTGAAGGCTGTCAGATGAAAACCGATCCGATTCGACCAATCAGATGAAAGCACCGTTTCAGCTCCGCCCACAAGTCCGAATGAAATATTGAAGCCATAAACCGAAATGATCAAAACATACACGGACCAACTGTCTTGTCCATGTTGTCTCACTTGATTGAATCCTCTTCTTGAGACTTGAGTCTCTGACCTTCTGTAAGCGCCGCCTTGTTCACACAATGATTGACGTGGCGCGAGGGCGGGGAAACGTGATCGGCTCGGAATGCATTTTCAATGTGCACATTGAGTTTTGCTACATTCATTGCGGGACACCGAATGAAAATGCAATCGTAAGTGTCTTGACTGTGAGTGTTAATGCAATTAAGAAAAATAGCATTTAAATGATCATTTTGCCACAGTTTTTGCTTTAACATGTTAGACATATCTAATCATTTCTGTAATACATTTTCATTTTAATTTTGCAACTTATAAAGCGTTAAAATTAATATTCATTTTACATTTTAAAACTGGTGTAGTAAATGGCAAATGAAAATTATGTAATTTAATTTTCATTTTCATTTTGCACCAAACGTTGCACAAATGTATTGGAAAATGTAAATGTAAATACAGAAATGCATTGCCATTTTACATATTGCATTGTCATTTTGCATATTACATCCCAAATTGAATAATGCTACCCATATGCTTCCATAGTTTAGTTCATTGCGATTTTGCAAAGTTAAGTAATAATCAGCTCTCTACACTGTACAATTAATCTTCTTTTTTCCTTGTTTCTTTTTTTACATCGTGTCTACATTGTGTAATATGATTTGCAAGCGTACAGAATGATGCGCTGGACAAAACTCTTTGCGGGCAGTGAGAGGATTCTAGCATAAACACCTCTTTCATTTAAACACCCCTGTGGGACATGGCCTGTCCTTGCAAATCACCACATCATTTGCACACTCGTCTTTTAATTTCATTTTCTATCTGAAGCTATATAGCAGCAACATTGAAAAGCTCTATATCTCTGTTTAGGACAAATGCTCAATTGCTGCTGGCCTGCTGTTTAGTACAGTTGTGCTGTGTATCAACTGCTTAAACATGATTATCAGTTTAACTGTCTCGTAATGTGTGCAATGGCCTACGACCTCCCGAGTGTCCGAATTCGCACCGTGTACGCCCGGATTGTTGTGTGTTAAGAGATCATATGTGTGGTACAGTATTGCATGTGTGTGTTTGTTTGTACCCCTCTCTCCTTCCAGTCTGGAATAAGCTCGTTGAGTGCAGTGGGCTCTAGACATGCTCCAGATAACGTGTGAGCTCCTATCTGCGATGCCTTCTCCACCACACAAACTCGCAGCTCCTTCTCATGCTGATTGGCCAGCTGCTTCAGACGGATGGCTGCTGACAGGCCAGCTGGTCCGCCACCGACAATGACAACGTCTGCCTCATCAGCGAAGCGTTCCATTTCTATTTCTGAACATATGAAAATGGACAATCACAGCGTCAATCTCAATTATCTGTTTTTAATACAAAATGACACGACAATGTGTGATATCAACCATGGTTGTGGAGCTTATGAAGCTTCCAGAATACTTTTTGTGCGCAAAGAAAACTAACAAATAATGACTTTATTCAACAACTTCGTCTCTTCCGAGAGTTCGCTAGAGTACCACGATGCATGCGTGTGGTGCTGCTGAAGCAGGAGTCGGCATTCTGACACAAAACCCGGATGCGCTGTGGCTTGTTTACAAGCAGAAAAAGATGCAGCAGAGACTAAAATTAAGAGAAGAGATATTGGGAAAAAATTCCGATATTTAATTTTTCTGCAATATATATTGCGATATGATATCTAATCTAATTTTTTCTTACAAACAAAAATGGGGTGAGCACACTTATTTTAAACGATTTAAACATCGACACCATCGTGTCAACTGATTAATATGCGCGAGGGAGAAAGAGCAAGACAGCGCTCGTGTTGTTTGAAGACGGTGAGCGCGCGGCCGGGGCTCGCTCGCTCGCGCGCTCTCTCTCTCTCTCGCTCTGCCCTGTTAAACTGACAGGACTTAAAAACACATGCAAATGATAAACTTTCACTATATGATGATTAAGCTGTGCAATTTATCTGCAAATCACATCCGTCAAGGACCGGGGAGCAGCCGGCCCGTACAGTTAATGAATAACGGATCAACTACATTGCACATCCTGCGATGTTACTATCATGGATTTGTACATCGCGATATTGATGTTTAAACGAAACATCGTGCAGCCCTAGGTTGAACCAATGATGTCAGATGGACTATTTTATCGATGTCCTTACTACCTCTCTGGACCTTGAACTTGTCAGTTGCATTGCTGTCTATGCATGCAGGGTAAGAAAGTTCATTCATTCATTCACTTTAATTATATAACACTTTACAACTGCACCTGCAGTCCAAAGTGCAGTACAATCAAAAAACACTTCAGTAAAACTTAAAACAAGACACATCCTATTAAACAACAAAGACTAGCCCACCTACTCAAAGGCTAAAGACAAGAAGTCGTTTTTGACTTCAATTTTAAAAGCATTTGAAGATGCGACCTCTCTAAGTTCCTGAGGAAGACTAGGAGCCTCGGCCCTGCAACAGCAAAGGTCTGATCCCCTTTCAACTTAAAATGAGTAGGAGGGACAGTAAGCAATAACTTATTATTGGATCTTAGAAACCTAGGTGCTTGACGAACAGCAATGAGCTCAGACACGTAAGCAGGGGCCAACACATGCACTGCTTTAAAAACATATACAAGAGTTTTATCCTGTAGTTCACTGGTTGCCAAAAGTTCTCGGGTTTTAACAAAATATATATTTTGTTCCGAATATGAATGGGTTTGGAATGACATGAGGTAATTAATGACAGAAGTTTCATTTTTGGGAGAACTATACCTTTAAAGTCTTCAATTCTTTAAAGCAGACTTGAAAAGGAAAACAGAGGGTGCTAATATAATATGGAGGGGTACGGTATGTAATATTATAAATCATTATTGTATATTTATAAATCACACAGACTATGGTATTTTATGGTAAGTTTATTTTAAATATAGAGAGAATAACATACATAAATCAAAAATAAACAGTGAGTGAAATAAGTATTTGATCCCTTACCCACCGGCATGAATTCTGGCTCCTAAAGATTGGTTGTGTGCCCATGTGGAACACAGATTAGTCCTGTCACTTTAAGAAGTTACCCTTAATGTCAGCTTGCTAGGTGTATAAGACATATATCCACCCAATCTGTCTCTTCTATTCAAAAGAATTGGAATGTAAGGGGTTCCATTCCATTCCAATCCAAGGAAGGGGTTGGTAGGGGATCAAATATTTATTTCAGTCACCGAAATGTAAATCTAAAATTTCTAACCTTCATTTATTTTTTATTTTTTTTCTGTATTGTTTGTTTGATATTCTGTCTCTATCTGTTAAAATAAACCTACCATAAAAATTACAGATCCCTGGGCAAACTTACAAAATCAGAAGGGGATCAAATAAATATTTCCCCACTGTATATACAGTATTTTCTGCAACAGAAAATGTTTTTAAGCCAGTACAAAATTGGGACAGAAAAAAACTGAGACAGACTAAATCCAGAAGAACTGTGGCAACGTTTCCAAGACACCTGAAGAAACCTGTTTCAGTTTTTTTCTTACTCTTGTAATTCCAGACAGACCGGATAACCAACACAATGAAAATATTACGGTTTAGAAATCTTTTCATTCGTGACAATCAACTTTTCTATGACTTCTCCCATTTTCTTTTGATTGTATTGTACTCTTGCCGACTTAAAACAAATTTATTCTCTCTTAAATAACAAGATTATCAGTCTTGTGAACAAAACCCAGAATCTGAAATGATGTCTGTCCTATCCCATCACGTGTGTTCACGCTCACCTCTAAAGAAAGTACAGTGAAGAAACAGTTAGCACAGAACTGACCTTCCCATCGTGGGTCCTTATCTCTGGGGTACACAGTGTAATGAGTGGTAATACGTGGCACAGTGGAGGAGGAACGCTGTGTGGAGTACACCTGAGGAGCGACATGCCCCACTTGAACCGCCTTCAGTGTACGTATACACCTCCGTGCTTCAAAAATACAAATAAAAGGCAAAACAATTAGACCAGAAACAGAACAAGACAAGACAATTCCCATACAGTTACACAGTAACTTAAATGTCAGATCAACCTACAGTTTAGTATTACAAACACACTGTGTACATACATATCAATACAATTAATCAAAATTAAATGGATCAAGAGTATAAACTATTACAAAATCCTCCCTTAGGTAACAGGCCAAATAAGGTACTCTTCTAAAAGAAGCAAACCGACTTGTAGGCTTAATGTATACAGTCTATTTAATGCGTGTACACATTATTAATGTGACAGAAGGGCACATACACTCTGACCGATATTCGAGTGACCTTTGCCCTACTTTCCCTGTGAGCCGAACAGCTGCAACATTGTATTAGCTAACAAACAGATAAATCTACAATTCAAAACATGAATCGATGCAAACGTGGGTAATAACAACTTAGTAAGAGACTTAACATGCTCTCAGGTTTATAGCAGCAAATGTTTACAACATTTAGTTAACGTTTCGCGTTACATGAAAGAGTGACAGTAACGTTACCTTGAAGGGAATATCTACAGGCTGGAAACATTTATGGAGCTGAATGTGCTATTGGGAACCTGGTCAAGTGCTCCCCGTTGTTTTCCAGGTTGAGTGTGGGCAAACAAATATCACCCAGGTTTACCGTGTTACAAAATAGGTTTCATAACAACCTCAAGTTGAACAGCGCGTCTGGAGCAGACTTGGGTCTGGAGGGCAGCTCAGAATGACGTCAGAAAAACGCGCCGAAGAAAAAAATGAATGAGAGTAATTCGGTGCTCATGATAGCAATAATAATAATAATAATAATAATAATAATAATAATAATAATAATAATAATAATAACAATAATAATAATAATAATAACAATAATTATATATATATATATAATTAAGTTTAGCTGTCAGGTATTGTTTGTTATTATTTAATTGTGTATTTATTTATTTGTTTGTTTATTAATTTTATTTTATTACTTTTTTGTAATTGAGTGTAGCCTATAGGTGTTGTGACCATATACATAATAAAGACATAATAAAGTATTTATTTAAGAGCAAAATCTGAATACAACAAAACTGCATTATTTAGTATATAAAAAGGCTTATCGCAATAGAACAATATAAATTTCAGACAAAATACATAACATTCCAAGAAACATCATTACATAAAATTAAATAATAATATAACTAAAATATAATTACATCAAATTATATAATATTAAAAAAATTAAATAGTTCCAATGCCTTTTTATTTATTTATTTTATTAAGAATATCTGAGAAATGTATGAATAAATTATTTAGCTAATTGTAAAGTATCTGTATGTCTATGGTACACATTGGTGAAAACAGTCTGGTCTTCAGCTGCTTCTTGAAGGATGTGATGGTCTCAGCAGTTTGGAGGCTGGCAATTAATTCCACCGGAGAGGAACAGAGATGATGCAGGTTTTGGAGAATTACCTTTTGTTGTTGTTGTTTAATATGTATGTATGTTTGTTTATTTATTTATTAGGCTATTTTTGACATGACAATATAGAGCTCATTTAGAGACCCTAGCTGGCATGAGAGAAAATTATGTATACACTTGTTGTAGTATTGAAATAAACAACGAAGAGTCCAATTTTGAGGACATTTGCATTTATATATATATATATATTTTTTTTTCATTGTGGCTTTATTTAATTATTATATTTGAATATATTTTTAAAATGTAATTTATTATTTTAATTCTGTGATGGGAAAGCTAAATTCTCGGAAGCCATTACTCCAGTCAAGTGTTACATGATTGTTGAGAGACTAGGTTTCTTAAGGTTTCAAATATATTGACAGGTTGCACAAGATTCGCCCATAAGTATGGCAAGCTGTCAGTCAGTGGAGATCTGTTTCTGTTAATTAGTGTGCAATAGGGCAGAGGTTTTCACCACTCTGCATATTTTGTGTGTCTCCTTTATTTAACAAACCAGATTCAGATCATCAGTTCGTTAGGAGAGAGATCCATGAACTGAGTGTGTCAGATAAGAGATATATACAGAATGTACATAGCCATGGGTCCCCAGGATCAGGACTGAAAACCATTGTAATATGGTTACCTAGTTTGTCTGTGACTGTCTCTTTAAGTGTGTGTATGGTTTGATCTGGCTTGTATTTTTAATCCAACACATTCGAGTCTCCAGAACCAGGCCTGTGTTTGAGAGGACTTTCTTGATTCAGTGTAGTAACTTGGGTCTCTCTAATGGACTGTGTAGAGCTATTTCTGTTTTACTGTTTCTCTTTTCCACCTCAAAGAAGAACAACACGTCCTAAATGGTGATAAAACACAATAAGCCATATGACCAGAGTATTTTTTAATCACTAAGACAAATAAATGGGGAAAAAAGTTATTAAATGAATTAATATGGGCTACTGGTCATTTGGACTTATTTTTATTTTAAACGAAACAGTAATGATTAGTGAATAGCACAAAATGTATGTAGGAGAAATGTGTTAAAAATAGAGATATTACCATGTGAATCACATCCTAATAACGTCATTAGTCTTGACGCCTATAGCACAGAACATTCTCCAACATGTGAATCATTTAGAAACTTCTACTTTTAGTGGCACATGTGACTTTGGCATGAAGCAATATAACAACATCTTCACAGACAAACATTTTCTGATATAGTGAGTTGAGAAAGCACTGCATTCAAATATTGAAAATTGAAATACCCAGAATGTTTTTTTTTTATTTTATTATTTTATTTTTTTACATTCATAAAATTAAAAGTAATCTCTGAAAATGACAAAAAAAAAAAAAAAAAAAAGCAGGATTTTTTTAAGGGGAAACATCCCCAGTTCAAGACCTTTTATTTATTTTTTAAATTGATGATCACAGTTGTAAATTAGAAATTTGTAAGGGATATAATATTGGAACACTGTGAGAGTGCCACTAATGGTGTTTTATGAATAATTAGGTGACTGATCTGGGGCCCTAAAGCAGAGTCATCCAACATAAAAGCCTGATATCTCAAGCAGAAGTACATGTAAACTGCTCAGAGGTCATTATATTAATCAAGTTTTTTTTTTTTTTTTTTTTAGCTGGGCGAATCTCACAAAAACATATCAGGTCATATTTCACCCCAAAATAAAAATGTACTATATTTCCATTCAATATTGCATAAAGATAATCATATCTTAGGACTATAAACATTTTCAAGAATGTATTAAAATTAAGATATATATATAATTCTCAATGTTCTTAAAGACGATAGTTAATCTTATTACTTTGATATATTTTTATGTTTTTTTTTTTTTTACTATATTACATCATTATATTTACAGTTTAAATCTTCATTGTTAAGTACTGTCATGATATATATATATATATATATATATATATATATATATATATATATATATATATATATATATATATATATATATATATATATATATAGATATATGTGTGTGTATATAATTTACTATCCCAATTACTTTTTATTCCAAGTAACAATGCTGCAAATAAGATTTGTTTGCATTACAGAGATAAAAACTGGAGTAGAAAACATAAAAATAATTTCACAGTGCAAAAACCTTCAAAGGTCCTAAATATAGCTTAATTTTCATGAAATAGTTAATATATATATATATATATATATATATATAGACTCTATATGCTCATGCTCACTGACGTGCGAAATTCATCCCAATATATCTTTTTATATTACTCTCTGAATGAAGATACCATTGTGCAGGCAGACAGACAGTTTCAGATAAAAATATTCAAATAAGGATGAAGTAAATTATGCATGGGTTTCTATTTGTACAGTGAGTTATTTCCATAAAAACTGTACACTAAACATGGCCCTACTGATGATCCAAAAATAAAAACAAGGCAACACTGAGTGGACATCTACACTGTGTTCCTCCTGTGGTTTTGAAAGAGAACAACGTTTCAAATGACTGACAGATATGACAGCTCTGTAATGCATTCACACGTCACAGTTTCAGGAATGATATTTCATATGGAAACCGAAGAGCTCCTACAACATCTGTTAAGAGCCTGGATAGAGCTTGAACCATGTTTGACTAGATAAAAAATACTTCTATACAATATATATGTACATTTTATACAAAAAGCAGCAGGTATTTACATGCTACACACATTTTCAGATAGACAAGAAACACATCTTAAACACTGAAGAGCTGAACACAGTACTAACACTGAAAAGACATATTGTAAATAATTACAACAAATGGGCAAAAGTCAAACGTGTAACACTTACTGATGGCAAAACACTAATTAAACACTTTTATTATTCAACTGTGTCTTTATTTTCTCTGTCATTACAGACCCTGTGGATGAGTCACTACTTGTAAACAAACTAAGCCTTATCAATGGCTTATCAATACAATACAATCAAATGAATCGTACTGTTATGTCCCTGTTAAAAAGATTAGCTTTGCTGCCCACAGTAGCATGTTGTCTTTTAAATGCTAGTGTGCTGCTGATGCCTCTACAAGGCTTCTTGAAAAAAAGATTATGCCATCACTTACTCTCTGTTGTACAAATGTGTTGCTCTGGTTCTTATGTTTCCTGTTTTTTTTTTTTGCCAAACAGTGAAAGTCAATGGAGTCCAGATGTTTCAATAACAAAACACTACATATATCCTTTTTAAGTTTAATGCTTTTGGATCAGTGGTATTTTATTATCACTACTATATATATATATATATATATATATATATATATATATATATATATATATATATATATATATATATATATATATATATATATATATATATATATATATATATATATTAGTGTTTTTAGTAAATAATTAGTATTTATATATATATTTTAGTTAAACTAAGTACAAATTTGAATTTTTTCTTGGAAACTAGTTTACATAAGTTTATTTATTGTTATTTAAATTAGTTAATTCAGTAACACATTTTAATTAAAAAAAAATTCACAGATTTAATTTTAGTTAATAACAACAATAATAACTATTTTGGACCTCACTGACTTTCACTGTAAGAACAAAAACAGCAGAAATGTACTTTTGAAAGATAATTTTGAAACAACATGAGGGTGGAATGAAGTAATGACAGAATTATGAGTTATTTGACTGAAAAATCCAGCAGCTGTCCTTTGGTAAACCACACAAACCAGCATTAACCAGCATTAACCAGCAAGTCTTTTTTCAGCAAACGTCTGGTTTTTGTCTTTGTGTTCTTTGCATTTTCCTAATAAGCTCCCAAACAAACACACAGTCAGTCATCATTATATGCAGTGCATCATTATCATCCCTGCTCTGAGTGGGGGACATTCATGTAAACATCCACAAACGTATATATATATATATATATATATATATATATATATATATATATATATATATATATATATATATATATATATATATATATATATATATATATATATATATATATATATATATGCCCTGTCGGAATGAGCCCATGGCTGTGAAGTGTGAGGACACCATCAGACTACTTCATGTCCTGATTGACCCCTCCACAGGAAGTAACTGGGAGGTGTTGGACGTTTCAGATGGATGCGCTAGGTAGTTCGGTGAGCATAGAGTTTGGCTATTTTCTTGCAGAGGCCACATCTCCTGCCACGTAAAGGAAGGCAGATGAGCCGGGTGGCTGCTGAGGAGGGGTCTCCGCTGCCTGTAGTTGGACCATAACTGCAGTAGTGTCTCTTTGAAGGGCCGCGTGGTCAGCGTGTATAAGATGGGATTGAGAGCGCTGTTGATCGGCAGAATAAAAATGACAACCCACGAGCTGATGGTTCCTGCAGAGGGTTCATTCAAGAAGAGTAATGGGGAGAAAATTATTCATTGAGTGATGATATCATGTAATTTCTTGCTGATTGTTTTTCATTGAAAACTCGTTTTGGACAAGGCAGTCCACTTTCTCAACTGCCTATTAATTATCTCTGGAAAATCATGAAGAGAATAGGAAAACTATGATCTTTCAGTGAAATGTCTTTGAAAAATATAGCTTGAATTCAGCAATCATAATGAAGCATGGTGTCATTTGCCCAGCCATTGTCAAATATTATGTGGATGGAAAGAGCATTCAGTGGGCCTCATTCACTAAGCATGCTCACACGTGGATTTGTGCATTAAATCTCTGTATAAATGTTTTCAAACAAATCAACATTCACCACAATCACAAAAGCTGATTCTAAATATAGGGACAGCTGTAACCAAACATACACAAAACACATACTCTGGGGGGCCTAATAATCATGTTAAGCTGAATTGTTTTACTCCTGTGCATGCAAATACAAAATAAGCAGTGTAGAATAAGACCCTATGTTTTTGAATACTGAACATACTATGACAATTCATCCCAAAAATAAAATGTTATTTATTAAATGTCATTATTTACCATGTTATTCAAAAACTGTATGACTTTGTTTCTCCAGTGACACACAAAAGGTGCATTTCTGAATAAAAAAAGCACCATAAACGTAGTCCACATGACTTGTGCACTATATTCTAAGACTTCTAAAGCCATATGATGATATGAAGTCGTTTGTGAAAGGAGTGAACAAATCATTGAATCAAATCTTTTCAATGAATCAGGTGAACCAGTTCCAAAATCTGTGTGAAAGATTTATTCACAAAACTCTTAGTGTCCAGTTTCAGCACTTCAGTTACTTTTTGAGTTTCTCACGCAAAGCTACAAGTCATAACTTCAGATGACTTGGAATATATAGCAATAGGAACTATGTTAACGACAGTTTTATAGTGCTTGTTTTGCACATTTTTTTAAAGGTTTAAAGCTCCAGCCATCATTCATTGCAATAATATGCAAACAAATGATCAGTGAATTATTGGAATTATTGGAAAATGTCTCTTTTTGTGTTTTACAGAATGAAGAAATACATATAGGCCAGTAACAATGTGAGGGAGAGTAAGTAGTATAAAAAATAAAGTAAACACTGAAGTACATAAAAATGCTAAATCACTATAGCTGAACAAAAAATATTGTTTCAGCTCAATATAAGACTCATCCTTAAAGAAATCAACGGCCCTGAAGGCTTTAAATGGCCCCATGACACACTTACCAGGTATTTCAACCTCCATAAGCGAAAGGATCTTGAGTATGAAAATGGGAATCCAGCACAACGAATCGGTGATGACAATGGAGAAGAAGCGCTTGGCAATGGTCAGCTCTTTCTTAATGTGGTTGCTGTATTTGGTCGTCTGTGTTCCTGTTCTCTGGATATTGTAAAACATGCTTCCATAAGACAGCACGATGATGAGAAAAGCCACCAGATTGAGACCTAATTGGAAACAGGATATGTTTTTGACAATATATATAGCACTGAAAAGCATTCATCGACGTGAAGGATGACCTTGTTACAAAACATAAACACCACAACAGTACACTTTCAGGTCAAGAAAGATCAAGTTATTGTTGAGATGATTGGTCTTGCTGGAAACCACCACATTTCCTCAAAGCCCTCAGTCCTCTTTCCCATCTAAACTTAGACCTCTCAGTGTGACCTCTATCACGCAAACAAATTGAACACACTCAGAGATAACGATTTCCTAATCAGGAACAAAAGAGTCCAAAACAACTCCTACTGCTTTAAGAACAGGAAAGTTAACCACTTTTGAAGGAGGAATTCTAATGCCTCAAATGTTAAGAAAATTAAAAGAGTGCAAAATTGACCACACAGTTATCCGACTGTCTCAGTTCCAGACATACTATTGATTTTTCTCTATAGGGAATCACGATATACTTAAACCAGACCAATCAGCCCTGAGATGATCTCAATGTCTCCTAAATGCATACATTTAATTTAATGAAAATATGGTAATATTCAACGCTATCTCACGACCAATTCATACGTATTTTATGAGGTGGCTTATTCGTACGAATTTGTACGGCCTCACTCGTACGATTTTATACGACCCCAGTGACGGTTCGGTTTAGGGGCGGGGTTAGGCGTAGGTCATTCGTACAAATTCATACGAATTGTGCAACTCGTAAAATACATACGATTTGGCAACAATAGTATGAATTTGTATGAGTGTGGTCGTACGAATTCGTACGAATAAGCCACCTCATGAAAATTTATGAATTGCCATGAGATCGGGTTGTAATATTTCACAATATTACTATTATTTGTAACTGTTTTTTTAACCTAGTAAATACAGCATTGGCGGGCATCTTTTTTTTATATCTAAAAATGTATTTATTTCAAAATATTCATACATAAAACTACATAAAATTAAAGACACTTAAGGATGTATGAGTTGAGTTGTTCTGAAATGTTGAATTGACTGACTGTGGCTTCAATAAAACATATACTATTAATTAATGACCTCAGAGCTCATGGTAGGTCTGTCTTAAATGATTTAACAGAATCATTAAAAAACTTTTTCTACAGAGAAAATGACTGGGATTTTTAAGGCCAGAACCTGCCTGTTGTGCATTATTGTCTAATAGAACATCTTTTGAACACGATTAAAGGATTCTCACATACCCAGAAAGATCACAATGGAGTAGATTTGTGCTCCGAGGGTCTCTGGCTGTTCAGAGTGCAAAGGGAAACACACGCCATTGGTTCCATAGAAGTTTCTGAAGACCCCTTTAAAGACCAGAGGGAGGAAAGCAATAACAAAGCCCAAGAACCAGATGACCACCAAAATGGTAACGGTGCGTCTGCGGCCGGGGGTCAGGTATCGGAACGGGTAAACGATGCAGATGTATTTCTCCAGGGTGAGGTAGGTGAGAAGCAGAACTGACACCTCAGTGGAGAGCATGGCTAGAGATCCAATCACCTGACAGGGTACACTATCCATCCAGGCCTGAGCGTGTCTGTTATACTCGCCCCGGAACTTCAAGTCATACGCTCCAATCATGAAGAGGTAGACACCCATCAGACCGTCTGCACCTGTGTAGTAGAGAAAGAGCTTGTAAGCTACACTTTTTATGAGTTACAAGTATATTTACTGTAATACTGTAATATATATATACATTATATAGCCAAGTACATCTTTGAGTTTTTCAGGCTTAGAATAATTTTTTTGCATTTACAAGTTACTATGTATAATTAAAACTCTCGATGAAAACTGACAGCAGGCTGAAAATCAAAAAGCCTTTATTACCAGTCTTGCACTTTCCACATCTGACCCATTTCCCCCCTCCAGGGTACTATAACTGAGAGCATTTCTCACCCATAGACTTTTAACCGAGAGACTTTACCCATGACTGACACAATCACATGAAAACAACATTGAGCAATAAAGGCACAATCATCTACTGGGTAATAGTGGGGTATTTAACACATGGCATAATCTCAGCATGAGCAGACCATGCCAGAGGCTGACAGTGGGTCTTAATGATAATCAAAGTGTCTTAAATATGCAATTTACATGAACAGCTCAGTGGGGAGACTCGTACTGAAGTTTCCCAAGCAGAAATATAGAGACTGTCGCATAAGAGACTGGTTCCAGCAACATTGGTACTGACCCCAAACTTTTAAACGCTGGTGTGTGTGTGTGTGTGTGTGTGTGTGTAAATAAAATAACACTAATAAAATGCATTGTATAATTATATATTTTTTTATTATTATTAAATAATAATTAAATAATATAACTCCCTTGACTTCACATAGAAGCACACATATTTTTCATTCTCATTCATAAACAACTCTTTGGTTACCTTATAATTTATGTTAGAATTTAAATATAAAATGTAAAAATGAACTGTAAATGTTGCTACATGTAAGTGTGACATCTACACATCAAAGTAGACACTGAGTAATTGTTTTTCTATGTATTCTGAATGAGCTTCCACTCATTTGAATCACCCCCGGCAGCACTCGAATACAGATGCCCAGTGCACAACATTGATATCCGCTTATTTAGCCTATTTCTAAGAGCAGAAATCACAGAACTGCTTTTTATTTTATTTTTTTCTATTTCTTTTGAGAGCAGGCAGCATTTTCTTTGTTCAGCAGTGGTCAGTTTACAGGAAGCAGAACACATGGGTGAATTTCATGCAATAACAAGCAAGACATGTGGCAGCACTTCAGTCAAGAGTGAACACTGTCAGGTAAACGCATGCTCTGAGCTGCCTTTAGGCTATCAGTCTGTTTCTCTAGAAGGCACGATCGACTTGCAGAACTAGAACAGACACTTAACTGCAGTTTAAAAGATGAGATTTTTTTCTCATCCTAACGAAAAAGCTTGAATTTCCAGTTAAATATGCACAATCATAACATTTTTAAATATATCCATGACAGCTAAATAATATTTTAAAACAATGCTATATGTAAAGAAAAAAGCACACCAAAAAAAAAAAATAATAATAATAATGCATAGAGAGATGCATTAGACTAATTATGTGTGAAATTGCTTTTTGCATCATCATGGAGATGATAGGTAGCACACTGCAATCTCAAACACAGCATACAGTGCTCCAAAATTAATTCAGACACGTAGTCACACTTTAAAATGCCTCTGTATTAGATGCAAAATATCATCTTACAGCATAAAGAGATGATGCACATGGCATGGAGCTTGTTCTCAGAGCGAATGTAGGATCTCATGCAGATCACAAAGATGTTGCCGAAGCATGTCGTTGCTGAGACCACCCAGACGAAGACACGCAACACGATGTTGGCCAAAAGGTCCTCGAAAGATGAGATGCCATCAGTATTGGGCTTGCAGCTGCGGACGTGAGGCGCATAGCCACAATACTGGAACTTTTTAAAATAGCTGAAAAGAAGAAAGAAAGAAAGAAAGAAGCACACATGACAAACACAATCATAGCATCATTTCGGTCATGTCATGACATGGCTAAGGACAGAAGTATAGATTTGTTAATGCTCAAATATATTATTATATTATTCAATAAATTCAATAAATAATTATTTCAGCATTAAGAAATAAACAGTACTTTACAATAAGGTCTCATTTGTTAGCTTTTATTAAACTAACAATGATCAATATGTTGTTCATTAAACTTTGTTGATGTTAGTCAATAAAAATGTTCATGTTCACGTTCGGCAGATAAAACATTTGATCTGAAAGATTTATAATTTAATGTTGAGATATTAATATTAATATAATAATCTTAAGCTTAATGAATGCTGAAGAAGCATTTTGTTTGTAAGTTTACATTAACTAGTTAGCTAATGTTTACAAATTAAAACTTAATGTTAAGTGTTACCACATAAAACTATGCATATAGATCTGTGAAAATGTCTTTTTTTTTGTTCATCTGACCTTTTTTGCAAAGCAGATAAATTATTCATATGCTCAAGAATATTTTTTTATTTGTGTAGTCTATAAGCCGATTATTATAAGTGCTATGCAAATAAATCTGAAAAAAAAAATACATTCTCTTATATAGAAAAAAAGGTAAATTATTACATGGATAAATTATTACATATAGGTAAATATTTACTATTAATTACAAAAAAATGACATTTTACAGATAATTCTAAATTTTATTTTTTTATTATAGCGCAACATTAAATAAATACTAATCACTTTAATTGTACACACAACATGTATCTATAAAATAATTCTTATTTTCTAAAAGTAAATGGGTCGATCTTTCTATCATTTAATAGCTGCTGTGACGTGTTTGGGTGTCACTCAACCTATCCTTACTGAGAAAGGTGTTTATAAAGGGGAAGACAGAAGGAGGAGAGAATCACACTGAACAGAACTGACATAGTTCCAGAAACAGCAAGGAACTCTTGAGTTGAATTTCACAGTCAACAACGTCTCAATCTGAGAGGAAACATTGTACATGACTTGCAAGATTCATCGAGTATTCTCATTTCTCACAGTGTGAATTATATACCGCAAGATATGCAAAGCAGGAAGACAGGATATTGGGTTTTCAAGTAGCTGAAAAGATTGAAAAGGGAATTGTGCAGTACACGCTCCAATATAAATTCCAGATATCTTTTCTTTTTCTTTTTTCCTTTTTTTATGTTTTCAGGCAAATCACTGACTATTACTATACCAGGTCATGAAAGAAAATGATTATCATCGTCAATTAATATAAAACAAAATATTAGAAACAATTTCTGGGATTAGAACTAAAGAGTTTGTCTTTATCTTTTTTTAATGATGATTTTCCAGAGAGAAGACATAACTGCTATCATCAGTTTAATGTTTAAAAGTACAAATAATTATAGAGATGTTCAGTTGCTGACAATTTAAACAGAATACCTCAAACATCAATCTCAACAAGTCATTATTTAACATGAAAAAAAAAAGATAATTCTCAATGGTGACGACTTCAGTAAATGGAGATTTGGATCAGATTTCAGAAATTGAGCAAGCAGAACTTAAATAATGTTGTTATCAAAACTTTCAAAAAGCAGCACTCACATGTGAGTCAGGTTCTTGAGAGGTTCAAACATCTTTCTGTGAATGTTCCCAATTTCGATTCCCTCAATGCTCCTGTGACACAAAAAGCTTTCTCTCAGGGGTTGCTCTTTGGAAAAAATCACCGTCATAAGCATTTCAGTATTCACTTTACAATGCTTTAGTCCTCTTTTCCCTTTTCCTTCTCTTACAAATATGCAGTTTTGTGCCCAAGATGCTCTCTGGGAGTCTTTGAAGTATGACCTAAAAGCAGATTGTTTTTCCTCTGTGTAGAGAGGAAGACAATGTTCACGGCGTGAGGTTTAGGTAGGACCATTGTGCTGCGCTGAAAGGGGCCCCGCAAACAGCACATTACTAAAATTACAAGCTATTTTTGTGGTGTCTCATGTGAAGTGTTGTTTTTTTTTTGTTTTTTTTTTTTTACCAGAGAGGCATAAAATGAGGAAAGGGCTTGTGTGTGTCTTAGTTTAGTCACAATATTCACTGTGCAAAGTTATACATTTGCATAACTTAACAACCGTTTTAAAACATACTTCACACTCCTTCCTTAATTTGTGCTCGAAAACCTTGTACTGTTCATCATTGTAGAAAAGTATAAAAAAGACTTACAGTGACTTTAACTTGCGCAGCTTGTTAAAGTGGTCCACACGCAGGTCCATGATGGGGTTATATGAAATATTCCTGCAAACAAACAGGAGGCAAGAGTGAACTGATTTGAAATACATTTCTAATGTCAAAATTATAATGATCTGTGTACAGCAGAGGTGTTTTGTCTGACAAGGCAGGGGAAAGCCATGTAAAAACTGTTTAGATAAAAATAGAAATGTGAAATAGAATCTGAAATACTGTGTGAAACATGCATCGAGCCAACCTCTCAGGTTAAATTAAAGGTGTATCTTTTCTGATTTGTTGTTTATTAGTAATAGCCAAGAATACAGCACTACACAGAATATGGTTCTGTACTGTATTATTGAATTTATTATTTCTTTTAGAAGTGATGAAATAAATAATAAATAATATAAACTAAATAACAGACTACCATTCCAAATTTGAGCTAAGTAAGAATTTGTAATATAGTAATGTAGTCTCTTACGCTCATCAAGGCTACATTTATTTGATCAAAAATACTGTGAAATATTATTACAATTTAAAATAACTGCTTTCTATTTTATTATATTTTAAAATTAAATGTATTCCTGTAATGTAAAGCCACATTTTTTAGCAGCCATTCCTCCAGTGTCACATGATCCTTCAGAAATGACTCAAATCTGCTGATTTGCTGCTCATGAAACATTTCTGATTATTATTGTTGAAAACAGCTGTGCTATTTGTATATTTTTTTTCCAGGATTCTATAATGAATAGAAAGTTCAAAAGGACAGCATTAATTTGAAACTTAAATGTTAAATATTTTTTTAACATCATACATGTTTTTACTGAAATCATTCTCACAGGCTGATTTGATGCTCAATAAACAATTTACAGTAGTGTAATCTGGGTGAGATTTTTTTATATGACTTGGGATTCATAAATAGTATGTTAACAATTAAAAAAGAAAAAAACTAAAAACTACATTTTAATTAAATAAAATGTATTATAGATGTTATGCATACGCCTTTAACCTGGACACCATATGACCATCAAAATGAACTGGAATGAATTCTCATTGCATTAAAAAGAAATAAAAATGTCCAGAAGCCCACCACACAGGCCCTGGCATGCAGACTTTAGATGCAGTTTGGAGCTGTTTGTAATGTGTATCTGAACGGAAGACTCACAGCTGAAGCAGGTCTCCAAGATTGACAAAAAGATCAGGAGGGATCACTTCAATTCTGTTACTGGACAAATCCCTGTGGAGAGAAAATATTCATGCCTTTCGCGTTCAAACAAGCATCTGCTGACAGAAGTAATGAGCAAACCAGTCTGATGGCAAACTCTTTGAAGACTGACGTCCCCTAACTGCTCGAGCTGGATGGTGGGAAGACCAACACACACTTTGAAATTGATAAGGAAATCCATGCAAGGATGATTTATTTTATTTTATTTACTCATTTATTTTTTGCTTAGCTTCTCAAAAATTGAACAGAAATGGGTCACGACTAAACTCCAGAGAACACTTTGTGGTGATAATTTTGGCAAACATTTATAATGGAATGGAATGCCTGAGAACTCACAGCTCGCCCAGTTTACGAAGCAGAGAGAAAGCCTGCTCGTGGATGTAACTAATGCGGTTCCGCTGGAGGACTCTGCAAATAAATAAATACAAATAAATTAATAAATAAAGAAAGTACATTTTTATCTTGGTGGACAGAAACACATTGACCGTTTCAGAGGAATGGAATGTGTAGGAAATACCCAGGAGTGTTGTGTTTAATTTTTTTAAGCAAGTATTTGTATTCATTTTTTTATTACGTCGTCATTATTTGTAATTATGTAATTACGTTGTGATTATTTTTTAACTTCTGGAGATTTGTATATTTAATAATATTTATTTGTAATAATATATTAAATTAAATCATTTAATAAATAAGCAATAACGGACAACAAAATATTAAATGTAAATTTTCATTTCTGATTTTATTTACTCAATCTTGAGCAATTCAGCAAATATACTACACAGACAGCTGACAGCTAGATCAAAACAGACAGAAATGTATTAAAGATATAACTGAAGATGAACACATGCTTGACGTACAAAAACAAACATCACTGGGTCTCGCATGTCAAGCATGTGCATTTGAGCTCCTGTTTACCATATTAAATGTGTGCAGGATGGAAGAGAATAATATATATATATATATATATATATATATATATATATATATATATATATATATATATATATATATATATATATATACACTTTTCAATGAGTAAAAAGTACTGTTTTTTTTTTTCTTCAGAAAAAGTATAAGTAGTAAAGTAATTCAATTACATTTAAGTGAAGTACTAATCCCCCAAAATAATGCTTAAGTATAGTAATTTAGCAAAATTAAATATCAAGTATTTTACATCCCTGGAAATACACAGGAGTGAACAACAACATCAATGGTGAGGAGTACAAAAACAAAAACAAAAAACAATTTAGAAGGAAAATAGGATCTGACCTTAAATCAACAGTCACTGTTGCATATAATAACTGAATTTATAATAATTATAATAATATAGTATTATGTTAAATGGTTTGTTCATTGCGATTTCTCTCTTTTAACGTTAGTGTGTAATGTTGCAGTTTCAGCATAAACAAAATCTCATAATGAGAGTAGGGTACAACTTGGCGCCCCTTAAATATTAGTATGAGAAAATATGATTATAATTTAATTTATATAAGTATATAATTTATATAAGTAAAAACTATACACTAATAAAAAATTCTGCTCATCTGGAATATTTCTATACATTGGTGGGGGAAAGTAATGAACAGTGAAAAATGCTGAGCATTGGATTCAATCCAACCCAATTCTAAAACTATTTTAGCCTTTAACATTTACATATATTCAATCCACAATTAATTTCCAGATACTCTACAGCTTTAATATATGTAGATGGACTGTGGATTAAATATATGTAAATGTCTGTGAAAGTTAGATTTGATTGGGTCTGCGCCATTACTTTTTAAAAGTTGTGTGACTGAAGCAGATGAATACTGATTATTGATTAAGAAAAATAAATTTACTTATTTCAGAAAGGGCCTTTAACCTCAATGGAACCTGATGAACCATTTTACCCTTTTTTTAAATACTGGAATAGATTCATAAAGCCCACTGGGATGATCTGATAGTTAACTACACAGCAGGAAGAGAGGATTGAGCAGCTGTGACGGAAGGGTGGTTATACTCACAGCACTGTTAGCATGTTACAGGACCTGAAGGTCACATTTCCCACAGCCTCAATCTTATTTCCCTCAACATCTCTGCAAGCAGAAATAGAAAAAAGAGGGTCTTTAAAAATTGTAGGAAAAGAAAAATACAAACGACTTTGCAAAATGCAAATATAAATTGATTGAAATCTTTTGGAGGATAATTCAAAGGGCTCTCCATAAGCTTTCCAACCTTGTAAATAAAATAATAGCAAAAGTATTTTTATCATGACAATGTTGTATTCAAACTTACAGCCAATTTAATCGTGGCATCTCCAGGCAGATATCATCAAGCTTTGTGAGAGCATTGTTCAGCAACACTCTGAAACACACACACAAGCAAAGGCTTTATAAGACAAAGCAGCAGTGTAGCACATTTGGAAACCAAATAAATAAATAAATATACAAAAAAGTTTTAGCGAACAGCTCCTATGCATTTGTTAAAATATGAGATTTCCATTTGAAAGACGGAAGATGAGTCACCAAAATAGCAACAGGCTGAAACTCACAGAAGCACAAGGGAGCGCAAACCAGAGAAGGTCAAAGAGGAGATGTGATGAATATTGTTGTTCTCCAGAATCCTTCAGGATAAAAAAATGGAGAAGCTCATTAAAAAAAAAAAAAATACTGAGGCATCACAAACTGAAGTGCTTTGTTCAATACTTGTTCAGGGGACACAAACTTATACATAAACAGCTATAAATCATAATTCAATGACATTCAATTGTGAGGGAAATTCAATCACTCATGTTTATTTAGAGCAGATCCTCAGTGACTGCTAATGACTTCTAAAGAAATCACTCCTGATATTACAGAAATGAGACCTGTTTTGTGCTGTCTACATGGTCAAAACTCAGCATTAGAGAAGGTTTATTGACTGACACATGCCATTGCAGTTATTTGATTTAATGCAAAAAAAAAAAAATAATAATAAAATCACTGAATGAGAAAATCCATCTTTATTTAACTGACATTTATAAAGCAAATGGGAGAATGACCAAAATGACCACTTACAGCCATTCTAGTTTGTGCAAATCCTGGAATACATCAGGAAGTAGGGTAGTGATTCGATTATAACTGAGATACCTGAGAAAATAAGATATTACAGCTGTCTGAGGGTAGTCAAAAGCATTTTGCCCATAGAACAGAGCAAACAAGCAAATTAAAGTTTCTGTCATTCACTGTTAGCCTATTTGTCTTTATAGAGACAATAGAAATGTCTGCCAACTCACAGTCTTGTCAGATTGTAAAGGCCTCTGAAAGCATGTGGGTGCACTGCTTTAATTCGGTTGTGCTGGAGATACCTGAAATACGTTACAGGAAGCATTAAAAAGCAGAAGGAGAGAGAGAGAAATAACACAAAATATTACTGTATAGTTATGTTCCAAAGGAGTGGAAGAGCTTTGAACACAGTTCTGCTCTTGCTTTTTATACAAGCCTGTATTTTGAACTGGGCACTTATTAAGGAAGCACTTATTTATTGATTGATTTTTTTACTTATTAAAACTAGGGGTGGGCGGGCGATATCTCGATATTTAAAATATATCGAGATATTTTTTTAACACGATAAGGATTTTGACATATCGTATATATCGATATATTGTTTATATTCTGATTCCGCCACTTTGCTTGTTTGCCTTCCCTGTGCTGTGCTCGCCCCCGCTCGCTCGCCCCCCGCCTCCTTGCTTTTGTCCCCTCTCACCTCGCGTGTAGAGAACTAGTCCAAAAAAAAAAAAAAGACAACTGGCTCCATTATATGGAGATACTTCAGTTTTAAGGCGTAGGGCGAACGGCAGGCAGATGTCTACTGTAGGGCCCAATGAAACGCGGACGGAATCGCGGAATCCAGTCATAAAAATGGAATTTACAGTTTAACGCGGGATGTCACGGAATTGGTCAAATTTTAAATGAATTAATCAAAAGTCGGTCATGCACTTACATCAAATTGCGAAATGGACTAATATCTGCAAATATTAACCCGGAAAAGTCTATTTAAATATGAATCCTGCATGTTCTGCGTGTCTGTGACAACGAATGGAGCAGAAGCGCGTCTTCATTCATTAAACACGGAAGCTCGCATAACGCTCGCGCTGATTTCATTGTCTTTCCTATCTCTAAATAAAGACGTAAACACATGAGGAACATCTCCAGAACTGCACTGAGAGTCACTTCATGAGCATCTGACCGTTTGATTTGAGTAAGACTAGCTCATATCACATCATAGACTGTGGTATCACATACACAGAACTGTAAAGGTAAACCCGTCAAAAAAGTATTTGACAGAATTCTATTACTATTGTACAGCAGAATGTAGATAGCCCACTACTACTACTATTAAAATGAAACGAACATAATTTTATAAGGAATAATCACACAACATTTCTCCCATGTTTTATTTTTAATAGTAAATCCCCTTTGTTTACCAAAAAATAAAGTTTGCTTAATTTTAAATAATTAAAAGATAAATTAAATGAATGTTTTATGCCTTCATTTGATAATCAGAAAAATGTAAATACACAGAATTTCTGAAGGGAAAAAAACATTTCACATAAGGCTATTTTAAGAATTGTTTTTAACTAATTAAGTTGTTTTTATGCATTTAAATAATTGCACATGCTAAAACACAGAATTAGGTAACAATAAAACATATGGTGAAGAAAAAAATAAAATGTTTCATAGGCCCCTTAACATGTAATATTTGCCATATTTGTTTTTGCAGTAGTTTTTTGGGGGTTATTTTTCCTGTAAAGATATCGAGATATATATCGTATATCGAGATATAGCAAAATATATAGAGATATATTTTTTGCTCCATATCGCCCAGCCCTAATTAAAACAATTCATGAAAGATCAATGATACAGCAAAAACTGTAATACTGTGTAATATTATTCCAAACTTTATTCCAAAATTTATATGAAATACACACACACACACACACACACACACACACACACACACACACACACACACACACACACACACACACACACACAATCTCTGGGAGTTTTTAGTTAGTAATTATCTTGTCAAAATTTTAAGTAAATCTTCATGTCTGTGACCAATATTTACTTAGCTTTGATGATTGATAATCTGAAAAATTCTAAAATAGTTAGATTAACTATTAAAAATAGTTGAACATAAAGTCACACACACACACACACACACACACACACAAAACCTTTTTTATGTAGGTATGTATAATTTAAATTGTTCTTGCCTTGAGTTATTATTTTGGAATAAATTTAAAATGCTTAAATACACTAACCATATGAGATTCATACTTGGCTTTAAAATAATATTTATACAATTGTGAAAGTAAATATATATATATTTTCTTAAGTCAAAAACTTTTCTAGTTTCTATGATAGTCTTGTCCCAATATATTTTTCAATATGAGCCAATGGGATTAAAACCCACAAATGTGTAATATGTAATATCATTTGTGATATGAAATTATATATTTAAAAAAAGTTGAATTTGTGGTTTATAATCCCATTGGCTCATATTGAAAAATATATTGGGACCATTGGGACAAGACTATCATAGAAACTTGACATGCTTAAGTTTTTGACTTAAGCAAACTCCTTAGCATCTGTATAAAAAAGTACTAAAAATATTTAGAATACCTAAAGCAACAATATAGCAACACCCCAGCATCACAGCACTGAAATGTGCATCAAAGAAAAGTAAAAAAAAAAAGAAAATAAATCTCTTTGTTCGTACAATGAAACCTCCATCTGACACTAGATCAAGTATGGTCCTTGAGCGAGGACAAAAATATGGAGCTGATTCTGTTTGACTCAGCTGGCACTCCTGAAAGAGAAACCAGGCGATACTCACAACCAACAAGCATGTCAGATTAAGAGAGGCAAGACAAATTCTACAGCTGGAGAAAGAAAAACACTGAGCCATTTTTGTCAAGTTAAAAAAAGAGAACACTCTCAAGTTCTTCAGTTTTGAGTGTGTTTGGCTCAGCTCCTGTGAAGAGCACTGAATGTTTTATTCCACAGGGATTGTTTAATCTCACTCAACATCTCTATTTCACACACTTCTGACTATGATGGCACAGTGAGGACAAGCAAACAGCATTTTGTGAACATCTGCAATAGTGCCACAATGTCATTCGTAGCATTAAAGTGTCTAGATATACTTAGTGAAGCAGACTCTTACAGCTTTTGAAGGCTCTGGTACATCAAGAACATGTCAGCATTTAACTTCCTCAGCCTGTTCCTCTGCAGGGACCTGCAACACAAACAAAAGAGCCATTCCTAAATTTGTTTTTAGTACATAAAAGTGCAATGTCCTGCCCTGTTTCAAAAAAAAAAATTCTAATTATTAATTAATTATATTCTATTATATTACAGTCATTTTCAATGGTTTATTGGACTGGACAGACACTTTTTATTAAGTTTAAATCCTATTGAATTCAACACAAAAATCTGGATTAAACTTGAATCGAGGGGAAAAAAAAGTTTTCATTCTGTAGCCTGATTCTACGGAGCCCCGCACATGACATTCATGAAAAAATTTATAAATTGTGTGCCCGATTTATTAATTCATTCCCCTCGATGTCCTAAAACGTGCACATGATTTCTATTTCGTTCCCTCGATTTATACATTTTCTGCAAAATTTACTTATTCGTTCTCTCAATTTATAAATCGTGTACACAATTTAGCAAATCGAGGGAAAAAATTAGTAAATCGTGCGGACAATTTATAAAACGATTTAGCCTACTTTTTTTCCTGTATGACATGTGCAGGGCTCTGTATAATTCTTATCTAGAAAAGCAAATTTTGTCAAGAAAATGTTTGTTATAAAGGTTTTGGGGAAAAAAAGTTAATTGGCCTTATAGAAAGACAGAATGATAAACAGAAAGAGATGATGATGATTGATGATGTGATAGATAGATAGATAAATAGATAGATAGATAGATAGATAGATAGATAGATAGATAGATAGATAGATAGATAGATAGATAGATAGATAGATAGATAGATAGATAGATAGATAGATAGATAGATAGATAGATTACATTCATAAACATACAGCAGGAATGAAATGCAGACATATTTATATTTATATGTTTTGTATTTTTTGCGTCGAAAAAAAATATGGTCTGCTTTATTTTTGATAAACTTTATATTTTTAGGAGAAAACGCAAGACTGAAGGGGACCATTTGACTTTTTGAAAAATGTTTTAAAGCAATGATTTCATGAGACCTTAGAGAGAAGACACGCAGTGTGTGTACTTGAAATCAGAAAGTGACATTGGATTTAAAACACCTTGCCACATTCTAGGTATTACTGAAAGGTAGATGTGAATTACACTGCGGAATACTAATGAATATCAAACAGGGCCGCAATACAGGAAACTGGGAATGAAATAAGAAGCAGCTTCAACTGATACATAAATATGCATTTCAAATCCACATTAAACTGCTAGAAAGGTTTATATCAGCCAGCTATTATGTGAACAATGAATAAAGCATCACAGCTACGTTGTGTGGAGAATAATGCTGGAACAATTATCTTTTAATGCAATTATCTCATTTTTCAAAATCACAAATTAAAGGCACTCAGAGTTAATTAAGACTAGAAGTCGAATAAATCAGACTTGTTTCAACCTTCTCGTGTTTTATAAAGTGCACATACAACTCTAATGAGACACTAATGTTTATTCGGCCTCTCACAGAAAATAAGGTACAAATCTGTCACTGGTCCAGATAGCTAAAAGTTACATCTTTAGGTGCACATATTAGGACTTTAAAAGTACATGTTAGTACCTAAACTATACATGTACCTTTTGAAAGGGCACTGTCCCAGTGACAGCTTTTTTCCTCTTTTTCTGAGAGTGTACATATTCATCATTTAGAGTAAAGCAAACTTTTCTTTGCAGAGCATTGGCATCTCATGCATCTCTGAGGAGTCGCACAATCTCAGCAAACTGCAGCCACACTCCGCACACAGGCCATGAAACTCACATCATGGTGACATTAATGGATACCATAGGGACGTCTTTAAAGTGAGCACCGTCACAGTCCAGCTCCAGGTCCCTGCACTGGCACTCAGCTGGGACCGTCCCAAGCACTGCATGACAGAAAGGAAAAGATACAGAGGGAGACTTGCCAGACATCACTTTAGATATCCCATTTAGTGTTCAAAAAATAAGTTTGCATTACAGTTTGATCTGTCATTTAATAGCAATACTGCAAACTGGAATAAGTCAACTTGGGTTAAGGATAATTTCCAACAAGAGTTCCCAATTAGATTCATTTGAGCGCTCAAGAGAAATCAAATCTTTAAAAGTCAAGTGTTTAATTCAATGTTAAAATGCATTATTTAAGTTTAAGCAAGCCATTGGTAGGCTCATTACACCGAAAAGTCCAACCAATTGCATGAATTTGAGGCGGGACTATTTGTTCCTTTTACCAATGGCAGAGAGGGGGAATGTTTTATAGGATTTTAATTTTTTCTCCAAATACTATGTTACAAATACTTGCGAACAACAGGAATGTAACAAAACATACAATAGGGGGAACTTAATACATGTCTATATGAAAATATGAAAATATAATGAATATAATAAATATAATAAAGAGTCAATATAATGTTCTTTTTTAAGGATATAAAGCAGGAAGAGTTACATGTAATAATAATAATAATAACAATATTTAAAAAAAAAAAACATTTATCACATACTGTTTGTTTCTGTCATTCATGAATCGTCGGCAGATAATTCAATTTAAGAAACAGCTGATACTGGGGATGCCAAAATGTTAAAAGTGTATTTAAGTGAAAACTGTGTAATCTGATGGTGTCAGCAGTTGGATAGTTCAATACCGTCTACCAGACAGAATTAAGCCACACAAGACACGTCTTTATCGTGGATAAACAGAACAAATGGTTGCCTAAAATCCAGGGAGCGTAAATGCCTCCAACAGGCCATCTGTGGCCCAACACATTGTTCCAATAGAGTCTTATCTGTGTTAAACACTGGAGAAGGATGTGAAAGCTCAAACACAGAAAAAAAGATGCACCAAGGCGACAGCAAGAAATCGAACTCCGACATTCACCAGGATGGCCCACGGTGACTAATTTTAGAGAAGAGACTCTGGCAAAACAGATGTCTGTTCAGGCCAGTTCTGCTTGTAGTTCATTGATTAACAATGGTCCATGTGCTGCTGTGCATGTAGGGCAAGCTTCCTACACATCCACTCTAATTGAAACTGCTTAAGCTGTTTTGCAATGTAAATGACCTAAACTCATTGGTGGGCAATATATGTGACTGAACATTATTTCTGCCAAGTGCAGTGTAAATGTATGAAAGCTCATTCCCACTACACTTTAGGAATAATCTGGGGGACAAAAAAGTTATAATTATGACACAAGAAAAGGTCAAAACTATGATACACAAAGACATATTACGTCAAATAAAAAAAATCATAATAATTTGTAACAAACATCAAAATCTGGTTCTAATCTTTTATGTCATAGTTATGACTTTGTCACATTTTTATAATATTATCTTATAATTTTGACTTTGTATGTAATACTTTTGAGTTATGTCATAATTATGACTTTGTCAAACTTTTATGATATTATCTTATAATTTCAACTTTGTATGTGATACTTTTGAGTTATGTCATAACTATGGATTACCATCTGATACCAGAAACACATAAACTTTAGAATAATTTTTATTAATAAAAATACAAACCTTTTACATTTCATACTGCTAACATCTTATTAGTTAATGTACATCAACTAATAATACATTAATCATTCATGTTATATGGCTAGAAAACAATACCATTTTGATTATCATATTTCCATATACAGTGACCCTAAAAAAAGGAGCTAGACATTTAAATCATTTATAAATGCCACTGTATTATAAGGTAAAGTTACATTTATTTGAAATAAATATACAGTAGCTTCAGAACACATGTGTCCCTGGACCACAAAACCAATCTTAAGTCGCTGGGGTATATTTTTTAGCAATAGCTAAAAAAAAAAAAAAAAGTATATATGTACAGTACTATACATACATACTGTAAAGTACTATGGGTCAAAAATACTGCATTTTTTTTAGGCCAAAAATCATTAGAATATTAAGTGAATGTTTCATGAAGATATTTTGTAAATTTCCTTCTGTAAATATATAAAAAATGAATTTGTGATTAGTAATATGCATTGCTAAGAACTTAATTTGGACAACTTTAAAGGTGATTTTCTCAGTATTTTTATTTATTTTCAAATAATCGTATCTCAGCTAAATATTGTCCTATCATAACAAACCATACATCAGTAGAAAACTTATTTATTCAGCTTTCAGATGATAAATTTTGAAAAAAAAAAAAGACACTTAAGATTGGTTTTGTGGTACAGGGTCACATATATCCTTTTTATTTAAATATTAATGTATGATTAATATATACGGTTCATCATTAAAACAAAATTAGTGCTTGGACACTTTTTGGTAGTCAATCATAAATGGATCATGTCCATAATGTGATGAATTCCAGGCTGGTTTCTCTGCTAGGAATTACATCTATTCAAAATCATCTCAAAATCATCTTGAGAAATGGTTAGCCACATATTGTTCAGTGTCATGTTTTTTTATTGGAGCTTAGCACAATATCACAGTGATTTTTTTAGACACCCAGGCTCCATCTGATCATGTATCTGTGATCAACACTGCTTATCACCTCCAACCATAAACCATATAAGGCTCAAGATATGAGCTGTCGAAGAATCATGAGCGGTTGCCCTAATCTTCTTTCATTTCCTGCCTAAGTCTCAGAGTAGCTAATAAAATGTCAAAACAGCCTTTTATAAATGATCATCACTTTAATGGGTTTTGTTTTTTTTTTCTTTGCGCATGTAATAGAAAGTGAGCAATATACAGACAGCAGCTGCCCGTGCTTTGGGATTGAGCATTACATGTGACTCCAATCATAAGACAAACATGCCTAAAATATGCAAATATTAGTAAATATTATTGTCTGGAAACATTATACTCAAAAAAGTTTGGGTAGATACATTTGAAATACAGTTTATGCTCTTTGCATTAATTTGATTCAATAAAATGCAGTAAAACTCGGTTAAGCACTGTTAATATTACAGTATGTTTTTATTTTGTGAATGGAAATAATTATATCAGACAGAAAAAATATTGTGCTTGTATTCTGATTGTGCATCTCTCGTTGTTTCAGCTGTGGAGTAACAAAATCTAGCAGCCAAATGTGTTAAACCAGATTTTACAGACATACAGTGTTTCTAAAAGAAACATATAAAATACATTTCACAAATAAGATATTCCCCTCAATGTTTAAATTCACTGAATTGTTGCAAAAAAAGAGCATACTCACAGCAGGCATTTGACTTGGCTCCTAGGTTACTACTGGGGATGCCAAAATAGTTATCAAAGAGATGTGGCCAACCATTGTTGTCCCCTAGAAGAAAGACAACAAGAAGTAAAGGGTTACTGAATCAAACACACGTTGCTTGTCATTACTAACAAAGCTAACAGCTTTGATTGCACACACACTGATAGCACGGGGAAAGACCACAATGGAAAATTCAAATGGCTAAGAACCATTTTGCAGTGTCTTTGGTCTAACAAAATTACCTCCACTCATTCTCTCAGGGGAAGTTGCATAATGAATAATAATGCATTTGCGTTTGTTCTTTTTTAAGAATCATGTTAACCTACTCAGCAACCCCTGTCAATCACATTGACACTGTTTGCCAATGACAAAAGTTGTGGAGGAAATGAAGCAGGTGGCATGCAAATAGCTGTGACTTTTCTGGCGTTTCCTGTCTCCTGACACCTCACACTTAACATCTCAAATAAATTAAAATCAACCTTCCGGCTTACTCAGTACACCTTCATCAATCAGTGTCAGGGTAATCTGATTCAGATTTGTAGGTATTCAAATGCAAAGCGTTCATGTACAATATCACTCAAAAGTTTTGGGTCAGTAAGATTTTTTTAAAGTAGTTTTTCAAGAAACGAATACTTAGGAATTAATTTGCAAGGATGGATTAAACTGATTTATATCGTTACAAAAAATAAATATAATTAAAATAAATACTGTTCTTCTGACTTTTTATTCATCAAAGCATCGTGAAAGAAAAAGTGTCCGGGTTTCCACAAAAATATTAGGCACCACAACAGTTTCCAAAATTTATATTTATAGGATATGTATCTTGAGCAGCAAATCAGCATATTAGAATGATTTCTTAAGGGCCGTGTGACAATGAAGACTAGAGAAATGGCTGCTGAAAATTCAGCTTTGCATCTGCATCTGCATCTGCATAATTTAATAGATTTAAATAGAAAACTGTTATTTTAAATTGTAATAATATTTCACAGTATTGCTGTTTCAATTGTATTTGTGAGCAAATAAATCCATCCTTGGTCAGCATATACAAGATGTTTTCCAAAACATTATTATTAGTAGTGGTATTTATGTAACACATGCATTGCTGTGCGTTTAAAGCCTGACAGAAAGATTTCACCATTCAGTCATGTGCCCTAGTGCAAACCCAGAAAAATGCAGCAGATTTTCTTCTTTTAGTGGTTTTGTTGTGCAGTAAATCGTTGTTTCTTTAATTATGCATACAAATCATAACAATAATTTCAAACTACACAATCTAAACAAACAAACATAATCATATGTATACATTTATTAAAAATATTTTTTTTTTTACCTTTTTAATATTTAATGTAAAATTGCTAACCCATACTTCCACCACATTTCATAATTTCCACCACAATTTTGCCTCAATAATATTTTTATTGAACACATTTTCCATCAAACTGTATTTTTGTTTTCAAACTTAAAAAATAAAATTAAAATAAAATAAAAAATAAAAAAAATATCCTATGATGCATTTATACCCACAATTGTTAATTATTAGCAGATAAATAAAAAAAACTAGTGACCAGTGATTTAACAAGACTTCAATTCTTAAAAGTACACAGGACACAGGACACAGGACCAAAGGTGTCCATTAACTGCATTTTTTTTATACAAATAAAAGTGGACTCTTCCAATTCTACAAAAAAATAAAAATAAAAAAGATTTTTTTTTTTTTAAGAAATAAACCCAAACCATATTCCAAGGTTTTAGGTAAAAAGATTTTATGTAATAAAAATTGTGTTCTTTGTTTGCACGTTACTAAAACTGAAGTCAGCATGAGAAAGAAAAACTGATTTTCTAAAAATGATTCAGCTCAGCAATTCTAACTCAGCAGTGCTCTTTCTCTTCTGTTTGAATAATAACTCCAGCCAAGTTCAGCCATATGAGAATGTCTTCTGGGGTCATTAACGATAAACATATTTCATTTTACTTAGAGTTTAAGGATAAACGAAATGACTTCTGTGATGCTGAAACATCAACACTTTGCTTGCATAGCTCATTATTCATCAATTTTCTACGGTGTTCCTTTCGTGTCATGAAGCTAATTGATTATGCATGGGTGAAATGCAAAAGTTAATTAAACATCTAAGCTGTTCAACAAAGACCTCATAACAGTTTTTGCAGTAAATAAACTTTTCCAAGTAGGTGAACAATGTCAGGCAGTCAATACTTTGTTCAACTATATCTTATACTGTACATACAGTACTTATATAAAGTAACATATATTCTTGTAATTGCATCATTTTTCATAACACAATTTCAATCTAGGTATATTCAAAGTAAATCAATCTCTAATTTAAACTAAAATGGCAGGGCTGATGAATTTCATAAACTGTAATGAAATAAAAAAGGATACATTTATAAACAACCTAGCACCTTAAATAAATAAATGTCTGCACTTCACACCAATTTAAATAAAAGATAGAGAGAGAAAAAAAAAAAAAACTCTAAATATAGTCAAGTATTGTTACCAGGACAAACAAAGTAGGTAATATTCAAATGAAATACTCTCAGCTGACATCTCAGTTAATATTATCAATGAATTATTGTTCTCATTTAGCCATTATCTTGATTTCAAAAAGGCTACAAAAGGATATTGTGCACATTGGGTAGTCTGTAAACATTCCAGTCTTATCTAGATACTCTAAATGATCTGCCTTCAGTTAAGGTTTGATCATGGCAATTTCTGGTCCTTGCATTTGGGGGCATGGTACTAAGGAAGAAAACAGGACTTCCTTTAACACTATACTACGCACAAAATGAGTGAACAGCATTGCAATGAGTTTAAATCCATCACTGGCATGTTATGTTGCTATATGTGTCCCAGCAAGTCTCTGACAGGTAATTCCTTCCCCATCTAGCCTTTGTAACAATTGCAGCAGCTCACACTGTTGGTTATATTGAGCAGGACTGAGACAGCCATTAGTAAAGACACAATATAATCTTTGCTAACATGAAGAGAGAGGAAACCCATCTGGACCTTTTGACCTCTGCATTGATTTTACAAGCTCAAGGACACTAGAGGTTTATTACTCTATTGTATTTTGACTAAATGCTTTCCTATCGAACAAAATAATACTCAATTTATACTGAGGGTATTTCCAAAGAAAGGCTTTCCACCACTAAATACGGTTCACTTTATTACTGGCTTTTAACAACATGATTGATCTGTACTTTTGTCATTCTTGGTAAGTGGAAAAGCATGTTTTACTGCTTTTTTATATAAGTGGTTAGAAGCAATTTTGTGGCTTTAAGGTGATAACATGTTACTCTCTGACAAGTTACTGGCAGCATGTTAAAAACTGTAATGAAGATGCTTAAGAATTCGTTAAATGTTTTTTTTTTTTTTTTTTTATCAAAGCACCACTGCACTGCATCCTTTATGCGTCATTGCTGGTCTTTTCAAGCTTGGCAACGGAAATGTAAAATGACAAGGAAGTTTCAGTGCTGAGATAATATCTCCTCCCTGTATAACATTAAGATTGATTGCCTTGTTCTTGCAGCTGGTCCATAACAAAAATACAGGTAATGACCACTGAGATGACCACTGCGTTCAAGGTAAGGCAGAACACAGTTTAAATATACAATTTTTACAAATGAATAGTCAGTAATGGAAGTGCAGTTAAGAGCTTAGAAATACTGGGAAAGAAAGGTGTAAAAAAGAGAATGTCCTCATTTTTTTTTTTTTTTGAAGTGGAGAAAGCACCACTTTTTACCCCGGGTCATGAAACAGTTATAGCCATGTTCACCCTGCACTGTCACATGTGTACAGTGTGAAACCATTATATTTTTATAGCTACATGCTTAGCAACAGACAGCCAATCACATGCTGCATATTCACATATTTCTTTTGTGCTCAAAAGAAGAATGAAACTTCTACATGTTTGGTAAGACATGAATTTACATTGTAATCATATGAAAGCTTTCATCCCTTATACAGGACACGTAGAATCTTTTAAAAATGTATTAGGATCATTGAAAGAATAACCTTTCTGGCTACCTTGAAGATTAAATCAATGTGCACACATATAGTTTGATAACTCACAAATATCTGTTTATTAAACCAATTTTCCCGATTTACATGCACGTCAGTAACTGACAATGCATGTAAATTGTGTTTACATAACTTTATAAATCAGGTTATTTTTCTTCTAGTGATAAGACATAATCGTTAGCATATCTGACTCAGATTATTTCATATGTTGTCAGTTGTGATGCTAAATAAAGCTTGCGACATGTCAGTGGGAAACGTACAGCTCATAGATTATCCTCTCGTGCAGTCACAGATGCAGCGTTTTCACTAAACCACTTCAACTTCTGCTGCAGGAGAAGAGAACACATTTTATATTTTTTTCTGGGTCATGAAAGAGTCTGAGTTTGTGATATATTTCCTTCTTTTTTTACTGCATAACACTCGTTCTGTCTCGATACACTTAAATGCTGTAACGATGTGTTCCTGGCACATTTCACACATGCGGTCTTCAATAAGCCAACAGAAAAGGCTAATGCATTTACATGCTGCACAAAATCTGTTTAAGAGGCAAAAAACTACCTGTGCTGACCAGTTTATGCTTAAGACATTTATGATATACTCCGATATGGGTTACCGCATTTACATGTCCATGTGCATTGTCGGCTTATTAAGCATAATCAGGTTAAGAACATGCATGTAAATGCACTTAATGAAACTTAAGAGGAGTTTTTTTTTTTTTTTTTTCATATTATTATGTCAGTGGTGCGATATAATTTTACTGTTTGTAACAAATTGTGTCACTCTTATATGACAAATTCATCCAGCTGGGCATTCTGTGAATATCTGAGTTCATAAGCCATCCATTTCATAACATAAGGCTATTTTTAAAGAGAAGCACATATAACTATGTGGGTTCAAATCTAAGAAAAAACGTAAGCATTTTCACAGTATAACAGTCAAGTGCTGCCTTCAAAAGGAGTGTCACAGCAAACACTACCACATAAACATGGTTCTTGCTCATAAATGACCTTTCTATCAGTGAGATTGATGGGACATGGTGACTACGTTCCCCCTGTTGCACCTGTCATGGAGCATTTTACAGTAGCACATGACTTCAGCTTTCAACTTGATAAATGCTATATATAGATTACTATACATTTTACCTAATTACTTTAATACATTTTTATTTTATTTTTTTTTTTACATGAATTGACTTCTCTGACAGCACTGGTAGCTTACAGCTAAACGACTACAAAAGAAAAAGGTAACCATACCTGAGAAGAAGAACCTGTTATTAGTTCAATCATGTTCTTTGAAGTCAAGAAAGAAGAACACAATGGGATCAGAAAAATAAAATAAAATATAAAGTTCACAAAACAGCATTTCTGCCATGACAACTCTCAGAGAGTTTAGCATGTTAATACACACAGCAATGTTAATGTGTTTAGCAGAATAGATCTGCTACGCTGCTGCGAACATGTAAGAAATATTCCTGCTGCACACACAACATAAGCCCCATGGATAACATAGATGAGACACCCCCTAAAAGATCTATACAGGTGGAGCTGGGGAAGGTGGAGGGTATGCTTTATTAATAATGAGACAGAATTACTCAATACACTGTCTAAAACTAGACAGGTGCCATAACAGAAACCTTAAAATGTGACCTTCAGGGCAACATAAGATGGTTGTAAGACATCATGACATGACTGAATTCAATGTTTTCATAGCATCCTGTCCACTAAATTACCATTTTCTGGTTATTTTAAGATAGCATGGCTGTATCCTTCACTGGCTATGATATCCTACAATTCTGTGCAAGCAACAGCTGGCAGAAAGAATAAAAATGTCATCAGAAAATGTATTTATAAACGTTTTTTCAATGTGTGATTACATTTCCACAGATAAATAACCGTTGTAGTCACTAAATATATTTCTTGGTCTATAGTTCTCTTGCCTTGCAAACCTGTCTGAATCCTTAGGAGGAACCTTTATATAAAAGCACTGCCTGTTCAATCACTCACTGACTGGCTGGGCAGCTGCCTTCAGCTCCAAACACAGCCTGTTTGAAAAAAGGGGCACATAGACAAGGGAAACAACTAAACAATTTGACACAGTTCTTAAGTTGAAGAGAAAAACTATTGAAGATATCACCTAAAATTGCCCTGAAAGCTCCAAAAGTACTGAAGTTCTTTTGAATCAGAACTGAATGGACTGATGCTCCAATATAAAAACATAAGAATTATTTTGCAAGTCTCACAAAAAGAATGATACAGTATATAAACCATGATGAATAGAAAGTTCAAAATAATTTGAAACATGTCTAAAAAACATTACAAATGGGACTGAAAATATGAAAAGTGCATCTTTTCCTAAACTATTAACCTTGAAGGCTCTTCAGCTTTGAGGGACTGAAATAATAATTCCTTATGACTTTTACCATGTTTTTAATTGCTCTGAGAGCTAAGACTTCATTCCAAGGGACAAAAAGTTTGTCCAGAATGTATAAAGAGTGCCAAAGGAACATTTTCAGTACTCCAATTTACCCAAACTTTCATTTCATACCCCCGTGTACTACTAAATGATGAGAAAATGATGGGACCATTAGACAGCAGAAAGAAAATTAAGTGCCCTCCCTCAATCTGCGACAATTTCAAACAAAGACGTCCATCTACTTTCCCTCTGTTTGATGGGTTTCTAAGTTTGACAGGGTTTTTCTAGGGCCAACCAAAAGAAGATGAGAACCATGAAATGGCAGCTTTGAAAAAAGCGAGATGAGAAAGATAACTATAATTAATGTGCCTGAGAAAAGTCTTGACACTCACTCCGTTCCACATACTGAGGCTCGGACTAATTATGACATAGTTGTGTTAGTCATCAGATGATCCTGTACATGACAAATGCCCTCACCACATTCAATAATTTCTTTATTAAGCTATAGATCAGTGCTTCATGGTGCTGCAAGACTGTGTGCCAAAGGCTACTGAGATAGTGTTAGTAACAATGCTTAGAAACAAAAGAAATAAAGGAATAGCACACCTCAAAAGACAAAAACCATATATATATATATATATATATATATATATATATATATATATATATATATATATATATATATATATATATATATATTACCATTATACATTACCATTTATTCAAAAAAGAAGAAAAGAAAAAAAAAGGGGGGGGGGTAAGGTTTTATAATGTTTTTGAGAGACATCTCTTCTGCTCACCAAGGTTACATTTATTTGATTAAAAAATATAGTAAAAACAGTATTACTGTGAATTATTATATTATATTGACATACTATTATATAAACCAGTGTACTTTTTTCAGGACACTTTGATAATTAGAAAGTTCAAAAGAATCGAATTAATTTGAAACATTTTTCTTTCTTTCCATAAAAAATAATAATACCACTTCCACTTTGGAACTTGCAACTGAAGTAAAGGTTATAAACATGCTTAAAATTCTTAAAAAAAAAAAAAAAAAAAAAAAAATTACATGCCATATGGTAAAAAGTTGTGATAACACTTTCCAGTTCTACAGAATTCTGTTCAAATGTTTTGGGTGAGCACTATTTATTTTTTGTCTATAATCAGAAACAATGCATTAAATGGTTATAAGTGATAGTAAAGACATTTATGATGTTATATGATTTGTAAGAAGATCCAGAAGAAGAAGAAGACTCATTTACCAAATCAGCATGTTAGGATGATGTGACAATGAAGACTGGAGTAACGGCTGCAGAACATTCAGCTTTGTCATTGCAGGAATAAATCACATTTTAAAATATATTTAATTGTAAGGAAGCACCCACTGGCCCAATCACAGAATCCAATGATCTGGTTAAAAGTGGGCTATTCTGCGCATACGTCATCTGTAAAAAAAAAAAAATCATAATTAAAAAATAATTTTGGTTTCTAGATTTATTCTGACTCCATGAATAATTTAATCTGGCTCCAATTGAAAATGACTTCTAATTTACAATGTTTCCAATATAACAGCTGACCAATAGATTAGTTATGATTTAATTTAGACCTTTGATTGTTCTAGGTATGCCATGTTTTCAATTATCCATTCATTAGGGACCCGGTATCGCACGGAGAATTTATGTAGCCTCACGGACACAAACTCATCAGTTCTGATCTTAGACAGAGGATGCAGGGTGAATATCTACCTTTATGTCGGCCGCGCTCTAGTTACTCATAACAAAAAGCATAGTTTTTATATATCCATGAAAACTACAACCTACTAAGGCATGCAGAAATCAAAAAAGTCTCAGATGATGTGCCACATGTTCCTTCATTGAGCTTTTTGTATGATCTACCCTGAACACAGATTTGTGTATTTGTAATACCACTTTAATCTACTAGACATAATTATTTAGGAATAATGCATAATAATTCAAGAATTCAAGAATAACTTTTATTGTTTGCCAGGCAGGACCAAACATCAATTAAACGAATTAAAAAGAATATGGTACACAACTAATCAGCATAACATATAAAAACATACAGTACAGAATTAAAAAAATAGTTTCATGAAGTCAGCATAGCAATAGAGACACACAGAAATTGTGTGGGAAGTTCCAGATTTTTCACAAGGTGGTTTATTCATACGAATTCGTAGACCACACTCGTACAAATTCATAAGATTGTTGCCAAATCGTACATATTTTAAGAGTTGCACAATTCGTATGAATTTGTACGAATTACCTACACCTAACCCCGCCCCTAAACCTAACCGTCACTGGGGTTTAGACAAATCGTATAAAATCGTACGAGTGAGGTCGTACAAATTCGTACGAATAAGCCACCTCGTAAAATACGTACGAATTGGCCGTGAGATAGCGTTAACGAAGTTCTGGATACAGATGCTTCCATGAGTGGTATGCCAAATCTCTTTAAATACCCCATCTAACAAAATGACTAGAAACATTTAGCACCCAAATCTCATGCTCGAAAGGTCACAAACACAGTTTTGGGGATGAAAGCAAATGGTTTTCAAATATCTTTATTGGGGCATCAGAAGAACATGTTTTATTTTCTTTATTCTTGCCTGGACTGTTGATGCAAAAGTGAAACCACCTTACCAGTCGCACCCGAAGTGCTTATAAGTGTTTACAATGACCACACATAAAACAGCTTAAAACAAGAGATTTGGGAAAACTGCATGACTGACTGAGACCTGACCTGGTATGGAGGAAGAGATGAGACTGGGCCAGCTGTTATCTTGTGCCCTTTCTCATAGATCCTCTCTTCAGATTAGAGAATGTTATTGTTTTATTAAAAGATAGGAATCTTGAATTCAGTTTTGGTCAAATCCATCCTTATAAAATAGAAAACAGAAGGCCGAGACTTTTCAAAAACATTTAAAATACACTTTTGAACAGTGGTTTACTTTACATAGCTTGCAATACTTCAAGCTCAAAATTGAAAGGAAATTCTAAATGAGAAATCTCAATTTGAAATAATTTTACCAGACTCTTTCTGTTAAGGAAGGCCTGGCTTATTTTCGTCCTCTAAGTATGCCGGAATCCAGCGAAAGAGATAGCAGATACACGATTAAGACATCTCACTCTAATCTTACGGTTCATCCTCAGCTTGTTCCCGCTGTCTTGATGAATTCTGTCAAAGATTTCCTGCTGGACCTCTCAATCACCAGTGAACTCAGAACTCAGTTTAAAAATACAGCAGAAACACATATCCCCCCATTTGCCACTACTGGGGAGTCACAACTCACACTGCTTTTGTTTAAACAAATTTTTCTGATGTAGAGATGTAAATCAATTCACTTCCAAAACCTTGAAACGATTAAAATAATAATAATAATAAGCTGGTCAATGCAACTTTGAAACAGTCATTAAGGTTTGCAGTGTATTATCATATTCATTCTACTCATTCAAGCTACTCAATGTCATTACATTTCTAAATTATAATGACAGTGTGAAATCCAAGCCAGACAGAGTTATATGCATTTTTTACCAATGCATCTCAGACCTCTAGCCTAAGAATGTCATACTGTACGTACTGGAGTGTAAATCAAGCACACAACGAAGAAGTTAGCTAAATAGTTATTTTAATGATACACGGGAGGAAAAGGGCACGTCCAAACACAAATCCAAAGCATGGTTTCAAACATTATATTATATTAAAAACAGACAAAACAAAACAGAACTGAACAGACAGGATTTAAAAAGGCATGGAAAGCAGTCAGAGGGATGGAAACAGGTGGGGATTAATCAATTAACAAAACGAGGTACGGAACATGAACAAATAGGGATAACACAAAAGGAACATAAGTCCATGACTGTGACAAAGATACACTGATAGAGATTACAAATATACATTCTATGAACATCAAAGGATTCTTAAAATCTGTACAGCTCTAAATTACACTAATAAAAGTGAGAACATTTTGGAAGCTGATATGTTTCTACTGAATGTAAACTATCTATATAAAGATCTATGTGTGCTTTGAATATGACATATACGAATAATGAATAGGCCTACTAATGAGATAAAGTTGCTAATTTTTACCACAATTCTCACAATGTACAATTAACTGTTACCTTTTTTTGGGCTGCAGAAGCTCATACTGTTTCAAAAATTAATCATATCCTGTCTAGGTACAGAAAAAAAAACATTAATCTGTTTAGATAATAATCAATCATCTTTACGCCCCATTAAGCTCACAAAGATCTTTAAATGTTTCTTAAACACTTTCTTGATTTAAACAAAATGGTCTTACTTACTAAGATTTAGGCTTTGATACATATTTCATCAAAACTATCTTAAATTCTAACTGTTAATACCACTTCAAGAGTATTAGATGAGTGAGACATCTTATTTAACTTTCTCATTATGTTTCATTAAGAAGATCTATTTTAAAATTTATAATGCATTATTCATCTGCCCCTTTCTATGAACTACTGCACACTCAAGCATACCTGAATAACAATGTGAATAGTTTTGTAAATGTTTAAGCACTGAATTTGCATATACTTAATTACATAATTCCTATGATGTATTTTTTTTTATCCATGTAGGGCTATTCATATGCAAAACATGAATACTGAATGAAGATATAATACACTTTTATATGTAACAAGATATACTTCAAAAGGCTCTTCATGCAGTGCAATGAAGAAGCTTAAACAGATGTCTTACTCATCTAGAACTGATGATAGAGATAATTCATAGTGTTTCTAGATTATTGTTAAGAGCGATAATTCATATTTTTTCTAGATTATTGTTAAGAGCGATAATTCATATTGTTTCTAGATTATTGTTAAGAGCGATCAGATGTGTTTAAAATGATAATTTTCACAAAAATAAATAATTTTTTGATCGTGGATGGATGGATAGATAGATTGATGATAGATCAATTGATCGATCAGGAAACGCAGATCATTATTTCCTCAATGCTTTTTCATTACGTTTCAGTGCAGAAAATGTATCACAGTAAATGCAATCACATGCCTGGAGGGAACTGATGGGGAGTGACCAAGGTTATGGGGTCTGCTGAGATACTAATCAATTATTACATTAGCACATTCATCTGTTAAAGCTGAATACACACTTTGCTCTTGGCTTATCATTATGGCACCCTCATAGACCACCCACAGTCCTTTCAGAGACTGGTTGATGGATATTGCATGCAAAACTGAAATGCGCTTGTGAAAACTGTAAGTTTCAATGAGACTGGAAACAAAAAATGTATAAAAGGAATTGTCTTTTTAAAAAAAAGGAAGAAGAAGAAGAGTGTTTGTGAAGAGGAACCTATCACTGGATTGGGGAAAGTTTCAGGTTGCTAAAAAAGGGTTAGGGTTGTACTTCAGTGTGACACAAAATTTGTCCCATTTAATATGCCAACCTCCCAACCCCACAAAATGACAAGATTGTGCGACAGCTAATGCAGCCAACCTTTAACCCATTTTATTTAATGGTACCTTGGTTAAAAAATACAGTTTTATAATGAAATTGTAAATTACTTATAAATAATGACTCTGTAATTGGTTTGTAATGAATGGACACCGAATCAATGGACATTGAATCAATGCACACTGCATTCAGCATTTTCAACCAACCAAACAAAATGGATAAGATAGATTTTCATCTTGTGCATTGCTAAAACAAAACAAAAGTGACACATTCAGCATACAAGAATTAATGATAATTTTCTCACTGAATCCTTTAACCGATTTATCAGAGACTAAAGTATTTTCAGCAGTTGCCTGGAGTCACATATCCAACTGTGCATCAAGACCTTGTTGATGTGCTGTTCTTTTAAACTGGAAGACCATTAATCATATACTGAGATGGCTGATACTTGCTATAAAAGAAAACCTCTTTAAAATAACCAGTTGTTACTCATGACAAGAAATGAAGACATTTTGAGACATTCAATTCTCAGAATTTTTTTTCTATGGGAAAATACTTAATTCTCCAGATTCCCCAAAGTATCAAAGCAATGTAAGGGATTTTAAAATGAGTTGTACCATTCAAACTCAATGAATAGCATTTTAGGAAAAGCATCTGAGACAAAGTTGACACTTAAACATAAGTACAACTAACAACTACATTTTTTCTCATGCTATGAATGAGAAACTGAAGTATTAAAATGTTCTATTGAGTATTGCTAAACTCAAAAGCAAAAATTACTGTATAAAATACACCATAACTTGCTGAAGGTACTTGGGGTCTAATAAAATGCTGGGATGACAAATCAGTTTGTTAGCTTGCAAGATTAATGTAATGCTTTGTTTATGTGGTATTGAAAAACTCATAATCAGAAGAAAGCCTTGTGCGATATTCTAGATTCACTGGATTACTAAGAGAGAATCTAACCTCCAAATAATACAGTCCCAGTCTTATCTGCAGCTAACAAAACAAACACAATTGAATCACTTAAATTCACAAAATATACATGAAATACGTTTTCCACAAGAATAAAGGCTACATAAAAGTCAATATAGGCTCCAAAAAAACAAAATACTCTGAGATGAGGAAAAAAGCTGATATGGAGACAAAAGATGATTTCGAATACTGTAGACTTAACCCGCCATCATTATGGATGACTGTCTGTGGTGCATTGCTCTACATCAGTTTCTAAAATTCATATGATGCCAAATCAAAGCTACACACCATTAACGATAACAAATTGTATATATGTCCACAGACAGACGCTCTGTTTCTGAGAGACTCAGATTTTACAATCTGACAAAGCTCTTGAGGTTCAAAGCATCCATGGCAAAAATGACAAATAGCTTTCTTTGTGGCGTCACCCATAATCAAAATGTGTCCATATCCCTGTCTTCCATCCTCATGAGAGAGTGGATGAGAGAGAGACAGAATGAGATTGACTGCAGGTGGGCCCGCATCTCCACTTTCGCTTTATATAGAGATTCAATTGTTTATCCAAAACTACATTATCTATCAAATAAAGGCACTTTTCTTTCTCTTTCTAGTTTAAAAAAATACTTTTATCATCTTTTGAGAGCTCAAGTACAGCTTATCATTTAGTTCCCTTAGCCTTTTATCTATATCCAACTTTTCACTGAACAGCGAGAGCAAGCGTCTTCAAGCCAGTGCTAAGCCTGGATAATTCAAGCCTATTGTTTACAGTGATATCCAACAGTGACCTTTCTGGCCCTGAAAAGGCTTTGATAACTCAGTTATGAAAAACAGAATGCGATCAGAAAGGTGAGAGTGGATTCTCATACATACACAATACCAATCTCGGGGATTTGAAAAAGCATTAGAGGATCTCTCACTTCCTGTCTGTCCTGTTCTGCTTGACTCAACACAGAGGTCTAAGCAAATGTCTTAAGATATTATGTACACTCTGACATTTCCCTTGGTCCTGACCTTTTACAGTCTGGTGCCAACACAACGCCTCTTAATCTCCCCCCTTTCTCCATTGTACAAAGGGTGCAGGAGCAAGTAAGACTAGGTTAAACGCTGTGCCCGTCACTGTAGGGGCCAAATGGTGACACTAAAGATTGAGTTTGATACAGTTACTATGACAGATGCTGAGTGGCTGGGCATGCCCTGTTTCTGACAACTATGACATTATCAAAACTGCCTACATAACCACTAGGGCCATTGCAACACATAGTGACATTGCTTGAGTAGATGATTACTGAGGAACCAATGGAAAATTACCACTTCTATGCAAAGTAGACAACACTGTTACCAAGTCAAGGAATGCTATTTGATTTTGGGGTGGGAGGATAATTGCAACTTAATTGGTTCTTCATATGTACTTTCTCACCAGATACCTCTGAGACTATTAAAAGATAACCCTTGGGGGGAAAATTCCATTGGGGCTTGTGACTGGAGTCACAATGATAAGCCAAGCTGTTTAACTGCTAGGCTTTCCCTTACTGAGGGAGATGGATAAGAAGGCAAATTAAATATGACAATTTGTACAGATGCAAATGGCACAAATCTTTGTTTCAATTTGACTTATTATGCATTATAATTACTATCCAGAAGTGGAGGCGAAGTCAACTGACATGGTTGCACATCACACAGTCATAGAATGAAGAAAAGAGAGAGAGGTGGAGAAAAGGAACAGAAATAGTCCGAATCTGGAAGGAAGAAGCCGAGCACATTGTTCAAAAGATGAAATGCAAAACATAATAAAAGATAAAAAAAAAAAAAAAATAAAGATAGGAGATGAGAAATATTTAAAGAATAACAGATGACAGGGAAAAAGCAAAACAAGGGCAATATACCTTAAATCTTGTTTTATTGCTGCATGCTCTAAATATCTCTGGATATTTCATTTCAAACTGCAGAAGCTGGACATCTATATGTCTAAACCGGACATCCATGTACATGCTTTATGCATCACAGCAAACACTACAAATCCATTCGGAAGTAACACAAGCTGCTAGTGTACATCAGAAATAGTACAGTCATGGCCGAAAGTTTTGCTTAAGCTGGTGTAGTGTTTATTCATATTGTTTCTAGATTATTGTGTAGAGTGATGCATTTTAAATAATTGCTAAAAGCTTCATTGGCCAAAAAATGAATAAATGTCACTGCTTTTTGATCCTGAAACAAAAGTCCCAGCTAACATTAATTGACTAATCATATCAGCAGCACATGTGAAAGTGTGAATGAGTACTAGTCAGGTGAAATCAAGAGCAAGAGCAGAATGATTACTATGAAAGGAGGGAAGAAGCACTTCCACTTACTGTGTTCTTGTTAGCAATTGTTGCCTCTAAAGAAACACATGCAGCCCTCATTGCTTTGCATCAAAATGGCCTCACATGCAAGGAAATTGCTACAAAGAATATTGCACTTGAAAGAACCATTTACTGGATCATCAGGAACTTCAAGGAGAGAGGTTCAACTGCAGTAAAAAAGTCTTCAGGACGTCCCAGAGTGTCAGAAAGCACCAGGACTGGCTCCTCCTAAAGAGTCAGCTACAGAATCATGTCTCCAGCAGTACAGAGCTTGCTAAGGAATGGCAGCAGGTTGGTGTGAGAGCATCTGCACACACAGTGAGGCCAAGACTTTTGGACAACAGCCTGGTGTAAAGAAGGGCAGCAAAGAAGCCAATCCTCTGCAAGAAAAATTTCAAGGACAGACTGAATTTCTGCAGGAAGTGCATGGGTTGGACAGCAGAAGACTGGTGCAAAGTTATTTTCTCTAATGAAGCTCCTGGAAAATCTATTGTTTGGAGAAGAAAAGGTGACCGCTACCGTGAGTCCTGTGACGTGCCATCAGTGAGGTATCCTGAGACCATCAATGTGTGAGGTTACATTTCTACCAAGGGAGTGGGCTCTCTCATAATTCTGCCCAAAAACCCTACCAGGAATAAAAATGTTTATCAAAAATTCCTGCAAGAGCAACTTCTTCCAATGATACATGAGCAATTTGGTGATGATCAGTGCGTTTTCCATTTTCCAGCATGATGGAGCACCATGTAACAAAGCAAGAATTCTAGAAGTGGCTCAAAGATCATTACATTGAAATCTTGGATCCGTGGCCAGGAAAATCTCCGGATCTCAATCCCACAGAGAAACTGTGGTCACTCCTCAATGGAAAAATAGATAAGCAGAATTGTAATCAACTCCGAAAACTAAAAAGGCCAGAATGGATTGCCATCAGTCAGGATTAGGCCCAGAAGCTAATATCTAGCATGCCAGAGTGAATTGCAGAGGTTAAGAAGAACAAGGGTCAACACTGTAAATATTGACTTACCAATAAAGGCCTCTAAAACTTATGATATGCTTATCATTGTTTTCATTTTACTATAGAAACTTATGGAAGAAAAATGTACAAATACTGAAGCAGCAAACTTCGCAAAACACAAAATATGTCACTGCCAAAACTTTTGGCTATGACTGTACATGGCATGTTTACGGATTATGGGTTCTTATTGCTTTTTTTACACATCACACCACTCACATCCGATATAGACAGGGTGTTTTATCACCATGCTGGGAAAGCTGCTCAATCAATCAGCTCAATCATTTACCAAAAATAAACATCTATTTAAACTGTCTGTATGGTGTTAAGAAACAAATCTGCATCATTCGGTGTAAATATTGGTGTTGCCAGTGTAAAATCAGCTTTGGGTAAGAAAATCTATGCTCAACACCAATGGATTACAGTACAAAGTAAATAGATAAATTTTGCACACAAGGGGAAATGACAAGAGATAGACATAAAAGAATCGGAACTAACCACAATTCTCCTCATCTGCCTGATTCCCACAGTCATCCACGCCATTGCAGTGAAGTAGCTGAGGAAGACAGGTACTGAGGTTTCCACAGGGGAAGTATCCCAGCGGGCAGTGAGCCCGATCCTCTGATACGTTAAACATGGTCAGCACCACTTCAGAAGAGACAAAGACAAAGAGCAGAGAGAAACTGAGCATTATAAATACAGTCTCAGGTTACTGAGAGGTGATGTGCCTTTTTCACAAATACAAATTTGTATTTTAACTAATTCACAATTACATGTTAAACCATGTTAACTTAAAACTGCATTTTTCTTGTGTTAATTATTAATTAAAATATATCCCCGGACACTGTACTGTTTTATAAGACGCTTTCAAAGAAATCACAGTATAGCCTATGTAACGGAAGGTTAAATAATATTTAACTACAACCGGTGTCCTCTGTATAAAAACAATATCAGACATGCATGATGAGAAGAAAAGAGTTTTTGCTTAATTACACATGCATGAATGTAATCAAAGAGTAGGATATTTACTGCCAGCTTCCTGCAACGCAGTGTTTTGATTACTAGCTGGCTGAATTATAAACAACAAAGTGCAGATGTGCGTACGATTAAAAGTAAGATATTCATTTCACAGTGTAAAAAGCTTCAGTGATTTAAATGGGAGTTTTTGAGAGTGCCAGAAATCTGGCTAGACTAAAGTGAAATTGTTCTTTGATAATGTAAATGTTATTTGCTCTCTGTAAAATGAAAATGTTAGTAACTTACAATATTGTTATTAGATTCACATTAAATTCAAAGTCAGTCAAATATAATCTGCATCAGAATCGATTTTACCGGGACATTGCCTATTGACATGAAGACATAAATTCAAGTGCTTTATCAGATATGTACCAATGTTTCATCCTTGTTTTTGATTTGTTTTATGTCAAAGCACTCTGTCGTGTGTTTTTTGTGTTTTCGGAGAGTTTTCTCATGCAAATGTGTTATTTTGTGTTTGCATTCATGACAGACTTTACTTTCACTTTATTTTCGTTCATATTTCCAAAGAAATGAAATTGTTAAGTAGTAGTTCAAAAGACTACTTATTGGTTTAATACGGGACAGTTTGAACCAATCTGGGCACGGGGATGGGACTAAGCGTCAACAATCATTTCTGGCTCAGAGGAAAGAAAGCATTGGTTATTTTTAGCAGGCGGCTGTCTCGGTCTTTGAGGGTTAAATAAAAAGTCTTGTAAAAAAGTTTTTATGTGTAGTTAGTAGATTACACTGCTTTGCACATCGCCCATCATATAACAATCCGGTGCAAAACTCATTTACTTACATTTACTTATGTTTGAGAATCGAGATATTTCCTGCCATAGCCTAGTTAACACGTTTTGAAATATTATGAATAAAAAGGGAAAAAAAAAAATCAGTTATACAGTGCTATTGTGTCTGCGGTGTCACATGACCAGCATGATGCTGAGCCAGCAACCCCCCCACTCGTCCCCCCCTCAAAAATCATGAGTGCATGACGCTCCTGACTCATATTACTGCAAGTCATTCTCAAGGCAATCTATAGATCTATGAATAAACAGCCCAAAAGAAGAAATAGTTGTGTGTCAACATGAAGAATTGCCATAGTGTAGCAAAAGCTTGGGGGCAGACGGTGCAGTGCGATTTATCAGACAGTAGCTCTTTCTTTTTTTCTTTCTTTTTTTCTGAATGGGTGCGAAGACCTAAGCTCCAGGTTAATTTATACAACAGAGAGAAATACCTTTGAATTTTTATATTACATAATTTTGAAATGTAAAACCCCTTTATTGTAGTAAGTTGAGTTTCTATAGTTAAACCTAATCAATACAACCATGATGCACTACATAGCCTTCAGGTCTAAACTGTTCCTTTCTGCCCTGTTAAGTTCATTTGTTATCCAAGCAGTAAAAATCTATAAATATCGTTCTTAAAGGATCTGAATCTCATTGCAGCTGTTTATGTTGGATCAAGTTTACCTGCTTTTGAGTGCCACATATGACAAATCTTATACCATTAATAAACCGGAGAACACAGACTACACAGAAACAATAAATTTAAGACATAAACTATGTTGTTATTATTATGGGCACTATACAGTCAATGCCACATGTTATGGAATTTGTTTTTGTACTAAATTCAAGATATTTCCGATCCCCTATCTCCTCCCCCAAACAAACTTTTTTTTTTTTTTTTTTACTTTTTAATTAAAACATTGTTTAGTATTTTTATCCAGCTGTTTTCCTTGTGGTGACCATTGGCTGGTTCCCGCAATGTTTGCAAAACTTGACACACTCACTCTCACACACTACACAGTCCAAACCAATGTTATACGAAATTTGTGCATGCAAGAAAGGAAAACATGGGGTGTGATTTAAAACCTCCAAAGCTGCCTACCCTACCTAGACAGCATCACAGGAGTCTTCACTGAATTTGCCTTGGTAGCACTATAGAATTTGAGATGCAGCCTTGACGTTGCCCTATAATTTCTTTAAGATTGAATTTTGATATCTGAGTGTAGCTATGTTATTGCCTACCTTGTCCATCCCCCTTCAAATTGATATAGCCTACTTTAATCACTTTATACCGGAAAGCAGACTCCTTCATAAGCCAATTAATTTATAATTATGAAATCAAAGTAAAGGTTTAGTAGAGGATGGTATGCAAGTGTTATTACTATATAATATTCTTTTTCATACTGGCCTTATTAAACAAACGTTTCAATAGCGTTTCAGTGCCCAGATAAAAGTGAAATAACGGTAGTCAGTGCGCTAAATACTGTATATACGTACGCAAACAGAAATTTCGCTTTTGCGCGAGGAGGTAACCATAGCAACAGCGGTATTATCTCCTCATTATTGTAGATTAACATATCACTAAATCTTTAAGATAAAATGTATAAACTCTTTGCCAAGACGAATTGATTGCAAAGAAAATCACGGGGAAAAAATCAGATCCCTTGAAAGTCACACATGGCTAAAAGGATGATAGCAAACTAAATGTAATAATTATCCACCAATAATCAACAATCTATCAAAAGCAACGAAAAAAAAAACATCAGTTTCCTCATGGGCCAAAAGATTATTTAAAACTATTTTTGAAATGAAAAGCAAGTCAAAGATGTTTAAACTGTTAACGGTAAAGTGATCCGAGTTTGTTAAAAAAAAAAAGAAACAAATCAGACCACTTTCTCTGACATCATGAATGAAGGAAACACAAGGTGAAGCACAATAACTCACCCGACACTCCGCACATCAGGATGCTGGCGATGTGAACTTGCATGGTAACGGCGACGGAAGATGTGATGTCAACAACAGCTGAAACCTCTGCGCGCGCGGTCAGATTCCCCTGGCTGATTAAAAAAAAGACTTATTTAGTTCCTTGTTGCCAGCCTCCTCTAACAAATTGAAAGAAAGTTGCGTGCGGATGATAGGATACGAACAGGTCCGACTAATCCGCGGAGATGCTCGGTGCGCTCCTTTGCGCGCACGGATCGAGTAGAGAGCGCAGAGAGCGCACACACATGCACAACGCACAGACACCTGGGGGAGGGACTTTGAAATGAAAAACATCACTTTTCTTCAAATCGACCAACACATGTTGGGGTGAGGTTTAGTAGAGCTGCGCTAGTAACCAATATATAGACACATTTGTATAATTACGTGATACTTTAAAAGTATGATAACGCATCTTGATTAGAGTACCAGCCAAACTTATCGTCAGCAGGATTATTTCATTTTATTGCCTACCCCTTTCTCAGTTGCTGTCAAAATGCTGTCTAGACAATATTTCAGCAAGACAAGCATGACTCAGTCTTTCTGCCCTATGATAGCTGATGCACATTTCACCGACATCTACATGCCATTTGTCTCATGAATGGCTAAATGGTGTAAAACCCTGGATGAAGGAACATTGTAGCAGCTTGTCCTTGTGCAACAACCAGAACTTGACCTTCAGACGGTCAAGTCCAGTTTTGGGTCAGCAGCTCATGGGGAAAAGCCACAGATGTCTACAAAAGAGAGAGAGAGAGAGAGAGAGAGAGAGAGAAAATTAAGAGATTCAGCATAACATCACTTACCAGTAGATCTTCTCCGGTGAATGGGTGCCATCAAAAACACCCATTCACTGCAGAGGACCCACTGGTGGTGTAATGCTGAATTTCTCTCCCAAGGAAGAAATGTTGAGGGTGAATACATTTTCAGGAAATGTTCAGTTGTGAATAAACTATTAATTCAAAGTTTAAATATCCAAATAAGCTCTAATCATTTTTGGTGATTTTTGTTATGCTAATTATTTGTATAATAATAATAATAACTATTATTATTATTATTATAACCAGGAAGAAGTTATTGAGATCCATGCATAAGTGGGTTATGAGCCAAGTGCTGCTCTCCTCTAATCAAATCACATCTCTTGCTCCATTTCTTGAGTTTTGCCTCATTCTCACACCAGAGAGAAACATGATGTAAAATAAAATAACTCTTGCTCTTTTAATTCTAAGTCATGATTAATTTACAGTTAACAGTTTGAATAAGTTTAGAGTGAGCTCTCTTTAACCTCCCTCTCCCTCATGACCCATACACTTAGTGATTCCTTTTCTTTATAGCAGCTTATATTTTGGTGTACTACACAGACATGAATCTAAAATATAATTTGGCTTACCAGGCAAACAGCTCCTTGTTCTCTGAATAATTGACGAGAGAAACCCCTGAGTATCACCTGACAATTTAGAATGATCATTCTGGCAATCTAACACCATTTATTTTAATCTCTCAATTGCTATTGCTATGTATTCAATCTCTCTGCTGGTTTGACACCGACCCTATTTAAACTCTAACAAATGCAAACCAGAGAGCTGATTTCCCAAAGCAGCTAATCTCTGGGAGGGATGCGTATTTCCAAAGGAGCTTCATCAGTGCTGTGGTTTCTGGGCATGCTGAAGAAATTCAGATATGTTCTAGGCAATTGCTTTTTAGACACATCAATGAAAATTCAATTAATAGGAAGCAAATCATTGAAATAATCGTTCTCACACAAAATGTGCTAAAAACATCAGTTTCTATTCTATTAGTTATGGTTGCTTGGAAATAGAGTAAGCTGTGACATATACACTTCATCCTTGTAGCAACACGTTCCCTACACCAAAAAATGATATTTCCCAGCATGCCTTGCACCTGACCATCTGCACTTTAGCTCCATTTTCCCTTCTCACTAGTTTTCTGTCAGATCCATTAATCTTTATTAGACCAAGAGGTGAATAAAAGATGTCCGTTAGAGAACTCCCGATTGTCTCTCGTTGGTGTAATTGAAAGAGGCTTTATTACCATTTTCGTTGAATCCCGTCAGACCCAAGTTTATGCTGTCGCTTTAGATAAAAGCACCGGCTAAATTAATACATGTAAATAAAGATTCGTGACACCAAGCTTGAATACTGCACTTTATTTACCCCATCCAGAGCAGAACTAACCATTTCTGTTTAAATGAAAAACACATTAAAGTTGAACTTTAAGGAAGCAGAATTTATTTTGAATTTATGGACCATGGTGGGAAATCACTTGAACACAAAATGCTGTGATGTAATATATATAATCCTCATAAATAGTCTTGATGAATTTTTATTTTTATAAAGTTTTTTACAATAGTGTACATGAGTTGCATAACTCATTACAAACCTAAATCAATTCAATTACAACATTAGCTTTTAATGTTTTGCTGTGTGAGTGATTCTTAAATTCCAAGCCAATCTCTCGTACTGTTGGTATTCCAAACATTCTTAACTAAGAAATACAACTGTCGGAACATTGCTGTCCTGCAAGGAGTTTCCGTCCTGTCTGTCACATTGTGAAAACAGCCTTTTGGGAAAGATGGATTATACAATCTTCCCACTGCAGTGCAACCCTGCAGAGACGTCTTCAATCAATGAACTTTTTGCCTTTGTTTTTTAATTAATAATAGCTCATCATGTCAGGAAAATAATAGGAAAGAAAAAGAAAAATCCTGAATCCTAAGCTTTAAAGTACCCTTTTGGACATATATTAATATATTAATATGCTTGAGTGATCATCAGTTTCATTCTGCTAGGATCAAACTTCATGTGCCTATCAAAAGCCTATAGAAAGTGATGTACTTTAAGCACTGATACACGCACACACACACACACATGTTTGTTATTGTGAAAAGTGGGGACATCCCATAGGCGTAATGGTTTTTATACTGTACAAACTGTATATTCTATCGCCCTTCACCAACCCTACCCCTAACCCTAACCCTCACAGGAAACTTTGTGCATTTTTACTTTCTAAAAAAAAACTCATTCTGTATGATTTATAAGCATTTTGAAAAATTGGGAAATGTGTTATTTCCTGATAAGTCACCTTTTCCTTGTAACACCTGTGTCATGTCATTATACAAAGTTGTGTCCTGATACTGTATGTTACAAAAACACACACACACACACACACACAAACACACACGCACACACACACACACACAGGTGTTGAGGATTCTGAATGACTGATCCAGGGAGAAATCTCACCCATTGTCCAGATGGACACGGCTCAACCTCTAGTTGGTAGGTTAAATAGAAATGTGACTGGTGATGTGTGTGAATAAAAGCGGACCTGCATCTCCACTAGTTTCATGCTTCACACTCACTCTCAATACACGGGACTGGATAGAAAACATAGCTTCAGAGAAAAATGAAGGAAAAAAGAACTGATTGGATGGCTATTGACATACACTCACAAGAAGGTCAATAATGCTAATGCTAACAATGCATATGGGAAATATGAGCAGCTTCATTTGTCTTTTACTCTAACTAACAAACTGAGAGCCAGTGAAATTAGAAGTCACCAAAAGCACAAAACAAATCCATCTGAAAAAAAGTTTGTAATTTTTCTATATATTGTCAATGTTTTGTGTGCATTTCTTTGAGAAGGGAAGGGAGATCATGTGACTTTGTGAAGGATTTGATTGAGGGTTTGTCAGTAAAAAAAAAAAAAAAAAAAAAAAAAAAAAAAGAACAAGAACTTACAAAACTTAAGTTCAGTTGCTGCCTTAAATGTGTAATCAATAAACAGACAAGTGCAAGTATTTTAAACTTAAATAAACAATAAACCAAAAAAACTAGAGTAAAACTAGAATGAGAAAATTCCCAACTTATTTTGATGAGTTACAGTAATGTAAAAACAGAAGATGCCACGGCTCAGCATTTTTTTTTTTTTTTTTTACAATGAAATAACATAGTGCCTGTAAATTTACTCACCCAGCCTTGACCTTCTTAATAATTTATTGAGTTACAGCAATGAAGCAATTAACTGATTATTTTTGATAAATGTCAGCTAATGGACCATGTCAAAGTGAAAACATTTCCTAGAAATATATAAATATGTGAATAAATAAAGAAAATGATCAATTGACCTATCATTTTTGAGAAAAAAAATGGCAGATGCACTGCAGAACCTAAATTCTTTTGAAAGACAGCAATGTATTAGTAGTAATATATAATAGTAATATAATAGTAATATATATATATTTATTTATTTATTTACTTATGCTCTTAACAATGTAAAGACATGGAAAAAACTATATATATATATTTTTTTTTCCTAAAAAAAATTATCAGGTCTTAAGAGGATCCTTTTTTTTCTTCTTTTTTTCTCTTTACCTATTTTTTACCTGTTGCAAATTTTATGGATGAAAAGTATTTTGAATAGTATATAATTTACCTGAATCTGTGGACATAGGTCATTACCTACAAAAAAAGGAAACAACAAATAATAATGGCAATTCATTAATACTTAAAAAGGCAGCTTCTGTTTGTCAGGAAGTCACTGTAAATCACATGCACAGACACACACACACACACACACACACGTTGGGTTTCCATGTTTTAAAGGGACATTCCATAGGCACATTTTTATACTGTACAAACTGTGTTTTCTATCCTCTAACCATTACCTTACCACTGTTGCTTTCATATGTTTATTGATTACACAAATATTCAATGGATTACATTTCACTTAACGGTAAGGCCAAACTGAAGACCAGGCATCCAACGACTGTTTGAGATGATGTCACATAAATCAGCTTTGCCACAAAGAACCAAAGAGGACAACAGGAGAAAACTGACACTTACTTTCAACTTGTTCCCTAACATCAGTCAAAGAAAGAGACTGCTTGAAATCCACAGTTGCAGACACTTGTTGACAGGATGACATTTGTGAAGAAAGTCTATGCAGCCTCCAGTCTTCCACTTTTGACCTCGCAATGAATGAATTGTGGCCACATCCAAACTGACACAAATTCTATGTCCATTCCATCAGTGTTACGGACCTAAAAATAAAAATTAAAAAAAATTTAATAAAATGTTGTTTGTTGTTGTTTTTTAATAAATAAAGAAGTAATTGAAAAAATAAATATATATATACATATCAGTTGTTGGCCCTATTGACTTGCATAGTGTGTAGTGACTTAAAAAGTCACTTTAAACACATAAAATGCTCTGTTTAAAGAGCTATAAGATCATATACATTAATTTGTATGCACAAAACGATCAATCTCTTGCTAACGTGGCTCCAGAATGTAAATAACTCAGTGTAATTTCAAAAGCCTATTTAAGAGTCATGACATGTTTCAGTTTAAAAGTGCTTGTGATCCTTGAGGAAACATTCATTTTTTATTCAGGGCATAAGGGAGTTGTGACCAAGCTGGCCATTTTGGTATGAGGGTGCAAAGGGGAGGTAGCCTGGGTTAGACTCAAGCTTCAGAATCTACACTCTAAAAAAAAAAAAAAAAAGATGGTTCTTTAAAGGTTCTTTACATGTGCTAACAGTTCCGCTTAGAACCGTATCTTCCTGTGAAATTATTTTCTACTGAAATGGCACTTTGTGTTACAGTTCTATATTCCCATTTTTTTTGATTGTCAAAGCCACCTCATTATTTATTTTTTGGAGCTCAGCCATCCAATTACACAGACTGTCTACACACACTCAAAGGTAAATTACTTTTTACTTTTAAATCGTAACCGGAACCTTATCAATCATTTATTTTATCTGTAAGTTTTGTGCTTTATAATATTAACAAACAATATATAAACAATACAGACTATACAATCAATATGAATAATATTAATATAAGAATATTAACAAAATTAGCCTATTGTTAAAAAATATAATTTTAAAGCATATATCAAGGAAAGAAACCGATGGAAACTGGAATAAAATTGTCCATGACTTGTTCGGACTTTTATGTATTCATATAACATAAATATATGTCTCTCTTACTGAAATATGTAGAAAACCAATGAAAGATTAATGTTATTTAAAAAATCCACATAATTTTATACATATTTTGGATTATGAGGGGTGCCATTATTTCAGTGACGTGAAATGGTTTCACCCGCTGAGCTATTCTGGCACTACCTGTTGCTATTTTTACCGCAACAAAACTCAGAAAATAAAATACTGATAACTTTCATGTTCTTAGGCAGGTTGGTGTAAAACTTTATTGATTACATGCATAAAACAGATTTGTAATGCCTTAATGTTTAAGATTATGCTTATATCCATCGCCATCTGTAAGCTCCTTCAGCAGCTGTGGTCACCATACCAGTATTTATTTTCTGAGTTGTGTATCCCCAGTGTATTTCTTGAGACTGTAGTGAAGCTTAGCTTAAATGATAAATAGTGCATAGAAACTGCTGTTGAGTATTGAGTATTCTGAATTGAAACGAAAAGGCTTGGACCCAGAAACCATATTTGACATGTCACAACAAGTGGACATTGGCATGTGACCCTGCAGGTGAACTGAAAGTCTTTAAAAACCTTTCATACACAGGCCACGTATCAAACCAAGTAAGTGGCTTTGGAGCTGTTCAGTCAAGCCAGTAATGATCTCTTTGACATGTTGATTACAGGTCAACTGTGCATCAGTGGTCTTCTGAGCAATCTAGAGACTGCTGGTTCATGGACCTGTTGAAAGAAAGAAAACAATTTTTTTGCTCGCAGCCACCACAATTAATCATAATTGACATTTCGAATGTGCATTTTTTTTTACTAAGCTATAATAATCAATAATGATATTGCAAATGATATACAAACAATGGACTAAGTAGGATCAGGGTTCTATCACAGTCAGTGGCAGTAATAATTTTAAAAGATGACATATAATGTTATTTTTGGTGAGAGTGTGTCTGTTTTTTTTTTTTTTTTTTTTTTTCTGGCATCATTCTAAAAAGCCAGGCTAAACGTTTTCATACAACAGAAGATAAAAACACCTTTAGTGATTTGCCAACTGGATTAACCATCTTGATTTTGTATCCGTGATCCAGGATAATGTCTTACATGGCTTCCACATAAAAAGTCCCCTTAGGATGGAAACAGATGAAATAGTCATTTGAATCTATATTTTGTCTAATAATCTTTGAATAAACTACAAAAGAAAAAAAAAATCATTATAGCAATGATGAAAATGAAACACCTGTTTTCAGAGAGCATTATCCTAGAGGCATGTTCCTCACACTACAGCAGCTGTACATCGATCGGGAACATTTTAGAGTCAACAAATTCACATCAGCTGCTAGAGCAATTACCTCTGGCTTTCTTTACCTACACCAATTATCCTCACTTAAATAAGGGTCTAGTACTATTATATGCCACTCAAAGACTTTAAAATGCTTATTACATCAAAAACAACACCATATCTATCTATCTATCTATCTATCTATCTATCTATCTATCTATCTATCTATCTATCTATATATATATATATATATATATATATATATATATATATATATATATATATATATATATATTACCATGGAAGGGTGAACCCCTGCATAGTCAAAATTACTATTTGATGAGCCATTGAAATGAAATAAAGGGAAAGAACTGTAATTGCAGAGCAGGAGGTAGAAAAGCCTTTTACATCAAAGTCTGCCATGACAGAAATTGTTGGCATCACAATTATCCAATCATGCTGCCATTAAACAGAGGAAGAAAGCAGAATAAAGAGGGAAGTGGAGAGAAACAGAGATAAAAATAGCAAGAGCCACACCCCATAAACTGCTTTAATAAAATAAAAAAAGCATCAAATACTTCCTCGCAATTAAAGCCTGCAAAATCATAGAGATAAATGATAAACAACTGGGTTCACCAGCTAGCAGATAAGATGACAATCTCACCATATTAAAAAGAAAATGAGTCAGAATATATACAATGTAGATTGGTGTGTTTCTTTCTAGATATTAGCACATTATAAACCGATGTGAGTAAATAAGATATTACAGGGAGAAAAACATCACAGAATTTGTTGCCAAGCTTTGGAAGCATTAAGCTTAAGTGCCCTAAAGTTAACATGAAGCAGCATTCATAACGCATTTTTCATCTGTAATCTGATGCATTTAAGAGTGGATATTTTTTTGATACGTTTTGTGATACACTTGTTAATGACCATGCACTTCAGAATGCTGTCACTGAAGTTTGCCTCCTCTGGGAAATCAGTGCTTTCATCTGTTCACTTTTTGAATGCTTTATCGGCTGCAGTTCCCTTTGGGGATTAGAGCTTGTTTGGTTTTTAATCCCACACTAACAACTCCTCAAACGGAAATTTCCTTTTTGCTCAAATAAACAGAACAGACTGGCGTAAAACAAAAACAAAAAACAGTGATATAGTTTGAGGAGTACACTTTTGTTTCAATAGAATAAAAGCATAAAAATGATAATAATAATACAAAATCAATAGACCCAGACCCATCCATTGCATTAAAAAGTCAATAGACCCATAAATTGCATTAAAGTTATACCACTCAGCTCAACTAAAAAGATTCAGGAGCTTTTGTCAAATCTAATAGTTAAGCAAATTTATTCCACTGAGCTCCAAAACGAAATCTTCCACCTTGTTAACATAGAAAATCGTATTACTACATGCTTGATATAACTTTCACGTTCTCAGTCATTTTGCTGTAAAATGGTGAAAATCTGATTACTTGCATAAAACAGAGGTGCCTCCCCGTCCCTGCTCTTACGGGTTCACAAAGGGAAAATCAGACAGTTTTCACCTTGTCCTGTTCTCAGTGATGGAATTTTAAACGGGTTCATCTGCCGGCTGCACTGACAGGAAGATGAAAATAACATCAAACTTATACACATATACAAGCACATGGCCTTATTTGATATTGTTTGTTTCTTAATTATAAAAACTATATACTTGTGTTAAAATGAACAAATAAAGGTCAATAAATAAAATATATATTTTTAAAAGTCAACAATATAAAACTATATAAATAATTAAAATGAATGCATTCATAAAAAATCATGCATTACATATTAATTCATATTATACATACATACATATTTTACATTTCAAAATAAAATAAAATAAAAATACAATTCTGCAACTGATGATTAGACCATTATTTAGCTTACGTGTAAATACCAAACTTGGATTATCTAATTACATATACATATCAATCACTACTAGAAATTCTGACAGCTTTAGTTTACAAACATAGCTGAAAGGGATGCACAGGACTCCAGCTCCCTAAATACCAGAGACTATTTCTATAATGCAGCACATGTCAAAACATTCAATGCTGGATATGGTGTAGTCATAGCAAACCGCCATAGACTGAAGTGCATAAACTTTGTCATCAGTTGAATTTTTAATGATTAACAATGTTTATGAGTAGGTGATGTTCATTGCCTGTAACTGAATGCATGGCGCCTCAACAAGCAGTGAGGAGACATTTTAAAATGTAAATGCAATCAAGGCTATAAAAGGAAAGATAATTTGTGTTTGTTTTACGCGCGGAGTACAAACATGTCATTAGGTGGAAACAGGATACACCCCACAGCAGCTCAATTCATTTTCAGCCAGATGTGTCTTTGATTACACAGATGTAAGAGCTCTCTGAACTCCTCTAAGCTCACCAGCACAGGAGGGAGATGATTTCATTACTCAAGTGTGTTTTGCAATTCCATCGCGTTCGATTCCAAGTGAAGGACCCTTGGCTGGGCTAAACAGGAACACTATCTGCTCGTAGCTTCAGATGATGAAATATCATAGTCTGGATTGCACAGAAAGAAAGATGCAGTACCTTTGGGATTTTGAGAGTAAACTTTTCAACTATCCGATAACTGCACAGCATCAATGAAAGTTAAGAAATGCTTGAAATATAAATCGAGAAAATAAATAAGCAGAGGAACCTACATGTTATCTGAATAGCTAAGGTTCATTTGTGCAGGACTGTTCCTCATGTTACTAGTTTGTCACATATCACTTTTGTCCTGTTAATAAAGGTAAAAGTCATTTTATAATACATTTTGGTTTTCTCCACAACTTTTTGAGAATTCACTCATCTACAACAGTTCCCCCAAAATTTTCACTGTTTAAGGTAAAATATTTTATAAATATTACAATTTTTATTTATTTATTTAATTGTTTATTTATTCATTTATTTACTTTTTATTATTATTAAAAGGATGACAGTGAAGACAAAACATATATATTCAGAAAACATACTGTTCTTTTGAACTTTATATTCAAAGAATCCTGAAAAAGAATGTTAAAATGTATTTTACATTTTAATATTGGTCACACTTTATTTTAGGGTCCAATTCACACTATTAACTAACCATTAACTAAGACTTTTGCCTCAATTAACTCCTTATTTGCTGCTTATTAATAGTTTATAAGGTAGTTGTTAAGTTTAGGGTATTGGGTAGGATTTTGGATGTCATGCATTATATGTACTTTATAAGCACTAATAAACAGCCAATGTGTTAATAATAGACATGCTAATAAGCAACTAGTTATTATTGTGAATTGGACCCTATACTAAAGTGTTACCTTAATATTTCATGATATTAATAATTTTTACTGTATTCTTTAATCAAAAAAAATGCAGCCTTTCAGTGCAGTGAGCATTATGATATATTGTATAGACTCCTCTAAAAATAAATCAAATGTATTTTCTCTATTTAAATGTAATATCTTACAGAAACACAGCCTCTATTTTCCCATCTTATGAGCTTCTCTTCTGCCACAGCATGTGATTTAGGCAGCTGTCTTTGTAGTCTTTTAAAATCTGAAGAACTCACATTTCGAGAGGAATAAGATAACATAATCCTTTTTCATTGCCTCTCTTCTCTCATCCCAAGGTGCATCGCAGAAGTCCCACCATTTTATCTTGACAAGAAAAAGCAGAGGGCAGCATTTCTTTTTCACAAGTCTGCCACCAACAGCTTTGATTTAATCCACACACTTTACTTGCACACCACCGCATGTTGCGCTGTGTCTGTTTACCACATTTGAATGCAACAGTACCTCACCGGGAAACTCATAGTAAGCAATTAAGGCGATCTATCATTTGAGAAGTGTCTGCGGTGTTATTCCCCCCCCCCCCACTTTTTCCGACCTTGAATGCACAAGCATAAGAGAATTGCTCACGTCAAACGTCTGATGGCAGGAAAATTGATGCCATGCACCAGCCTGCCAGTCAGAGAACGCAAAACGCAGAACAATTCACGACTGTGCCTTCAGAATGAGACAGCTAGAGAATCCAATAACAGGGTACTTCCAACAGCATTTAGGACATGAAGCTGTCCGTCACTGCAGAACAGATTCGATAAAAGACTTTCTGCTCTTAAAGCACAACTGAGATCCAGCTCATAATCTTCTTCCTGTACTCTTTAAATTCCTAAGCCAGTGCAAAAGAGTTCGTCTGACTTCTGTTGAAGACCGTATACTGAGCCGTGTGCATTCAAGTCCTGCTATGACTAGTTTAAAAATGTCTAAGCTCAGAGTTATGAATGCTGAGTGCTTTAATGAATGTGATCGTTTGACTGAAATCTCCCGTCATAAAGTTGCTACTAGGGATGGAGATGCCAGCGGCTTATAAAGAGACGCCATATTGACTTAATTCTGATTCTTTATGAGGGATTGGAGTGACATTGCGGGTATGTGAGTTTATCGTGACTGATGGGTCCGTGGTGTCTCGTAGCTCTCGCTGAGCAGACAGAGAATAAGCCCTTGAGCTGCCTGACACCATCATCCCATCATTCCCTCTCTGCAATGGACAGGCTGTAATGTGACCCCTGTATGAGCGGAGGAGAGGAATTTTTTGGGGTGGTTGAGGAACAGATCACATTGCTTGTCAAGGCAGATGGATGGGGAAAAAAATTGTCAGTGGAAGTAAGAAATCCAGGTCCATTCCCGGAGGGATAATGAATGAATGGCAGAGCAGGAGTTGGAGGAAGCGGCATGCAAATCCCACTCTTGAATAATTCTGACGAACATCTCTGTAAAAGTAAACTTTTCTTCAAGAACTGCAATATTGCAGCATTTTAACTTTTATTAACAAATTGATCTTAAATCTACAACTCGAACACAAGCAAAAGTTTCTCTGTTAGCACTTTTACAAAATAATGATATTTATAATAATATCTAGTAACATTTCACAACAATGTTCCATTTGTTAACTATATTTAATGCATTAACTAACATTTACAATGAGCAATACATTTATTAAAGTATTTATTCATCTTTGTTTATGTGAGTTAATAAAAACACAACTGTTCATTGTTAGTCCATGTTAGATCAGGTCCATTAAATAACATCGATATAACTTTTAATTCTAATAATGCATCAATATGAACTGAGATTAACAAATGATTTAGAAGGATTTCTCATAGTTAGTCTATTTTAACTAATGTACAGTAGTTAACTAATGTTAACAAATGGAACCTTCTTGTAATGTGTTATCTATTAACTTAAATATAGTAAAATATAGTTAAATATAGTAAAAGTCACAATATTTTTGAATAATATTACAATTTAAAATAAAAATAAAAATTATGTTAAAATTGAATTTATTCCTGTGATGCAAAGGTGAATTTCCAGCCGTCATTACTCCAGTCTTCAGTGTCACATGATGCTTCAATGAACATTCAATGAACATTTCTTGTTATTATCAATGAAATATTATATGAACAGTGCTATAGTGCTATTTTTTGTGAAAACCTTGATAACTTCTTTCAGGATTCTTTGATGAACAGAAAGTTAAAATAAACAGTGTTTACTTCAAACTGAAATATTTGTTAACCTTATAAATGTAGTATTAACTAATATTAAATGTATTAATATATTAAATAAAATATGAAAGATGTTTGATCAATTTAATGCAATTTTGCTGAATAAAAGTAATAATTATTTTTAAAATAAAATTTTCAGTTTTTGATACTTTAAATATACATTTGGGTTTCGATTAAAGATTAGATTAAAATGACACTGAATGTGCTTGAATGTGGATGTTCATTTGTAGCCTCCAATGAGATATGATTATTTCACATCACACACATTTCCCTAGTTGCTTACGCACCAAAATGTGACATATTAAAAGTGTACAAACACTTTTCTGACACTTGAAAAGGTCTGCCATTCAAAAATGCAACTTATGATGTATCATATTTCTAAATCTGTCACCTGGTCACACCAGGGATATTTCACACTATATTTCAAAAGTAATTTTCTAACGTGAAAGAGTATTAACCCACATTTGACTTAATTGAAAATAATACTTTCTTCATTCATAATGAATTAAGGCTAATAAAAAAAAGAAAAAAGAAAACTGGAAAAATGCAAATACACTTATCCTGTTGGCACACAGAACATTGAGGTACAAACCGTTCTGTTCAAACCTCTGATTAGGATTCATACGGCAGTATGGTCTATGGGGAGATGACAGCAATGGTGATATTAGTAATAATAATAATAATAATAATAAGCTTTTTTAACATAGCCGCATGCATGCACAAACCTTTTTCACAACTACCAGAGCAATGGATAAAATATACCAGCCATAGTTATTTTTATTCTTGTTTTATGTTTAATTAGCCTAAATTATATATATATATATATATTTTTACAGTCAAATTATTTCCATTGTTATTTTTTTTTACTTGCTGTTCTATGCAGTAGAGGTGGCCTTTTCAGTGACTCTTGCAGCAGGTTACATCGTTTAGCCAGTAGGGGGCGATGTGACAGTGAGTGAATCACTAAACAAAAAAAGATTCGTTTTTTACAATTGGCTGGAGATGTACTGCTTCCTAAGTCACATAATTTTCGTAAAAAAAAAAAAAAAAAAAAAAAAAAAAAAAAAATCAGTATGTTCTAATTCACAGTATTCATAAAGTTGGCAAGAAGTACCTTGATGACTTAGTGCTACACTATATTGTGTCATCTACCGGGCAAACCTACTGCGTAGAATTCTATTGTTTTTATGTACAGACAGTTATAGATTTTATAAGCTAATCACACCCATGTGTGTCCCATATCTTTCTATGAAAAACCACAATTGTCCTCTTTCCTTTTTCTGAAATTATCAGCCCTAACACTAACATTCAAAAGTATCAGTTTTCAAATCTCACTGCATGTTAAAATTGTTTTGAATTGTCAGAAAATCACGCTTTCTTACTTTGCGCGAAAATTTATAAAAGTTGTCAGTTTTACTGCTTCTTGTGCTCATTTCAACCGCAAACTGCAGCGATTCAAACGCATAGGTAACATTTTTGAGTTTTGCAGAAATATAGGTAGAAGCATGTATTTAACGGGTAGGACACAACTGATGATGATGCTTCATGAAAATGACAACATTGCTGATGGATTATGTTCAGATTAAGTTCATACTACATACATACATACTATGTAGAATGTATATTTAAACAGTTGCCAATTATTACTTGGTCAAAAGAAGTACTTACTCATACAGAATGCCATTTCGAGCAATTTACAACTCATTCAGGACCGAAGCAAGTGAACACTGAATAATTCATAAAGTAAACAAGTGGCTGTCTTTATAAATGAATTGTAGGATCCTTCAATCCTTCGATTCATTTAAATATGCTAACTCAATGTGGGAACGAAACATGTGGCTTATTTAAACTAGATTTTACTATGTATGTATGTATGTATGTATGTGGAGCTCTGCAGAAAAATCATCTTAGATAAACTTAAACTGTTCAGTTTCCCACAAAAGTAAACGTTCAAAGTAGAAAAGCTTTACCTTTGTAGATAGTTTCATTCAAAACAATAACAAACAAAGTATTTTGTTGAAGTTCCTAATAAATACCAAACTGACTGGTAAGAATCTCCATTTTAGCCCATTTTCGGCTGCAAAATATGCAGAGAATCTCACAAAGACATGCCCTTCCTCAGCTTATGAAGGAGCTTTTAGCACAAATTAGCACAACAGCGAGCAAACGTGTCATGTTTTGAAGGCACACTTCAAAAATCATAGTAGCTGTCACCTCCTGTGGCAGACATGGGGAGGTGAGCACCCCCTCAAAACCTGGAACCATTACAAACTACTACACCACAGAGTCAATACCTCTACAAGCCACCTTTCGTCCAGCTACATCTGTCATCAGCTTCTACCCGGTGTTCATATGTCACTGGCCTTGAAATCTGTTCAGTGTACACTTACATAAGCTGACATGTCTGCATAATTCTATTTGTTTGGGAATGTCTGCCAGACAGTCAAGCTGTATTTCCATTTAGAGAACTAGGGAAACCAAGGAAACAAAAATAACTGCAGATACCTTGTCATCACCAATTTTGTTCCCCAGTTGTCGCAGTTTGTCTTTGTGAGAGAGTACATCCCTGCATGTATAAAACTGCCTGAGGGCTGCATGAAACAGTCGGAGTGAGGTTTTAACAGGAGCCACAGTTTTCCAGTTCCTGTTCTTAGTTTCATGATTTCTTCCCTGAAGCCTGTTTGTGAGGTTTATCTGTTATATCTATGCAGACACAAGCAGTGGAAAGATGAAGTTTGTTGTCCTTTATGTTTTTTGTTGCCTGTCAGATTGTACGATATGAGCCAGGTGAAGTCAGACAGGTCAGCTTTAAATAAACACTTGTAAACAAGCTCAGCTAATGGAAATTCCTGTATGTAATCTGCATTTTCTGAATGAACTAAGATGCATTTTCTTTTTCAGCTATTAGCTCGTGAAATTTGTTGGTTTTAGTATTTTAGTCATTTTCGACAGTTATTTTCACTCGTACTTAGCAAAATGTAGGTCATGAAACTCATACAAATGTAGGACTTTAATGTAAACAAATTTGTGTTGACAAATTGTGGATTGTCCTGTCTGAAAAAAAAAAAATTACAATGAAATACATCAACAACAAATGCTTTTCTATAAAACGTTAGGTAAATCTATACTACTCTAAGCAGGCAAAAGTGCACAACTTTGTCATTTATTTCAGGCTTTTGTTTGTCTGCTTTACTCATGTCAACCACTTGATCACAGATATCTACTGAAACATAATCAATCTTAAAATGACATACATGCCATGAAAGCATTCATTTTCCAAAGCACTTTAGTGTTCAGTAAGTTAAGTATCTTAAAATGAGCAGAGATGTGGTTAAGTGCCTCATGCTTATGGTCTTCTAAGGAAATTCATACTTGTGCTTAAAAGACTAAACAAAAAGTTTCATTATATTTAATGAGAGCTGGAGTTGCAGTGATGTCCTTAAAATAATGTAATTGAGGACGAAAGGAAGCTACCTCATTCCATGTGCCGATTCAAGGTCTATGCGTTGTAACCACTTCATCCAAAAGTGCAAAGCAAAAACACTGTGGCTTTGTGTTGTCATTGAGTCATAATCCACAGTGGCATACATTTTGAAGATGTTTGGAACTGCATTCAGACTAGACAATTATATTTGAAGCTTTGTGCAGTTACATCCATTAACATTATATACTGAATGTACATTAATGTACATTGATTGTCAGCTCCATCTTAATATAGTAATTTAGCTAATGCACTCAAATTAAATTAGAAAACATATAAAACAAACCCTCCCACCCTTTATTACTCATCTATACATGCTGCAAATTATAATAAGGCCAACAGTTGCATTAAGTTTCAACAGCAATAACCTTATATTAACCTTTACCACACCTCTATAGCTATATATTGATATTAATTAATTATTTGTGTGTGATTTGATGGAATTCACTATGGGGTTCTTATTCCTGAAATTGCTTCTTGGAATTGCAATTAATTTTGTTCAGTGATCTTATGATAATATGCTCATTAGGATGCAGTTTAATGATAAATTATCCATCACCTTTTATGTCTCCTGCAGTTAGAGCCTTTTGTATTCCATCCAGTATTATCTTTTCTCTGACCTTTTCTTTTGCTTTCTCTTAACAACTTGCTTTGTAATTGTAAATGAGATTTCCAAACACATCTATGTTATCGGCAGGGGCTTTCTTCTCAAAGCAAATAACAAGAAAGAATATATATAATGCTGTGACAATCAGAGAATCGGTTCTTCAAAACGCACCTACACCTGCTATTATGCTCAAAGCATTATAAATGAAATCTCAAGGGTTTCAGTGCTTTCTCATCACTGACAACTGTGACTGTGCATGGTGACTCTGAATATGCAAACTCTGGCACACCGAAGAGTAACTGCCTCGTTCATTAGCACGGGAGCATCAAAGTCCTCTTGTAGTTTTAATGAACCTGTTTTAGTGGACACCACAGAATAATTGTCACAAGAAACTTTTATGTCTGAAGCTGTATGTATTTGGTTTTTGTGTCTGACAGGCTAGATCATTACCCATGAATGTGCACTTCTTTTTAGCAGAAAACTGAAAAGAAAAATTGATTCTCACCAGAAATGTTTTAAGATAGATTAGAGTTCAGTAGTCGGAAAGGAAGGAACATACAGTACTTAATTATAACTTTCAAATCACAGGCTTGATTGACAGCGAATGCATTGTTGGATTTTCTAAACCATGTACTGTACAGCACAGAATATTGCATGATGCATGGAAAATCATAGTGTTCTAAACAGGCTTAACAATACATTCAGACAGCCACTGTTATCATATAAAAAGCTAAAAAATATCTGTTGGGTCAAGAATATAATTTTTCTTTTTTATCCTTTATTCCTAACTGTGTCAAATATATTTCTCACATTTTTGCTTCCTTAATCAGACCATGAATAAATTAGAATAAAGTTGAGTGACATTAATGATAACCCACGATTGAGGGGTTATTAGAATTTTAATAAACAATATATATTAAATAAAATATGTAAAATTAATGACAGTATTACTAATCTTGCCAAACAATTATTTAAAGGACTGGATAAAGATTATAAGAAACATATAGGAGTTCTTTAACAACCTGTTAACTGTCACTCACATTTTTGAACATAGACTAGAAAATCCATGATCCAAAGCTAAATTTGTATAATTCATGATTGAAAACATTTTGTAACATGACATTGATGTACCATTTTCATGGTAATGCAATGTTTGATTTTAAAATGGGTTTCAAAGGATGAATTTTGAGATTTTAAGTTTTCAAGTGATGTATCATTTCTGATGATTTTTAAAGTGTGATAGAGAAAAAGGCAACAAAGAAGACTTTTTTTTTTTTTGACAAAGGTCAGGACTCCTGTTATGATGTAGGTTTTTGAGGTGCACTCTTGCCACAAATTAATCTATTACTTTTCCTACTATTTTTAACAAAAAAGATTGGTAAAATATTTATTTAGGTGTCCTAAACCTTTCTATTGATATATAGTGTGTCATGATTAGATTAGGATTTAATTGTAATATAGTGTAGTAAACGTAAGCGTCCCGGGTTGACAGTTAACAGGTTAAATATAAAGCTAGATATATCGCTGTTAAAAGAAGTATGGAACTTAAAAAAATTGAAAAAATCAATCTGAGCTCGAGTTGGTTAATAGACTCGTACTAAAGAAACAATTACAGAGGAAGATACAGAATAAGAGGCCATTGATTTTTATTTATTTCTCGTTATAAGGACCTATAACCTCGACTCTGCGTTTTCTCGTGACTAGGACTCATCTCATGATCTCGACATAACGAACAATGTTCATAATTTTGTCATAAGTTTAAATGATGAATTTCGCATGTCATGACCCCTTTTATGTCCAACTCGATAATATATAGAAATATAAAACAAATATTAAAGAAAATGAATTTAACCGACCCTAACTTCTGAATAGCGGCGTTTCAGTCGTAAACAAATCAATGGTTTTAAACAAATCTTTTAAATAAACGAATAGTTCTAGTTCACCGTTATCCACTGATTCTAACGAGGTTCCATTCGGAGTGTGTAACTGCTCTCTTGCCTCGTGTGCCTTACTCGTGTGTCTTAGTGGATTTGCAGACAAGCAAACTCAGTCTTCAATGAATTTTAATGAATCGATTTAGTGGATGATTCTGTGACTCACTTACATAACAAGGCTCAGTCGTCTCCACCTACAAGCGTAACAACGAAACCTGTAGAAAGAGTCACTGAACGAATCTAATGGATGAATGGATTTAAAAAGCTTTGAGTCACTGAGATGAATGACATTCTGCTGCCTCAGGCCTCACAACTCAGTCTGTGCAAGATAATTGGCAAGTGGTTGGATGTTAACTGGTCTTTTCCAATAGGGGACATAACTTTAATCTGTTGTGTGTAGTGGATAGGCTACAGTAAGAGTATGAATTATATAATGACTTAAAATGAGAAGACAGAAGTTATTGCATTGAATTATTTTATTTTTATAAAAAGTTGTAAGTGGAAGGAGTTTGCTTTCTGTAATATCAATCAGCTATAAGGTAAAATATCTTGTATGGTTTTGCGTTTACTCTTATCTGCACCGCCACAGCTGTGTGAGATGTTCCACTCTATTACTGTACATCAGAACCAACCACTGCACCTGGTGTAATTGCTACTTCAATTATTACCTGGCATGACCTCTGCGGGCTTGTACAGTTTGTCCCTTTAGCTGGGTTCAGACTAGGCGAGATTAAGATCTGTTTGAAATCATTCGTGTTGTTAATTCACTCCAGGGTGCCTGTCCTAAGAAAACAAGGCCAATGACAAGACATCAGTGCTTATGCTACAGAAGATGAAGTCTTGCCTCACCACATATGACAGATCCTCAATTCTTTATTCCACTTGAGCAGACGACAAGGCACATATGGATGGAATCATCTGACGGCCCACACAGGGGCCTCTAAGGCCTGTGAGTGGGAGAAGTTTAAAAGAGAGAAAAATCCTCTTTTCTCTTTTTCTCCCTCATCAGAGTCTGTTTCCACCTCAGGAGCCTGTTTTGGTGATGTAAGCGTTCACCAGACACCCAGTTCTCCTGTTTTTCGCACTCTCATTTTCATCAGTGCAGACAGACATAGCAAGCTTGAACACAGCAGGGGATTTCACAGCAGTTCTTTAATGATAGATGAGTTAATTGGTCACACAGCCAAGGTTGGGAGATGCGGGTACGGTGTCATGCTGCTGGGACAAGTGAAGTCAGCAAGTTGCACTGCTGCAGGCCAGCAAGGGGTACGGACAGGAACTGATGACTGGTGGCATGATTTTGATAACATCCATTTGCTTCGGCATTAAAAAAAAAAAAATAGAACAGCTAATGGGCAAAAAAGGAATTATGTATAATGAAGATTGCTAACCATGTAAGCTTTAAAACTAAAAAGGCATACAGCAAGAAAAGTTTCTTGAATTTTTCATAACCTCTAAGACAGTGGTTCACAAACTTTTTGCAGTGAGCATCCCTTTATAGTGTTTGACACATGTGCACTACTCCAGTTATCAGCACATTTTTAACTGCAATAATACAATAGCCTGTACATAAGGCTTTACATTAACTTTTTTTGCTCACCAGCCACTAGTGACTAATGGTTTTCTAAAATTAGCCACTCAGTATTTTCACTGGCCACAATTTTGTTGTTGGGAAATTACGTTTTATGTGACTAAAGTTACTGCCAACTCAAATTTATTTAACTCCTGGCCACAAATACGAGTCCATAATCTATAATCATGTTTTCTCCACTGAAAAAACATATTTGTTTAGAACTGTTTTTGCTTGTTGTAAAGGGTTCTTGATCTGTGCATATTGTCCTGGACAAAACAACATGAGGCTTAAAGTTAAAAACATCTTAATGATGGATGTGTTAAAGCTGCAGTAGGTAACTTTTGTAAAAATATATTTTTTTACATATTTGTTAAACCTGTCATTATGTCCTGACAGTAGAATTTGAGACAGATAATCTGTGAAAAAATCAAGCTCCTCTGGCTCCTCCCAGTGGTCCTATTGCCATTTGCAGAAAGTCATCCGCTCCCGGTAAGAAACAACCAATCAGAGCTGCGGTCCGTAATTTTGTTTGTGTTCAAAATGTAGAAAAATGTATATAATAAGTGAGTACACCATGAATCCATTTTCCAAACCGTGTTTTAGTTTGTCCTGAATCACTAGGGTGCACCTATAATAAGTGTTTATATTCGGACTATTTTAGATTTCTTCGGGGGTACCACGGCAGAGTAACCCAGTACCTTAGTGATTCTTCATAGACATAAACAGAGAGAAGTAGTTCCGGCTACAATGTTCTTCTGCAAGACGCAAGCAGTTCTGTTTATTAACCGCTAGAGCGTCAAAAGTTCCCTACCGCAGCTTTAATTACAAACACACTGCTTTTCACTTCATGTGACGTTAACTGATGGACTGGAGTCTGAAATGGGTTTTTTGATAAATGTGAGCCAAAATCATCACAATTAAAAGAAAAAAAGACTTAAACTACTTCTACGGAGCTCAGCACATGACATGCAAGAAAAAAATAAATAAATTGTGCGCACGATTTACTAATTTGTTCCCTCAATGTACTAAAACGTGCACACAATTACTATTGCGTTCCCTCAATTTGCTATTGCGTTCACTCAGTTTGCTAAATCGTGCACACGTTTTAATACTTTGAGGGAACGAATTAGTAAATTGTGCGCACAATTTAGTCTACTTTTTTTTTTTTTTTTGCATGTCATGTGCGGGGCTCCATACTACTTCAGTGTGTGTGCATTGAATTTATGTAATACACAAGTTTCATAATTTGAGTTGAATTACTGAAATAAATGAACTTTTCTATGACATTCTATTTTATTGAGATGCACCTGTATATATATAAGGCATCTACTGCAGATGGGCACAGAGGCATCTCAAAAGTATACAGTACAACACACTCCTGACACTACAAAGCATATGGCATGAGAGCATATGGTCTCTGTGGAAGGAGATAAAATATCCCTTTAACCTCCCTCTTCTCACTGTCTTTTGATATGCCTCTGGAAGTATTTATATCAGCTTCCTCCTTGCTTTCCACCAGTTTGTACATAAATAAATGAATAAAATAAATAAATGAAACTGAAATAAAATGCCCAAGGTTGCTATGAATCATTAGAACGTGGAGATGTCAGTATAAATCATTATTCTGTAAAATGTGTTTACATTGAACCAGGTCCCTGTTTATAATCATTGCCCAGACTGTCACAGATGATTTTAAAGAGTATCAGGAGTATATGAGCATTACAGCAGTAATATGTAAATGTACTGTAAGCTACTTACTGAAAAGTTAAAAATATAATTCTTTAAGTAAATCTTTTCCAGTTAAAACCAGTTGCACCCTTTCAGCACCTTAGTGCTTTATAGCTGCCAGCAGCTTGTTTGCTTCATTCACAGATGGTTTAAAAACTTTTACAAAATATACAAGATTTGCAATGAGGCCATGACAGGGTGCAAAAGCTGTTCTTGATTAAAGATAAGAACACCAACTTTTTTTTTTTAATGTTTGTGGGAAATGAAAGCGTTTTTCTGCCTCTGAGCAAAAATAAAACAGCCGATCTGTAACTATTTCACCCAGCCCATTGTATAAAGTTTAATACATAAGTATGTATGTCTGAATTTATCACATAAAGTTGACTTGATCTGACAACTGTAAGATGTTTAAAATAAGAAAATCACATTGTGAAATATAAAAACAGATATTTGTAAGTCACATTATGATGGAGAAAATAACATAGTGAGATTTAAAGAGATTACAAGAAATACATTTTTCAAATATAAAATCACAATTATAAGAAATAAAGTTTGCATTGTTTCCTATTCTAAAATGGTAATAAGCCTTTACCTTTAACTATAAAAAGCTTTAACCAGTCGTTTTCTGAATCCCTTTAAAATGACTAGCTTCGAACTGTTTAGAACTGTTTGACTCAATCATTTTCAGGAAGCTTTTCAAACCCATTTGGTGCCACCACCAAAGAAAACCGCCATCAACATACAGTCTATGAGAGTGCTCTCAAAGGTCTCGTCTTTTCATGGGAGAGTAACGTGATTTCATAGACAGACCGAGTTGTCCCTGGAAAGGTCAGCTTGATTTTATGGAAGCTGAAATGGAGTAATTTACATAGTAACAAACAAGTAAAAATTTCAGAAGAGACCCTTAAATATTATCTAAATTACAAATGCCTTTGCTAAATATCAAATCAGTCACAATGCCCAAATGCATGGTGTCGCTGGAGCAGCCTGGGTGTTTTTGCATGATTCTTTTGAAGATTGATCAGTATTCAGTACACCTGACAGCAGTGATAAGACTAAATGGCCCATTTGAACTGAAGGTGTGAGTATTGATAAACTGACCAAAATTATTTAGGTCCAACTACCAAGTTAAAAACTGAAAGAGTGTATATTAAAGGTATTTTAAAGGTATATATTAGTAGCTAAAGTGTACATATTAATACTTAAACTGTAAATTTTTGTATCTTTTGAAAAGATCCCATGCCAGTGACAAATTACTATTATTATTCTTATTGCATTGGATTTTGATGTCATGCAAATACCATATGTATTGGCAATTTAGCTACAAAACAAATAAAACACACAACACAAATCATAATAAAATGATAAATGCAAATATATTCTAAAATACAATTCTGAATCAGAAAATACTGTCAACAGTGTAACTGAAGTGAAGATTTCTGGATCACATGAGAAAAAAACTTATTTTGAGAAAATGTAAACACACAGCTCCCCACTTCATAAGATGTTAACTGATGTACTGGAGTCATGTTGATTACTTGTGGATTATGATAATGTTTTTGATAAAACAGCACCCATTCACTTCAAAGGATCCAGTGGTGAGCAAGTGATGTAATGCTAAATTTCTCCAAATCTGTTCTGAAGAAGACACAACCTCATCTTCATTTTGGATAGCCTGAGGGTGAGTAAATTTTCATTAATTTTTGGGTGAACTATTATGTATGTGCATATATATATATATATATATATATATATATATATATATATATATATATAAACGTGGTGGAACAGGTCACATATTTTAGCAGAACACACTTAAAGCCAATGGATGATATTTTCTCTAACTATATTTAACTGTGCATCTGCTATACCAGGAATGACATGTCATGATGACACACAATTTCTTCCAAGAAAAATGCAGAGCCCTGAAATAGGCTCAGGAAGTAGCTGCCACCACTCTTAATCAAGCGGGTGCATGAGCGAGCAGCCCTAATATCAAAGACCTCTGTGCCATTATTACTGGCGCTTCAAAGAAACCCACACTCTCTATCAGCGCCGAACATCTGTAGTGGTTTGTTTGTTTATTCATTATTTCTCTATCTGCAAAGTCTCAAATCATTACACTATGCAAAACAGTTCCATTGACTTCAGAAAAACCAATGTGTCACTGTGGAAGAGGTGCTTCATCAGAATATTCATTGTCTCATGCAGATACCTGTGTTGAACTAAAGGGCTTGATGTTCTTGGAGCAATGCAGTGTCTGTGCTTGAGAAGAGGAGAGTGAGAAACTCTCGGTCCTTTTTAGGGACAGATGATGGCCAGCCTTCAGGACCAGTTCTTTCAACATTGTCTGTTTATAGCAGATAAGGTGTTTGCCTCAAAATCAGAAACTCAGCTGCAGCCTCCTCTTTCTTCACAAATTTCAAAAGATTCCACAAAAAAGTGAAATCTTTTTATTTTTATTTTTAGTTATTGATTTTACAATTGGTCATGTGCATTGCACAATTCACACAGTTGACAGCTTAACACCTTTCTGCCAAAATGCGCTAAAACCAAAACCAACTTAATATCTTAAAACATATTTCAATAAATAATGATGTTGAAGTGACATTATTTAATTAAATTTACTTATATACTGTATATATATATATATATATATATATATATATATATATATATATATATATATATATATACACACACACATACAAAATAAGTTGTAAAAATGTTCTTTCAGAAAAATGAAAATGGAAAAGAGTGTATTCAGATTTTTTGCAAACCAAACATGTCTGCTTTTGTGGTGTCTGCTTTATATACGCTGTATAGGGAGCTTCTAAGCATGTGGAAAGGATTTTAAGTTCAGTAATATTTGTCACAGCTGAAGGGTTTGCCAAATCTCAACAAGATGGAGTAATGTGATATTATAATATTTGTTTATCTGTATAAATTCTTAAGTTTGTTAATATGAGAATAATGTGAAACAGCTGCAGGTCCAAAAAAGAAGAAACATGTAGTTTGTGCTTGAGGAGAAAATCTGTCTTCACTTTTAGTTTCACTTTATTAGATTTAATAGGTATCTAAATATGAATTCTGACAGCTATGGCATCTCTTTTTCATCTTTTTCAAGCTGACTGATGACTGGCCCCACTGATCATTGCAGGAAATGGATGTTGCTGCCCAAAGGCACACATTTCAGGTGTGTATAAATCACGGTATTCTCAATATGTCTTCCTATGCAACGGAGACAAAATCCAGATTCAAATCCCATTTGAAATATTTTGAATATATATTAAATCATATAATTACGTAAATACCACATATTGTATATGTCTTTTGAAGGTGACCCTTATAACGTATAATCACAATCTTTATAATAAAATTTATAATAAATATAATACAATTATTATTATTTCAGCAATTATCATTAAGACCTTGTGTTAAAGACATTAATTTATTTTCAGCCAAAATGTAGACATTTCTGAGTGGGATTTAGTTATTAAACAAATATCAACACGAGACAGGTGCCTTTGTGGCTCGTGGACTAAAGGTCAGTTTATGGTTTATTACAAATCATCGCCAAACATGCTTTTTCAATCTGTTTTCATGGGCTCAACATATTGGATATGAAGGCAATGACAGAGCAAGCCTCCTTAAATGGGAATGTTGTGGGCGAGAGAACTGAATACTGTGATTTTAATGGAATCTTGCTCCCAATTTCATGCCATGCTCCCATGGAGGAACCGGAAAATCAGGCCTGAATGAAGATACAAACAAATACATGGATTGTGGAGAGCTTTTCCTCACATATCCAGGCAATAGAATCTTCCCCAGGAACAGCACACCTTTTTAAACCACACACACTCATGGCAGGAGGTGTTTGTTATACAGATGGCTGTCCTGATTTATGAACAAACACAATTAGTCGCAAACAGTTATGCTTCTTTTGGCCTCTGGACCGCAAGAGAATCTGTAATCCTACAGTATATTCATCAGCCAAATGTCTAATCTGGTCAATTATGAATTCAATGCCTGAAAACAGCCACGGATTTATGCTTCTGGGTGTGAGATCCAATTAATCCTCTTGTTTTAATTTTAGTTTGGAAAATGGTGTGTCATTACTAAAACATATTTTTAGTGATAAAAAGGCCCAAAACATCTTCAGCTTTACTAAACTTGTTCAGGAAAGACACATTTTGGTTCTCAGGGTCAAATTAGGTCATGAATTGTACCATTATTTCTTTCTGTGTTTTTTTTTTATTTTTTTTATGCTTTCCACTCCTTCCCTTTGTGTAGTTAAACCTATTTCCTCTCCCCTTCCTGCCTCGTGTTTTAAGAGTATTTCCTTTTTAACTCACTTATATAGTGCTACAGTATTAAATGCTTTTGAAAGAAACAGGAAATGAATTTCAAGGGTAAAAAGATCAGTTTTCCATGAGACCAAACTGCTCCTCACCTACACCTTATTAATCTTACATAACTTTCAAAAACTTTATTGCTTGCCATAAAATGCAGTGCATGATATTATTCAATGAATTTATTCAGTAAATCTCACTAAATTCCTTTCTTGTTTCCAGTCTTACCTGCCAGAATTGGGGTCCATATGAAGTATAAGTAGAATTCAACACTTGATAAAAACTGAGAGAACCGTTCATATAGGCTTGGTGCTAAACATATGCTAAACATATGATTAAAATAGTGACAGGAAACTTGCGAGAGCAATCATTGTTCCTTATCCATCACACCTGCTCATGTAATACCTGTGTAGAGACAGAGCTGATGTTTGTTGTATTGTAAAATAACGCCATCTGCTGGACCATTGATTTCACAGGCGACTAAAAAGTCCAAGAAATCTTATGGCAATTCGTGTCTGTTTAATGTTTTGGTGAATTGATAGCGAATTCGTATAAATTCGTATGAACTGAGTGTTAAGTTGGGGGGCATGGTTGTCTGTTCGTTCAATCAAAAAATATCTGACCAATTGTTCTGACGGGTGGCTCAGTGAGCATGTTCTTTGCAGGGTGCAGGGCACTGTCTCATATAGAGTTTGGAACTCCCCTGACGAAGGTAACAGGGTTGCCAAGTTTCACAACAAAAGCCGCCCAATTGCTACTCAAAACTAGCTCAATCACGTTTGGAGAGAAATCCCCGGCTAAATACGCGTTTTTGGTGGGGTTCCCCTTGTAGAATTTGCATTTCAGTGGCTAAATATCACATTATTAGGGTGACTTAAACCCGCGGACATGAAAAACAACACGCGTCAACAGTGTTAAAGGGACACCACCCCACAATTAAAATTTTGTCATTTATCTCTCAGCCACTCACTCGACCCCAATGTCATTCCAAACCCGTAAAAGCTTTGTTCATCTTCAGAACACAATTTAAGCTATTTTGGATGAAAACCAGGAGGTTTGTGACTGTCCCATTGACTGCCAAGTAAATTACACAGTCAAGGTCCAGAAAAATATAAAAAGACTTTGTCAGAATAGTCCACCTGCCATCACTTGTTCAACCGTAACGTTATGAAGCAACGAGAATACTTTTTGTATGGGAAAAAGTCTCTCCTTGTTCTGGGAAAGTCTCTCTTTGTTCCGGACTCAGGAAATTAAAGACTGGTTATGAAGCATGTGTGTAAAAGACGCCAATAATTGGCTTAAATAACCTCGGCAAGTGATGTCATTGATAACGTGCACCTGCGGGTTATAAATAGACGTGAAACGGACACATCTTCAGGTTTCTTTGTCTTCAAAGACCACATTGTGTGTGTGTGTCACGCTGCTGAAAGCATTAGTTTAAAATGAAGCATGTTGAGAGTAAAAACAAAAAAAAGAAAGGAAAATGAAAGTTCTAACTATTTTCCTATGCTCTCCATGGCCGATCTTTGAAGAGAAATCGCATGTTTATTGTTTGGAAGAAAAGCAGGCTGTGTGAAAAATTCTAGTGTGGCAGTTGTAAGCACTGCGGTTCATTTCTTATCCGCGCTAGGTTCTTTTACCTCACGAGGAACGAGTTGCTTCCCGCTCATTAAGATCACGCTCCGGCCCAGGCACTTCTTCGGATTGGGCAAAGGCTGCTGTAGCTCTAGCTTGTTGAAATGGACATTGACTGTGCTCTCTCCTAGTGCTCCTCTCGTGATTATAAGCAGAAGATGCTTCACAGAAGGTGCTTCACATAAGATGGCACATTGTCCCCTCTACTTCTCTGGTGGTGGTGTTGGGGCTGCTTCCAGGCAAACAGTTTCACATTGGGTGAGGGATGCTACTGCTCAAGTGTGTGATGCGGCAGGTTGGTCCTCTCCACACAGATTTGTCAGGTTCTATAGTTTGGATGTCCATCCTACTCATTTTCAAAGCCTTCTGTCCTCCGCCATTTACAACACTGGAGCAGGAAAGACTTCACTTACTGTGTCCAGTACTCTTCATATTTATGTCCATCGCACTAGCCAGTGCAAGCCAGAGCAGCTTTTCATATGCCATGGGGGCCACCATCAGGGTTGCGGCTGCCACCAGGCAAACAGTTTCACATTCACGGGTGAGGGTTGCTATTGCCCTAGCCTAAGAGGCGCGTGGTCAAGCTTCGCCTCTAGGAGTTAGTGCCCATTCAACCACACTGTAAAAAATAAAAAGTTGGGCAACAAACTTCAGCAGATTTTTGAGTTTCAATTTTGTGTTTAGTTGACTTAAAATAAAAAAGTCAACTAAACACAGAATTGAAAGTTTAACTAAAAGTTCACTTAACTTAATATATTATGTTGATTAAACATGCACAAAAGTTTGTACAACTAACTGACCTTTAAGTTGAGCAAACTCAAAAATCTGCAGAAGTTTGTTGCCTTAAAATTTCTTAAAAAGTTGGCCCAACTTATGACTAAAGCTGGGGCTGCATATTCAATGGCTTGAGCAAGAAGTGCGCCCTTGCAGCAAATGTGTGATGTGGCAGGTTGGTCCTCTCCACACACATTTTTCAGATTCTATAGTTTGGATGTCGATGCTACTCTTGGCTCACATGCCCTTGAGTCCACAACCCAGAGTCATGTCTGAGACCTCTTCGATGTTTGTGCGCACACACTACACAACCCTTCACACTTACAGTGTGGCGAGGTTGGTATTCTCGTTCCCATTAGTGCTACTGAGCACGGCATCGAGAGTAGCTTTTGATAAGAGAATGTCACGGGTTACTTGACTGTAACCCTGCTCCCTGAAAAAGCGGGAATGAGATGCTGCGCCTCAATGCCACACTGTCGATGTGTCCGGACATCTCTTCAGACAAAGGGGTAACCTGAAGATGTGTCCGTTTCACGTCTATTTATAACCTGCATGTGCACGTTATCAATGACGTCACCTGCCAAGGTTATTTAAGCATATTATTGGTGTGTTTGACACATTTGCTTCACAACCGGTCGAACAAAGAATGTTCTCATTAGCGCTATTGAATGCAGCATCAAGTAACCCGAGATGTTTTCTGGTCCATCCACACTTTCGCCTGCAGTGAGGATGAAAGGTAATGAGGGGATAAAGTGAGGTGCTCCAGCTGAGGTACAGCTTTAATTTCTTCGGTTCTAAGTGGCCCAGTTCTTGATGAGAAAGATGTAAAATGATGAAATGAGTATGAGCATTTTTTTAATCTTTTTATTATTATTATTATTATTATTATTATTATTATTTTATATACAGTACAGACCAAAAGTTTGGACACACCTTCTCATTCAAAGATTTTTCTTTATTTTCATGACTATGAAAATTGTAGATTCACACTGAAGGCATCAAAACTATGAATTAACACATGTGAAATTGTATATGGAATTATATACATAACAAAAAAGTGTGAAACAACTGAAAATATGTCATATTCTAGGTTCTTCAAAGTAGCCACCTTTTGCTTTGATTACTGCTTTGCACACTCTTGGCCTTCTCTTGATGAGCTTCAAGAGGTAGTCACCTGAAATGGTCTTCCAACAGTCTTGAAGGAGTTCCCCGAGAGATGCTTAACACTTGTTGGTTCTTTTGCCTTCAGTCTGCGGTCCAGCTCTCGATTGGGTTCAGGTCCAGTGACTGTGGAGACCAGGTCATCTGGCGCAGCACCCCATCACTTTCCTTCTTGGTCAAATAGCCCTTGATGCCTTCAGTGTGACTCTACAATTTTCATAGTCATGAAAATAAAGAAAACTCAAAGGTGAAGGTGTGTCCAAACTTTTGGTCTGGACTGTATATAAAGTTTGTATAATTTACTTAATTAAACAGCTGTAAAAGCTTGTCCTAAGAGCACACTTATTCAGCATGCGAGTTGCACATTCAAGTATTTAAAAGCAAACTATGGAGAAAACTATAATAAATTGTTACATATAGCTTTAGCATTTAATATACTTATAAACCATCTGAAATAATCAAAATTTAAAAATGTCTGTAAAAACACAAGAAAATGTGTAGGAGAAATGTAAAACTCTCAAACTCTTTTTGCAATATATAAAATTTATTTCTGTTTTTGACATTTTCTTCTGCTTTTTACATAATGAAGGAGTCGTTGACGTCTTTGGGTAGCGGTATAGAGCATTCTTATAACAAATCATTATCTCACAAATACAAACATACATCATCTTGACCTGGTCTTATAAAGTTATAGCATAAGCTTGCATACTGGTGAAGTAAATATAATTCACAAGCATACAATTTGCATCTGTATGTACAGTATGTACAGTAGCACAGTGCATCCCTGAATTGTTCTTGTCAGATGGCTCATCAGTTAAGACAACCTTGTAATTGTTTTCTTATCACAGATACATGAACCGATGAGGCTGTAATATACTGTAGATAAGAATATTAACTGCATGTCATGTTTTGTTATGTTCTCACCTAACTCTGATTCATTTCCCTCTGCTCATTTTTCACATCACCACCACAGGTTCCATATTTTTGACTCTGTAAAATAATTTTTTTATAGATAGTCATTTTTTATGATAAAATGTGCAGCTGAAACACTACCTAGCCAACATGTACATTTCAGAATGGTGCAAAATGAAAAAAATGAAAAAGATCTATGCTAATTTACCCATAGCACAGTATGAGCCTATCGTCTGTATTGGTCATTGAGCATATTTGGGCAAAAACATTTTATTAAGACGCACAAGTTTATCTCTTTCTATGATTTTTAGATCATCCAAACATGAAATTTCTATCATCATTCACTCAATCTCTTGTTGACTTCCTATTCTTTTTCATGTTGCTTTTTTTCCATTGATTGAATGGGGATGGGGACAAGAAGCAGTCAAGCTTTCAAAATTGACAAAACAGAACCATATAAATCTTAACGATCCGTTTGAATATCCTGGAATGTGAGTGATTTAAAAGATTTATGATTTATTTATGATACTGTCTGTGAAAAATGCAAAATCTTCTTGCAAAATACATGGTGTCAGAACTTGTTTGATGTTTTATTGTCATTTTTGGAGCTTCACAGCTACTCACTACCATTCACCTATTTAATATGGAAAATTACATAAAAATATCTTGGTTTTTGTGTTCTATGGTAGGAAGAAAAAAGATGTGGTTGAGGTTCATAGAAACTGTGCAAACACTTGCTAGTGGTTTTGTTCCACAAAGATCAGTTTGCCATACCATTCAAAGACGGAAAAGCATCAAGTTTTCAAATTCTTGACGCAAGTACCAAGATGAAATCTGGATTCAAGAGTTTCATTTGGCAGCTTTATCTCTATAAGAGAAACCGGACAGGGCTCAAATCCCCTGTGCTCTTTTCAACCTCCTTAAAAAGTTCCGCTTTTCCTCAAGCAGTTCTTGGATGCGCTTATTCCGTGTTTTCTCGCGCAGAAACACTCGTCCTCTCCTGGGGATGATGTTATTCACAGGAAACCCATTGTCCAATGGGATTATTTGATACAGTGTATCAATAGCATTGCTCTCACCCGCTTCTTTCACTTTATTCGGCTGTCTGCTCATCTTCTCTATGTCGGATGCCGTTGTACTGGACAGTGGTGTACTGGAAGTTGAAGATATAAAGGTTGGCACCAAGGGTTCTTCTTCTTTAGTGGTTGTTAGCACCTCTGCTACAGATGTCACTGGGATGCTCATGTCCACATTGACTGATGTTGTTAATTCGCTTTCATTCAGACCATTCTGACTAGTTGTTGACTGCAATAACGCACTGGTGTCCACATCTAGTGCACCACTACTCCCATCAAACTCTGTAAACTGGAAGGTGGTGCTGGGATTGAGAGTAACATCATTCAGATCTCTGTAAATGATGGGGAAAACAGTGCTGACAGGTAGTTTGGTGCTGTTTGCCATGTCTTTAACAGGTGCAGATGTGATCCTTGTTGATGCAGAAACCGTGCTAACAGGTAATTCAGTCATGTCATTTCCAGGCGCAGATATTATCCTAGATGGTGTAGTAAAGGCAAAGGATGTGCTCTGTTCTGGACTAGCGTGTTTATAGATAGGAGTTGTAGTATATAGATAAATGGGTACAGATGTATATCCGTTAGTATCAGTTGACGTTGTCAAGGCTTTATATAACCAAGGTGTGCTCACAAATGTGGCACTTTCCCCTTCTGTAGACAACAAAAAGGCTGCTGTGGAGGTCCCTGTGGTGCGTGCAGGACTTTGGGTTGTGGTGGATCGTCCTTTAGCGGTGATTTTTGATTTGGATGGTGGCTTACTTGAGGTCACAGTGGTCTTTGTGGAATTGCCAACATTGCAGGACTTGCAGCACATGCGCTGGAAGCCCGGCAAGGAGCAATACTGATGCAGCATCTCCATGCGACAGAATGCAGAACGGTCACCGTGACAACTTTCTGCAAAACAAGAGAGGTGCACAATAAGATATACAGTATGTACAGTATGTACATTGAAATCCAACTGAAGTCAAATATATGATTTAAGATTACCGCACCAAGTTAAATACATTTGTTTACATGATCAAAACTAAATGTAAAGTTCAGATCAAGTCACCAATTTTTTACAGTCTATGATGAATATGTATAAAGAGAAGTGTAATGTGTGTAATGAGAATATGTCTAGCTAACTAGATATGTGTCTTCTAAGCTTTAAGCTCTAAGTTTGCTTGAGTAAGAAATAAGCAGAAAGGAAAGAAAGAAATTAACGAGAAACATTAGATGAAGCAAAGAAGAAGAGTTATGAACTGACTGACCATTAAGCAAGCCTGCAAAGACAGGCATATAGATGTCAGGTTAACATGCAGTTTTCTGTTGTCTTCCTTTTGAATTTGGTTATTTATGGATTATGAATGTGGTCATTTGTCCTTCTGAATATGGATTGTATTTATTTATAAAATCGTTAGCTAAAACATTTTGCAAGATTCTCCAAAAATTGGTGAATGTCAAAAAGGATTTTCAATGGCTGACATCTGAGAGGGGGGTATTTGGTCAAATTTGGTAAAATGTAAAACTACTTAATCTGTGAATACATGACAAATATTAGAGTTTTTTTCTTTACCCCGAATGATTCACTACAGTAGCCTTATACTTGTAGCACAACGACATAGGAATAAAACTCTTTCTCTACAAAATAACCTGCAATTCTACAATAGATGGTAAAAGGGAGGCCAATGTTCTATAGTGCACCTTTAAAGTAACTGGAAAAAAATCCCACTTGTCACAGAAAAACAGACAGAAAGCAGACTGACAACACAGGCAAGAAAAAGCCATACGATTTTTTTCCCCCATTTTTGACACTTTTTTTATTCCTACTTTTGCAGTTGATCATGACAGAAACTTAAACAATGAAATGCACTCCTGCCCCCATTTACATATACAGATAGAGTTGTCTTCTTCAGAAAAATAAATCAGCTGTATTGAAAGGTACAAGTTCACAGTAACTTTGGTTAAACACTTCATTTACTTTGAGAACAATTAATCCATTGGTAATTCAGATGAACAGTAAATAAATAAATATGTCATTGGTTAAATAAAATACAGGATTTCCATGATGATGTAAAAACTGGCATGGCACGTATAAGTGTCATATATTAAACATTTACAAAACATTAATAAAGTTTCCCTGATAAATCAAAGTGCATATAGACGCAGTGCACGTAAGTCCATCTGAATGTTCCCCAGACATTTTCCCCCACAACAGCCAGCCAAGACGCAGTTGGGCCAGTGAAGTAACGTGACAGTTACTCATAGTATATAATATTAGCATTTTTTTTCTTATAAGTAAGGAGATAACAGTCATAAATATTATTAAATACAGTAAACACCAATGTTTATTCGGATAGCTCGCTACATAGTCACAACAGAAATGTGTTTCACGATACAATGACACGTCTGAAGTGATAAAGAGATGCTGAGTGTAGGTTTCCACTAAAACGCTCTCTGTATCCAAAGAGTTAGCCACTTTTTTTCGGACGTGTGTGATGATTGATTAATCGGTTGGTTCTAATTCAGGTTTTGTCTGAAGCTGCCTCTGGTTTCTGTGTGCTAAGCCATCATTTTCACAGATAAATGCCGATACATTCAAACGTAGTGTAAGGCATTGTTCTTACGCTCTTCTTTGCCCCCCCCCCCCCCCCCCTTCGATGTGGATGAAAGTTCATGAGGTATATTTATGTGTCGTCTTTTGTATGGCCACTGGTAACCGTCGTTAAAAACACATGCTGGCAGACATACACACACGCACACGTGTGTTGGAAACAATCGCACACACAAAGGCATGACAAAAAACGCACGTCACTCATCACAATGTGGAGATATTTAATGTGCATGAATCCGATAAAATGCAACCACAACTCTCAGAAAAAAAAAAAACTGAGAGGCAACTGGCTGAGTGAGTCCTGCATAATATAGGTCTTCTCCTTCCCCCAGAACACTTAACTTCTTTTATTAAATAGCAATAGTTCTGTATTTATGTAAAATCAATAAAAAAATACACGTAACAGTCAAGAATTAAAGCGATCAATAGCAGTCAAAATGTTAGGCTAATAAGCTACAGCTTATTCATGGTAAAACAAATTATTAATATTTCATATTATTGATACCCATATAGATTTATAGTCATATATAAATACAAATATATTTATATGTTTGTTTAAAGTCTGCAAGCACAAATAAGCTGCATTTATTGAATTTGTTAACAGTCAAAGAGAGGATGGAGGAGGAGGTGGTTATGGCATTCAAACGTGTGTAGTATATCGACCCTGTTTAGCAAGTTCCACCTCATGTTAACCATCGACCACCAACACGTATGATGGCGGTTAAACAGTACGTCCCATGTTAACATCTTAACTTGTTAGTCTGAGTGTTTGTTTTTGTCCCATCGGTTTTCAAGAATGAACTAGGATGTGGAATGAGCACTTAGCAAAGATTTCCTCATTGTGACAAGTTCACAATCACAATAAAGCTTTAGTTTTTTTTTTTTTTTTTTTTAATCTTTTAGCCACTTTTAATGTGTATTTTCCCCCTTCACACCTGCAGCTCAGGCGGCGCCTCTGTAAAACGACGTCCACCTTGAGAACGTGAGCCATTTGGAAACAGCTTACAGAGGGCAGTGATTCAAACAAACGTGTCGCCCCTGCAGAAACCTCAGCGCAATCATTAGCTCCACAAGCTGCCCTTCCAATCACAAAGCCCTTCCTTTAACAAACGTCCCCCAGATTTTTTACATGTTTTGTTTTGTCAACAATTTCTTACTGGCCAGCATTCACAACACAGAGCTCCACAAAGGAGAGAGATAGAGAGAGCGAGAGACAGAGAGAGAGAGAGAGAAACAGAGAAACCTCCCCCTATCGGAAACGCCCCATAGAAGAGGACCACCGCCCAGGAAAAAGAAGCGTGCAAGCCTCGGAAGAGGGAGGCAGTCAGGGGAGTTTGCCTTGTAAAGCCAGGCAGAGAGACAGAGGGAAGGTCCAGCTGAGAGAGGTGAGACAACGCAGCGCCACAACGTGGCTGGAGAGAGACGCTTTACTTGACATCCTCTGCACAGGATATTTGGGGTCGTGACGCGACAACCACTGTATCAGGAAGTTGCCGTGCTTGTTGAAGTCGGAAGTGCTCCCTGTTGTATGTGGGAGAGGGATTGGGAAAAAGAAAGAAAGAAATAATATTGGTGTTTCATTCGTGTTATGAATTAGTCTGTTATTTCAGCAAAAACTAGGACAAGATAATACAACTTTCATTAATAACATTAAGCATGCTTGACAGATCATTAGTATATGTACATTCAAATAACCCTATTGTTTCTGACGTATCATGTGACTCTGAAGACTAAATCTTACGGAAAATGAATATATGCTTTAAAAAATCGTTCACTGGTATATCATGTTAGATAATTTACACATCCTTATTGTAAAGTCTAACCAGTTAGATACATCCTCATCTCGGAGAGATGCATTATGTAAGCATTACTTTTAATCCTTTCCCACCAACCATCTGACTCCATTTTGGTATATAACACCCACATTCAAACAGTCGTTAATGGCTCTCAAGTCCTGCCTTATATTTGAAATTTGTCAATTTAAAATAGTATGTGAACAGCACTTCATATTGACTATAATTTTGAATGTACTGATCTGTTAGAGGTTTCGGGTTGCTATTTCAGACTTAATGAAAGTTACTGAAAATGTGAATAATCATAATCAAATACGCACTTGGGCAGGGATCCATTCTGCAGGGTCTTAATGCAGCTGGTTTGGAGTCCAGACACAGTCCAATGGTGTTGTCACGGGTGTGACAAAGCACCTGCCTCTCCTGCGTACCATTACCACACGTCACTGAGCACTACAACAGCACACAAACAAACAAACATACATTTTTTTTTCATGCTAAAAGTTTATCAAACTAATCCCATGCTCAGAGCTATACTGATGGAAACACAGCCTGTCAGATGTCTGTACCTGTGACCAGGGGCCGAGCCTCCACTCCGCAGGGCACAGGTTGCGATTGCAGTCTCTGCGGGACTCTGGGCGCTCATCACTGCAGTAACGGCTGCGAATGGATTTGATCTTGTCGTCAACTAGAGGCTGGACACATCTTACAGAGCGTGTCTGAGTGCCAGTCTTCCCACAAGACTTACTGCATTCACCCCACTCTCCAGCCACCCAGCTAAACACATAGAAACAGACAATCAGTCAAATTTTATCATGTGTGATACAAGAAACAACAGAGTCACAGTGACATCTACTGGAAGTAAACTAGATAAACTACAGTATACTGTAGTTGCAGAAAATACAAGGTACTAATTATCACAAAATCCAATTTTAAAATGCAGAATAGTAGTAATAAATAAAATAAGTATTTTGTTGGTGTGTCCAGATATTTTTGTTGCTACTTCAAAAAGCTGATTAAGTAACTTGTGAGGCCCCTAAAACTGAAAATGGCAATCAAAAAACTCCCACACACTCACATGGGCTGAGCACACTCTCTCTGGTAACAGTCTCTAAACAGGGGCGGAGGCTGCCTAAGTTTCTCACAGAATCTGCGATGGACCATCCTCATCTCTGCGTTTTTACTGCAGCCATAACGCGCCATCTGAATACCTGTCCAAAAGATGGTATTGGAGGAAAAATACTCATGAACATCAAAAGAGAAAAGCTAAACAATATACACTACTAATCCATAATTATGCAAACAATATAAGCTAATATTCTTTTAGACCGAAATTTGTCAGAATTAACCAAATGGGGTTTTGGTTAAATGCCTAAAATAGGGACTGTGGTGGATTAAAAAGTGGCTAAATGGGACAACGGAGTTTGTTAGGGACATTAAACGTCATCATGGTGAACAGGTAAACTCATCTACTGCTTTTACAACCTTATTGTGTTTATAACTGCTTTTATGTAAACTACTCTAACACAAAATATAAAGTCCCCTTGCCATTTCGAATATTGCATTTCATGCAGTGTGTAATGTAACTGTATGTGACTGTTAACAATCTGCAAAGTTGTAAAAGGATACATTTCAAAACACATAATCACTGCAGATTCTTTATAAATGGTTGACAGTAACAGTTGCTAAGCTATGACTGGTCACTAATGTTATCAAGGCAGGACTTGGCAAAGGATCAATTATAGCAGAAACTGAGAGATGTAAGGGAAACTGTATCTTTATCAAACTACTTCCAAACGAAAGATTGTGGTTGCAGTGTACTACCTCCTCCACATGTCTTGGAACAAGGTGTCCATCTCTTCACCACCCAGGAGTATGGCACAGCATTATCAGGGACCATGTTATTCTCATTGGCTCCGTCACTTAGTCTGTCACTGTCTGTGATGTATTTGATCGACACCTTCACCTTGGCCGATCCATGCATTCGAATCTAGTAAACAATTACACAATTAAAGACAAGATCGTGCGTCCACTTATGCGTGTGTTTGAGTTCCTACAGGAGATTACCATGACAACCACGTCGTTTTTCAAGGGTCCGCTGGTTTGAATGGTGTCCCTGTTGTTTTTATTTTCATACTCCCATTCCAGACCTTTTTCAATGATTGAGCGCGTCTCTGGGTAGTCTCCATGTGCGTTGAGAAAGAAATCGCCTGACGCTTTATTCCTGACAGCTGTTTAATGAAAAAAAGGAGAAAAAGAGCTGCGAATCAAACAAGCACAGTGCTAAATGTATGAAAAACGACAGGAAATAATCAGGCTTTACCTAAAATGTGAGTAGTTCCATTAAGTTCCTGGATTAAGAGATGTCTTGCCCCTCTGGGAACTTCAAGCACTTTAATGACACCTAAACCAAATGCAAAACATTTCCAAATCACTATTACTTCACTCCAATATTTTATTAAAAATACAAATTGATAAAATAAAAATGAATGCAAAATGGTTTCATTTAAACTGAACAGAGACTTTTTCTTTTCTTTTCTGACATTGAAAGTTCTAGTGTGTTACGGGATTGCTTTTGCAAACAATTTGGCCAAAAGAAGGTATCTCGGGAGGTAGTATAATCATGCCTGTGTTTGGAAGAGCCATTGTGTCTGAACTGGGCCTGTTATGTCTTAAAATCCGGCCTATAACAGGTTTTGGAACCGAGCCTATACTGTATGTGTGCTCTGGAGATGTACCTTTCTTCTGTACAAAGGTGAAGTTAAACTTGTGAGTCTTGCACTTGGTTCCGTCTCCCCCGCAGACGCCGCACTTATCTTCCTGTAGACCTGATCCAACCACATTATCACAGCCCACTTTCTGAAGGGAGAGAGACACCGTCAGCAACAGGCCACTAAACACACACAAACATTTACAAGCGGTACACACAGCTATTTACCTCACAGTCTCCGTACACACACACACTGTGGGGATCTTTGTAGGAGCAGCTTGTCCCAGGTTCCACCTGAGTTTGCATGTTGACTACAGCTCGCGTCTCTTTGGATTGACAGTACAATTTGCAGCGATGCTTAGCTATGGAAAACAAGACAAGAGAGATACTTGAGTGATGGATTGGGATTTAGTCCATATCGATGAGGATTTAGAAGATCTTGAATTCTAAGGATTTCGATTAAGAAAATAATAAAGTCAAATAAAATAAATGTTGATCATATACCATTTAAATGGTTTCAAAAATATTCCACATCTATTACATTTCTGTCCAACTGAGGATAGTTAGATAATGTTATTACACGGTTCTGCTCCAGAAGTACGTCCAAGTCAATTTTTCATAAAGACCAATTTGCCGCATTACTTACGGTCAGAGTGTTCATAAGGCAGCCAGTGGTGCCAGGTACTCTGGTACTCAAACTTGTTGTCCATTATTCTACATTGCTCGGCTCTGTAGTCATGGTACGGGTCCTCACATTCATGTGTATTACACATCTGGAACTGATAGCTTGGGCCAGAGCAAGAACGTCCACCGTTAGCTGGACTGGAGGAGGTTAAAGGAAGGGTGGGGAAAAATAGCTACATGAAAACATTTTACAATCCAACAGATATATAGATAAATAGATAGAGATATACAAACAGCGGATTGTCACAAGCTCGGGTGCGAAACTGTAGTCCCCTTCCACAGGGGCGAGAGCAGGCGCCAAACTCACTCCACATCCCCCAGTTTCCATCCTTTTTTATGATGTCTGGAGTCAGATGCATGCAGTGGCCTTTAAAACAGTGCTGAGGGAGGAAGAGAGCAGGGCAAACACATAAACACAGAGAAAACGAGTGAGTCTAACACCTCAGCATGAATCTTCATGACAGGCTGAGATTGTACCTTGCCATCACCGCATTTAGTTCCATCAATGGGTGGACCTTTTTTGGTCTTGCAGAAGAAGGGATTGTCTGGGTGAGCACACCAAAGCTGCTTACAGGGGTCAAAGGGGCGATACTGTGAAACAGAGGAACAGAGAGGAGTAAAAAATCATTCTTAAACACACTACGAATGAGAGAAATCTTATGACAAGATGCAGATGGTCAGATAGTTATAATGTTAGGATCAAACTGAAAAACTGGATGTACAAATACCACTATTAATATGTAAATTTCTAAAAATTGCGAAAAAAGTCCATTAAACAGAAAAAAATTTCAAATAAATTTTTACTATAATAATAATTATAATAAATTAATTCATTACAAGTTAATATCTCTTCTCTCTCTCTCTCTCTCTCTCTCTCTCTCTATATATATATATATATATATATATATATATAACATAATATTATAACAGTTGAGAAAACAGCATAATGGACAGGTTGCATTTATGTAACAAAGCAATCTCATGCAGGCAAATCAAAACAATGACGAAAACTCTTAATTATGATGCAGCCTGTGACCAACAACACAGTTAGACAACAGAATGCTGGGCAGTGATGGGATATGGCCTCAGTTAAGATCAAACGTTGAGCAAAATCTCTCTTTGTTTTCTTTCCTCTGAGAGGCGTAGTAGACAAGAGCAGAATCTCTGGCTGAGGTACTAATGATGACACTACATTCAACAGGATCCTAAACCCAACGAGCATTTTAAACACATCAAGACACCAAGTGTAAAATAATGGCTCGCAGTTTTCTGCAGTAGCCAGCTGGCTGCTACTGTGGTCTCGGTTTGAATATTGAGTACAGTTTGCCAAGTTAAATAGGGAATAGCTAGGCCAATAGATAGACGATTATTTAGCACCTGTAAAGATTTTTAGATGCTTCTGAGAACTGTATGATTAAACCTGCCCCATTCAGCAATCTATTCATGGATATATTTTCTAACGAATGTAGAAAACTCTCTGAAAAGTCACCAGACTGCAATGACCTGGTTAACTTGACATTAAAGGGACGTTGAAAAGAGGTTTGAGATCAACAGTATTGAGAGAATCTGTGGCATGCTTTCAATTAATACAGATAATTATTATATCATTCAGTTTGAAAAACGGACCAAAAAATAGTTTACTCTAGTGTTTTTCAACTGAAGTCTATGTGCAAGGCATTCTAGAGGGTTTAGAAGAGGAAATGTGCCACTCATGTTTTTGCTAAAGCACAAAAAATTATTCCAAACAAAAATGTGTTACCTAAGCTGCAAAATTGCCTACTGTACAGTAAATCACTCATTTAGTGGTGGGACTACTGTTCTGGGTGGATGAACCCCCATTAACCCTTATCCTAATGCAGTTCCTTCCTGTGTGTGGAAATTGCTCTTTGTTTAAGTATTCATGTGCATATTATTATACATAGCATATATGACATCAATTTGTGCATTTTTGTACACAGATTTTTTTACATTTATTTTTAGAAACTGAAGTACAAGCCAAATATGATTTTAATTATTACATCTTTATTGAACTCAAGCATGCCTTTTGATGCTTGTGAATGTCAGTTAATGGGTTGGTTAATTCAGAAACAACCATGGGTTTAATATCCAGCTGTGTATGTGTCTCCAAAATGACAATGAATTCAACACCAACCAATAACATGTAATGATTAACAGTAAGACCATCTGAATTGAACCAAGTTCAAATGAATGAGGCCACATTGTGACTGAGGAGAGCACCTTACCTGGGCTCCTGATTGCCCCACCTTTTGCAGCTAAGGGAATGGTTTAACAAGACAGTGAAGGACAGTCCAAGCAGTGCTGTTCAACTGGAATCTCATTTTGTGAGCAGAAATGATTCTTGAAATCATTTTTTTCCCAGTTTATCAAGTGATATCAAACTCATGCCATCTGGTTTTGAATAAAACCAGCTGATGTGCTAAGGTTTTAAAGTTTTAAAACCTGGTTCTTCTCTTATTCACTAAAAGATGTGTTCAGTCAAAAATGAAAATAGTTTCATCATTCACTCTCCCTCATGTTAACCCATATTACAATTTTATTTCATTTTATTTTTTTTTTTTTTTTTTTTTGTGGAACACGCACTATGTTTTAAAGGCTTTAAACTTGCAAAATTATTGCAAAAATACAAAAAAATAAACAATAGATTGCAAAAGAAAAGAACACTTGTTAATGAATCGGTGCTGCTTGGCTTAACATGTCAAAAAGACCTAGAGCAGTGAACGGTGACTTAAATCTCAGTCTCTATAACTTGCATTATTTCAGAAGACTTGGAATAAAGAGCATGAGTCCATATGGACCACTTTTACGATACTTTAATGGTGCCTTTGTGTTCTTTAAAAAGCTTGAAAGCTCCTACGTTTGTGCTCCACAGAAGAAAGAAAGTCATACAGGTTTGTAACAACATGAGAATGAGTAAAATAGTGAGAGACTGAACATTTTTGGTGCTCTATTCTGTTCCATTAAGCCTTTTCCCTTTGGCATGTATAGATATCAAAACTCAATCACTTAACACAAAATACTGTGTTCCATTCATAATGCATTATTGGCATGTATAACACACATCATACTGGGTCACGGCACTCTCCGGTGAACCCAGTGACCACAAATGGTGATTGTTATGGCAAGCTGATGGTTGTCGAGGAAGAATGCTTGTAGAATTATACATGCTCGTAGTGATTTTACAATCGCATTATAATAATGCATTACTTGAATGAAAAAACCTGTGCATCAGTAAATTCAAGACTCACCGCTGTGCACATCATGTATCCGGCCCCAAAGTCAAAGCGACACTGTTCGTGCATGGAGTAATCCATCCCGGGCAGGTGCGGAAGCTTCTCCCATTTGGGCTCCATCGGGTCGTCACGGAGACAATCATACGAACTTCAGAGGCAGAATGAGATGGTATATAATCCACAGTGGTACTAGTCAAGATTGTCTGTGTACAGGTATGTCAGTCTAACACTCACTGCAGATAGCGGCCCAGTTCCTGCTGACTGCAGCGGGACCAGTGGAAGCGGTGGAAAGCAGCCTGCACCAGTGGGGCCATGATGCTCCCCATCTGCACCTCATCTCCACAACGATTCCCCTGCCCATCATGCTCCATCCCCAACCTATAGCACATATGTATGCATATATACAAACAATTACAATTTTTGAGGACAACTTGCCCTTTATTTTGACATTTTTTTTATTTTAATTAAGTTACAAACAGACATTGTTCAAAGATAGATGCCATATTTATGGAATTTATTTGAATTTGAGAGTTTTGAATGAATTGGTTGTGTGAATGAATCAGTGGTTCGATCATATTGGCAGTCACTTGTTTTGTTCCTAAATTAATTTGTTTTTGAACAACTCTATTGAGAAAATGACTATTCACTCATAGTGGCTTGTATCCAAAATTGAATAATCTCTTAATAATATGAATAAGTACTTTGCAACTTTAAAAAATATGTACTTCAGCATGAAAGTATGTAGTATGTATTTAATTTACATGCTATATCTGTAATTGCTATGTGCCCTACCAGTGTCAGATGCATCGCTTCTGTTCACAAAACCTCTCCCATGGTCTCATGAGATAATAAAGCGTCCATTAGATGCACACTTCAGAGTCTTGTAGTGTTGTTGTTGTTGTTTTTGCCCTATTATATTATAAATACTATAAATATGTACATACTACTATTTTCACATACTGCTTTTTACTTACTAAGTATGCAAAATCAGATCCAGCCAGTCACTTATTTACTGAATGAATCCATGTTGAATAAATTGGTTGTGAGCAATACAGTGATTCACTGATTCACTCATCACAAGACAATTATTTATCGCCCCCTACTGACATTTCAGTGTAAATTCCAGAAAGAGAACACTGTAAAATCCTAACTACTAATACACTAATTAGCGACACAAACAGTGGGAAGTCAGCTGTTCGAATGGTGCTCAACCAATCAGGACTGGGACTAACTGCTGTACAAATGAAAATATATGCGGTATATTTTCACATACTGTAGCAGATACTCACACATGGCCGGTTTCATGTGCCACGACAAAAGCAGACGAGAAACCATCCTCGTGGTTGAGAGTGCAGCTCCGTACAGGATGACACATGCCTGTGACAGGAGCATAACCTACCAAAAACATAAGAACACCGGATTGAGTTTGTACTACTCAGATTTTCATAATATAAATACAATATATTTAATATTTTCACTTATTTTTCCCCTGGTCTAAGGCCTGAAGTCAAGGTCATTTCAAGATCATTGTGGCATGTCCGTACAGATACCCATTTTTCAAACTGAGCACATGTGTCCATGTTTGAAAGATCAACTGCTCTTGTTTGCAACATGTTTCAGTCTCTGAGGGTTGATGATGCTGTGTGCTTGTGTGGTGATTTTACCCTGCATCCCTGTGGGTCCAAACTCTTGACGAGTGAGAAAGATGGCGTGATCATGGTAATCTTTATCATTAGTGTCCTTCCTCTGCTGTTCGAAAGCCCAGCGACACACATTCTCCAGACTCTGAGAAGGATTGCCCAGCTCAATGAGGCTCATGGACTGAAAGCACACATGAAAGGACATTACACTCTTCATCTACATTACACTCTACAAGCTACATTTTGATTTAGCTATTGGCATCTGATGAAGTTATGAATAACATGAATATCTAAATTAAGTTACGAGGTTAATACAATCTACTAAAGCAATAGTTCACCATTTAACATTTTATTAATTTTTGACTTAATCTATTTTCCAATTTTGTTCTGTTGCGCCCATAAATGTATTACATGACTTCAGAAGACCTGGAATACAGCACATGGGTGGTATGGATGCTTTGGCATCTTTTTTGGAGCTTGAAATAATGTAAAAAAAAAAAAAAAAGGAACTAGTATTTCAAAGCTTTTTATTTGTGTTACGCAAAAAATTTAAAATTAAAATGTCATAAGGGTTTGAAATGACGTGAGGGTGAGTAACATTTAAAAAGAACCCTATGAGTACAGATGATTGTTACTGCCAGACCAACGTATGTATGCAACATTTCAAAAGTTTGGGGTCAGCAAAACTCTTTTCAAGAATTTCATCTCATTCATTTAACCAGAGGACAGAAGCCTAAACAATCTCATCCCCACAAACTTCAAAAGCTTAGCACTTTTGTTAATCAATCATCTGGTATCATTAACTTCCTTTGATGCTGAAAGTACTGATCCAATCAAAATAATTTGTATAGTGAAACTGGACACGTTGCCATTAAATATTTATATAATAATAAAATAAAAAAAAAGGTTTACATCGTAAACCATGGTGGCCGTGTTGCTGTTATTATTGCTACATTTCACACTCACTTGAACACAGACATAAAGAATTATGCTGGGTTTCTTCTACAATCTGTGCAGGGAGATAAATGTGTGCAAAGAAACATTCAGACAGGAATGCACGGCTGAGTTCTGATGACGTGGCCACGAGAGCCATGGAAGTAGGAGATCCTTTCCAGATGCGTGTCCTGAAACTGCCTCTCTCTTTCCCTGTGCCTCACTTTGTGCATTTTACTTTGCATCAAGGTCATGAACTCTGAGAACTACGCTGCAATGTCTTCACCAACCAGTAGAGGGAGGCTTCACCATTCCAATGCATTGCTGCGCACCATGGGAAGAAAAAGGGAGGTGCAAAATAACTCAACTCAGCATCACTCTAAGCAAAAGTGCATCCAGCGCATCATTTTTACGCCATAAGTTTGTGCATAGACAGCAGACTCTAATGTAAACTAGTTACTAAACACAATTTATTGTCACTTATCTTCATTCCATCACTTAGATGTTTGTTGATAATGTCATGAAGGGGGTTTCTCAGAATTCTGTACACAAGAGACTTCCTATTGTTCTTGGTAAGGGAATACATGACAGACAGGCAAGCGAGCTCATTAAAAGAATGTCTCGGCATCTTTATCTTCTTTGTGATCCACCGAACACACACACTGAAACACACACTCGCGCGCTGTGTGGATTGATGTTGGGTGTGTCATGTCACTGTCTCTTTATCTTTTTGGCGCTAGGTGAGGAGAAGAGTGGAACAGATGTGCAGAAGAGACTGTGATGTTGGAACCTTGTTGGAGGTGTGTGGGGTCACTTGGTTGATCGCTCCCGGCAGCAACGGTTGCCACAGTAATTGGGAATGATGGACAACCTGCTGGCAAGGCGGGCGAGGCTACATGCTGATTGGGGCTGAGGCGGCAGGGGAGAGGAGTGGGTGTGGAACAACCAGGCATTTGTGTAAGAGAGAGAAAAAGAGGGAGGGAGAGGTGGAGGAAAAAGATACAGATGGAGAAAGATGTAAAAATGTGGCAGTGCTATTGAAATAGGTGGGGGATCTAGAGTGAATCGAGGATGTGAGTGAGTGCGAATAAGAAAAATCAAAACATGGAAGGGTTTACACACTGAAATTTTAAATTAAATATGTTTGTATGAACTAGCAAGAATGTGTTAATTACAAAAAATATGCATATTAGCTCAGCAAGACACTGAATTGTTCTTTTATTTATGGGAGTCAGGAATAAATTGGGAGAAAAACTGCCTAGGATTAATATGTGCGTATTATTTTGTTAACATAAAAAAGAAACATATATAACTTGTGCGTGTGTGTATATATACGTATAAACTTGAACCATATTAATATAATAAAAACTAATATAAAATATCACTGATGGACAGTGAGAGGTAGACAAAGCGTGACCAGCAACAGACGGAAGAATAGACAGAATGGAATGGAAACCAGAAGATGCACGAGCACAGGGACAGAGATGAAGAGAGAACTGACAGATAAACAGAGAGCGACAGAGAGAGGCCCGTGTGCCAACTGCCTGATGAGTTCATGTGGGACAGTTTGCATTTTAAGAACTTAATCCTAGAAAGACAAGGCCAGCGGGACAATCACCACAAAGCAGTGCAGGAAACACCATCTGCCTGACCCGCCGTGGAACTCTGTCTCTCCATCTCACCTGAAACTGCACGTAATCACCATGTAGCCCCACACACTATCTGTCAAAGAGTAAAAAAATCACCATTTATCAAAATAGCTGGGGGTGGCATAATGTCTCAGTAAGAAGAGCCAAATTTGAGGGAACCATAGCGTTGTGAGCTATTCCTCCTGCTGGCTGATTTGACATTTGTGGTAATAGTAAGCTCCGTCGCAGAGATAGAGAGGTGATGGTTTGTCAAGTTTAAATGGTGTAAAATATCTTTTATATGGGTTATGCATCCAGATAGCACTCATGGAGAAAAGATCCTTTCTTCCTGAACCTCATGCTGATTGAATAAATGGAGTAGGTGTTAACGTCACTACTGATTAAGAGCTATTTTCCAGACATCAAATTTTTCAGATGATCCCAGAGGAAAATTGCTCTTTCAAAGCTCAGTTTAGTTTGTCTCTGGGTTGTCTCATGTGTAATTTTTGAGACACTAGTGGTACCAAACAGAATTAATGTTAATTAGAAAATGACAGCTTTTCCAAACAGGTTTCTGGAACACTCTCTATCAGTGATCATATCAAACAAAGTATTTTGAAAGGTTCAGGAATTTAACCTATGAAAGGCTTAATTAAAAAATTGTAATCTCTGAGCAACGCCGTGACAGTGTTTTTGAACCAATCAGCAGAATAAATGATTCAATGACTCATGTGATTCATGTGTATGATTTAATGATTTAGCTATAAAGAGAGTATTTTGAATTAAGTAAATAATTCAATGTCAATTCTTGAATTAATCGCTGTTGTGAACTAATTGCCTGAAATAATCATTCAATGACTCACTCCAACATTATTAATTGAATCACTCACTCACTCATTCAGTGATTCACTTGAAGGATTCAATTATTAATGGGAATGAATCAAGATTCACTCATAAAAATAATAATTTATTTGTAAATGAATGAATCAGTATTTTTAACAAATTAGTAAAAGATTCGATGACTCATTGACTATTCATGAATGAATCAGTGTTTCTGAACAAATTATATGAATTAATGATTTAATTAGTCCCTCCTTGAAGATCCTTCGCCGTTAATGCATGTAATGTACACTACTGCTATTAATGTATCCTTATATCTGTCCAGGTGAGATGTTGAAGAGATGAGGGATTTTCTTAGTGAGAAACTGTGACAGATAGAAGCCGAAACAAGAACTGTGGTCACTATCAGGTCAACCACATCAGAGTCTGGTTACCTGATCTGACATCAGCCTCTCCCTGATCACCAGTTACAGGTAGAGCAGCATTTTATGGAGCTGTGTTTATGAATGAGGCAGGGTCATCATTGATTGTTTATCTTGCACTCTTGATTCTCTCTTCCCAGAATCCTTTGCTTGGTCCCATAGGGGATGTCCTGGTGTGTGCAAGCTTATGTGTTGGGGAGGGGGGATTGGGTAGGCAATTGCATAACTTCAGCACTCTGTGTGCTTTGGTGTTGAACTGTGAAGGCGTGCGACTTTGAAAAGACTCCCATGGGAACTCAATGCTTTTAGTTTCCGTTTGCTCAGTCCGATGGAATAACAGGCCCTAGGCCATGGTGAGCACCCAGCAGAAGGGGTGGGAAAAAGATGCACATGTAAGCTAAGCTAACGGTGTGATTATGTTGGTGTGAGTGTGAGACAGAGAGTGGAAAAGAGAGAAATGGAGTGTGTGTTTTATTTCGTTTGCCACGGATGCAATATCATGCAAATTGTCTTTATACGGAACTGTAAAGTGCTAAACGGCTACAGACAGCGAAGTGGACCATTTGGTGATCTGTGCAAGGAGAACAAACAAAACAAATATATATATTTTTTAGGGTACAATAGTGATCTTTCACAGTGAAAGCTAAACTTTCAGCACTACTATGGGGGTAGTCGTGGCCTAATGGTTAGAGAGTTGGACTTGTAACCCGAAGGTTGCGCTCCAAGTCTCAGGTCCAGTAGGGAATGTAGGTGGGGGGAGTCAATGGCCAGCGCTCTCTTCCACCCTCAATACCACGACTGAGGTGAGACGCTTGAGTAAGGCACCAAACTACTACCTGGGCACCACAGCAACATGACCGCCCACTGCTCAAGGTGTGTGGTCACAGTGTGTGTGTGTTCCCTACTGTGTGTGTGCACTAGGATGGGATAACAAATTCCGAGTATGGGTCACCACTACACTTTCACTTATTAGCAACACCAAACAAGTTTTTCAATCACTACATCTTCCATTGATCCACAAAAAAAAAAAAAAAGAAAAAAAAAAAAAACAGATAGTCCTCTCCTAAACTCAAAGTTAGCCTACAAATCGTTTACTAATATTATGAAGTACTTAACAAAAGAACACACTTCTTAAACGTAAACTGACAAAACAAGAAAAACAATAGATGTCAATAGATGATTGATTCTTACTTTTCTGGCATCGACCAAAACAATCCGAACTAGCACCACATTTATTAGTGCCCCGAGAGAATTGTCATGATAAATCTCGTTCACCTGTGAAGAGAAAAAAGCAGTGTTAGATCCAACATTAGAAGCTTCATATTGAGACTGATATTGTAAGAGCAAAAGGCCTCATTTTAAATAGATTCCATCAAAAGAAATGATGTTTGCTTTCTTGAAACTCGTGTAACAGAGTTCAAACTAAAGTGCTCTGAGTGAGAATTATGACTAAGTGATATCCAAGACACTGGGGACATCTTCTACAGATTCAATGTTCCAGTCTGCCTTTTAGATATTTTTCAGCATTATGTAATATATATATATATATATATATATATATATATATATATATATATATATATATTTATTTATTCCTGTTGGGCAAAATGGCTAGCAACTTTAAATGATAACTAATTAAGTAATTATAAATACCAACCCTAACACAAAAATGTAAAAAAAAAAAAAAAAAAAGTTTGGGGTCCATAAGAATTTTTCTTTTCTTTTAAAAATAAATAAAAGAATAAAAAAAAAAAACTTCTGTTTTGTAAGGAGGCACTAAAAGCAATAAACAATTTAACAAAATTGACTGTTAAGACATTCATAATGTAAAAAAAAAAAATATTTCAATTACAAATAATTTTTCATGTGACACTGAAGACTGGCATATTGATGACTGAAAACACATTTCACATTGTTTTAAACATTTCTGAGTGCAGCCTTGGTGAGCATAAGAGACTTCTTTCTAAAACATTACAGGATTTTTCTGAACTGTTGTACATGAGGCTGATTTGCTTCTGCCATCATTTGCTATAGTTGCAGTATAAGTTTCAGCTTTTAACATATCTCAGCTAGTCTCCCAGTTGATCAAACAGAGACACAAGTTAAACTCCAGCTAGACCATCTTAAGCATTTAAGACCAGCAAACCATCAAAGGCTAGGTTATTTTCAGCAGGGCTTTTCAGGTTTTACCAAATGTTTGGGGCCATTCTGTCCCCGCAGAGACATAAGCAAAGCATAAAACACCCACACAGCAACAAACAGTCAATCAGCAAAGCTGCACTGAATTATGTTTAAGAGAGCCTTTTTCATTTCCCATGATTCTGCAGTTTGACTTCTAACCCCTAGTCTCAGCCATCTTTACTTATTCAGTTTTCTGAAGGACGGACCTAATGTACTGTGGGAAATGTTGTTCTCAGACAGAGAGGGAGACAGAGGCAGACAGATTGGTACATAAGTTCAGACATGGTGTCCTCTGCCGCTCTGGAAGCTTGCTAATGAGACACTGAGATGTATACACAGCCAACAATAATGAGATTTCTGATGGACAGACTGCGGGAGGGGGAGCAAGAATAAGAGACGAAGACAGACAAGAATAAAGGGGCTTAAAATGTGTTCTGCACCGACTCACCTGCTCTTTTATATGTACGATCTACTTGTTGCCTACTTGTATTCCTGGCATTCCCTTTCTGCTTCCTGTCATAGCCTTCTGACTCTCGGAATATGTTTTGGTTGTGCTGTCTATTTTTCAAAGCTTCATTATGTTTCTGCAGACTTTGTTTATTACAGTTCACATCTTTACTGAATTCATCATCCCTTCCCTTTCAGTGTTAAATCAGTAAATGTGTCTGCAGCTGACAAAAGCGTATCTCTCAAACTCGTGTACAGGCCTTTTCCATAACATTCGCCAAGATTTCTTGAGAAATTCTAAAGAGTGCAGCTCTTAGGCTTGGTTGCCTTAGTAACCGCGTTAATACAGATGACTGGTAAAGACATAGATGACTTCCAGGTGACCATGACTCCAGTGTTCCGAATGTTAATGATCATTAAACTGAGGCATGACTTTCATACACACACTGTGCAACACCTCAGGACTCTGCATTAGGAGAAACAGTGCATGATGGGATATGACTACTGCCCTGTTTTCAGGCTTCACTTCAAAGAAGACAAAAAAGACCAAAACATGGCTGGCAGTAAAGGTTTATTTCTCTCATATTATTACGCTGGGCTTGGAAAGTACGATAGTATGTATTGTACTATAAGAAAGGGTATAAATAGGTATAAATTCTGTTATGAATTTTAGTAACACATAATTTGAGGGACCAAGTCTCACTATTAACTAGTTGATCAAAGTTAAGTTAAAGCCTTGTTAATAAATTACTTTCTCATAAAATATGTATTAAGAGTATAATCACAAATGTGTAGAAAATATTAACATGCCTATAAAAATGTTGTTGTATCCACCCTTTTCCTGACGTAAAAATGGGCGCCGCCATTTGTAAATTCAATTCTGGTCTCATTTGTGTCCAGCTATTTTTAGCTGTGCAAAACAGTCCTATAATATTATTTTAATCTGTTATCTTAATTATGATCACACTGTTTTGTAATGCAAAGAATTTTACTGTTTACTGCATATTGTTATTCTCCTCATTATTTACCTATAGCGGCTAATGAAACGGAAGTCTCACCCATAGGCTTACTTCCGCGTTGAGGAAAAATGTGGATACCACCCACCCATACTATACACATGCACATTTTATAGGAAAGCTTAACACAAGCAACACTGGATGAATATTATAATATTAATTGGAGTCACAAATCATCAGCAACACCAACAGGGTTCTTCCTCAACCTCCTACAGAATGAAAACCGTATAGCTTCCTCCCACCCCTCTTGCTCTATGTTAATGACTGTGAAAGTGTAGGTCTCATTAGTTCTGCCCTGGTTGCTGGCCTTGTTCAGGTGCACTGGGTTTCATCAGCCTACAGGTAACTAATGGAGACCTAGAGGTCAGCAAGTCAGAAAATCATTAATATCCCATTATTAATGCAGCAGGGGCCAGCGTTGTGGCTTCACTGCTTTGGCGGAAAGGGGGGAGAGTCAAGAAAATAGCAGAGGGTGCAGATGGGAAGATAGGTTTAGAAGAGAGAAAGGGGGAACAGAAAAAAGCCCATGTGTGCATGTGTGGCCATTGACTGAGTGAGCAGAAAAAAAGGGGGTTGATATTGAGAAATATTTCCAAAATTATCATAAATGTGCACATGAAATGAAAACATTCCCAAACCGAATGTGTGGAAGAGCCATGAAAATAAACCATTTAAAAGAGGCTCATTTATCTTATCAGCCCTGTTTATCATCTGGCCCTTATAAAACTGTAAAAAAAAAAAAAAAAAAACTTTAAAAGAAGGGATTTACGTGCCAAAATGTTTCCTTAATAACTGGCATTTGAGGGATTACCATTTACCTGTAAAAGACCCCCTGTGGTGAAAATCAAGTTTTAATGTTGTCCGTCTGGTGTGTACATGTCTGTCTGCTGTTTTTAATATGCTTCAAGACAAACCATGTGCAAATTCATCAGACAATGCCATTGATGAGCATTTTCTCCTTAAAACTGCTTTGTACCAAAAGGCGTTCTCAAAAATGTGGTTTGAAACTTTTCCACTGCAAACATGTAGCCAATCCCATTAACTTGCAGTGCGGGACTTTTCATATTATTGTCAACGCCTGTCATAGCTTTGTATTTACAATGTGTTTTTGCATTGCTGAGTAATGTAGCCGATCACAGACATATCTGTTGATTTCATAAACACAATAGCCAATCAGATATGTTTAAGTTAGACAGATTCCACTCACTGCTCAAAACACCAAAGCTGAATTTTACGTGAATCCTCTCATTATAACAGATGCAGATTGATGTGATGTAAATAAGAGATTCATTGTGCAGTGCATGAGTTCATTGATTTTAACATAATTGCAAACTACAATGACTGACAGCTTTTAATAGTATTTGTAATTATAGAAGAGGGCTTTCTAGGCTATAATCCATTCAGAACTTGAATTCACTCATGGCTTCATTCTTCGGTAATGATTTGTCCAACATTGCCACTTGCCATTGTGTAGTGTTAACTACTTTAGTTAACTGAGGCCCTGTCCACATTAACACAGCTTTTTCTACGCAGTTTGACCGTTCGTCCACAAGAAAACGCAGCAGTAGGTCACAGAAACTGAACATTTTTGAAAACTCCTGATAGGGTGAGGATTTTCAAAAACTCCGGTTGCAGTGTTATCGTGTAGACAGCAAAATCGTAGTTTTTGGCTTATGACGTCAGAACCTGCGTTTTTATTTCCGCCTAATGGGAACTTTTTCAGGCTTCTGATTGGCCAACATGGTTTTGCGGCTGACATTATTTCACCACCTGTTGGTTTGGCACGCTCTTGACAGTGCTTCACAGTGTGTGTTTGCGTTTTCATGAGGACAGAGAATTTGTTTCAAACGGAAGAAGGAAATGCCTGTGTATGTGTGGACATGGTCTGAGTGAACATAGAGCAGGTGGGGATTAGTTATATCTGCGTATACTAAATGTCATAAGCTGCAATAATTAAATGCTTCAAAATGAACTACATAAAAGACCTCTTGCCAGTCCATACAATTTGACAAACCACTCCTGCATGCATGCATACTCATACAACACTAATTCACACATTTTTGCTTGTTAACTTTTTTCAACTTTTTTTGGCCAGACCAAACAAATTTGGACAAAATACCCCTGAACAAGCATTTAGTTTCCTATACAATGCAGATTTTACCTTGCATCCCACATACATATTTTGCTGAATCATCATTGTCCTGTTTCAGTCTCGGAGTGGATTTTGAACGAGTACAGAAATCCCATCAGTCTCTTGGCTGGTGGACTTCCAATCTCCCTTTCATTCTTCTGTAATGTACAGGAAAGCTAAGATATATGAAGGTATGCACTGGTGGACAGTATTTGCTCAGACTCATTACTGGATCTCTGCCATTTTCACTTGACATTTTGGACCATTATTACCTGTCTGACATTTGAGGGCCAGATCAACGTGTCTATGAAGAGCTGATCACATAATGGTCCGCCCGCCTGCAAGTCTTGTTTACTCCTGAGGAGCGACTAATATAGAGGGAAGCAATTAATATTGTCGACTTTCACACAATTAATGCTGAACACAAAGGTCTCAGCTCCATTACACTGGCTGTTCTGGTCGCTCATGCAAATACGTGAAATGGGTCTGAGTACAAGCATTAAGAGCCAGTGGGCACCTTCGAGGGGCTGTTGTGGATCTGATGAAGCTTACTGTCCTGAGCTAAAGGCAATCTTAGATCACCATGTTGTGAGACTTTCCAAGTTTGAAATTAGAAAGGAGTTTCAACAACAAGAAACTCTCCCACAAAGAGCTTCTGCATTAAATACCGGTCTATTATCTTGACTGCAACACTAAATCTGAAAGAGACGGTCTTAAAGGGGTGGAATAAAGGTGAAGGACGGCTGATTGGTGGATTGGAAGAGTGGGCGTGAGTCAAGAGGCCTCCAGATCTTTTGATCCCTGTCTGACGCATTGATTCTTCATCATTTCCCATGGACCTATGAAGTAAAGCCAATCGATTTTAGTGTATTTTAAAGAATTGTTTCACTCGGTTTTATAAATTGAGGGCAGAGTGAGTCACTGGACCAGTTCTCCAGAACAAACAAATATCTCATTCACAAATACAACAACTCCCACACAGGGATTAACGTATCGAACAGCCCAGAATCAGATATGAACAAAAATGCCACATAATGTGAAAACAAATGAATAGCTATACATGTAAAATGCCTTAGTATACAAGTACCACTGAATGTGTAGCATTCCGGGAAGTGTTTTGTGTGTTTTGTGAAAAAAAACTTAAATCACCTGAAAATACTGACTTTAAATAGGCATTTTCATGTATAAATACATAATATTAGTTTTTGTTGCAATTGTATTATATGTCTTTTTTACAAAGCTAATGAAAAATATGCCTTCATAAAAGGTAAAAAATGCCCCTAAAAATCCATTTTAGTGAGCAGATATTGCCCGTATAATAACATTTTCATTTTGTTACTGCTCTAATCAAACCCATTATTCAGAAGAGGATACAAAATGCATTTCTGAAGGGGTTATAATAGTGTGAATTCAGAAGTTAAGAATTGTCTCCTATTCCGTTCTTAAGATGGAATTTGAATTGAAAAGCTCTTATTTATTAAATGTAATCAATATAATAAATATAAATATATTCTACACTAAATATGCATTCCTACTGTACATTAATTCTCAATATCATTTGTGGAACTACTACTCTGGAACTTTAATCCGATTTGCATTCAGAAATTTAAAATGCATTTTAAATTCATTTATGAATGGCACTCAACCCTGCCACCCACGTACAGTCCCATAGATGGATCCCTTTTCAGGCAGACAGACAGACGGCTCCCACTCTCTCCTCCTGCTGGATCACTGAGAGAGACCAGCCATTGACCAGGAGAACGTGAATGAATGACTGCAGAGGATTTTTTTCCCTCTGAGCAAACATAGCAACTGAGCAGTGACATTTACACACACACACACGCTCAACACACACAAAGCTAATGCAAAGTAACAATAAACTCAGACACCACGTATAACAAATCATCATACACAGCCCTTATGTGCAACAAACACTAAAAGGGAAGAAGTCAGGGGAAATAGTTGGAGGAAAAAAGGGAAAAACCTGCTTTATGTCTCTCTCTTTTCTCTCCTTGACTCCCGGAGAGTGAGGGATACATGCCTTCCAAAAGTGAGCAAAGAAAACTTTCAAAAAGAACGCGGTAAGAACTCAACGCGTGGGAGAGAAAGGAGACGCAATGTTATTTATATATTTCTGTTTATCTGTTTTCCTGTCATTTATTCAGAATGCAGCTTTGAAACACCCCCTAGGATGAGAACGAGAGGAGAGGAAAAGGAGATGGCAGTGGCACAGCTGCAGAAATTGTTCGGGGACTTGTGATAACTGAAGAAAATATGCAATATAGAGACAAATGGTGAGGTTATAATACATTTTTCTCTGGCCTTTTTCATCCCAGCACATTTTATCTTAGATGGAGTGATCCATGATGTAGAAAAATGACTGCAGAACTGATCTAATATGTGTCTGATTTTACCTCACATCATTGACTATTACTGATGACATAATATCTGGCCAGCTTGTGATTTTTTTGTCTGTTGGCTAGCTGATCTCTCTCTCTCTCTCTCTCTCTCTCTCTCTCTCTCTCTCTGTCACTGCATAGGTTTAATTTGTGGAGATTAAAGGACACATAGCATGGGACAGATGAGAGCTGTTTTGTCCTGAAGCATATTTTTCACCCGGCTTACCATCACCCTAGACCACATGAAGCAAAACCACTGATTTACTGCATCCAACTTTACACACACACACACACACACGGACACACACATACACACATAATCTGACAATTACAGACAAATCGCACAAAATTAAATCTGCATAAATTCAACAAGACAGCACTTCTAGAGACAAACATCACTAGAGCTAACTATAGATGAAATCTTTGTGACTGTATGATTTTGATATTTTCTGTATTTTCAAACACCAATAAACTGCTCCTAAATAGTCTAAAGTGGAAGTTATAAAAACTAAAAGCTAGGGTTAGTAATCAGCTGAATTATGATTAACAAGATTTGATCCCTTTTTAAGAAAATAAAAATAATTATTCTGGATACAATGTCCATATATATTTTTATATAACAGTGCTCTTTGTTTGTCTCACTCACTCACTCACTCACTCACTCACACACACACACACACAATTTGTAATTAAATTGAACTTATTCTAATTGAACTGATTAATAAAAAACATAGTTGGTAAAAACATCAAAACAAATATTTTATGTTGGACTGTTAAAGCCAATCATCAAAATGTTTTTAGAAAAAAAAGTTTATAAAGCCAGTTTGTTTGATGGTTTATAGGCTAGCTAAATAGCACAACAGAACAACAAACAGAATGCAAGACAGACAGATGCTAGATAGATAGACCAGACAGACAGACAGACAGACCGACAGACAGACAGGCAGACCGACCAACAGACCGACAGACCGACAGACAGACAGACCAACAGACAGACAGACTGACCGACAGACAGACAGACCGACAGACAGACAGGCAGACCGACAGACAGACAGACAGATAGACAGACCGACAGACAGACCGACAGACCAACAGACAGACCGACAGACAGACAGACCGACAGACCGACAGACAGACAGACCAACAGACAGACAGACTGACCGACAGACAGACAGACCGACAGACAGACAGGCAGACCGACAGACAGACAGACAGATAGACAGACCGACAGACAGACCGACAGACCAACAGACAGACCGACAGACCGACAGACAGACAGACCAACAGACAGACAGACAGACCAACAGACAGACCGACAGACAGACAGACCAACAGACAGACAGACAGACCGACAGACCGACAGACAGACCGACAGACAGACAGACCAACAGACAGACAGACAGACCAACAGACAGACAGACCGACAGACAGACAGACAGACCGACAGACAGACAGACAGACCGACAGACAGACAGGCAGACCGACAGACAGACAGACAGATAGATAGACAGACCGACAGACCAACAGACAGACCGACAGACAGACAGATAGATAGACAGACCGACAGACAGACCGACAGACCGACAGACAGACAGACAGACAGACAGACCGACAGACAGACAGACCGACCGACAGACAGAAAGACAGACCGACAGACAGACCGACAGATAGAGAGACCGACAGACAGACAGGCAGACCGACCGACAGACCGACAGACAGACAGACCGACAGACAGATAGACAGACCGACAGACAGACCGACAGACCGACAGACAGACCGACAGACCGACAGACCGACAGACAGACAGACAGACAGACAGACAGACAGACAGACCGACAGACAGACCGACAGACCGACAGACAGACAGACTGACCGACAGACAGACAGACCGACAGACAGACAGGCAGACCGACAGACAGACAGACAGATAGACAGACAGACAGACAGACCGACAGACCAACAGACAGACCGACAGACCGACAGACAGACAGACAGACCGACCGACAAACCGACAGACAGATAGATAGATAGATAGATAGATAGATAGATAGATAGATAGATAGATAGATAGATAGATAGATAGATAGATAGATAGATAGATAGATAGATAGATAGATAGATAGATAGATAGATAGATAGATCTTTGACAGCTGTACTTAGAATGTTTTCAAAACACTGCAGGATTGAATATAAATGCTATAAACATTACTACCTCTGGTGTCAACACAATGTCTCTAATGCTTCAGCACCAGCCAGCTTCATCTCATTTTTTTTATTACAATGCTGTCTTACGCCTGTATGACTGCAGTGCTGTTGACAGAGTAGTTTCTATCGTTCTTTGATTTTTCTCAAGGGTAACCCAAACACAAAAGGCAGCGTGGGTGGCTCAAGCATACTTACGATGTTCATAAGAGTGAGGAGGTACTTCTCCACATTCTGCTGCCCGTGAAACTGTACCACGGAGTCATCCACCCCCAGCAAAACCTCTATGTAGTAGGCTCGTTCGGGCAGCTGTCTGCGGGCTCGTCGGCTCTGGTTAATACTGCGTTCTACACCCTGATACAGAGTCTCAAGGTCAAACAGTCTGCCCAAATCAGCACCTATAAAGAAACAGAGAAACTGGTCATTTCTTAGTGTATACTACCAAATCATTACAGCAATTCACTGAAATTAGTATTAGTACTTCCTTTTTTTTTTTCTTTTTTTTTTGATTGACATATTGTTGAAGACATGAAAGGAAATGACGGTGTCAAAATGAGAAACCAATCAAACCACTAGCCACTGTACGTGGTGTCATGAGGTCATTTCCTCTCCAGGCGGATAGATGGAAAATGGAGGAGATATAACACTGAGGAAGATCTATCACATTATTTCTATCACCCAATCAGCTGGGGGCATCTTCTATGCTCCAATTATGTAACGTTTCCTAGGCAACCTGCTCATGGGTAAACCAACACTCGATGCAGACTAATATTAGCTCACCAGTCACTTTCTTATTGGATGATAATCCGACAGTAAGAACGATATTCATCATCTTAACTCTGAGAGTCAGTAACATGTTATTACAGGGATACAAAGGCAAGACAACAAGCACAGAAAATTCCCAATAAACCAAAAAGAAAGGTTTTAGAGTGTTTTTTTTTTTTCCTTTTTCTTTTTTTTTCATAATAACATTATGAAGGATTTTGTAAGGCTGTAAACTTCCTCTCACCAGCAGGTGTTCATAATATCAAAGCCTGTGTCAGCAGATTTCCACACATAATTGGAAGAAAGCTTTACAGGACAACAAAAGCAATTAACATGCTATTGTCTATTATGCATAGTATTCTATATAGACATAAGAATTATCATTATTTTTTTTATTATTTATTTTCATTTTTCTGAAGCCATTCATATGTTCAAATATTTTTGTGCCAAACTGAATCAAAACTACCTGCAACACCAGCACTAGGCTGATATAATAGCATACTCTGTTCATGGCTAATGATGATCTGAGGGTCACCTCAGAACCTGTTAATGCCAATTCAGAAGCTAATTAAACCATATGAAATATTTGCAAAGATATGATTTTTGAAGGATCATGAGACACAAGACTTGAGTAAATTCAGATTTGCCATCACGGGAATAAATGACATTTTAAAATGGTCATAACATTTCACACTATCACTATTTTACTGCATTTTTGATTAAATAGATGCAGCAACATAATGCACACAAATGCAACATAAAGCAATATTCAATGAATATACAAGCCTGGGAAAATAAAAAAATACAGTTTCCCCCCTGTTCTACCCTACTGTGATGACTAACCTCCTATTATGACATGTGTCTTTTTCTGCTATTCTGTGATCTTCCAAAACTTGACCCATCACCCTGTCTGTCAAATACACCAGCTCTGTTATGATCTCATGTGAGAACATTCACATTCTGGCTGAGGAGTCCTTGCCCTTATCAGGACACAAAGCTACTTTGTCTTTCAACCTTTGCAAATGTCAAGAGAGCCTTTGAGGGAGAGAAAGATGGAAGAAATGCAAGAAGGCCTAGGGTGCTCAGACTAGTAGGACATTCGAAAAGATTGATATCATGTACAACAGTTGTGATGTAAGTACTGAGTAGCTCATTTCACTTTGGATTCTAACAACTCAAACTATCACATGCTCATCTCCATTAATGACAGATTTATGGGTCATCGGGCTGCCAAGCTGCAAAAGCACTGAGATGGAACAAGAGATTGGTGCATCTACCGTAGATGTGTTCGCTGACACATGCAGATAGAAATATGTACACACAGCCAAGCACAAATGAGGTTTATATAGAGGAAAAAAGTGTTGCAAAACTTTTTTATCTGAATCTGAGAACATCTACAATATTGCAAATATTTGTTCTGATACTGACACGTAAACTTGCAAAGTGAAAATTTGAGTATTAATACTTCCATTTACAGACAACAATCTCACAAATTTCTGTTAACCCTTCATTGGAAAATGTAAAATATAGGTAAAATACCCACAAAAAAATTATTATGGTCTTGCTTCATATTAAAATAGTTGTGCTCGATTTTTTATTTTATTACATTTCACAGTGTGCTCTTAAAAAAATGATAATCTAGTATAATAAATCTAGTTACAGCTGGTCAAGCAGGCACACAGGCCGATTCAAACAAGCAGGTAAGTTTATAAAGGTAACTGAAGAGAAGCTTCCACCATAGGAGAATCAAAACTGAGGTGATCAATGGAAGCAGAGTAAACTGTCTTATCTGGGTTAAAACTTCTAGTCCTTCGATGGATAGCAAAGGATCCCAGGATCAACAGGCTGACAAGTAGTCACCGGACCCGCTGAGAAGCTTGTAACCTTGAGACCAGCCGATGAGTGACTATGGTGAGTGTGTTTTTGAATGGTGTGATAAGTGAACGCAGGTTTCCGTGATTAATAATCAGGTGATTGTGTACGGGTGTTGGAGGCTGGTTTGGCTGTTGAGGCAGGTGATTCCATGACACAGTGCAATCAAAATGGTCAAAATATTAAATACAAAATAGAGAAAGTAAAAAATAGTGTATTCTGATATAATAGAGTAAAAAAAAAACAGACAAACTTACTTTATGTATATACATTTAGTTTTGTACTTAAATTCGTTTACAATCACAAGTCTGCACTTACAACCACTTAAATCTTGCATAGCATTTTGAATCTTTACGTCTTCTATCCACCTTTTTCTTATCGTAAAAATGTTTGCAGACATTTGTAAATTCTATGGGTCTTGCTTCCAGTCTCATCTGCATCCACTCCATCCAGCTATTTTTAGCATTAAAAAAACAGTTTGTTTTGCTGCTTGATATTGAAAGTTGGTGTGTCCTATCATATTATTTTTAATGTATTATCTTAATTTTTAACACAGTGGTTTGTAATGTAAACAGTTTTTACCGTTTACTGCACATTGTTATTATTTTGGCCTTGTCGTGACCTAATGGTTAGAGAGTCGGACTCACAATCGAAAGGTTGTGAGTTCGAGTCTCGGGCCGGCAGGAATTGTGGGTGGGGGGAGTGCATGTACAGTTCTCTCTCCACCTTCAATACCACGACTTAGGCACTGAACCCCCAACTGCTCCCCGGGCGCCGCAGCATAAATGGCTGCCCACTGCTCCGGGTGTGTGTTCACAGTGTTTGTTTGTGTGTGTGTGTGTGTGTGTGTGTTCACTGCTTTGTATGTGTGCTCTTCGGATGGGTTAAATGCAGAGCATGAATTCTGAGTATGGGTCACCATACTTGGCTGAATGTCACGTCACTTATTCTCCCTGTTATTTACCTATGGCTAATGAAACGGAAGTCTCACGCATAGGCTTACTTCCGCATTGAAGAAAAAGGTGGATAGAAACTTTTGCAATTAACATGTGCCAAAACTAACTTGTGCATTCAAAAAGCCCAAACACAAATGAGCAGAATGAGAGATGAAAGAAATGAGAGAAACATGTCAGTAGGTCATTCAACTGTGGACTGTAAAAGTCTATTAGAGTTTTTCCAGCACAGAATATTATCCCATAAGCATCAAAAGTACAATAATGTTCTGTAGACATTCTGCATGCAAACAGCTTGAGCATTGGTGGTGCGCCGGTAATGTCAGACAGTGTTTTTAATTAGAGTGTGAGAAAGTGTGTACATGCAGCAGATGTACCAGCGAGGAAGGGTATCGCAACCTTAGGGGAATCTGATCCAGCTACACAGATTTTCTAACAGTCAGTGCTCAACTAATGCTCTTTGTGCCTTTTAATCTTTAATGGTTTGTTGTAAAAGCCAAGATCAAATTAAGCCTTTAGGACCAGGCCATTGAGAGCTGGTAATGATATCAGTAACTAAATCATCTCCAGCAGTAATAAAGTATACCATTTGATTAAGCTCTATATTAATGCTAACAATGCACTAATGTTTACTATGTGGTAAGTAAACTGGCAATGTTACTGTAGAATTGAGTTCAGCAACTTTGTGCCATTATTAATCTATAATAGTACTCATAGGGTCATATCATCCTCCCCCGATGTAATATAATAAAACATGGGGGGTTGATATATATATATATGTGTGTGTGTGTGCATATGTATATATATATATATATATATATATATATATATATATATATATATATTGCAAGCGCAATCCTGTGACAGTAACATCCGTTTAGTGGAGAATCTGAAGGAAAGATGCAAGACACGAAAAGCCTCCATTAATTCCTGCTTGTAGTAATTTAATGTCTATATATTTTGAAAGCATTGAATCGCTATAGAAATCGTGATTCGTTTGATTCTTAGTGTTATAAATCGATTACTGTCTGAAATTGATGATTCACAATTCAAAATTCATGTTTCAAGATTGATGCATTGCATCGTCTGGGTTTGTAATCGATGCATCGAGAAAAACAAGTGAATCGTTACACCCCTACTTCTAACTGTCAGAGCTCATAGCCTCATATACAGTAGACAGTGCTTTGGGCATATACATATCTATGGCTTTGGAGTGTAATGCGGTTGTGCTTCAGGAGAACCGAAGATCGAGTCTCAGCTCGAGGACCTTCTGTGAGTAAACAATTCTATTTAAAACAGTAATAATAAATGTTCATAAAAGTAAAATGAGAGGAATGTACATGATGTACTGAGTAATGTCAGGGAAACCACCTCAAATAAGAGCCTTGAGAACATCAGGAGCTGGTTAAGAATACTGGTTAGAAAACTTTTACTATGCATACAAATGCAAATCTTGCAAAGGTTTGGACACACCATGACTATGAAAATGGTAGAGTCACACTGAAGGCATCAAGGGCTATTTGACCAAGAAGGAGAGTGATGGGGTGCTGCGCCAGATGAACTGGCCTCCACAGTCACCGGACCTGAACCCAGTCGAGATGGTTTAGGGGTGCGCTGGACCGCAGACAGAAGGCAAAAAAACAAGTGTTAAGCATCTCTCGGGGAACTCCTTCAAGACTGTTGGAAGACCATTTCAGGTGACTACCTCTTGAAGCTCATCAAGAGAAAGCCAAGAGTGTGCAAAGCAGTAATCAAAGCAAAAGGTGGCTACTTTGAAGAACCTAGAATATGACATATTTTCAGTTTTTTCACACTTTTTTGTTATGTATATAATTCCATATATAATTCCACATGTGTTAATTCATAGTTTTGATGCCTTCAGTGTGAATCTACAATTTTCATAGTCATGAAAATAAAGAAAACTCTTTGAGTGTAATGTAAACAGAGATATGGACTACAATCAGATATTTCTGTTTTTAGACTCCTTTTTAATATTATTTTAAATATAACTTTGTTATAACTTTGTTATAATAACTTTGTTAAATAACAGGAAAAATAGGACACAACTCTTGATGAGAAAAATTAAACCGCGCAAATGTTTCCTCCACAGACAAACTGAGCGAGGCAGACAGTGTCTGAAACCTCCAGAGCTTAACAGCGCCTAACAATTTTGCAACATAAATCTGTGGTGAAGCAGGGAACTGCAGCGTGCTCTAATTGAGAGCCACTGGGGCAGATTTGAGATTGACCCGCTTGTTTTCTTGTTACCTAATGTGAACCTCACTCCACCAACGATATCAATCTGCTTCAGCTATACAGTATGTCTGCATCAGGTCAGTAACTAGTTGACATGTCTGTTTTTTTTTCTGTGTGGAGTAGTGGATCAAAATAAACAAAGTAGGCTATACGTTAAATTCTTTAGTTTCCATTTGTGGAATGTTGGTCCTCTCCTCTTCAATGGCTGTGTGAAGTTGCTGGATATTGGCAGGAACTGGAAAACGCTGTCATATACACCAATCCAGAGAATCCCAAACATGCTCAATGGGTGACATGTTCGGTGAGTATGCTGGCCATGCAAGGACTGGGATGTTTCCAGCTTCCAGGAATTGTGTACAGATCCTTGCAACATGGGGCCGTGCATTATCATGCTGTAACATAAGGTGATGGTCGTGGATGAATGGCACTACAATGGGCCTCAGAATCTTGTCATGAAACCTGTACCTGTGTTCGTTGTCATTAACATTTGCCTTCCCATACCATAAACCCCACCGCCAACATGGGCCCCTCGATCCACAACGATGACATCAACAAACCGCTCACCCACACAACGCCATACACACTGTCTGCCATCTGCCCAGTACAGTAAAAACATGGATTAATCCATGAAGAGAACACCTCTCCAAAAGCTTGTCTCAGCTGATCTTGGAGGTGAAGAAGCTGTATGTGGAGGTCCTGGGCTAGTGTGGTTACGCGTGGTCTGCGGTTGTGAGACCAGTTGGATGTACTGCCAAATTCTCTGAAATGCCTTTGAAGACGGCATATGGTAGAGAAATTAAAATTCAATTCATGGTCAACAGCTCTGGTGGACATTCCTGCAGTCAGCATGCCAATTGCACGCTCCCTCAAAACTTGCAACATCTGTGATATTGTGCTGTGTGATAAAAATCCACATTTTAGAGTGGCCTTTTATTGTGGCCAGCCTAAGGCACACCTATGGAATAATACTGCTTTCTAATCAGCATCTTGATATGCCACACCTGTGAGTTGGACGGATTATCTCAGCAAAGATGAAAGTGCCCACTAACACAGATTTAGACAGTTTTGTGAATGATATTTGAGAGAAATAGGCCTTTTGTGTACATAGAAAAAGTCTTAGATCTTTGAGTTCAGCTCATGAAAAACGGCTGCAAAAACAAGTGTTGCGTTTATAATTTTGTTCATAGTATCAGAGATGTATAAAGTACTAGAGAACCATACTTGAGTAAAAGTACAAGTGCTCTATCAAAAAAGTGACTTGAGTAGAAGTAAAAGTGCTCTTTAAGCACCACACTTAAGTAGAAGTACTAAAGTATTCAACATTTTTTGTACTTAAGTATTGCAAGTAGTCTATTTTAAAATTTACTACTCAAGTACTGAAAGTAAAAGTAGAAGTATTGTGTTATGTAGCTATTAAAGAAAGTAGTCAAAAGTTTGAACATATTGTTTTTACTATTTCAAATGATTAACCTAAAGGACAATCACAATTCCTTTGACTGTAACTTCTTGTAAACAAAAAAACGGTTACTAGGGTTAGTTAGCCCAATTTGCAAAATGATGTCATTAATAACTTACCCTCATGTTGTTTCAAACCCATAAGACATCAGAGGGTCATTTAGAATTTTTTGAAGCATCGAAAATACATTTTGGTCCAAAAATAGCAAAAACTATGACTTTATTCAGCATTGTCTTCTCTTCCGTGTCTGTTGTATGACAGTTAAAAACAAAGCAGTTTGTGATATCTGGTTCGCGAACGAATCATTCGATGTAACCGGATCTTTTTGAAACAGTCCACCAAATCGAACTGAATCGTTTTAAACAGTTCGCGTCTCCAAATACGCATTAATCCACAGATGAATTAAGCTGTTAACTTGTTTAATGTGTCTGACACTCCCTCTGAGTTCAAACAAACCAATATCCCGGAGTAATTCATTGACTCAAACAGTACACTGACTGAACTGATGTGAAGAGAGAACTGAAGATGAACACCGAGCCGAGCCAGATAATGACTCATTCACGAGTCAAGAACCGTTTCTGTCAGACGCGTCCGAATCGTGAACCGAGGAGCTGATGATACTGCGCATGTGTGATTTAGCGTGAAGCAAACCGACACACAGAGCGTCTGGAACCGAACTGATTCTTTTGGTGATTGATTCTGAACTGATTCTGTGTTAATGTTATGAGCCCATGTGCAGTCAACGCCAATGACGCCATTGCATCGAGCGCAAAAGAATTGGTGAACTGTTTTCTTCAACTGGTTTATTGAATCGAACTGTCAGAAAGAACTAACGTTACTGGTCATCCAAAAAATGATGCAACCGGTTCTTGACTCGTGAACGAGTCATTATCTGGCTCGGCTCGGTGTTCATCTCTCTCTTCACAGCAGTTCAGTCAGCACGCGCAGTCTCGCTTGATTCGCTTAATGATGTGCCAGCTTCATCAAACCTGCCATCTACAGTTCTGGCAGTGGTGTAATGGAATGATTCGTAACATTATTATAATTGTAACGAGTAACGATGCAGCACATAAAAAAAATATCGGAGTAAAAGTATTAAACTCAGCGAAAATATGTACCGAAGTAAAAGTTGAAGTAGGAGAAAAAAATAATACTCTAGTAAAGTACAGATACCGCCTTTTAGTACTTAAGTACAGTAGTGAAGTAGTTCTACTTCGTTACTATACATCTCTGCATAGTATATGTATATATGTATATACATACATACATATACACAGACACATATTTATACAACAGTTCGTTCTGGTTCTCATGAGATATTGTACTGGTATCGCTACAGGAATGCCCTTTCACTGTACACTACCCGTATTTCTCATTGCAAGTGCTTTGGCTGGAAGCCCAAATGAAATAAAATGTAAAAAAAAAATATTACTGCTTTTGTGTCACAGAATGTAGTTGTAAGAGTTTTTTTAGGTGAGAATGCACTTTCTAAGACTTCAAATATGTGATTTTTTAATCAAGATAATGTCTTTATTAACAAACGTACAAATTTGTGTCAATGTTTTGTGAGATGCGATGTGAGCTCCAGGTCGTCAGCGGCTGTTCTGAGCTCATGTTTATCTATGTGTGTGTGTGTGTGTGTGTGTGTGTGTGTGTATATATATATATATATATATATATATATATATATATATATATATATATATATATATATATATATACATATGCACACACACACACACACACACACACACTATTTAATTGCTTGTTAACACAAATTGCTAATCAGCCAATCATGTGGCAGCAATGTGGTGAAGCATCAGAATGGGGAAGAAAGGGGATTTAAGTGACTCTGAACGTGGAATGGTTGTTGGTCTCAGATGAGCCGGTCAGTTTAGTATTTTAAAGTTTAGCACAGGCTCACCAAAATTGGACAATAGAGGATTGGAAAAAACGTTGCCTGGTCTGAGTCTCAATTTCTGCTATGATATTCAGGATATTTTCTTGGCACACTTTGGGTCCCTTAGTACCAACTGTGCATCGTTAAAAAACACCACAGCCTACCTGAGTATTATTGCTGACCATGTCCTTTTTTTTTGTGACCACCATGTACCCATCTTCTGATGGCTACTTCCAGCAGGATAATGCACAATGTCACAAAACTCAAATCATCTCTGACTGTTTTTTTTAACATGACAATGATTTCACTTTACTCAAATGACCTCCACAGTCACCAGATCTCTATCCAATAGAGCAGCTTTGGGATGGAATGGGAGATTTGCATCATGGATGTACAGACAAATCTGCTGAAACCGTGTGATACTATCATGTAAATATGGGCCAAAATCTCTGAGGAATGTTTCCAACACCTTATTGAATCTATGCCATGAAGAATTAAGGCAGTTTTTAAGGCAAAAGGGGGTCCAACCTGGTATTAGCAATGTATACCTAATAAAGTGGTCAGTGTGTGTGTGTATATATATATAATTATTTATGCCTGTTGGAAATTTATTTAATCACATTTTATTTAAATATAATTTATACTGAAGATTTATCAAATGTGGAATAACTGTATTTTAGTGTTCCATAATCCTAATAGCTGTCTGTCCTCAAAGTCAGACATGTACAAGCAACAGCAAAGCACCATGGGAGTAATGCTCCAATGGCCTATATCAAACCATCCAGCAATTCACACATTAAACTCTGGATATCTACACGAGAGAACGATTTCATAAGAGTGCCATAAGAGAGCTTCTTATGAAATAGAAGAAAAAGGGAAAAAGACAGTTTTCAGCCTTTTTGTCACTGCCAGATCTTAACGATAAACAGAGAAATCCGCCCACTCATGCCAAGATGGGAGGGGTCCTCCTCCACCTCCTCCTCAGCATCTATGCACCAGACGCCTGCTCTCCCACAGGTCAGCTTTACATTCTTCATTTCCCCCACCCTCTCTCTCAGCGTCTAATGGTGGCTAGATATGTTGAATGCTGGGAGATTGAGTTTGGGCATAGTTGATTACACACACACACACACAACCCAAAATGTGTGAAAGACCGTGATTGAATGTCTCACAGAAATGGGGGTATATAACAAAAAACTGAAACATTTGAAAAACCTACATGAATATTGTAGTAATGTACCGAAATATTGAGGTTTAGCTTGAAAGAATAGCGGCATACCCAATGAGAAATATTTTGCTCTTTCATAGGAGGCTTAATGTAGCACAAGAATATATTTTGTCTCAGATCTGTTACCTAAAGAAAATTGTTAAGCTGCAGTAAATCTTTAGTATTTTATACTGTATTTTCATAGCTGTAGTATAGCTAAGATAATTTTGCCTTGAATTTAATGAGAAATGTTTGAGGTCATACTCACTCATATCAAAAAAAAAAAAAAAGGTTGATAGGCTTTTGAGATCTCTTTAAAAATACATGAGATTACTAGGGTCTTTTCCTCAAAAATTCCTTTAAAAATATATTTTAATACTATACTACAGTTTCTAATTTAAAATCTCTAAAGCACTCCTTACATGTGGAATCTTCTAAATAAATCGGTCATTTAAAAAACACAAAATGTAAAATTATATCTCCATTAATCATCCTCATGTCATTCAAAACCTGTATGACTTTATTTATTCTGTGGAACATAAAATATATTTTAAAGAACATTTTTAATTTAACCTTCACATAAAAAAGTCACACAGGCTTGGAATGGCATGCTGGTGAGAAAATGTTGACAGGGTGATAATTCCTGGGTGAACTTTCCCTTTAAGCTCAATAGTAAAAACTGACCTGGCCATGTCTCTCTCTGTGCATGTGGGCCACAGAGGTCAGTGGGTGAGCCCCTGAACAGTGACAGATGAGTAGAAGCAACAGACAAGGCCACACTGACCTCCAAAGGTGTTGACGGCAACTGTCTCACTCTCTCTCCACAGATTCAACAGGAGGTTTCAAGAATAGACAGTGCTGGAACTGTACAGGTGTCTCTTACACACTTATTCTGGCTCGCACACACATCCTAAAAGACGGCCTCTCAGGTTATCAGCTAGAAACATGACCAAAAGCAATGGCTCCCCTTTGAAACTCATGAAAAATAAATCTTATTCAATTATGCTAAAGTGATAAAATTAGGTAGTAATGAAATGTTTTTTTGATAAAAGTACCAGGGTACCAATTACCATGTTACATACTGCCAACCTTGTTTCACTTTTTTTTCTCTCTCTCTGGATCCGGAAACACTTACATAACATTTGATCACTGTTTCGTAAAGGTCCATCAAAAGATAAGCTCAAATATACCAATTTCAAAAAGAATTTCAATCACTTGAAAGAAAGAAAATGTTGATGACCATAATACAACACTTTGGGTTAAAAAAAATCGTACCTTCAGCAAAAGCTTTTGCCTCAGAAAAATTTTATTTTAGCAACCCATTAACACCAACCTTCAAGATTTCAAAGGCAGCGTTAAAAGTGTGAATTGAGATTTTAATTGGATTACCTGTATGTCTTTTGTCCCTGACCTTTATCTCTAGGGAAATAAAAACATTTCTCAAAGCTCTCTGCGTTAGAGCAAATATGCGCCATTAGAGGAAACAGGATCAATGTCAGTGAACAGCAGGTGAGAAATGGCACTATTCATCATTTTAAGGTGATAAGGGATGTACTACAGCACTCTGCCTTTTCCAAAGTCAGCATAGACTATACGCAAAAATGGTCAGTTTTCTAGAAGACAATGCACGCATTTTACATACTAAAATGTTCTCTACTAAAACGTAATTTAGACGCATTAGTTGTCTTAACTGCAGAGCAAGTTTAATAACATCAGATACTGACTGACTGCAATACGATTTGATGATATACTTCAGCAGTTTGATTTAGAGATGAGATTATTTCAGCTATCTGTCACATACAGCCATATCCACTGTAAAAAGACTGTTGAAAATGTCTTGAGTACAGGAGGTGGAGAAAAACAAAAGGTGTGAGACAATATGTATGCAAATGATCCGGGCAGAAGTTCCCATGGGGAATGAGGATATATATCAGTTATGATTTATGGAAATTCATCAGCCAGTTATATAATTTAATTGAGTAAACATATAGAAAAAAATGACAGGCGCTTTTTAAATAAAGACATGCATTTCTTCACGTAAAATCTGCCTCTCCAATAGACCGAGATTATTTTGCCATATATAAGAGACACTAAAGAAAATTCTTCATATAATTCTTCATAATAAATAATTCCACTGGTACTCAGGTTTATGAAAAAATATATACACCACACAATGCTAAACAATCACTCTATGGATTACATGCTGACTGCAAAATATTACTCTTTTAACAATTTTTCAGTAAATTTGCCCATTTTTATGCACTTGTCTCACCATTCAGCGAGCAATACAATATTGTCCCTTCATGGGATCCGTGTTCTCTTTTGGAACCCACTGGCAAGCTCATCATTAATCGATACACTCATCCCTCTGTAACACTATATTCTTCCAGCAGCAAAGAAAAGTATCCCTTCTTGTGTTTCCTATTTTAATAAACTGCGATTTTAATGGGATTATCTGTGGTGGATTGCTGCACCAGAACAGATGTCCGTCGTGTGTCATTCCAATGGCATCGACTGAATAAATCTGGACTGCCAATTCTCTGAATCCTTGGAGAGAATTGGATTTTCAGGCACAATGTTTACATTCATCTCTAATAAGGGTGCCTATTCATGCATGCAACTGCAATACAACTTATATATGAATGCAACACGAAACACAAAAGGACAACAAATCACAACTGATTATTCTTATTCATTACAAACCCGAAATTCAGTTTAAGTGGACCTTAAAAGCTGTATATCCCAATTTTTTAAGATATAAAATTCATACGTATATGCTAACTTGCATAGAGTACAACAAGGATATCCTATAGACAATGATTTCCCACAACCAAATGAGGGTGTGCATTAGCGAAAGAAGCAACAAATAGGGATATGCTATACAACAGGACAGTAATATTGTTTGGACAGAGTGAGCACTGAATGTGTAGCAAAGGGAAACATACAGGAAATGTTGGGGCTTATCTTTCTCTAAAGAAATTCAATATATATATATATATATATATATATATATATATATATATATATATATATATATATATATATATATATATATATATATATATGGCTTTGAAACAGAGGTGGGTAAATAATGAATTTTCATTTGTGGGTGAACTATTTCTTGAATAAACAAAACAAACACACTATTACATAACCTCTCTATTTACATTTCTGCTTCAGGTATTGAGAGCTCATTATAATTTCTTCAAACACAATCTAGAATAGAATAATCTCACAGTCCCACTGTCAACAGAGTTAGAAACCTTTAAATGCCCAGTCCCCTTGTCGTACATAGCACAGTCAGGTCAAGCACTACAGCAGTTTGTAAAGGTCTACATGAAGTGCATGCCCCAAATGACTTAATTAGACACAGCACAACAAAAGCAGCAATGCAGCAAAGTGCAGCAGACGGTGACAGCAACCACACGGCCCGCGCATTTGTTCTGACAATACGGCGCGTTTCCTCTGCTGCCACACAAGCTACACAATTAAACCAGCCACGCAGTGAGCATGTGCTAATTCAGGCTCTAAAGCTCCAACCCGAAGCCAAAGCGCATAGCCCTAGGAACATCAAGTAATGAGATAGCTTCCTTTTTCCCTGCTATTCTTGACAGAATGGTACGGATGGCAGGGGAAGGGTGTAAAGAAAGAGGAGGATTGGAAATCAGATTCCGCTTTCTCTTCTCCTTTTCCCTCACCCTCTAGCTCCTCTTGTTCTGAAGGCACTAGCCCACCATTCTCTATCCAATTTTAATGAAGTGGGTCTCACTACGATGCTGGTGAAAATTGCCTTTTGGTCTCTGCATGTGAACATGAGTGTGTGTAAGAGAGAGTGCCCAGAGCCCTTGAGGCCTTTTAATCTCTAAATGTGTGCGTTTGTGTGTGTATGACGGTGTGATTTATGGTGCACATGCTCGTGGCATCATCAAGAAACACAAATGTTCACATCACAAGACACCTGACAGCACTCTTTGAACTAATTTCATACACACAATATGCATCAGAGAGGCTTGTCACACTAGTTTGGAAAACAAGAATCTGTTCTTATGCAGAACCAGGTCTACTTTAATAAAAAAAAAAAAAGAAAGAAAGTGAAACTAATAAATAAAACTAAAGCAATCTTCTACTTATTCTGTGGTGCAGCAACTTTGCAACTGAATCTAAAGCATGAAACAGACTGTTTAAAGCAATATAAAAATTAAGGTGACTTAAAAATAATCATTAATGGAACTGCAACAATTATTTACCATTCGTATCCCTTGCTGTCAAATTTCAGCAATCCATACCAATACAAGTAAAATACATATCATTTAAATAATTATTCTAAATACCACAGCAAAAACTAATATGAAACTAAACAATTGTCTTATTTAAATGAGCAATATCACATTACACAACCATATGCCATGGCTACGAGTGTGATATTGCGTTTATACAACAGTTTGACTGCATGAGTGTGTAAATATATAAGAAATAACAATGAAGTGTCTTTTTTAAGAAACCCTTTTTTGTGTGGAACTACTTCCTTCTGCCATGGATTCAAATCTCAGTTTGACAGTTTAACAGTTGAGATCAAGCCTCTGTTACTAATTCGAAAATATTACTTTAAGGAAAGCTATATATTTTGTCATACTATTCTTTCACCTGTTAAAGGGGTGCTATTACAGTATGAACTTTTACAAAGTCTTGATTTTGTTTTGGTGGTGTACTAGAACTTGCTTTCATGCTTAGTGGTTCGAAAAACACATTCTTTTTCACATAATTGACGTTATTAAAATACTTTTCTCCCCAGCCTGGCACAAACGGCTCAGTTAATTCCGGGTTTGATGCAGGCCCGCCTTACAAACAACTAAATGTGTTATGATTGGTTAGCTGTCCCAGTGCATTGTGAGTGGCAAACAGCTTAGATGGTGTTTCGGTTCTGCCATGCCTCTTGCCAAAGCAGCAAGTTCTGTCTGCTCTGGTTTAAAAAAAAAAAGGCCCAGCCCAAAGCTCTACAAATATCTGTCAGCAAGGCACCCCGAACCAGCACTCACGAGGACAAAACACTTCTAGTTGAGTGAGCTCACAACCTGAATGGGAAGGGCACACACCGTGCCTGATAAACCAGCAGGCCTGGGATGTGAATGGCATGAAGTGACCTCAGAACCTTCTGACTCCAAAGGAAGCGATGGCAGGCAAGTTGTGACATCTGACGGGAGTACAGACCACCTTGTTGGTTAATGCACGCAACGGTCGCTGTGTTGTCCGTTCAGACCAGCACATGCTTGCCTTGTAAGCACCCTTTGAGACGGTTCAAGGCAAGGCGCATTGCTAACAATTCTAGGCAGCTGGTATGCCAGTGTAGACAGGGGGCCGTCCATACCCCTGACACTGCATGCCTGTTGTACATGGCCCCCCAGTGGAGGCATCCGAGTAAACCACAGTATGCCTGGATGCCTGGAGACCTGTTCTAGGGGCACTCCTGCCCAGAGAAACGTAAGATCTGACCATGGGGTGAAAGTTTGGCAACAGGCCGGTGTAACTTAGACCCGAGTCCGCCGGACTGCCATGCCCACCTCGGGACTTGGCCATGAAGCCAGTGCTGAAGCTGTCTCATATGCGATAGCCCAAGCGGTGTAAGTGCCACTGCACCTGCCATAGTCTCAGCCTCAGACGTCATGCCAATGGACCGTTGTCTAAACGTCTGATGCATATGGGACCCAAAAGTGGAAACACTTCAGGAGTGTCTAGTTTGTCTTTAGATTTGTTGAATTATATAGGATTTCTGAGAGACGTGTATGTCGCATTCTTTAACATTCCACCTGGAAACAAAGATGACATGCTGCCAAACTCCCCCATGAAAGTAATATTTACAACTGTGATGACAAGCAGTTATCAGGATCAACTAAACGCTAGGTTTTCAAAAGTATGTGAAATATTTAAAGTTTGCAGCATAGTATCTTTAAAATACGTCAGAGAGTTTTACACATTGGCCTGTTAATGTGGTGACATTTGCACACCCCGAAACATGCCAATTGGCTCGTTTAGTTGGAGTAGTAGTAGATTGGTCTTTCGAAATGATATCCCAATTCCTTGTGACATCAAGAGTGACCAACTGAAAGGGAACTATAGAGACATCAGAGTCAGCGGCAAATTCCAGAAGATCTGGCCGAGGTAAGGCTGCTCTCAGCAGGTTCATGAGCGCTGAATGGCCACTGATGCCCTGGAGCTCATACTGTATCTCCAAAAAATGTCCAAGCTAATTTTCAAATAGACGTTAGCTTTATCTTAAAACTACATTCCATGGCACAAAAATAATATACATTTTAAAACTACAGTGGATTTGGGCATCCACCATGACACTCACTGTGAAAAATACCGCAAGCGGAGTATTTTTAGCCAATAAGATTCAAGGACCAGATAGAACTGTTGTATAAAAAGTTATTAATTACATTTTAAACATTTTTCTATTAATTTCAAGAGGGATACACATTTAAACAAACACACAGACTCACACGTATGAAAGAGGACATTGTGGCCATCTTGCAAGTGATACTGCTTAAAACTTGATAATTTTCTCTCATTAATAATGACAGGGTTACTGATTGGTCTCTAGCCTAATCGGTAGGCCAAACGTCCACACCTAGCAACTGTAACTGACGCTAATGGATTCAACACCATGCCTTGGGTAAAACTGTGTTGTGATTACAGACATGAAAACTAGATCCCTTAAAATAATGTTGATGGCCCTCTGATTTTCACAGCAAGCAATCTCATATGTTCAATAAAAATAACCTGTGCACCAAAAAGACCATGAGCAACTCCGACATAAATATGTAACGACTGATTTGATGTACAAAAGAAAAGAAAATCTTGACCAAAACATTTATCTTGTGCTGTCTATATGAATACATCAATTATTTTTCAAGCACCTCTCTTTGTATAAAACGTTAATCTAAAATCATAAATAGACTGTCCATTAGCTCAATTTGAATATATTCAGAATTCCAGGTGTGATTTATACTTTTACCTGAGCTGATTTATTATAGAAAGTAGGTCATTTGTTCATCTGCTTAAAATGCAGATCCAACTAAAGTAGCATACTTTGTCCAGTCAGATGTGATAGATGCCTCATTGTTAACAATCCTTGCTGTTGATACAAAACATTCAGGTTTGATTCTTGATATCCTTGATTACATTTCAGAAATAGGAGTGTATTCTCAGGGCCGTAGCTAGTGGGGTGAAAAGTGGTAAGGATTATAGGGGCCCACGGCTGAGGAGTGGCCCCCGGCGATCTCAACCATCTGGCTGAGGCCAGCCTAAAAAGACTGCTGCGTGTCGTCATTAAAGCTTATGATTTTCACATGTTTTTAAGCCTTGCTACTTTTCAATTTAAACATTCAAAAAAGTTTAAATCATTTAAACACAAGACGCGGAAAAGCTCAACTGAGTAGCTGGTTACTCGCGCGGTGTGTTCGGTGTGACGCAGAGAGCCAAGTCTGACAGACAGCAACATTGAACCGAGCTCTCCTTTGCGAAGTTCTTCTCGAAGTTCCTCCTGCACCTGAATGAACAAATACAAATCACTGTTTAAACAAACAGAAAAGAATGTGAAAAAGCCCAATTCAGCACCCTTAAAATTCAGAAATTGATTTTTAAATTCAGTTCTGAACAATGCATAACCCCAAGGGCCTTATATGCAAATTAAGACATTAGAAGAAATGCAGTATCAACTAGATGTTGTTTACTTACAGTATCTAACCTGTATGCCAGTAAAACAATTTCTTTTTTTTCGGAGGGCTCTTTAATGCATGAAATTTATTTTATTTTTCCCTGTCTGCTGCCTTTCACATCAAAACCTGAGTAATATTCAAGTAATTAGAAAAGCTGCAAACATATTCTTAGCTAACTAGAAATCACCTTCTTGCTAATAGTGGTAACAAGCCCATGGCTTCACTCAATAAGCCACTAGCAAACAGATGGGTGGCTAAAACCCGGAAAGTAATGTAGTGAATTCAGTAGAAGTACTTCAATTACCATTGGGCTAATATTGCTGTAGAGACGGAGCCCGAGTGGTTTGAGCTATACTTTGCTGCTGAGGGGGGTGATTTATTGTTGCTTGTGTGTTTGAGACAGTGAGGAAGGGAGGTAATCAGCAAGGAGCTGTAGTTTAATGTTGTTTCAGGGTCACGGTGCACTTTGCACTCAGCTCTTGAATAAAATATGTTCTTGTTCCTCTGTAACATACTGTCTCTTTGTCCTCCATAAGAGTTGTTAACATTAAAATGTGTTGCAAGTAAAGACCCTTGCCAAAGATCAAGGTGGTGATGGGTGGGTAACCAAGGCACTCGTGTGTTAACAGAAAGAAATTGCACAAAAAGGTTATGACAGGTGTCATAATCTCTTTTCAAGAAAACAAGAAGATTCTGAGTTTATTTAGAAAGTTTGTAGGTCCCTGGATCAATGTCAAGAATGGATGAAATATTCCGATATCATCACCAAAATCGTACATACCTGTTTTACCATTAACAACATAGCCTATCTGTGAAGAATACACTAAAATTGTTGCACAGGAACTGCCCTTGTTACCCCCATCTAAAATCTAATCACAAGAGAGCAAGCAGTGCCCTTGTTCTTTTGAGTGATGGCATTAAATGGAAATGATCTTATTAGCAACGCTCTAATGTGTTCCCAAGATCCCCGATGGTGAATTTGAATTGACTGATGGCATCAATATTTAATTTATTCAAATGTGACACCACGTCACCTTTCACATGCACTGGCACCTCTCTTATTTGTCTGTTTGCAGATTGTGGATATGAGCAAGTGATTCTTGCACACAAATTAATTCCACTAATAGACCAAATGAGACCGTACAACTTGATCAGTCTAGCTCATTTATAAGTTGACCTGCCTCTCTCAGTTTTAGACGTGTTCAGCATTAATTTACCAGACCCAATATGACTGAAACGTTAAAGGGGGGGGTGAAATGCTATTTCATGCATACTGAGTTTTTTACACTGTTAAAGAGTTGGATTCCCATGCTAAACATGGACAAAGTTTCAAAAATTAAGTTGTACGTTTGAAGGAGTATTTTTGTTCCCAAAATACTCCTTACGGTTTGTCACAAGTTTCGGAAAGTATTTTTCGAGTATGGGTCTGTGTGAGCACTGAGAGGCTGAGCACAGACATTCATTCACTGATCAGAGCGAGAGCGTCGCGAAATGTCACAAAAGGAGTGTGTTTTTGGTTGCCAGGGCAAGACAACCCTGCACAGATTACCAAAACAAAAAACAGCATTAGGGGACCAGTGGATGGAATTTATTTTTACTGAGCATCAACGGAGTTGTGCAAGTGTTTTTGTTTGTTCCCTGCATTTCGAAGATGCTTGTTTTACAAACAAGGCCCAGTTTGATGACGGATTTGCGTATCGTTTATTTCTTAAGGATGATGCAATCCCAACGAAAAAGGGTCACGATCGTGTGTTGGAAAACTGCTTCAAATATCTCTGCCTCCTTGTTTGTGCGTCTGCCTCCCATGCCGGAGACCCGGGTTCGAGCCCCGCTTGGAGCGAGTCGTTGCTGCTGCTGCTCTCGTTCAGTTTCAGCCTTGGGATCTGATTCTGGATCATAAATATACGCTGAATCTGACTGTTAGCCATGGTTTGTTTTGGATGTTTTTTTCTTCACGGTAATGTGACAGCTTCCAAACACTCTCAACACAAAAGCCTACTGGCGCTCGTGATTCTTTAGCTCCGCCCACACGTCACGCCTCCAGCCGGTCGTGTTTTTTCGGGAAAAATTGGTACAGACTATCTTTCTCTTATGAATATAATAAAACTAAAGACTTTTTGGAGTTATGAAGGATGCAGTACTACTCTGTAGGTACTCAAGATTAACAGGATATTGAGTGAAAACGAGCATTTTTTTATTTATCCGTGCCATATTATATACGGCATCAAAACCTCATCCGAATTGCCTAAAGGACATGTCTCTTGACATACCCAACATAACGTTCACAAGCACAGACACAAACACAAAGCTGAGGTCATTTCAACTCCTCTCTGAGCATCAGGTAAACTGCACTTGGCAGTGTTAAGACAACACGTGGTTAAGAGAGAGACCCTGTGAGTGAGTTATTCTTTATTTGCCAAATAGTTGTTCTTATATATCCCAAATCTGACACAAATCTTCCAGCATAAACAGGAACAAAGACTATCCATTTTATGGCCAGTGTCAGGGAAAACTGTGCAGACAATATACAAAACATACATAGCTGTGTGAATGTTTGTGTGTGAGTTTGCATGTTTAATAATTTTATAAGAAAATAAGATGCTAGCCTTTGGATCATTAATGTATCTGTGAGGTAGGCATTATCTATTACCAATTATTATTATTATTATTATTATTATTATTATTATTATTATTAATTAGCTACTTATTGAAAAGCATTGTAGAAACCTAGTTACTGAGTGGATTTGTTTAAGAGCAGATTCATCTACACTTATTGCACAGGTCTAATGGCTTCTCAAAATAATCATTACAGTTGTTTGCAACCAACTTCACACAACAGTAAGGCCCAATCCCAATTCTATTTTATACCCCTTCCCCTGAAAATATTCCACTGAGGATTGGGACATGACTACCATGACGTCACATGCCATCATTCGTCATCTAGCTCTTACAATACCTACATATGCTGGTGTGCATTAGTGCCTTTTATTATCGTTCTGTATTAATGAGCTGCTTACTGACACATATGACATGACACATATCGGAAATTGCGCAGTTCACACATCCAGGAGAAAATAAACTTGTCAACGCTGCCCCACGACTTTTATTAAGTACAGATTAAATACTGAATCGCTACATCATATTTTCCAGCAACAAGAGGATACAATCGCTGTTTTTAAGTAAACCCAAAGGATAAACGCACAGACGCGAATACACGCAACTTCCATTTCTCTCTCTCTCTCTTTCTCTCTCTTTCTCTCTCTCTCTCTCTCTCTCTCTCTCTCGAATAGGCAATATACGAGAAAATGGTTTAGCGATTTCTAATTATTGGGAGGATTAGCCCCCATCAATGTCTATGGGAGTTATTGCCCTGATCAGACATATGCTGTGGCACATCATGCATTATGTAATGATATAACGTTAGCAAATATTAGCGATTTTTTGCAAACATTTCTTTAAGTAAGATGACCATTAATATGAACTCACAATTGAATGTAACATAAAACAAATTATAACTTTTCGTTAAAATTTTTAATTACCAAAAAAGCTTACATTTATGTTGCCGAGTTAATTCATACCCCTTTGTTTAAGTTGTGGTCCCGAAAAATCTTCATTTGAAGGGCAATCTAGCCCTTCCCCTCACCCCTACCCCTCCAACCAAAAGAGAATCGAGACACCCCGAGGAAAGGGGAAGGGCTAAGGGGTAGAATTGGGATTGGGCCTAATTCAGACTGGATTTTACTTTAAAAGACTCCAACAAATAATTTACTGAGATTCTCCAATCAAGGGCTTTCTACTCCAAATGATTTTTGCCATTTAAACGCTCTAAGCTGATATTGAAAGAATCTTTTATTGCTGCTTTTCAGGAATGAACACATAAAGGCAGATGGATGGAAAGTTGGACAAATGGACATACAGGCAGACAGGTAGAACAACAGAGCAACTGATAGAATAACCAACTGACAGAACAATAGATAGAAGATGGATGCAGATAAAATAACAGAAGAGCTGCAGATAGAACAACAGATAGACAGCATTACAGATAGACAAAATGATAGACAGTACGTCAGACAGACAATGACAGAATGACAAATAGATAGAATGAGAGATAGACAGTAGTACAGAATGGCAAGATAGAACAATAGAACAACAGATAGATTGACTGACAGAATGATCAGCTGACAGAACAACAGATAGATAGATCGATAGATACAGAATGTGCAGTGAGCAGAAATTGATGCAAATTTCTGGAAGTCACATCTCAGCCATATTTGATGCCAGGCACAGCAATCTATTGCCCAGCAGGCTCGAAGTCACTGGGCAGAGGTTTGGAACATGAGGCAGCACTACAAGGGCAGGGCTCCTCAGGAGTGCAGACACTTGCCAAAAAAGATGCCAAAACTGCAATTTCTGAAGGAGTCATTGTGACACCCCATCTGCACAAGCTGTGTGTTTACATCAGATTATTACCAAGTCATCACTGTTGTTCAAAACAAAACGTGCAATCATCCAGACTTCTAGACTTAACATGATGCAGTCACTTGTTATCCCTTAAAAGCGGTATTTACCAAAACAGCATTTATTCAGCATTCAAAGTAACATTTACTTAGTGGCTTGTTTACCACACACAACTTCACCCAGAAGACTAGATGCATTCCAATACCTCTTTGGCACAAGCAACAACAGCAGGTTGGAGAGGAAAGCAGAGCTGTTGCTGAAAGCAGTATCTGGGATTGGGGATTTTCTCAGCTCAAGAAAGAGACATCAGCGATGCACATTCCATCCTCAGCTGCCGCTTGTCAGTATTTAAAGGTTCAGGATCAGTCCAAAAGATGTGACAGCTATACAATGAAGGCTACAAGCGTGAGATGATTAGAAAGTACAGTGAACATCTCAATGAACCTGTTGTCTGTGGGTTTTTTTTTCTTTCTAATAATGCTGCTGTGAAAAGACCATAAGGATTTTCCATGCTAGCCAAAGGGCCTTTCACAACGAAGTAACTTTATCAATGTACCAGAACTAATTGTGGAACTACCCACTTTTTGACGTTTTCGTTCTTTCAAACACTTTACGTATACATCGACATTCCATGTCCATTATTGTGAATGGAGCTCTGATCACAACGTCCTCCATCCTCCTGTTGTTAAAATAGTTCTTTGTTTCTATTGTTGAACGCTATATATTCAGACACACACACAAACACACACACACATACAAATATATACATATATATATATATATATACATACATATATATATATATATATATATACATATACATATATATATACATATATATATATATATATATATATATATATATATATATATATATATATATATATATATATGTGTGTGTGTGTGTGTGTGTGTGTGTGTGTGTGTGTGTGTGTGTGTGTGTATATAGATAGATATATATATTTTTTTTTTTTACATTGCCCAAAATGAAAGCACAGTCATGGCTTAGTTGTACTACTGCATTGCGTAAAATTGTCTGTTATCCTGTTCGAGATATTCATCCACTGACAGCATCACATTCAGATATAACAGTTTCCAACCATTCCCAAAGCACTAGCTTACTGACACAGTACAACAGGCTTGCATTACTAAGCTATTATCATGTCAAAGTTTGACTTCTTTCCCTTGCACAGACAACCTTAGACAGAATTATGTCATATGTGCAAGTATAGAGTACAGCACAGACTGGAGTTTCAGTCGGAGCCTTTTTTTATTCCCTTCGGTGGCCTACTAAGTAATAGTGACAGTTATTATGGCAGGCTGTTATGTTTCATTACTATCAGTTAAGCTGCCAAAAACACTTAAAGGAGACAGCCGTCTCTCTTTTCTCTTCATAACACTGATATACTGAGGGGGGTGTCTATTATGCCCCATTACTCTCTTCTAGCAACTGACAACTTCAGGGCGTCTTTGTGTTTTTGCAAAACTGAGATAGAGAATAAAAACTTACAAAGGGAATAACACTGGGTACTTCGTTTGGTCAAGGTGGTCTGAGCAAATTGTCATTACTGGCTTTGATTGCATTTTAAAGTGGACATTTAATACATTTAAAGGAACTGTTCAATCAAAATGAAAACTCAGTGATTGATGTCTGAAATTTTAAATGTACAAATATACCCACACAAACAGGATGACAGAGAGAAATCCACAGAATCACGACATCAGTTGAACATGATATTGAGCTAATGTTGATTTTGTGACAATCAGTACATCACACTACATTGAACTGACAAATTGTGAAGATGGTGTCCTTGTTCTGCCTGTACAAAACTGAAAAAGCAAACATATTCAGCTGCCCAAAAAAAGAAGAAGAAGAATTTGTGTCTGAATAACAATGCTAGTAAGAAAAGGAGCACAAGGTTTAATGTAAAATGAAATTCTGAACTCAGTGACCAGTGATGGAGTAAAGTGAGGGATTTTTTTTTAAAGGTTTCTAAAGTGTTGCCAGATTACATGCATTATTTATTTAAAATGCACAAAATGTCCTTACAACCTGACAAATATTACTGAAGTAGGTGTAAATAGCTCTGAAATCAAATATGTCTCTGTGAGAATAGCATAAAAAGTGAGGAAATCACATTCATCATCACAGGCATTTTTTTAAGTTTGTTTTAGGTCTGTAAAAAAAGTGTGGATGAGTGGAATTTTTTATTTTTTTTTTGCATGGTTTTCTTTCTTCTGCTAAATATTATTTTTGTTTGTAATAATATTTTACTTCATTACTATTTCTAGTTTATTTCTTGATCAAATAAATGCAGCCTGTAACTAAAAGAGACCCACATTTTTTAATGGTAGTGTATGTACAGTAGAATGTACTGTATTGAGTTCATTAAGTTCATCAAGAAAGACAATGGTGAAAATTCCATGTAATTTCATTATTTCTTCCAAAAAAAAAAATCCATACAAGTGGCACAATAATGAAACCTAAAGAATGTCAATACAGTAAGGTGCTCAGACTTAAGATTTACTTGACTTAAAGTGTGTGGCTGTATTAGGTAGTCCTACGGTTTCCCAGCACACAATTACTCTGTAAGCCAGTAGAGGTGTCGGTTCTTCGCCTTAACCATTTGCTGTGTGGCCATTTTTAACCATTTGCTATTTCGCTTCACTCCCTCTGGATAAACTTAATGGTACAAAGTCATATACTCTACTGGAGAGAGTAGAGGAAGGCTAAGCACATGTGTAAATGGAAGATTATTGCATGCATATTTTCCTGGAAATTTGCTTTCCAATAGATGCAGTGCATATACAAAATGAAACGGAAATATTTTCACATTCTTTCACAACTTTCTTACACTACTTGATCAGCATGGTTTCCCAAGTGTCAGAAGGCCCACAGGCTTTTGACTAAACCTGGAAAAAAAAGTTAATTCAATAAGCCATGCCTCAATGACAGTAGAATCAGCTCCCTCATAATTACTAGAGATTGTCTTTTTAATCAGGCTTTAAGTGAAAGCTACATATATAGTGATTAAAAGCAGTAGTATACTATACGTATTCATACATCACTTTCGTCTTACACTCATGTTTACACTGCAGAATCACTAACTAGTTTGACCACTTCTCTGAGATCAGCGTGTATATTGAGCAGCATACTGTATAAACCAATCAACAGCATCCAAAGCTCTAAGAGAATTCATCAAGCAGAAACTTTACATTGTACGTTCAGCAAGTCTACAGGAGCCAATGTGTAATTATAAAATGTTCAATAAACACATGGTTTACTGTAGAGTAAATCATTCTGTCATCATTTACTCACATTGATAGAAAATTATTTGACCTTATCATTTTTGGAACACAAAAGGAGACATTTTAAAATGATGTATTTGGTCACTTTTTTTCATGCTTACAATCAAAGTAGATAAAAACAATGAAAACAAACAAAGGACTTGGAACAAAACGGAGTGAGTAAGTAATGATAGAAATCAGCTCCAACATCTAATGCAGACAAATGCTGGCAAGATCATACTTGACTTAATTTGGTAGTTCTATATGATGTCCGATGCTGCAATCATTTTGTTATTATATTGCTCTCCCTAATGAGCACAAATGTTTGTGTCAAAACTCTAATTAGACCATCATCAATACTCTTTGCAGAAATCAATCAGTTTTGTTCTTGAAAGAGCCTATTTTTCTTTATCCAAACACTTAAAAGAATGCAGGATATTTCAAAAGGACAACACTATCAAAAGGATGATATACTGTATTATTGCCTGAGAAAACACTGTTTACAGCAAATATTAAATGGATAGTTTGCCCCAAAAAGTTTCATAATTTCCTCACCTTCATATTCTTCCAAACCTGTATGACTTTCTTTCATCTGTGGGACATTAAAGAAGATATTTCGAGATATGCCTCAATAGTCAATGTTAACCAAAAATAGTTTGGTTGCCAAAACAAAATATCTTCTTTTATGTTCTCCAAAAGAGAGTCATAGTAAAGTAAAGTTTCTTAAGCTCACTGCAAAATGACCAGTGAATAGCAACATTGACATTTATACAATTGCATTTTACCAGGCAACCTCTTTTTTTACATGCCAGAATTATGTCTCATATCATTCAGTAATCTTTTTTGTATATCCGTAACACGGTAAATTCAAATCAGAATTTCATGTCTACTTATTAATATGTTTGATAAATGTATTGAGCAGTATAATGTACAGTACAGCCAGCTGGTCATAAACTTCCAAGCGGCTGTCAGTATCTTTAAATCTAATAAGTGAATAACAAAACCGCCATCACTGATAGACTGTTTTGATTCTGCCTTATTCTTTCTAAGGGTTTGCATTTGTATCCTGTTCAACCAGACCTGCTTACAGTAAAATGATAGTTTGCATATTACCATTCTGATTATAAATTTTACTCCACTACACTGTACATGAATGAAAAATGCTTGCATATGAGTGTAAGTTGCAGGGCATTTTTATAGTAGATTAATGGGTGCAAATGAATATGCTAAATTTGTCCAAATTGAGGAGTGACATGCCAGACGCAACCATGAATCAAAGCCTCTAGAACATTATTGGGTATTTCAGCTGCCAGCTACACATTCAAAACCATTTAGATGCTTTTCATGAGCAACTATCAGCATCAAACCCTTCCCCTCTGCCAAATAAACAAACAAAACTAACATGCTCAATCATCACACAGAGTAAACCATCTGGAACTGAGGAAACCACTCTGAACCACCCCAATTCAAATCATCATCTAAAAACTTGACCTTGAATATAATTATACAGTGTCAGGAGATTATAAACATTATACCCGCTTTAAAAAACAGTGGTTAATGGGCTTCAAAGAGGTTGTGGTGCAGTTTTGACATGTATAATCAAGACTTTGCAGTAGCATCTTTGAGTTGTGTGATCAAGACCTCCTGCTTCAAAATGATCTCTCCTCAAATGCAACCGGGGAGCACTGTGAATGCTAATCAAAACACATTAATGAATTCTAATAGGCCAGAGGTGTCATTTGGGTATTCAATTACCCCCAGACTATCTCTAATTGAGGGCATGTGAACATCTATTAAAGTAGCCATGTTCCCGGCAACTCTGGAGTGGAACTTTAATGAACAACATGACAAATGTATCACACACCGAAATGCAGAAGTATGGACAGCTTAAAAAGGGCTCAAAACAAAAACTGTGAAAACATGCTGGGAATCATATCAGTAATGGTTTTAAACCAGGCTGGTGGAAAAATGTATTAAAAAAAAAACATGTCGCCATGTGGCTAATTCTGAAAATTTGCTAATCATAACCCAGTTCGCCAACAATTATCATGGTAACTTTGTTCACAATCCCCCATAAAAAAAAGCCTGAGACATTTTGTATTGTTACGCTCAATTATTTCCCATTTATTAGTTAAAAAAAGAACAAAAAGTGTACCAATAAAAAGCAGATGATTCCATAAATGATTATCAAAAGGCAAAAACAGTTACAAATATTGTATTCCTGTGATTCTGTACTACAGCCAATTAATTTATATGATTAAATAAATAATCAAATAATTCACAATTAATCACATGTAAGCAATAGTTGCTTAGAAAATCTCCAAATAAGGAATTTCAAGCTTCTCAAATATTTTTTTCTGTTATACAAACAAAAAACACACAATGAAAGATTATTTCTACAGTAAAATATTAATATTAATATGGTTACAAAATTGTTAAGAGATATATATGCCAACACACCAACATTTCCAAATGTTTTGTATTTCTCTTTTTTTTAAAGCAACAGCTAATTCCAGGAATTACATTTTATACCATTAATGATCACAATTTAAAATGTATGCACACTATGCAAATTTTTAGATAACAGAGTCCTTATTATGAAGCTTACGTACAGATCGGTAAATTTACGGAGCCCCGCACATGACATGCAGGAAAAAATATAGGGCTAAATCGTGTGCATGATTTACTAATTCGTTCCCTCAATTTACTAAAACGTGCACAAAATTTCTATAGCGTTCCCTCAATTTACTATTGCGTTCACTCGATTTATACATTGTGCGCACGATTTACTAATTCGTTCCCTCGATTTGCTAAATCGTCTGCACGATTTAGCAAATCGAGTGAACGCAATAGTAAATTGAGGGAACGCAAATGTAATCATGTGCACGTATTTGTAAATTGAGGGAACGAATTTGTAAAACGTGTACAATTTTTTTTTCTTGCATGTCATGTGCAGTGCTCTGAAGTAAATTACATTATAATATTATGTTTTATATAATTAATTAACTAAATCATATTTTAATTAAACTGACAGCTCTAGTGTCTATATGTGCATTCATGTGTACTTCTTACAGACAGCATGGATGGAATCACTAGTTTCGTAATGTATATCTTAAATGCTCAGGCGGATATACACCCTGCTATTTCCCTCAATGCCCCCCTCTGAGTAATGATAGTGTGTGTGGCACTGAGAGTGATGGCTCAATAACAGACCTACAGAGAACGGCACTCTGAAGTGAATCACTCTCACATGAAACAGTCTTAAGAATTATCTCAAGCATCTGACAGCGCATGGCTCCCGAGCAACAGTTATTTTGAGTGCAGTGCAGGTTATTCTGGTTTATACGGTGATAAACTGCCCAAGAATATGCTTTGTTGTAGCTTAAACTGTGCGGATGGGAAAACTAAATGCTAATATTGTGTAGGGCAATAAAGAGAGAGAAAGCAAAATAGTTCAGCGTACATATGTTATGCCAAGTACCTTCTGGATAGAAAGCAGGCATATCAAACTGTGAAAAGGAACTTCATTGTACAAAAATCATTGTACAATACTGGCTGCTAGTATTTAAAAACAATTAACATGCCTTTTGGTATTCAGATAGAATCTAATGTCATCATATTATACATGTTTATATTTCTTAAACGTTATTTTATATAGGATTTTAGCAGCATAAATTTAATAGGTACACACTATACACTGCAACAACTCAGCGCTCAAGCTGCAAAAGGAATAAAGCACTTTGTTTTGATAATCGATACGTCCCCTTTCCAGATGTTACAAATGAACGGAAACATAAATGTAAGCAAGAGACAGAAAAACAGAAAGGAATACACAAAGAGAGAGTGTGTGAGGAAATTATAGAGTTCCAGGGAAGGAAGTGTTCATACAACCAGCTGCTTCTTCTAGTGTTCAAGTCTATTGGGTCTATCTCTGGGAATACTGGGTGTGTTATTATTTTGTAATATTAGGCCTTTCAGAACAGATGTTCTGGAGTCAAGATCCCATAAAAAGACCGCTAAAATTGGCTTTGGTGCTGCCCTGTAATCTGTCCAGTTCAAACAAATCCAGTGAACTACTTAAAGAACATACAGATGGAAATGGAAAGACAGAAATAATTATATAGGTGTAGCTATGAATACCGGCTGACCACCTGTGGAGAAAGGGAAAAAAACCAATCCCGGAAAATGTATGGACCACAAAATGAAATATATAAGGAAATATATACAGTATATATATATATATATATCACAACACATGCATATAATGAAACGCGCTGCAAATCCTTCACAACACATGCATATAGCGAAACGCGCTGCAAATCCTTCACAACACATGCATGTAACGAAACGCACTGCAAATCCTTCACAACACATGCATATAACGAAACGCGCTGCAAATCCTTCACAGCACATGCATATAGCGAAACGCGCTGCAAATCCTTCACAACACATACATATAACGGAACGCGCTGCAAATCCTTCACAACACATGCATATAACGAAACGCGCTGCAAATCCTTCACAACACATGCATATAACGAAACGCGCTGCAAATCCTTCACAACACATGCATATACCGAAACGCGCTGCAAATCCTTCACAACACATGCATATAGCGAAACGCGCTGCAAATAATCACAAAACTTGTGTTGTCAAATTGATAAAGATGTTTTCTTCACTTGCTGATGTTTTTTCAATTTGCATGTGTTTTAAGTTGCAGCGTGTTGAGCTCTATCGGCCACCGTAACATTCCAAACTTGTATGGCATTTTTTTTTTTTACAGAGCACAGAAGCAGAAATTCTGAAAAATATTACAGAAAAACAAACTATGTCAGGATGGGATACAAAAGCACTTTTGAAACATGTGATAGTTTGCAAATAGGAAAATGATTTGTGAAAGAACAGGCCTGACCAAAAGAGCCTTACACACATACTGTAATCTCAAGAAGTACCATCCTACTTATTGAGGATCTGCTTTCTCTCTGACTTCCAGTGAGTTTTGCAGGATGCCATCTGTGCATGTGTGACAGTCTACAACTATTAACTGATTGAGACAGATAACATTTAAACTGGTTGTGTGATTGTACGAATGTGTGACCATTCCAACCTAAGCATTTCCTCTACACTCCATTCAATGGGTCATATGAGGCAAATCAAGTTTTCCTTTTTTCTTTGGAGTGTTACAAGCTGTTCATGAATAGATAATATCCCTAAAGTTGACTAAAGTCTCAAACCCCAAGAGATATTCTTTACAAAAGTTAAGACTTGTCCACACCCTCTTAAAACGACTCTTTCAAACACACCCCCTCATGTCTACGTCACCATATGAGAAGATTTGCATAATGCTGCCCAAATATTCATGTGAATAAAGAATGTGTAACATTATGGTTAAACACAGTATGACAAGGGGCGTAATATTTCTGTCATGGAAGAGGCATTCGGCCAATCACAATGCACAGGATAGCTGGCCAATCAGAGCATACCTTGCTTTTCAGGCCGGTGAGCTTTGTAAAAACGACACGTTTCAGAAAGGCGGGGCATAGAGGAGAAACAATGATGTACAATATGTGTTTTTAACCTTAAACTGCATAAGCACATTTCATTACACCAAATGCACAAAATAATGTTCTTTTTAGCAACATCATATGGCCCCTTTAATGCATATATTAATACAGCAAATTCTGCCACAACACATTTTTAAAACAATCAGTGCATATAGAGTAAAAATTATGGACAGTACTGACCTCTCAGTGACCCATTGGATAATACTCAAACCAAAAAAAGAAACAGGATTTATTATTTTATTTTTTTAGTTTACTTTCCTCACTTCTGCCCATTATGTGTGCGATTCTCCAAAGACATGATGTAATGAGCCTGGACAGTCACTGTGTAGGATGCTGCACTCTAGAACCAGGATTAAATGGCTCCTTATTTGGCCTGCAGCTTTGCTTGAAAAACAATTACAATGGGGGAAAGGCCAGTTAAATTGATGCAGCAGGAGATTTGGTGTAGTGGTTATGACTCTGGACTGGTAACTGGAAGGTTGCTGGTTCAATTCCTACAAGACACCAACGTTATTCTGGAGGGATCATTCCAGTAATGATCTAATGGTACCTTAGTAAGGTGACATCATCTGAAGGTTATGGAAAAATATTCTACTGGGCCTGTTTTGTGGCGATGCATAATAATAAAAAAAAATACTAATTAATATATTTACTGCATTTTTTCTTTACTGTTTTAAAAATAAGATGATATTTGATATTTGGCAAATAGCCAAATAGATGTTGGAATATTGTTATTAAGGGTCTAATTTATTAAAATCCTGTGCAATGGAAATAGTAATATGGAAATTATTTTTACATAATAAAATAGCATAAGCAACAATAAACACCACTTGCCAAATATGACACATGAAATTCAGTGAGTCACTATTTTATCCTGTTCATGTGGGTGGTGCACATCATCTCAGAGGGGATTTGCCAATATGGACAGAATAACAATGTGACAATTAAGTGCTACTACACTAATTCGTTGGATGCTTCACTTGCAACCTATTTTTCCAGACAAAATCAACAAAACATGAGAGAAAAACAGACACTGCGTTAAATTAAACCCACATGACAGCTGTCTACTTCTGGTCTACCAAATGAACCATCTATCAGTGACCCAAACCGAGTTTAACTATTATTCAGGCAAACTGGATTTGGTTGAAGAACATCCTGAGGGTGAAGCAGCAGTTGAAGCAGGTGAGGCATTGTCGGATATGCCTTATGGGGGTCCATCTGTCTGTGCATGTCTCAGTCCACTGACCAAAAAAATATTCTCTTGATAAAGAGGAGAACTGAAGGGACATGAAATCCACATAGACTCAGATATTTGGAAACAAAGTCCTTCTATTACAGTAGGGTGATTTAGCTGAAAACGTTACAATATTTTCAACTTTAGGCAAAAATATATGTATGCATATTGAATATTGTCTTAAAGTAAATAAAGAAAAAAGAGAAGAAGAAGATCATTTAAAATAATACACTATTTAAAAATCTGGAATATTCTACCATCTGAATTAAGACAAATATTGAGCATTTCCATTTGAAAAAGCATTTTCATTCATAAGATAAGATGCTTTCCAATCTATCGGCATTAGCATCGGCTTTCAAAAAAACCAATATCGGTCGACCACTAGTCAAAATTAACTTGACAATAATGCATTAACAGTTAAAATAGTGACATTAAAGCAGGCTCTATTTGACGCTATGAATCACCCTTAGTTCAAGTCAGTGTTACCAGATCTGCAGTTTTGCTCTACACCAAACATTATTTGTAGCGCACATCCCATCCAGTAATCAACAAGAGCTGTGTGCTTTCTTAATTCTGATAAGAATCAAACTTATCAAGCTTTCAAATTCTGTAAATTTTATCAAGAAATCCAAACAACGAATGCCATTTTGACACTTTTAAATGAAAATCGTGACAGATCGCTGTAGGACCTCAGTTCAAGCAGCAGCACTCAGTGAGTCTCTTTCACTTGAGTTATAGTGCAAAATAAACATGAATGAACATCAGAAGGGTAAGGTACAGTATGTTGAAAGATACAGTATAACTTATCTTTCAAAAATGTAAAAAATTTATTTTGTCTAATGTAATCGCTCAATCAGTGTTTCAACTGTGGAAAGATGCCAATAAAACAGTATGTCATTTAATGCAGCATTTACCTCAGCAAAGTTCTCCAGTATTCACAGTTCGTTAGTTAGCTTTAAAGCAACACTAAAGTGGAGCTTTTTCACTTATAATTATATGTGTATGTTTGAATAAATCTTGCATGAAGACAGGTATTTATAAAGACTATATGCAAACGAGTTGTGAACAGACATGTAAATTCTTATTTGTGTGTAATTATTCAATCTGGTAATAAATAGCAGTTGAATAGAATATATCTGTTGTTAATTTTAACCTTTAATATTATATTAATGTGCCAAATGATGGGGCTCCCTGTGTAGTTAACAGTATTGGTTAGAAGAGTTTTTTTTTTTTTTTTTTTTTTTACTGATTATGATTTTCTCAGCCAAATCCGTATTACAGATATCATTCTGAATAATCCATATTGGCAGCAAAATTCAGTATCGGTGCATCAAATACATAAACCTAAATATGCTTTCTGTGGTAACATCAAAATTAACTGTTTTTCATTAGGTTAATTAATTGATTTTGATTTAATTAAAAATAAATATGTTTATGTAAAACCTCTCAATATTCACAGTGTTGCATAATTTTATAGAATTAGCAAAATCATTATGAACATATAGTAAATTCTTAATAAGTAGCCCAGTTCTTGTTGCAATAAATCACCAAGAAATAAAAGTTTCGGGAACTCACACTTTGATTTATGATTTACATAACACTCATGTTCAACAAATTATGCTATGGTAAATTGTAACAAAGTAGTAGACCTCCTTCGCCTCAAAACAACCATTAAGCTGATGTTGTATAGCACTTGGTATGAAATCTGGGAAGGTGAAATGCAAAAAGGTAAGAACACAACTCAGTTATGTTGTCTTTGCATCACATGACAGTCTGGCCATGAGAAACTTTTTCACAGCAGAGTGCAGCACGACCACCTCCCAAGCATCGCTTCCCACGCCATCCAGACTCACCCTAGCGCTTCATAGGCACACACTGCAGCTCACAAAGCAACAGAGAAATTTCTTTGTACATGTGTATAGAGATGCATGTAATTAATGCATATACAACAGGGTGTGTGGCTCAGTATGAACAACATTATCATAACGGGGTGTTACACAGAAAGAAAGCATGCAAACCAGAAGTGGAACCAGCTGAGAAGCAGGTGTCAATGACAAAGTATTAACACCAGTCTACAACTTGCTAAGATCTGTCTCCTTCCAGATCCTTCTGTGATGCACTTATATGGAAACTCATTTTTCCTCCCCACAGATGCTTTTATTCCTTTATTATTGGCAGCTCTGGTGTCAGGCGCGAGCGCTCAGAATAGACCTTCATAATCCCCCATATTCACCGTACACTCCAGGACCTGTTCAATGCACAGCTACTCAATGCAGCAACGACTGAAAGTTATGAAGCCACTCATACCAGAGCACCGTTGCGTCAATTGACTGACCTTTAGGTGATCAATTGGACATAAAACCTAGGCAATCTTTTTTTTACAAAACAAAACCTGATAGCACTTTACAATAAGGTTCCATTTGTTAACTTTATTTAATGCATTAACTAATATTAACAATGAGCAATACATTTGTTATAGTATTTATTCTTTTTATTCACGTTAGTTAATAAAATACAACTGTTCATTGTCAGTTCATATTAGCTCAGGTCCATTAAATAACATTAAAGGGAATCATATGATGCTCTCAAAAAGAACATTATTTTGTGTATTTGGTGTAATGAAATGCGTTTATGTGGTTTAAGGTTCAAAGAACATATTATTTTCCACATACTGTACATTATCATTGCTCCTCTATGCCCTGCCTTCTGAAACACATCATTTTTTACAAAGCTGATTGGCCAGCTATCCATTTTGTTATGATTGGCTGAATGCCTCAAGCATGTGATGGTAATGTTACGCCCCTTAACATACTGTTTTGACGTGTGTCCCAGTAGGACAAGACAAAAACAATAAAACTCATTACAAACAAGGCATTCGTTGCATCCAGTGGGGACATAAATACTGATTATAATGACTTACACTGTCTTATTATGCATTGCGTTGTGTATCGCGCCGCGTACACATAATACCATGTCTGCATTGTGATCTGCACAAAACCCGCGTTTGAATCATCAGTGGCAAATCCTTTACATATGTAAACATACTTACAGGCTGTGAGTTAGAAGCGCCAGACTGTCCTTGCAAATATGGAACTGTCCCACTTTATAGAAACAGACACCAGTTTCACAAGTTCACCTTGCAGATAATCAAATGAGAAGAATACTATGCTCATTTGGCGTGCTGCCCAGGGAGAGGGCTCTGAGCTCAGCATCGGCCCGAATGCTGAGCATTCCCCCGGAATGGGTTGACGGTGAGGATTCGGGTCGGTGGAGGGATGCTGAAAGACTAGAGAGAATGTAGGTCAGGGTGCTATAATTATTTATAGTGGTTCTATCTCGTGGTGGTTGGATAGATAATGTGTGTTTACTGATGGTGATTTGGCCGCGTTGATTATCTGGGCGTGGTTCTTTCTAGAGGTGGTTGGATGGATGGTGTTGTTACAAATTTTTGGCTACTCTCACAGGAAACAGTCCTCATTCTCCATAAAATCCTTTGCACACATATTTGGGTTGAACTGTTTCAGAACAGTGTTGTAAATACAACTTATCCACTGATTTCTATTTGTGTCCAATTTTGGAAGGCCGAACAAAGTAGTTTCACTTTCACAATGAAAAGCACAGCTTCTCTAGGACATGGCAGTGACAACAGCAAGAATAAAAGTTACACAATCTTTTTTTGCGTGAACATTTGGGCGCCATTATACAAATCTTCCCACACAGTGAAGTATACATGTGGGGGCATGTTAGAATGAGCAGTATTGCACCAAGAGCTTGTGACACTCCAAAGAGAAAGGAAAGCATGAAATTGCATCATTTGACCCTTAAACATAAACAACTTTATATATATATATATATATATATATATATATATATATATATATATATATATATATATATAATTTTAAGTAAGTGTTCGAAGCAACATAAATGCTTTAGAGGTCATTTTAATTGTTAGTTTATGTTATCTAATGTAGTTAACTAATGTTATCTTGGCCAGGACACTCCCGTAAAAGAGTCCTCTTTCCTGTTTAAATAAATAAATTAATAAATGGAACATCGCCATATATTGTTTCCAAAAACTACTAAAACAGGGTTATAATATAAAATCATGGAATATTAAAGTATATTGATAAAAATTAAATCTGAATTATTTTTTCACACACACGCACAAAACATCTTTACAGCGCAAAATATAATGCCATTATTTATTTGAAGCACTAATTAATTCATACTACACTCTTAAAAATAAAGGTGCTTCAAAAGGTTCTTCAAGCAATACCATAGAAGAACCATTCAGTCAAAGGTTTTTTAAAGAACCATCCAATATTATTTTATTTATATATTTAATATTATTTATCTGTCCCTTTTCATTTGAATGTTTTTAGTGAACAGCTACTGTAGATGGTTTGTTAGGACAACCCAATTATTAACTGCATAATTGTTTATTTGCATGTGCAACAGTTATTTTTTCCCCCATATGGCTGCCACTCCTCTGACAAGAAATGGAACCAAATGTTGTTAATGTAGGTTTTTTTTTAATCTTACTTAAACTTGCTGACTGTGCATGTTGTTTTCTGCCTGAAATGAAGCATGACTTTTATGTTTTTCAATTCACACAAACAGAAGGAGTATAAAAGTTGCACAAAAAGTTCAAAATGTAAAAAAATAAATAAACACTACTTGGTAACCACTTGCAATTTGTTTTGTTTTTTTCATTAAACATAAACCTTAAAACAAAAACAACATTTTAAGGTGCCAATAGTCATTTTCAGAGGGCTTTACACAACAGATGTACTGACATGCTGCATGGTTTTGAATTGATTTTCTACCTCCTGAATTAGTACATGACCAAATGGTGCTAACAACATCTCAACAGCTGCTTGGCAGAGCAGAATGTCACTTGTAAACATTTGATCGACAGCATGTTTAAATGCTCAAAATCTACCTAAAACTCAAATTTTCCATTAAGAACATAAGAGGAAGGAAATGTTTAGCTCTGAAAGTTTGTGCTAATAGTACATCAAGCCTTTTATCTGAAAAAAAAAAATATTCACTGTCATTATTAGGGATTATCACATATCACAATAAACAGGTTAAAATCTCATATCATATCCAGTTGTGTTTTATGTACTGTATTTTGGATAACTATTATGGTATCTATTAAAATCTATTCTGGCTGTCTCATAAACGATTTCACAACCCACATTTCTGTTCAATTACATGACTCACAATTACAACACCCTCTTTCTTCAGCGTGACACTTCATTACAAACAATATAAAGCATGATGTTGGATTTAGCTGGGCATCCAGTGGACGAAGAACCAAACTGTTAAACCCAAGCTGACCAGAGGCCTCCTTTGACTCTTTGGGTTAACAATGCATGTCCATCACATGAACCATTAGTTATAACAACACTGACAGTAAACGTCAGTGCAATTATTTTGCAAACACTCTTCAAAACTGCTACATGCAAAATGATTGAATGGATGAATGCTTTATAATCTAAATGCTTTAGAAATGGTAAAATATTAGACAGCACAACAATGGCACAACTACATAACACAAGAGGGATTTAATGTTTTCTTTACAGGTTGGGGAATTGGTTAGCATGTACAGGCAAAATATGCAGGTTAACATAAATACTGAACGGCTGCTGAACAGGACTAACCTTTGGAGTGGAAATCTGCAGCTAGTGGGCTAACAGGAGGCTTCTTCACGGCAGCGGAACGATACACAATGTGAGAACGGCCACCGTCCTCTTCCTCCTTCTCAATCACATGATGTCCCGTTTCCACTGGCTCAATGAAAAACTCCTCCTGCCCAGTTCTGATCATCCCTGCCTGTGAGAAGAAAAAAATAGATCAATACAGTGAGTCGAACTTATACAAACATTACAATGCCATAACACATTGTAAAAAAAGATGTTACTTGATGAACTTATAATTTATGTACTCCAGACATCTTGTGATAAACTGAGTGACACAAACACATGAGCCACTATTAGTGGTGACTGTCTTGTTCCAAAGTATAAGATCTCTTTCGGCCATTCTGCTTTCTCGGCAAAGTGGCCCAAACTAATTCTAAATGTATTGTCCCTTCTTTTTTTTCTTTTGTTGTAATTTTATGCTATTTTTTATTAGTACCATTATTAATATTATTAACATTATTACTATTATTTATTATTATTAGCATTGTTTACCAATGAAATCTTTAGGCCTCCCTGTGTGTTCAGTCTTGATTCTAGAAAAATTTTACGCCACAATTTCCATTTTAGCACCTTTTTATTCCTAATACAGGCCCCTGCACAATGCAGAACCCTCCTCTGGGCAAACTTTAACACATAGCACTGAAATCCTCTTTCTAGCTTTCAGACTCTAAAAGGTTTAGTGTACTCTTAGGCCCTGTTTCACCTGCTCTGAGACACATTACTCCCACCGATATCCTCCTTAAGTCAGTCAAATCTCAGTTTTATTTCCACACCTGATTTAGGATCAGTTTTTTTTTTGAACACCAGCTGCGTCTTAAACACATGGACGTTTATAACAGGAGTGGCTCTGAATCAGCTGTGGCACATGTGAGACAGAAAGTGGATTTCAGAAGCACCCCAGAGAGTGATACGCCACAATGATTCCCAGAGGAGACAGATCATCTGTCTCTTCTCATGGCTGGAGTACCATTTCAGATGTGCATTGTGTAGACCACTGTGTGACTCTACAGGTAAGTAGCCATGGGTTCGGCTGACGCTTGCAAACAGCTGTCATTAAAATATTAGCCAATTAAAGCCCAGATTTTTCCCACAGATGTGCCTTCTTTCATATGACATACTGTGTAATGCTGCAATTCGTATTATTTTTTACATAAATACAACGATTTTAGAGACCGGTGGGCAAATATCTTCTGAAAACTTTAGTGTTTCTCATTTATTGGTCTATGCTGGATTTACGCTGCACTGCGATCAGATGCTGCTGTGCGACAATTCTACCTACCACACAACACAAGTTGTAATCCCTTGATAGCTAATTGGCCAGTGTGCGTAACCACCCAAGCATCAGTGGCTTAGAATAAGTGCATGTCAGCTGAAGCTTTTACACGGGTCACTGCAAATGATGGTTTCTTGACATGATTCACACCGAAAGGAGACTGAGGAGGGAGCCATCGCCGCCCAAGCTGAGCACAGCTGGAGTTTGCGGAGCAAAAATGTGCTAAAAGATCCAGACGTCAGCCTGAGTTATGTAAGCCATCTCAGAAGGGCATCTACTCTGGATGACCTTCTCTTCGATGAGGGAGAAGAGAACACAGAAACAGATAGAGAGAAAGGAAAAAAGGAAAGAAGAGGAAGGAAAGGTGGAAGGTAGAAGGAGGAAGGCCAGAGGGCAAGATGTATCCTGTCAGGAGGTTAAAAGTGTATCGCCTGATGCTAGTGACATGAGAGTGAAAGATAAAATGTCAATGTCTGTCCTCTCATGTTGACGTCTTAGACAGGAATGGCTGAACGAGCATGCAATGAGAATAACATGGTCATTTTAGTAACTTTTGTGGCTTCTGCATAAAATTCATAACATTCAAGACATAATAAGCATGTGTATTATATATGCACACACATAAAGAAACTACTTGTCTAAGATTCCATTAGTTTGATCAATAACATGGTAGTATTGTGAAATAGTATTATAATTTAAAATAAATTTCTTTTTATTCTAATATATTTTAGAATTTTATTTATTCCTTTAATTTCTTTATAAAATCATGCTTAATATTCTCACATTGTATAAGTTGGAATTTTTAAATCAAAACATAAGCTATCGCCTTTATATTTTAGGAGAGGGTCCCTAAACTGAACCATATTTCATGTTTAAAAATGTATATCCACACAACACAAATAATAACCAAAAAAGAGTCAATTTTAAACAACATTCTCTGGCCATATTTAATACATACTAAATTTGAAAATAATGTGCCTGAAAAAAAAGGAATTTAACATGACTAGGGCAACATATGCAAACAATTATGGTCCAGCACTGTCAGTGCTGTGAGTTATGACTGAGGCTTCTGTGCGGAGTATAATGAAGGCCTACGGATGTACTGGCTGTGATTTACTACATTTATGTTATAAATCAAGTTTTCCCCTGCTTCTTTAGAAACACAGGTGATGCAGCTCACAGAACCTGTCAAAGTTCAGACAAACTGCTTATCAAAAAAAAAAAAGTTCAAAAGTGATGGCAGTTTTGTGAAACAGTCTGTAATTCAGCTGCATTTCTGAGAAGCTCTCGAGAGAATGCGTACCGTCTCTGTTTGTGTGTCTCTCTCAGTTCATCCCTTCATCTCTAGGCCTTGCTGATGGATCTACTCTGTGGCTCCTGCTCTAGAATACCAAACAGAGGAAGTGCGGCGCACACTGTGAGAGAGGAAAGATGACGTGAGGGACTCTGAGACACGGACGTATCGATCGTTGAAGGCTGAGGCTAGAAAGGGAGAGGGAACCGGACAAGTCTGTGCTGTCCCTTCAACTCTCAGAGGAGATGCTGAATAATACATCAGAGGCCTACTGGAGCCAAAAGAACAGTGTGTTCACTTCCAAGATAGGATTTAGGAGACGAAGACAGAGCGGGCAGGTAGAAACAGAGCAAGGGCTAAAATGGCTCCTCGCCTTGGGTCTTCCCAGTTTGCTCACTTCTTTAAGTTCAGTGGATGAGGGCAAAGCAATTTAGAACTGAGCCAAAGAGGTCGTCTGTCAGGATGGATAGAGAGCCAAACCCTAGAAGGCAAAAACAGTCAAACCTAAAGTCAAGCCTTTTAGCTTGGTTCATGACTTGTGATAGAAGAAAACTTTGTGCTCACCCTGCGAGGCCAATGATCAGTTGTGTTGTTCAATTATGGTCACCAGGCCCTTCTCGCTGCAATTGTGATAGCCGAGTATATATTACTATTTAAAGTAAATGTTTTCTTTTTTTAATATATATTAAAACTGTCACTCATATTTTTGAACATAGACTTTGTAGTGCACGATCCAAACTTAAATTTGTTTTATTCATAAATGAAAACATTTTGTAACATGATTTTGATGTACCATTTACATGGTAATGCAATGTCTGATTTTAAAATGGGTTTTAAAGGATGAATTTTGAGATTTTAAGTTTAAAGTTGATATATAATTTCTCATGATTTCTAAAATGTGATAGAGAAAAAGGCAACAAAGCCGTCTTGTTTTTTTTAACAAAGGTCAAAACTCCTGTTACAATGTAGATTTTTGAGGGTGCACTCTTGTCATAAATTAATCTTTTACTTTTCCTACATAATTTTTAACAAAAAACATTGGTAAAATATATTATTATATATTTATAAAGTCTTAGACCTTTCCAACGATATATAGTTTGTCAAGATTAGATTAGATTTAATTGTAATATAGTGAAGTAAATGTAGGCGTCCCACATAGGGCATCCCATAAATTACATTTTAACCACCGTCCCGGTGACAGTTAACAGGTTAAAATGTAATTTATTCCTGAGATGCTAAAGCTGCTGAAGTAACATTTCTTGTTATTATTAATGCTGAATACAGCTGGACTGCTCAAAAAAATAGTCCACATGGCTCCGGGAGGTTAATAAAGGCTGTGAACTGAATCTATGTGTTTGTGTAAGAAAAACTATAAGCATAAGTATCACAATAAAGTCGTAGCATAAGCGCCATTGAAAAGTAACCACTCACAAATTAGAAAGAATTTAAAAATGTTTGAGGATTTTAATATGAGCCAAGGGGAGGTTTTCCTTTGCCGTCAACAAAATTTGGTTCTTACAAGACTAGCATATTCTCACCAGAGCTTATGCTACACCTACATCCTGCGTCATCCACTGGAACACCACTCTCTCATAAACATGCGTATGACAGTTAGGGGAAGCTAGAGATACAGTTTATTAAATATGGTTATTTTTCCTAGACAAACGCATTGCTTCACTTCAGAAGGTCTTTATTAACCCCCCAGAACTATGTGGAGCATTTGTTATGATGGATGGATGCGCTTTTTTACACTACAAAATCTTGACCACTATTCACTGTCATTATTAAGCTTGGAAGAGCCAGGACATTTTTTTTTTTATATAACTCCGACTGCATTTGTCTGAAAGAAGAAAGTTATATACACATAGGATGCCTTGAGAGTGAGTAAATCATGGGCCAATTGTCATTTTTTGGTGAATCTCATATAAGCAATATATAGTGCAGTATGTGATATATTCAAGAGACACTTACATCAGGCAAGGGTCAAGGAATTAAATTCTTTGCTAGATCTCAGGCCATGATGACCCTAAGGCACTTACCCTATTGGCATGGTTCATATTTGGTCCTTGGTCATTTTGTTCCACATATCAAGACTGTTTCTTCAATAACTGTTTCTAATGTAACTCTAATGCAAGTATTATACTCTTGCCGCTGTATTCATTCAGCTGTATTACAGCTGTCATGCAATGACATTCCTCAGAAAGCAAAGTGAAAATGTGTCTATTTCACCAAATTTTATGCTGCAATACTGACTGAAAAATGTCCTGAGCAATATGTGCAAGTATAGTATGCGGTAAGCACATAAACTAGCTTTGTGTTATAAACTGTTATTAGATGAATATCTGTGGTCTACAGCACAACAGATGCTCACCTGATGCCTTATTTGATAGAAACATGTTCTCCTTAAAGAAATAGGTAGTTAGCATTTGCAAAAGGTGTAAAATCTTTTTGAAAGATGTTACACAATGGTTTCCATGGCACCGCCTATGGATTTCAAGGTGAGCAGGACCTAAAAAAAGACTAACCGTGACTTTGAGCAGTGGGGAGGCTGCCAGTTAGTGGCACATCACAATGAAATGAAAGGGGATACATATTGCACCCTTTAAACTACAATCTCTAAAATACTAAAAACTGGCAAAACGAAAAATCATAAAGCAGTAAGCCACATGAGACTCTGCATTACAGGGATTTGACAGTGGTTGCAAGTTGCAAAGTGAACCCCTAAAAAACCACTGTACTCATAAGTTGCAGGGACAAACTTTGACCCCTTGATGGATCACTTTGAACATGGCCTATCTGCTCAGATTTTTAAGTTGCAACTATCTATTTTATAATACATGTTGTAATTTTAACCTTGTAACTTATCTTTACAATTTGGTCTATCTGCCACAAATAATTCCAGTCCTTAAATCCTAGCTCATGCCTTTTATAAGAGCTTACAGAGGCTTTATACTAAATGTTGTTAAGATACCGTGATCTGGGATTCAATAGCAATCAATTGGAAAATGTTGTGTTCAGCTTTAAGGTCTAATCCTGTTCTATCATATCTCTCTCAGCCTGTCAGAGACTATCTGATTTAAGACTGTCCCTGACCTTATGGCGACAGCATAAGGGGAGAGAAGGAAGGACTATGGAAGACTAAGAATTAATTTAGAGGCTTGAATACTGTTATGTTGTGACTGCTGTAATTATCTTCTGTCAGAGAACGATGCTTTTGTGCATTCAGAAAACAAGGGAGGAGAAAGTGTCTTTCTGACTGATTAAGGTGGGGCATAAATATCTATTTATCTCTCTCTCTCTCTCTCTCTCTCTCTCTCTCTCTCTCTCTCAGACACACACACACACACACACACGCACACAGGGGAATAAAGTAATTCAGTAGGTGTAGACTGATGCGTCTTGATTTTCAGACATAATAATAACAATGAGGTTAAATAACAGATGAGCTGTAATTTAAAAAAAAAAAAAACAGCCTAACATTCTTCAGGGAGTTTTCAGACCAGATTCCTTCTAAGCTAAACGTAAAATTGTAATCAAACTGCAATATTTTAATTTTGTTGAGAAACAAAGTTTAACAAGAAAAATTTTAGCACAATTTACACAATCTTTTTAAATCTTAAAAAGTGACTAACTTACACTGTTTTCTTCTCAACAAAGTTTAAGATAAATAGTTTTGTTAAGGACGAACGTCTTGTGTTTTGGGTGTTAAAAAAATGTAATGCTGGATTCTTTAACCAGCAAGTCAACTAGCTTTACCAGAACATGCTGGTTTAAGCTGGTCTTTTCAGCTGCTTTTCAGCCCTAAGTAACTCCATTTGCTGTGTAATCACGTGAATTCAGGAAGCTGTAACAACGTGAGAGTGTGTCTGCTCCATATCTGTCTTAAGGTTAGTAAGTGAACCAGTGTGTCTCTTTACATCTCTGCCCTAGTTTTGCCAATGTTTATTCACACAAACTCATAAATTCTCACAAGGGATGGCAGATGTCAGGCCGATTTACACCATAAGCGATTTAGTGATGCAACCTCGTGCGTAGCCCAGCATCCCTCTCATTACACTGAAAGATGCACTGTCCACAGATCTGAGCCCTCACACCAAATTACATATGAAAATTAATACACATTGCACTGTATGTGTCAAACAGTTGCAGTGTAGATGCATGTGTGTTACTCTAACTGTGCTGTTTCTGCTTCTGTTGCATTTAAAAGCCAGACAGGCCTTGCTTTATGTCTGGCTGTGTGTACATAAATGAAATTCTCACTGAAAGCTTCCAATGCACATAGTTGAATGATATGCTTAGATTAATGATTCAAGTGTCTAAACACATACAAACACAAACATCAGTTCTGCCCCTTGGCAGAATTCATCGGCATTGCACAGCAACCTCTGCTACAAGAGGCAGTTCTTACTGCGGCAAGAGTCTGTGTCCCTCGGATGAGTTCAGTGGGCTTTGAAAGGTGAGAGTGCAAAAGAAAGCAAAGGAGAGACTGTGCATCACCGACTGACAGTTTTGTGAGGGCTGGAGAACTTTTGGACAGGCTCAAAAGGTGCTGACAGAGATGTATATGCGTGAGACACTGAGATTATGAGAAAATAGAACAAAGGTAAGAGAAGGACAGTCAGAATGAGAGCTGCATAAAAAGACACTCACGAAAGTGTCATCAAGAATTCAGAAGGGGAAAAAATGGTCCAGGCCTTCTCACTAAGGGATATGTGTGCAAATTTAAAGAAATATGTTACTTTACCAAGGTTTGGGGTTGGAAAGATTTTTAATGGCTCTGAAATAAGTCTCTTATGCTGCCCAAAGCTGCTTTTATGTTATAAAATGTTATTTTATAAAAACAGTAACTTTGTGAAACATGATTACAATTTAAAATAACCGTTTTCTATTTTAATACATTTTAAAATGTAACATGATCAGAAAAGAGGAATTTTCTGTAATTTTGTAATAAATAAATAAGTAATTAATTAATTTAAATTAATTTAAATTATATTAAATAGATAAGCATTTTATTCAGCAACAACGTATTAAATTGATTAGACAGTTCCAACACTAATAATGTTACAAAAGATTTATATTTCAAATAAATGCTGTTCATGTGTGCAAAATCAGGTTTACTCCTGGAATTTGATGTTATTTTGCATAGTTTTTATGTGTGTTACCACTATGACTTATATGACTGTGTGCAAAAATGTTCTATTGCATACAAAAAAATAGGAGCATATAGATTGGATGCATGTACTTCAAGCCAAATCGTAACTCATATCACTTGTATTTGCACTACGCCTCAACATTGCCAAAGAACTACATTAAACACCAGACTACAGCTTTAGAAGAATTTCCAAAAAAGAAACTACCACCCAAAGCTGATCAGAAATTGTATCACTCCAGCAGTTTGAAAGTGTTGAGTCAAATGCCAGCCGCCTCATTGTTTCGGCACCCCTGTATGCGTTTTTTCATCAATGTTTGTCTGTGTTTGTGTACGCTTATGAGCTACAGTAGCACTGGAATTTAAAGATTTCTTTTTAAACCACTCAGCTGAATCGTTAGCCTAGCTGTTACCTCCCTATCCCCCCTTTAGCCCATTAAGACTCCACACACACTGAACTTGTGGTGCTTCCTCTGGGACAGATTCTCGCTGAGTTGAAGCTCAGCTGTAGCTCTGCTCTTCCGTCAAATACACACCTCACAACCGTAGACGCAACTCATCTAGGGGTTTATACTGTTTCTGGTCTTATTAATGCTGTGTTAAGAACAACTCTACCATACTCACATGAAAATTATGCTGGATGTGAACAATATGACACATTGGTACTGTTCCAAAACAAGAAGACTAGGTAGGTAGTATTTTAAAGCATAACATGTGCTTCTGACACATAGGCTGTGATTTATTTTGGTCAAGGTCAAGGTCTAAGGACGCATCAAATTTATCCTTTAAAAGACAGCATTCTTATAATGCATTGTGATAAAAACGTTTTTAAATAAAAAAATAAACACATTATTTATATGTGCTATGTTTTGTTATGCTTATTAGCGGATCATGCTCTTAGCTTAGAGACATGGTGACACCAAACTCAAAAATCAATTTTATGTTTTATATGCAAAAAAGAAAAATCCCCCCACGCCTTCAATACGAGTAATTTGTCTTGCACGGAAAGATTGTTTTCTCTTGCTCAAAGTTCAAAACAGTTTAAAACAAGTTCAAAAATCTACCAGTGCAGTAAACAAAAAAAAACTAAATAATAATAATAATAATAATAATATAGAAATATATATATATATATATATTCATGACAATCTAAAACAAGTCATAATATCTCATCCAGTGTCGCTTCTAGTATTAAAGCTCTGTTGTAACATAAGAAGCAAGATATCTTTTATTCTGCATTGCAAAATAGGACATCGACTACAAAAACAATGGCTGGGTTTATGGAAACAAAGTGATTGAAGAATTATGGCAAACATCATGCATTTAGAAAATAGATGAATTTAATGCTGGCTTTAAAGTAAATTCATGTTTTTAAGAGTTTTAGATGTTTTTACTGGAAAACATGCACAAAAAAAGAAAAATGTACAATATTTGTAGTTTAGGACTACATTGAAAAGAAATGGTAGAACAGTTTGTAATGTGTTGTAATATTCATATCAGCAGGGTAAAAGTAAAACAGACGTACACAACAGAGAGTTAACAAAACTTTCACAGATTAACCACATTGTTAACTAATGTTAACAAGCTTACTGTGACTTTAATGAAATTATGGAGTTTGTTTCTGCCTCAACATACAAAACAACTACTGTGATTTTTTACATTTTCAATTCTGAATTTTTTTCTCATAATTGTGGGGAAAAGGTCTGAATTGAAAATGTAAACTCAGAATTGTGGGAAGAAAGTAGCAGAATTGCATAAGAATAAAATAAATAATAATAATAAGAACAGGCGCATTGTGTGTATGTGTGAGTGTCATTGTTTAGAGAAAAAGAATAGGTTGAGCTGTGTGCTCCAGTATGAAGTAATTGGTGTCACATCAGGGCCTAGCTGCACGACGAGATGGGGTGACGAGAAGTGAATGACTAGGGGTATGAGAGAAAGAGAGAGTGAGAGCGAGAGAGGGAGAGAAAATGACAGTAAGAGAGAAGAAGGGAATGGGGTGGATGTTTGAGAGTTTGAGAGGGTGCTGGAAGGGGGCTGTTTGATGCAGAGAGCAGAGAAATGCTATGAATGTCACGTTTCCACAGAGAGAATCAAGGGCAAAATTATTCAGAAGTAAGAAATGATTGTTAAGAAAGAAAGCAATGATTCTTTGTGGTTCTCTTCAGCTCATTCAGAATCCACAGAGCAAGAATTGAGTCATTTTGTATGTAATAGTCCAATTGAGTCCTTCAAGTTAACATGAAATCAAACTTGACCACTTATGTTCGTAAATCATTTTCCTAATCGCACGGCACATGATTCATCGGTGCATGTTATTCTAGTCTCTGTAATCAAAATAAAAACTTCCCTTTAATGTTGACGTCACTAGGTCTGCACAAACAATTAAATAATGTTAACCAAACAGTCAAATAACATTTTAGACACTTAACACCATTGAACATTCACTCATCACCATCCAATTAATGGCAGGTGTTTTGTTCTTTTTTTTAAATTTATTATTGAACATCCTGCTCCATTCAGAAGCACATCAAATTACAGAACCAGTTTCTATGTTGACTTTAAACAGTTTGCTTAAATTTTTCATTCACATGATCTATGGTGTATTAAACTGCTAACATCTTCACAGTCAGTCACAGATCATAAATGAAGGTAGCTTATTAGCAGGCAAAATTATGGACAGATTTTCAGCACTTGGTTGCCTGGGATCCGGCCTCTCTGGCTTCTAAACCATTCTAATTTAATTATGTTCAATTGAACCCAGTTCAGTTGAGTCACAACCACTAGATCAGGCTGCTTTAAAGACAGCTATACTCAAGGGGTCTTTCCATACAAGAAACAAGCTGATTAACTGCCAAATCCTGAACACAAAAGTAAATATCTTTCCTTAAGATCAACTTGGCTATTTAGCTATACAATATTTATAATTTTATGACTATGGAACTGCTAGAATTAAAAAACAAAATGTATTAGGTAACACTTTAGTAGGGTCCAATTCACACTGATAACTAGCTGCTTATTACCATGTCTATTATTAACATATTGGCTGTTTATTAGTGCTTATAAAGTACAAATAATGCGTGACATCCATAATACAACCAAATTCCCTAAACTTAACAACTACCTTATAAATATAGGTAAGCATCAAATAAGGAGTTAATTGAGGCAAAAGTTATAGTTAATGGTTAGTTAATGGTGTGAATTGGAGCCTAAAATAAATTGTGACCATTATATTATATTATATTATATTATATTATAACAATTTAATATTAATTTAAATATTAATATAAGTTATATTATTATTTAAATAATATTAATATTAATAATTATTCTAGTATAAATATGTACATACATACAGTTCAATTTAATGTTCAATATTTATTTTATTTTTTTTACTTTTGTGTGTTTAACAATTCTGGTTCAGTTTTTGGTTGCCACTAGACATCCCATCTGTACTGCGAAGCAAGTTGAGAACCACTGTCAAAGATTACTGTATCAAACCCTTCTCCTCTGCATAAGATTCTCATTTTCCTTCTCTTCCACTTTCTCATGTCATAACTGTGTAGCATTTCTTGGGCAGCACTAACAGCATGTTCCTGCAGAGCCCTTGCCAAGGCTGACAGGAGTGTATTGATTGGTGTGTGTTGGGGAGCTCAACTTGTTGGCAGTCCTGGCAGTTCTAAACGGACTCTTGTTAGCGATTCAGATTACTGATACAGCACTGTCCCACATTTCTGATGTTGCTGCCCCGACTCATCGGCCGCGTTATTTTCAAAAGCGAAACATGAGAGCGGTACGTTGGCTATTCATCACTTCCTCTTGACTTCAGAGTGGGGGATGGTGATAGATTACTTCAATTAGACCAGACGGACTGGTTCGGAGCAGTAATCTATGAGAAGAGAGGAACAAAAAGCTTAGCGGTGGCTATATTTATACAGTGCCATGATAAATGTTTAAGCACTAGCTTATTCCTTTACAAGCAGACTGTGTTCAGGTCACGGAACAACCTCCAGCCAATATTCAATATAAAAGTGTCACAATAGGAATGTAAATCGCCTGTGTTCAAAAATGATTAATAAAACTGTCTGCACTCAGACCTTGTTGAAATGATGGCTAATGGCATTAATCATCAGATAATTGCACACAGGAGTTTTGAATGATGGCAAAAGTTTACACATGCCAACTGTTTTGGCCCTGAGGATGCGTAAAAAACTGGCTGAAAGTTTGAGAAATGCCAATCGCTCCATTTTCGCACTTCTCTTTCCTGTTATCTTTCTATCTCTGTCTCTATTTCTATCTCGGCTATTAGGTATACCTGTAACCTAGCAACAGTGGAAGACATTGTCCCGCCCTCCACCTTCTCGCACAGTGACAGCTTCAGCTTGTCAGCCAATATGGCACAAAGGACTGCATCTCCCAGGGCACCCAATGGACCAATCAGAGAGTTTGTACAGGACCTGTTGAGATGCATACCTACCTCACACACAGACACTGCGCCCCACCCTAGGAACATGAGAAAAAAATCAAAGGATGAACGCAAGATCAGCCACTATGTGGCATACAAATAAACAGAAACACTCGCCTGTCAATCAACTTGGAACATTTGCACTGCCAAATACATCAAATCCACCACCACACCCTTTTCAGATAGAATCCTCCAGAACCAAACAGTGACCTGACATGAAAACACAGTGTTTCTCCATCAATTTAACAGGCATTAAACTCAAAAGGCACAAGCAGTTAGCTCATTGTACAACATAACATTGTGCATATCTCGCCCCGCCGAGGTCTCATAATCACCCCGGTATTATGGTCAGTCATGCCTCCTCCTACTGGTTCATTATCGTGCAATCCCTCTGTCTCTCCTTCTCCCCTCCAGGCTCAGTCAAAGCCAAATTAACCCCTGCAGTGCCGGCTTAAGATGAGCTATTTCCCTTTAATAAGCTCACTCATAGCACAGGAAAGCCAGTCATATATAAACCTGACTAGCATTTTGCACTAGAAAACAAGCATTTGACCTCCTCCTTTGACCTACCCTGAGAACACTACACTACCACGGCTTTTAATGGTATTGTTCAACAAACATGAAATTCATCCCTCATGTCATTCCAAACTTGTATTAATTTCTTTATTCTATGAAAAAAAAATAGTGTTATGACTTCATCACATGGACAAAATAGTTTTCTAAATATATATATATTTTTTTTTTCCTTTGTTTTTTTTTCTCTAGGTTTGGAGCAACATTAAAGTAGGTAAATGATGACAAATGTGTATGTGAATGTCACTATGATTTTGACATTAATGAATGATATAAGTGTTACACCGGAGGAAATGGACAGGAAAAAGTTGAATTGTGCATACTCTTTCCCTGTGTATATATATATATATATATATTAGGGGTGTAACGATACGCGTATTCGTATTGAACCGTTCGGTACGAGGCTTTCGGTTCGGTACGCGGTACGCATTATGTACCGAACGGTTCGTTGGACTAATTAATTATATTTGGAAAATAAAGAAAAAATTGTGAAATATAATGATATGCGTTCAACAAGGTAGCCCAATAACCCAAACGACGTAACAGGCAACGCCCCTGACACCCCCGAACAAGAAAAAAAAACCACCAGCTTATATGTTTATGTTAGGCTACTCAGGTCAGGCGTTCGCTCACTCAGTACACGCTGAAGGCTCGTTGCAAAATGGCCAATGCGTTTAACAGACCACAAATAGAAGATCCTCCAATAACCAACAGGTCTGGTGTTTGGGTGCACTTTACCAATCGATCGGGGCATCCAAACAAGCACGGTAATCAAAATGGACTAGTACTGTACTGTGTCGGAATTTCCTGAGCAGTACGATTCAATTAACAGGCCTGCACGTTATAGAAGAACTGTTATAAATAGAACGTATGCACGGGCAGTTTTGAAAACTCCACCTACTTTGCTCTTGGCATAGTGCAGCGCAAATCGCGTTGTATCTGAAGGGCAACGCTGAGCCCAGGATCCAGCGCCGCGCGTATCGCGTCCTGTGTGAAAGACCCTTTAGTCATTTTGCAACGAGCCTTCAGCGTGTGCTGAGTGAGCGAGCGCCTATAGTGGAAAACGCATGTTTTAAGAACATTCTTAATGTAATTTAGCCCCGTTACTATATTCCTTCACGAGCCCATTTCAGCCAGACCGTAATTCCTGCTTTGTTCCAAAAAACATAAGCCCTATAGAGAACCAATTGAGTAAAAACACACTCAATATAAAGAGTTATAGAGTTCCATATGAAAAGTTACATCTTTGTATTTGTTCATAACTACTACAACAATATAACATTTTCAATTTTTTTTAATAAGGAGCTGTTTTTGTTTTATACAGTATGCTGCTAAGAAAACACCATAGAAGATGGGTAAAGAATAGATCATTGTTCAATGTAAAAAAAAACAAAAAACATACTTTGTTGCCAATTTGTTCTTTTTGCTGTATCTAAAACGTACCGAACCGTACCGAACCGAACCGTGACATCAGTGAATCGTACCGAACCGAACCGTGAATTTTGTGAACCGTTACACCCCTAATATATATATATATATATATATATATATATATATATATATATATATATATATATTAGGGGTGTAACAGACTAGAACGGGGTGTTCTAGTCTGTAACGGTTCACAAAATTCACGGTTCGGTTCGATACGATACACTGATGTCACGGTTCGGTTCGGTACGTTTTAGATACAGCAAAATGTAAAAACATCTCAACTTTTCAGAATGCCGCAAGCGCACCGCGGGTCATGTGACAAGAACTAACCAATCAGCTTCATCCTTTCCCGTAACAACGTTGAGAGCTCAGCCAAGATGAAGGATCAGCTGATCATAGTTGTATATGGATTGCAATTTTGAAATAAATTTAGTAGCAGAGCTACTGCAAGCGATTTTTAGAGCTGCAAATCCATTTATCCTTCGCTGAAATTTCCGCGTCTCATGGAGAGAGCACGTCATTGTTGCTTAGCAAAGACAGACGCCTCATGAGCGCTTCTGCCCAAGCGCTTTGGAAAGGAGGAGAAAGACGCGCTTAGCGTTTTCCATGCGTTTTTAGGCACGATATGTGAACGGCCCCTAAGGCGCTCGCTCACTCAGCACGCGCTGAAGGCTCGTTGCAAAATGTCGAATGCCTTTAACAGACCAGAAATATAAGATCCTAAAATAACCAACAGGTCTGGTGTTTGGGTTGGATTCCCTGTAAGCTATAGTTTCTAAATGCTGCAGGGATAGTTTGCTGCGTGCATGTTTCTCCTTTTTTTCGTCTTTTCCCAGATAGTACTGACGCATATATCCCAGATATTCCCGCTGGTGTTTTTTTTTTTTTTTTTTTTATTCCCGCTGGTGTACCCTGTCATGTTGCAGATGCGACATACCGTTGTTTTTTTATCCACCACTCTCTTGCCATCACCATTATAGCTTAAAGGGAATCCAAAGTGCACCCAAACACCAGACCTGTTGGTTATTGGAGGATCTTCTCATTTCTAGTCTGTTAAACGCATTGGCTATTTTGCAACGAGCCTTCAGCGCGTACTGAGTGAGCGAGCGCCTGCTGAGTAGCCTAACATAAACATATAAGATGGTGTTTTTTTCTTCTTCGGGAGTGTCAGGGGCGTTGCCTGTTACGTTGTTTGGGTTATTGGGCTACCTTGTTGAACGCATATCATTATATTTCTCTCTCTCTCTCTTTTTTTTTTTTTCAAATATAATTAATTACTCCAACGAACCGTTCGGTATACATAATGCGTACCGCGTACCGAACCGAAAGCGTCGTACCGAACGGTTCAATACGAATACGCGTATCGTTACACCCCTAATATATATATATATATATTTTTTTTTTTTTTTTTTTTTTTTTTTTAAGAGAGTACTTCTATGTGACACAGTATAAGTAAAATGTATTCATGACACTGTATAGTAAGTGAACAATTCCCAAATGACATATTTCTGAGCTACTGAAGTGTGCAACCATGGGAGCTGGGAGCCGTCAGACACCAGTAAAAAAAATAGAAACAAGTCAAAGAACTGAGCTGAACCGTTCTTGTCAAGTGCCATGGTACTAAGAAAATGTTTCATATTCAGTGCCTGATTATAAATGATAGAAACTATTTTTTTTTACAGTGCATTTATTATTCATTATTTAAAAAGAGAATTAATGCATTTAACTAAATATAATGCATTTTTCATTCGTGTTTTCACTTAACATTCAGGTCAGCAAACAGCTTAGCCTTTTTTACATAACTAGTTATGAAAAGCTCTTTTGATTAGCTAGCTTGCTTAAAGTACTTAAATAAATTCAGTGTACTATCACAGCATATATATTTACACAGAACCTACACATTTATTTGTTACATCAAGCTGATGTAGGTCCTTGCTATTACACTAAAGAGAGCTTGATTCTGTGGTGTCAAATGGTCTCTAGGTTTTAAAATTCCTTGTTTCTAAATCTACTTGACTCTGGCTTAGTTGCTTTAACAGTACTTCAGCAAAACCAACATGAAGTGCGGTGCATCAGATCAGTCCTACCGCTTCTCTCTAGAGCGATAATCTAATGTCGATATTACTTCAGGAATTCAAGGCATGTATATGAAAAACAAAAAACAACAAAAAACTAAAACAATTCTGAATATTCTATTAAGACAGACACAAAAGATATATATATATATATATATATATATTGCTAAAAAAGAAATCAGTTACAGAAATCAGTCTGATTAGATGAATGGATGGAGAGAGAATCAGAGTCCTGTCTCACTTGATGAAATAAAACGTTACTAAAACTTATACTCTTATTTCACAAGGACACATTACATTTATCAAAAGTTACAGTACTGACATTGTTACATTGTTACTACAATTACTACTAATGATAATAATATCAACAATAATTATAATAACATAGTGATTTTAAGTTTTCTGGGCACCAAAACAGCATATTAGAACTGAAAACTGGTAAAGGCTGCTGAAAATGTAAGAAATTCAGAAATAAATTAAAATATATTAAAATAGAAAACCGTAATAATTGTAATAATATTTTGCAATATTACTGTTTTTACTGTATTCTTGATTTTTTTTTTATGCAGCCTGGAAGACTATAAAAGTCTTCTTGCAAAAATATTTTGAATGCTATATGGAAGTTACATTAAAAGTCATTTGTCTCAAAAAGCTAAAGGGCCTGATGAATGGATAAATGCGCAGATGGATGGACAGACTGACAGAAGGATGCATCGATGGATGAAATGTATCAAGAGACATAATGTACTGACCTGTGCTTTCAGCAAACTAACACAATACGTATGCAGCAAATCAATGACAACAGTTTGGTGGGAGGCTGAATAAGGGGTCTATAATGGAGATTTGATCTGTAGATGTGGGCCACAGGACAGGGAAGTTTCCTCATTATCCAGCTAAACAAGATGCCTGCTGCTTCCCACAGCTCTAATGAGTCAACTCACCATAACACAGGTAATGAAGGTCAACTTACACAGCATATAGCCAACTACAGACACATACACTGACACACACACGCACACACTCAAGCACATTCAGCACTGTTAAGAAACACACTGTGAAAGAAGAGGGACAGTGAATTGTTTTTCGCCGGTGCAGACTATGTGTTTTAATATATCATCCTAAATAGTCTTGACAATGTGTGATGATATCATTTGAGGTATGTATTGATAAGCACTAATGAAAAGATAATACTGCAGTCAGATGTATTAAAGCGGTTTAAAGCCCTGCATGTTGATATAAACAACCTTAAGATGACTTTAAATTCAGGTCAGAGTAGCCTATCTCAGACGGCACACCCACAGACCAACCGCCCATAGGCCATTCACCAAGTTATAATCTGATTGGCTAGCTTTAAACAACTTTTGGTTTGTTTGCGTTTTTTGCATGTTTTGCAATATTGGAAAGAACATCTACACATATGTATGCAATATTTCATTTTCTGTACAGTTTGAAGAGACTGCAGCATAATCTATTATTGTCACAGTCTATTATTTTAACACAATCTATTTCAGATACAAAATGACATGTGGTTGTCTGTATAACTTATGGTCACTTTAAATGTCCACCACATGTAGTTAGTTCTTATCCAAAATAAGCTGCAATGTGGGTTTACTTTTATGCATTACGCAGACTAAAAGTACCACCAATCATTCACAATTTTTATATGCCATCTGTCTCACTACAGGTCAGTGGTCTCACAGTTATTGTAGAGATTTAAAGAAAAAAAAAACAGAGAGAAAACAACCAACAGACAATTTAAAAACATGGTTAACAACAAAGCAAGTCTTTTTCCATTATAAGGGCACTAAACCTTTAACACCATGCTTATCATTGGGCTATCTTTTATTATAAGTATTGAATTATTAAATGATCTATTAATAATGCAGCTTTAATTAGCTGTAGTTACACAGACTGCATTTAGACAGCTGCAGCAGAATCTGGCCTGCAGAAAAACAAAACAAACTGGACACTGCAGATCACACTGGCACAGATAAAACACACTGTACTTTCTTTAGATAATATTTTGTGGTGAAATCATTTGAAATTTGTCCACAATCTTTAACTGTAAATTCAAAAGTGCAATCAAGCCCAAAATCACTGCTAACAACAGAAAAGCAGACACCCAAGAAAAAAAAAAAAAAGGAAATTCATTTCACATTGTATTTGAAAGCCAACAATTTAAATTAAACTGCAAATCACTAAATGAGATGAATCTTTTAATTGAAATAAATATTCCTCCTAGTCATTAAAATAAATGTCACAATATACTTTTTCACTTGTCACATTTGTCGTTAGTGTGAAGATGTTAGTAACTTCAGATCATTTTGAGTGAAAGCTAACTGTGACTCCTTGTGTCTTTTCACATTTCTTCATGTGTTCAGATGAGCGTAAGGACATAATAGGATGTGTAAGATATAGGAAACAGTTCTTATCCTATCCTATCTTTTTATTTTTATTTTGCATGAAAACTGCACATCATAAATTAAAACAATCTTTTGAATCTATTGTTATTTCTATTATCAAGGGTGCAGGACCTCCCACAAAAAAATTCCTCAACCCCCACAGACCTTAAGAAAACATTACCTGTCTATGGTTGAATATGCCAAAGCACACACCTATAAATTGAAAAGCACACAACATTGAGCTGAATCTTAAGAAGTGTGTAACAAGTATAATTGAGCACCCGTCTACAACCTCCAGCAACCAACACCTTCAGTCACTGTGATTCTCTCTTTCTCAGTCTGTCTCAGCAGTGAGAGATTAGATAAGGGGATCAGTTGTACAGAGTTTGACCCTGTCCCTTAAGGCTAGTGTGAAGATGTAGAGTGCAAACTGTAAATCTGAGCGAGCTCAGATAAGATCAGTTGTAAAATAGCTTCTTCAGACTTGGAGAGGGAGGGGAGGCATTAGAGGGAATGATAGAAACATCTCATCCACGGTTCTGAACATCGCTCACCATCTTTTGTAATGTTTAATGTTTTGTAATGATTCCAAGTCTTACAATTCCAGTTTTAGCTCAATAATAAGAAAAACATACTGCGTTTTGCCTCAAGTGAGAGGCTGAAATTTGAAGTGAGCACTTAAAGGGTGCTTGAAATGGAAATCAGTAAAATATCGAAGACATGAACAGGAAAAGGATGGAGGAGTGTGACAAGGCAGCTGATGTTAATGGTCAGTGGAACTGTGCAGGCGCTTGGTTAGGGATGCACTTGAAAAATTAAGCATCCGTACCTCAGCTGAATAATTCCAAGCCTTAATGCTAGAGAAGCTGAAGGAAAAAATGAGACTGCACTTAGCCTATTTTTCCATACTTACGGGGGTAAAAATACTCCCCAATTATATACCGTAGGCTACATCAGCTAGAAACGTAAACACAGACGTTAATGCTGGTTTTCCAAGTTTTGAGAGAGGATGCATCTAAATCTTACACAGTATTAATTGAATCATATCATGCTCATTTTTGTACGAATACTGCACTCTGACTTCTGGAAGTTGGGAAAAACCAGGCAATCAGAGACCTACCTGTCAACATTTGGGTCCAAAAAATGGGGGCGATGCAAAAGTATAAATTATTATATTCAATTATTATTCTATTGATTTATTATATTAATTTAAACAAATATTAGCAAACCGTTATTTAAACTGCGTGTAAATCAAACGGTGTGTTTTCTGCATAAAAATAAAGGTCGTTTTTGGCTTTGAACTAAAGCAAAAAGCAGAAGGGCTAATTGAAAAATGGCAATTAATTCTCTCTTCATTCTTTCGCTTTTCACCAGGAATATAGCCATTTCCCCATTAACCGCAGTAAACAAAGCAGCACAGGACCTTATTTTGCAATTTGCAGCACTCATATTTAATCAATTAAACCATAGCTTTCTGAAGTGTAAGCTATATCTCAATTTGCATGTATATTTGTTTTTTCATTGGACCACCATCCGAGTCTTCTCCTACCGTCCCATTTCTACCAGTGATCATATATTTCCTCCCCGCGATACTAATCACTGTTGTAGGTTGCCATGTTAAGGGGACAAATGGGTTGAAATTTGTATGTGTCGATTGTGTGAGAGGGATGCAAGATCTGGCAACTGGGCAACCTTGGAATTTGTTGACCTGATTATTCATATAATGAGGTTTGGGCAATACAAGTTTTTACCGGAGGAAAATGTAGCAAACATATAAAATAGGCTTAGAGAGATTTTTTTATAGAAAGTAAAAATATGAGAGAAATACAAGAAAATATTTTAATGGGATGATAGCGGGATAGAATGGTAGAAAATATGTGAGAATTGCAGGAAAAATGGGAGGGTTGAGAGGTATGATCAAGGAGCTCTTTCCAGGTTAATATTTAGTATACAGTACATCAGATGATCAGTACTGAAGGCGGTCCATGGATATGCCACTGTCTGTCTGATACCCTTGGAGAGCTGGAATGTTTACTATTTCTTTTCATTTAAAGCACTTTTACAGTATATATAACTTACATACTGTATAAGGCAGTCAGACTCAAGCAAGCTTCTTTGACTAAAACAGATTATTAGCTTACACTTGAGGAAGTTATGATAAGAAGGCAATAAACATGAAAAGTGCCCGTTATACAAGGTTTCAGTCATTGTTCCAAAATAGTAAAGATTAGGAAAGGAAGCAATAGAAAAGGTGAAGGCATAGTTTTTTATGAGGAGATAGATGAGGAGTAAGATGCTCATGGAAGAGATGAGTTTTCAGTTTCTTGAAGATTGTAAGGGTATGGATGGAGTTAGGCAGATCATTCAACAGCAGGGTACGATGAAAGAAAACGTCCCTCTCTGCAATGGGACCGTGAACTGCTGCTCATTTACCGACCACAGGTTTTTTGTCTTTAACTTGATGCGAGCCACGACTGGAAGCCAGTGAAGAGAGATAAGAAGTGGTGTGAAATGGGCTCTCTCTGGCTCATTGAAAACAAGATATGCTAATGCATTTTGAATCATTTGCCGATGTTTGATTGCACATGTTGGAATTCCAGCCAGAAGAGAATTGCAAAAGTCCAGCCTAGAAATAACAAGGGCCAGGATGAGGAGCTATGTTGGGTATTCTGTTAGGAAGAGTCTGATCTTCCTGATCTTGTCTAGTGTGAACCTGCATGATCATGCTGTTTTTGCAATGTGATCTTTAAAGGTCAGCTGATGATCAAGGATCACCCCATGATTCCTGGCCGAACACAATGGGATTATCGTTGATGAGCCCAGTTGGATGGTAAACTGATGCTGTACTGATGGGGTGGCTGGGAAGATGAGTAGCTCTTTCTTTGCCTGGCTTAGATGCTGGTGATGTTCTTTCATCCATGCTGAGATGTCCATCAGGCAGTTCTGAGTGGATACAGTTGGATCATCTGGTTGAAATGAGAGGTAGACCTGTGTGTCATCAGCATAGCAATGGTAGGAAAAACCATGTGCCTGGATGATGGGTCCCAGTGATGTAATGTATGTAGAGAAGAGGAGGGGCCCAAGAACTGATCCCTGAGGAAACCCAGTGATGTGTTTTGGATACCTCTCCTCTCCAAGACACCCTGAAGGACCTACCTGTGAGGTAAGACTCAAACTAATGGGAGTGCAGTTCTGGTGATAGCAAGCGATGAGAGGGTGGGTAGAAGGATTTTTATGCAGCAGATAGATCTAGCATAATGAGAACTGAAGATTTGGAGCTGAATGGTTACTTTTAAATCCAGATTGGTTATTGTCCAGCTGGTTGTTCTGTCAGAGGAAGGAAGACACTTGGTTTAATGCAACGCGTTCAAGTAATTTTACTATGAGCGGGAGGAGAGACATGGGCCTGTAGCTTTCAACAACCCTACAGTAGTTTCAAGCTCATAAAGACCTGCTGCTGTCTTTCAACAAACCTTGTCAAATATTATTTACAGAACAAATGAGATTTCACCAAGTGAAAGGGTCATAACCCAGTTTTCATATTAGTGAAGGGATGATCTTCTGAACTGATAGTGACCTTTTAACATTCCAAATAGATGAAACCAAATTGCACAGACAAATTCAAAGCCACACCAGATAACCCTAGGCCCTTTGGCTTGAAGTTGGGTTTTGTTTTTTTTTCCATAGCAACCACAAACAAAAACATAATAAACTTACATCATCCCAGAAAATGGATTTGATGTTCAGTCACAACAGGACTGTGGGAAGATCTTTGTTCCTGAGAACAGAAAGTGAACAGGACAGATGGACATTGGATTGGATATTCGTCTTATTCTTCTTTCTTCTGTTTATTTATTTATTTATTTTGTGCAGCTTTAGCTAAATTGGGAGAGCATGATGATAATTAATACAGTGCACTATATTTCTTGACATATATTTATATTTAAATATAAATACAACAACATATAAAGCAGATAACCATATATTTATTTATTTATTTATTTAAAATAATGTATTTTTTATGTATAATACTATTTACTGTTTTTCTCAAAAAATATTTCTCATTATTGATTGTTTTCCTCAAAATCTTTAACACTTTAAATCCAGGTATTCCTCTTGTCCTCGTTTGTCTTTGTCTCATTTCCCAAAATTCTTATCCATTTATTCATATTCCCTTTCTGTCTCTCTCCCACTCTTCTCTTTTCCTGCGGCAAATGTGCCTCGAAGCCAAGTCCTTCCTGAGCCAGGCTGACAGATAGACCTAAATATTTAAATGCTGGATGGACACTTCACTGCAGCATACCAGCACATGTGCCCTCCATCTCACCCTTACAGACACAGACACATTCACAATGAAAATATACTGCAAATACTTCACAAATATAAGATTGCTTTCACACTAAAGCTATGGAATTGCTATGGAAAATAGTTTGACCATAATTTTCTTGCTTCCATGACAGACATAAATACTGTACATATATACTGTATATATATATATATATATATATATATATATATATATATATATATATATATATATATATATATACTCACCGTCTCTGTTTAACTTACTTTCCTTTTTTTCCTCCTCTTTCTTTTAAGTATATTTGATAACTGGCCATTTAATGTGATCTTTGGCTGACAGGAACTCGATGATAGCATCAGAAATGCCTCTACAGAGAATTCTCCAGACACAGAGGAGCAAACATAGCCACCAAAAAGGCACACAGAGAGAGCAAAACAAGTCGAGCGTTAGTGGCAGAATATAAAACGTCATTTTCTGTGATGAGCCTCAATATTGATTAGCTATCAAATCACCCTCCCTCTCTTCTCTTCTCGACCTCTGCTTTTTCCTGTATAGACCAGTCTGCTGTGGCCATATTCTGATCATAAGCAAGGTTTCCACCAAGGCTGTTGCACCGTTTGGTTGTTTCCCCCATTATTCCTTCTTTCTCTCCACTAGGGTTAGAACTATCATGAAAGAAATTAGCCACATGGCATTTAGGTGCAGGTTTTAAAAAGGAAATTTTCAAATTACGTACATTTAGGAGCTGTGCACTAGCTGAGTAACTGTAAATGAGAAGAATGAAGATGGTAATGGAGAGGTTTCTCCAGGCTGTATATACAGAACTTTGAATGCAAGTCATTTTAGATAAAAAATGTATAAATGTAGATGTATACCTCCTTGCGCATAACATACAGCTTGACCGGTGTACACAAATAACTAAATAAACTACTTGTAAGTAGATCAAAAAACTACCCAAAATCTTTACTTTCTTCATTAACCACTTGAATCAAAAAGAAATTAAATAAATGTTACCATTGTTATTGTAAATGTTACAAGATTAAAATAATTTTGGGAAAAAAAACAGCACGGCAGCCCCTCGCGGACGACTGCCGTGCACAAACAAGACCAAAACACAAAATAAAACCAGGCCTGGTCCTCTCTCGTCCTTCACTGTCGTAACTCTTCCTTTATCCTTCCGGATTTCCTCTGTGGGACTCGAGACTGGTGAGTGGCACAGTTGTCACTCATTTCCAATCACTTCAGTGGCCTCGCTCCGCATGGCTCTCCGCCCCGCCCCACTCGTCACAATCATTTTAATATATGCTGATTTTTTTTTTGCTCAAGAAACATTTAATTTCATTATAAATACTGAAAAAAAGTTTTGCTGCTTATAATTGTGGTGACAAACTGTGATGATTTTTTGATGAACAGAAAGTTAAAAAGAACAGCATTTATTTTAAATCAAAATATTTCATACCATTTTAAATGTCTTTACTATCACTTGTTGATCAATTTAATGCTGAATAATCCTTGCTGAATAAAAGTACTTATTTTAAAAGTACTTATTTTATAAAAACTAAGTAACTAAGAACGACCACAAACGTTTGGATGATGCTACCTAATTTGATATATAGGGCAGCTATTTATATGCATTTATGACACTTTCAAAAAGTTAATGAGAAGTAATTTAAAAGTCTGTGTAAACACACCTTTTGAATTATATCGTGTCATACATTATTTATTTTACAGACCAATTATCGATTCTAAAATCTCATAATTTTTCAAAAGACTTATGAGGGCAATAAATGCAAGGAGAAGTGCATTTCTTTTCCCCTCCCAAATATTTATTTTTTTAAAGTACTAAAATAATCGTTAAAGGAAAAGTTAGGAAGACTCCAAACCAGACTGGTCCTGCAAATTGCATACAGTTCACATAACTGTTCTCCACAGCCCATTAATGCCTTACCAACACCCAAGCCCCAATCCCACAACCCCCCATTTTGCTTTTTAATTACCTGCTGTCTCCTCCAGAGGCCAGACAGAGAGACTGCAGTTTATGAACAGTCTCTACACTGATCATCCTGTCTCCATCTGTCTGTGATCTGTTCTTTATCTATTCCATCTATCTGTTTGTGTATTTTGTGGATGAACGTCTGTGAGTATCTGCTGTGTGTCTCTCTGTATGCTTCGAAATAGACTTTTATCCGTTTTACTATATCACCAACCAATGTGTGAAATCCAATGTCTAAAACCATGGCTATCAACTTAATTTCGTCAATATGTATGGAAATAAATAATATAGACTTATTAAGGCATTTTTGAAACATCTTTTCATTCATAAAACATCTGCCAAAATAACCTAATTTAATGTGTTGAATCTTACTTGGAGACCTTTCTATTCAACCATATGTGTTTCATTAAAAAAAACAATTTAATAAAATATGGAGACATGGTTGAAAAAGAGTAGAAGATGATCTGATAAACCATTGGACTCATCTTTTTCAGTTGTTGCTCTTCCATGCTGTCTTCTTCAACCCCCTCCACCCTGGTTAAAAGCCCAGAACCTCCATCTGCAGCAGGCTGCGAGAATAGCTTACCAGCCGATACATCAAAAGCTCAAGAGCTCCACCAACACTTTGTGTCTCAGCAAAAGCGAACGAGAGGAGCCACAGTTAGCCAAGTGTGCTTCTGCTTGGGTCCTTGTTTGGCTTTTGAAGCCTCATGTCGACATGAATGGCATCAAAGGCCTTGCTGAATAGAAGAGGCACACTTTCTAGTGAGCTGGGTGTTTTTCATATACAAGAACTTCATTGACAATCTGGCAGCGAGCACACATGAGAATCGTATAAAGTTTTTTTAGCCCTGTTGCAAAACATGAAACATGAATAGATGACACAGCTAAAATCATTTCCTTAATCAGTAATTTTGTATTTTGATTCTACAAAATGTGTATGAGAAAACATTTATATACAAAGCACAGATGAATGTAGATTTAAATCTTTTCCAGTGAGATACTGTTTCAAAAAAAGCTTTCTTTGAGAGTGTGCATGATGACTGTCACTGCAAGGACGGCTAGCTCAAGTCTGCTCTGTGCATCTCCTCGGATTCCAACAAAACAATGTTGCCCTGGTAACTCGGCATCAACAGGTCATAAGGGCTCTCGCTCACATTACTCATGAACACATCACTTATAACTAGATAAATCATTTCCATACCTTAACATGAGCATTAATGGCCTTGGTTGGATGGAGATTCAATTGTTATTTTAACATCATTCACCCATTAAATTATGTAGTTTATTTGATATATAGTTATTTAATTTTATTTGTTCCCAGCATGCTTTGAGAGAATGTGTTGAAATTAAAATTGTTTATATATTTTAAAAAGAGCTGATCAAGTAACACTAATGACACAATTGTTACACAATCAGAAAAAAATGTCACTTTGATGGTACCCTTTCAAAAGTTACTCATATGTACATTTTAGGTACTTATACGGACCCTTTAGAGATTTAAAAAAAGTGTACATTTTGAAAACGTACCACCCCAGTGACAGCTTTTATATGTTTTTTTCTGAGAGGGTACCTAGTAGTTAACAGCTACAGATTCAGTGTTAGTTTGTCATGTCTAATTTTATTTACCCAGTTATTCAGCTCAGTTTCCAATAAACAATGAATGTCATAGAAAGCCCATTTCCACTGTGTGGAACACAACTGTATTCATCCATTATTATTTTTTTACTCTAACATCATTCACTGCACCCACATCTAGCCTATTTTTATCATAAACACTCAAACTGCAATGTCTAAAAGTAAGCCAAGAGTTAAAGTAAGCTAAAGAGTAAATTAAATTCATACAAAAATAAATACACTGCTGAAAAGATCAACATGAATTCTCATGCTGGTTTAAAGCTGGTCAATCAGCATGGTTTTTCTGTTCATACTTGTTGACTAAGGATGCCTTGCTGATTAAGGAACTCCAACACACCAGCATCCCCTGATGGTATTGTCCTTCTCATCTTGCCTTTTCGCCTATTTCTTTTTGTTTCATAATCTCTTTCAATTGCTCACCAGATCTAACATTATGAAAGCCCTCATTACCTCCTATTACTTGTGATTGTACCAGATATCTCAAATGATATCTCCATTCTGCCTTTTAAATCATACAGAGATCATTGACATTTGGTGAGCTTCCAAATACCCTGCCACTCCCTCCCCAAACTGTGACAGACCTAAGGCAAAGAGAAAACCTCTAGTTAGCCTTTTCATTGTATCTATCCTTCTGTCATCACTCCACAATTTTAATGAGCAAAAACCCCATTCACTTTCCTGTCCTACTCCACCCATGCTTGTGCCATGCTTCTTTTTTCCCTTCCTACTTTCATCTAATAACAGAATTTTATCTCCACACATGCAGGGAAAAAAGACAGGAAACCTGAGAGACTGCCATGGCTTGTCTTAGAGGATGTGTGTTTGGGGAATACAAAAAGAGCAGAAAAAAATACAAAAATATTATTATTATTATTATTATTGGGCCCACTCTGCTTGCAACTTTTATTTGAGGCCTGCAAATGTATAAAGTATGATTATTCAATAGAATGTGAAAATTTATGCAAGTGTTAAGATAAAAAAAAATTGCTAAATATATATTTTATATCATATAAGCCCAGGAGAAAATAAACAGAAAATGTGTGAAAATTATACAATTAAAAACTAGCTGAAAATGCAAAAAATTACTGGTTGCATTACACCTCATAATAAATTGTATGCAAATAAGGGTATAAACTTCTCCTAAAAATGCATGTTTATCACTTAAAGGTGACTTTTGTGTTTGTTTTCATTTGTTCCCTCATGTTCATTGACCTAGTTTCTGTCTTCCCTTGATTATGTCATTATGTTTAGGTGTGTCTAGTAATTATCCTACTTTCCGATCCCTTTAAATGGTTGTATTCTGTTCAGTGTTTGGTTGTCCGGTATTGAGTTTATGTTCGTATATGTGTGGGTACTTCTCTATGTGGATTACCCCTCTGTGGATTCTTAAAGACTGTATATTATTATATTCTTCGTCCTCATGAATTCACTTATGCACCACACTGTGACAAAATACTGGACCAAAAAAGTTAAAAGTCCCATTTTTCACGCTTTTTTGAAGCTTTGATTGTGTTAACAGTTTGCAATATAACATGTGTTCATGTTTCGCATGTAAAAAAACCACAGTATTTCTCACACAATGCACCTATCTGTATACCACTGTTTTCACTGTCATAAAAATGGGCTGATGACTTCCTTGTTCTATAAAGTCCCTCCTTCAGAAATATGTAACGAGTATATGTAGCGGTTCCTGTGTTGTGATTCGACAGCAGCTGAGCGCACACTGCCCTCCTGGAAATGCGATTGGGCTAGTTTTGAGAAGCAAGTGGGCAGGAGCAAGTGCTGGAGATGTACTTATAATCACAGGAGCGTTTTTTACTAACGAGATGCGCCTGAAAATCGGTTTCGATTTTTTTGCACAGCCCTAACATCTAGTTAACAAAGCTAAACAGTGTTGCCCTTTGTGTAATAAGTTACAGAAACTGTTAAACGCACCAACTTAAATAATAAAATACACTTATCGGTTGTGGTCCATAAGCAACGCCTTCTCCAGACAAAGACGGAACTGCTCCATCTTTCAGGAACAATCTTTGTGCGAATCCGGCATGAAACTGATTGAGATTGAGGAAGTTGTCCTCAGCAAGCTGTCTTCAGCAAAATGTGCTGCATATAGTTTTACATGTGGATTATAATTTTCGGGAACCGAGTTTTAAACATAAATTGTAACCATTAATCTCCAAGTACAGCGTCCCTGGGAAGGACAAACAAAGATGATTGGACTCCGAGATGAAAATAACAGCGTTTCAACGACATGGCGACAAACACAATCGCAACTCTTTCTCTTCTCTGTCGGATCGTAAAAAGACCACGCCCCCCTTTTTGTGTAATCCTGTGGCCGGAGGTTAGTCAAAAAAAAAACGTTTTAGTGACGTCATTACTGCAGGAACTAGAGGGATGTAGTCCAAACTGGTTGTTCGTTGTAGGCGAATTCTGTTAAATAAAATATCTAACTTGGCATTGAACTTTGAGCTTTAGAATTTTACAGATATTATTTATACTCTAACAACATTACATACTAACTAAAGTTTAAAACATGGGATCACGAAGAACGGGACCTTTAAAGTAACGGCATCCCTCCTCTCCGTCTTGTTTCCGTTTTTTCCCAGTTTAAATTTTTTCACTCATGGACTATTTAAAGGATTTCCTTCTACTCATTAAAAATGGACATCACACCGATGTCCTTCTCCTACTGCTGGAGTTCGTCATGTAGATCGCCAAACACTCCAGCAACCCGGATAGCAGCATTCTTCCTGACGAGCCCTCAACGAGGAGTGCAGAGCGCAGCTGTCCGGAGGTGGACCTCGGGACTCATTCGCCACTTTTGTGGAGTGGTGGAGCGGTTCCACCATGGCTCCTAGCTCCCTCCTCTTCACCGTGGCCCATCAGTCCACCAGCTCTGTCAGGCTCTTCCTTCCCTCCAGCTCCACCGCGGCCTTGCAGATGCCCGCCTCCACCTTGGTCGACAGTGCCATCAGCTCCGCCATGGCCCGCTGGATCTTCGTTGTTGCCCTGGCTCATCCGCTCTCGGTCTCCACCACCTGCTCCGCCGCCATCAGTCAGCCCCCTGGAGTTGTCAGCCCCTTCTCCATCATTGCTCTTCCCTCCGTCAGCTCCACCGTGGCCCACTATCATGGCTGTGGCCTGGGTCTTACCTGGCTCCGCCTTCTGCTCCGGTTCCCTCCTGTCGTCTCCCTGGCTCCTCCCTCGGTCATCACCTCCCTGAACTCTGGTTATCATCCTCCTCCCAGTCATTCTGTCACCTCCTGAACTTTTCTCATATTTCTTTGTTCCATCCCGCATCCATCCTTGGTTGTCCTGGGTATATGTTCTTATAAGTGTGGATACTACATACTCTCTGTTGATTATCAAATACAGTATATTGTTATCTTCTTCGTCCTTGCGTGTTCACTTATAATCCACACCGTAACAACAGGTGTGTTCACTGTTTACAAGAACATGTTAATGACAGCAACCAATGTTAGATGAATAGCATTTTTGACTATGCTGCACAAGCCCATCTTATTTGCATTCAGTTTCCACCAAGGTTATGTCTGTAAAGTTAAGCCTCAGCTGCTGTAAAAGACTTCAGGAACATCTATAACAAACCCACAAAAATGCAGGTACCCTGGGAAATTGCAGCAAGCAGACTGTTTGTATAATGATACTTTTGAGCACAGACTTTTCACATTTCACACTGAAACATGGATGACAGCTCTTATTAGGACTGTCTGGTGTTTCATGCTAATTTATTCAGACAGTGAATGGTAAAATCTCACACTGAGTCCAATGTGACCAGTGTTGCAAAACAAGAATCCAAAACAAAAGCAATTCATGCCATCAGACAGACAGACAGAAAGGCAGACCGAAAGGCAGACAGACAGATAGATAGATAGATAGATAGATAGATAGATAGATAGATAGATAGATAGATAGATAGATAGATAGATAGATAGATAGATAGATAGATAGATAGATATTCACAAAAAGACTATAGACAGAATTAAATGTCAGACAAGCTCTTACTGTTATCACTGCATAACTGCAAAAGCATGAAAACATCAGTTGTTTCATCTTTTAATTTTCATATTGCCAAATCCTTCATGTCTTGCAGACTTGATGTTCAAAGTATATACCAATATCCCCGTCCATAAACAGTAATTCTATTCTGCCCAACAGTACCACAGCCAGCTTCATGCAGCCCCAAAATGCACCATGGGAAGTATCCATAACCGCCTGTCAACTGTATGACAAATGGCTCTGGAAATGAATGAGAGGATCAGCATGCCGATACTGCAGGCAGGGAAGAGTAATTAAAAAGCCTCATTACGTCAAATATTTGATTATGTGCAACCCAGCCTTGAGTTTTGTAATGATGCAGGGACCTCAAGGGAGTCTAGCCAAGAACAAATGAAAGAGAGAGAGGACAAAGAGAGAAAATTGAAATAATTTTCTCCTGAACATTCAGCATCAGATAATATCATTATTCATGAACTCTTTAACAGGTTTAAATTTAATTTAGAGCTTTGTTGATTCTCAAACACACAATCTGCCAAAAAGAAGACCCGAGCGCTTGATAAATGTTCAGTTTCAGTGTGGTTTGGAGAAGTGAGACCTCTTGATTGGGATGTCTGTGCTCTGCTCTGCTGTCCTCGCCTTAGCCAGCATGCCACGCTGTACATATAAATCCTGACAAGGGTGTCAATATGTCAATGCAAATGGCCTGCGTAGCACCTCGCCTGCTGTACCGGGCCCTGCTCCAGCAATAGCATGGAGACAAGAGAGACAACCAGTGTGTGTACACTTGTACACCCTAGAAACGGTTCAAGAATTATATATCCTGCTACAGCCTCTATTAAATATGTTAACTATAAAGACAGTATGGGTTTTATAACCCTGTATTAATCTATGTATACATCAAATCAAATTGGATACTACAGTACATGTGGTATGGTGGAAAAGAAGTCAAGAGTGGGAACTCTCCTTCCAGTTGGCAAGGCAACGCCTTTAGTCCTCCTTAATATATTCCTTGCTCGGTCTCAGGCTTCATCAGAGATGAAGGGGCAGGGTGGACGTGTCACATGACTGCGGTGTCTAATACTTCAGGCTGAAAACACAAGCCTTTTGCACAGAGCCTTCACAATGTACAGCTCAATTACACAATTGGCTAAAATTAAGAAATAATAAGGAAGTCAGTAATGACGCATCTCTAGGTAATGATGGATTGATAAATTATTCTTTGACTCTTTAGCATTCACATTGTGCACAATTTTTTATATATAAAAAAAAAATATATATATATATATATATATATATATGTAAATAAATAAATATATATATATATATATTTTTTAATATAAAAAATTGTGCACAATGTGAATGCTAAAGAGTCGAAGAATAATTTATATATAATTTATACATATATATATATATATATATATATATATATATATATGTATGTAATGGAATAATAATGGAATGTGTATATACACACACAAAATCTAATTTACTGAAAATGTATGAGATGGTGTTACATAATGATGAAGTTACTTCCAAACCAGTGTATCATTGTTGCAACTACACAATTCAGTTATTATAATGATGTAATGTTTTTTTAGCACATCATGAACTTTTATCTCAAGAACATTATGAGACTGTAAATGAATATTCTTCAAAAATTCTGTTTCACAGCAAAAATAACAGCACGTATGTTTGGGGCTGAGTAAATAATGGCTGAATTTTAATTTGTGGGAGTATTATTCCTTCAGGGAAGTTGGCACAAGGCTTCTTAACCGAATTTCTTAGCCCAAATAGCAAGACTTTTTTGCCAAACAGAGTGACAAGACATACCATACTGATCAGCAAACTTTATTCACCTGGAGAATAGCAGGATTAACCTAGCGCTACCCAGCATAAACATGGAACCAACATAGAAATTCAAGCTGCACAGTGAGTAAAAAGTACAAGAAACAGTTTGCCATAGTGACAACCTTGTCTACTCATATAGATTGCATATTAGTATATTAAGGCACTATTAAGCATCCTTTAAAGGGATAGTTCACCAAAAAATAAATATTACCCCATGATCTACTCTCCCTCAAGGTACCCTTGGTGTATATGACATCAGACAAATGCAGTCTGAGTTATATAAAAAAAATGCCCTGGCTTTTCCAAGCTTCATAATGGCTGTGAATGGGTGTTATTTTTCAATAGTCCAAAAGAAGTCCAATAAAGAGCATCCAGCCATCATAAAAAGTGTTCCACATGGCTCCAGGGTCAAAAAATTCATATTGTAACTTAAACCGTATAAACCGTAATCTCTAGCTTCCGCTAACTGTTGTATGTGTATACATGAGAAAGTCATGTTCCAGCGGATGACATCGGACACAGGTGTAGCATAAGCTCCAGTAAGAATATGCTAGTCTCACGAGAACCAAGTTTTGTTTACAGGAGAAAATGAAGCAAAGTTTCCATTGTTTAGCAATGGAAAACACGTCTCTGGGCTTATATCGAAATTTTCCAAAAGGATTCTATACAAATTATCATTTCAAACTTCTAATTTGTGACCAGTGTATTGTTTTGCTCTTTCCTTTGTGCTTCTGCAATTGTCACTTCTCACCAGAATTTACACTATGCCTATGTCCCCAATCACCTGCCAGAATGGCGTTCTATTGTGAATGTGCATACAACAACTAGCGGAAGCTAGGGATAACTGTTTATAAAGTTTTAAACATGGATATTTGTCTTACAAAAACACACTGATTTGCTTCAAGAGGCCATGTGGGGCACTTTTTATGATGGATGGATGTGATTTATTGGACTTCTTTTGGACTATTGAAAATAACACTCATTCACTGCCATTATAAAGCTTGGAAGATCCAGGGCATTTTTAATGTAACTGATTGAATTTGTCTGAAAGAAGAAAATAGTATACACCTATTATGCCTTGAGGGTGAGTAAATCACTGGATAATTAATGTTTTTTTTTTGTTGTTTTTTTTTGTTGTTTTTTTTTTTGTGAACTATCACTTTATGGGTCGGATAATGGTAAACCACTAATATACACCACCCCAAGTCCCCATCAAATCAAAATAAATTACTATTATTTTATTATTTGTTAATTGTTCTCTGAGACATCAAAATGCTGAATAATATATATATTTTTTTTAGTTATGAATATGCATTGCACAAGGTCTGCAATTATAAAACACCTAAATGAGGTATGCCACTTTGTATGGTGTATGTGTGCATGACTGGGTTATGTTAAGAGGAATTTAGATACCACATCAAACAATTAAATGGTAAAGAATAACTGTCATCCTTCCATTTAGTTCATAATTACGCATAAACGTTCCAGACTGTTGTAAACGATAAGCTCTGATTGAAATTAAATGGCTCATTTTCAGAGAACGAGAGGCTGAGATGCTTTCCAGTTTTCACTATCGACTGTTCATTGATTAGTCGCATGCTGGCAATTTATGAGGGAAATGCTGATGCTTGTTGCACTGATTCTGCTTTATATTAATGTTGATGAAGCAAAGTCACTGTAATAAATCAACCAGAGTCAACTTACCACTGACTCCAACCTGATAGGATCCCATGGGGCTGATTTCTGTCCCACACTCACACAAACAAACACCACACACACACTCTTCATGCACCTGGTCTACCGACTTTTTACACTGCATCCTAAACAGATGCGTTGGAACAAATGATCAAAGCAATTTTCCGTATTAGTTTTTGATGGATAGATTTGTCCAACCTACCCACAACCAATGTCCAAACCCCTCATTCGTGACTATCCTGAGCTGTGATGTAAAAACAGCAGATGCTAATAAAAAATGAATAATATAATTAAATGTTTGCAATTGTTCACAATTTTTGGATATAACCATGGATATAACATCAGTGAAGATGTGGTGTAATTGCCAGATCTACCAGCAGGGGATAACAGGGTCACAGTGACCCTTTGTTTAGGACAAAGCACTTCAGTGCATTGCCATGCCAGGGCCAACTAGTCAAACCAACAAAGCCACCTCATCCCACATTCCACAAGATTAGCCTGGGTGCTGAGAGAGAAAATAGCATGTTTACATATTGAAGATCCAAAAATACAGTGCAGCGCTTAGAATACAGAGTGACTGAAGTTTGAAGTGTTTCAAATAGCAGGATAAAAAATAAAAAATAAAAAAATAAAGTTTACAGGTTTACAAACCATCAAGAGAGTTTGTTTGCAATGTAATGTCTGAGGCAGAGAATACCTTAAGATTTAAGCATAAAAGGCAACTTTTTTTGTTTAAAGCGATAGATGGACTGAGTAAATGACGACAGAATTTTCATTTTAGGTTGAACTGTCCCTTTAAGAGTGCTCTATAGATTGGCTGTCTGGTAGCAAAGGTGGGAGACACATGCACATTTGACTTGCACATTTGAAGTAAGCTGATAAGATGCGTTTAAAAGGTAAAATGCAAAAAAAATACTTTTGATGGATCTGACCAGAGCGATTGATGTGATTTTTTGTGGGCTATATTGCTAATGCAATGCAGTGTGGTAGACAAGTGATTACTTTATATCCTGTGGTTTTAAAATAGCACTTCAGGGTTTTTTTTGTAGTCTCATGATCTTATGATTTTGCAAATACATGCTGTCCAACATGAGTAAAAAAGGAGAACAGTCCATGTAAAATATATTTAACAGTTTTAACTTAGCTAGTGGATTTCAATTATAAATGATTGCAAATAACATGAAGCTAAAATAAATGAGAGCAATGATACTGGTCATTTCGCCAGTAAACTAGCACATTGCTCAGTAATTCACAAGGATTTTCAGATCTCTCAATATTATTTATGTGTAGTGTAGTCAAAGCGATGCAAATATGCGCACACGTATGTTGAGTCGTTTGACTTGAAGCTGTGCACCGATCATTGTACGATAACAAGGTTCCGCGAGAGCAATTTTAAGGCATAATGAGCCATCTGTTCTGCTCACTGTAGCTCTTGTGAAATAATGTCATACAACAATCAATCATAGTGCTTACAACCAAAACCTGCAGATTTTAGGCAATATAGAAATCCTGGCAAGGTTCTGTCCCATAAAAAATTGTGTGTGTGCACTTGGATGGGTTAAATGCAGAGCACACATTCCAAATATGGGTCACCATACCTGGACACACGTCACTTCACTTTCACTTGCTTCCTCTTCTAATAAATACTTAAAATTGTGTACTTTTTCTTAAGGATGTAGTACAAGTAGGCACATTGGGATGCAGCAGAAGTTTTAACAGTCAAGGGGGTGGAGCCCAAACATATGCTTGTCGTGTTAACAAATGCTATTGTCTGCTAGCCAGATCCTGTATTGACTGGCTGCTTGTCTTCGGACTGACTGTTGATTGCTCCTTTCCTGACAAGGACGAACACTTTATGTGAAAAGTAAATAAATCACATGTGTTAGATCCAGTCCTTACTAGTTCTCTCTCTATCTCTCTTTATTAAAACCAGTTCCAAGTCAGTTTAATCACCGTTCTATATTAATGCGCTGCTTTAAGTGATGCACACAATGATGATGTAACATCCAGGTAGGCACCATAGATATGTATACATAGATGCCTCATTAGCAACTCTTTCTATGGGCTGCTATACACAAGCCGTTTGCCTGATTGCAAGGGGCAACTTGACATCATTCACCATAATCAATGAATATTCGAATAAATGTTTATAACTTTTTTTTTTATAATGACAATATAACACCTTGTAAACTAAGAGCCCAACAGGCTGTTTTCTGATGTTTTCGGTATTGTTATTTGCCCTCGCAGCGTGTTGAAGTGTGTACACAATCATGTTTTTTGTGTTGGAGTTTGGAATTTGCCCTTTCTTTAGGTTTACATTTTACATGTGAGCTTCTCGCTGTGCGCACAGTAATGTAATTCGCTTACATGCTGTGTTCATGTGCTTGCGCTGTTTTGTCTTTAAATGCCGTAAGCTACATACAGACATAATTTGTGCCCATCTGTGGTTTGCCGCTCACTGAAGAGGCCATGCTTATGTGATTTATCTCACAAAATAACACAGTAGTGAAGTATTACCTCAGACGGAGAAAAAAAGGTAATGCCATTTTATCTAGAAGAAAATACCAGAGTTCTCCACCGTACCGAATTACTGTGACAAAAGACTCCAGCAGGCGGCCTCAGTTTTCCACAATATACGAGTCTCGAAATTGAATCATCTCTGGTAGTGTCAAAAAAAAAACAGACAAGTGCTTTGATAAAAGGCATGTTATCAATCATTTGGCTAAGGATGATGGCACTCCAAGTGTCATTTCTCTAAGATAAACAATTTTAAGGTCTGATTTCTGCGTTTAGAGTGTTGGATGGGGGCGGTGTTGTTGTATTGAGAGGAATTGTCACTTTGCCCATTACTCCCATAGATATGGATGCCCTGCCTCTAACAGAGGCCCGCTGATGATAATGCGCTCCCTCTGAAACACTGAATTACCGCGATACATCAAAGCTGCAGCTGCGAAGAGGAAAAAGTGTCAAAACAGTGCACACAAGCCTGGTCATTTCTCATAGTTAACCTCCTTAACTAGATTACCCCTCACCACTTCTACCGCAGCCCTCACATGCCATCTTCAGATTCAGCTTTCAAAACAGGGTCACATACAAACACGACCTTGATGTTGAGGCTCTGCAGCAGCAGATACTATAGGCCAAATATCCCAGAGTGCATGGGACGTGCTATTGGATACAATACATCAATGAATACATCAGTGATACATCAAGTTCAAAAGCACAGGGGGCAGGCAGCTTGTAAATAATGACTTTCTCCTCAATCTTGAGTTTACTGTTTGCACTTATGTCAAAGACTACAATCAGCTGTCCTGAGTATGTCCTATTGGCCATCAACATTTCTTTAGGGCATCAATTAAGGTAAGGCAAAGTGATGCTCATGTCATTTGAGACAGCCAGGTTTGATTGGAAACTGATGTGAAAGTCTGCAGGATGAACTCAACACCTGATGACAGTGCGAACCAAATAAATAACATCTCAATGTGAACATCAGTGCTTTTGGCAAATTAAGTCTTTTATATTTCCAGCTCATCTTGGCTTATAATGCTGAGACCTGTATTTTGTTCTAAACACATCTTTTTGATGACTTAAGTGCTGTGGTGAATTTGTCTGCTGATTTTGCTGATTTTGCTACAACAGAGTGTATATTCACTATTGCTTGAAAGTTTAGGGTCAGATAGATTTTTAGAAAGAATTAATACTTTAAATTCAGCAAGGATACATTATATTGATAGGAAAGTGACAGTTAAGTTATTTATACTGTTACATTTAAAAAAATAAAAAAATAAAAAAATAATACTGTTCTTTGAAATTTTCTATTCATAAAAGAATCCTGAAAAATAAGAAATATTTCTTGAGCAAAGAAAATCTGCATATTAGAATGATTTCTGATCACACACACACACACAAAAAATTATGATTAGTTTTTGCTTTTCCCAGACCCATACTTTCAGTCTTAAACTATGAATATGCAAAACAATAATATTAATAAAATGTATATATTGTAAAACTTTGAGAATCTAAATATTATATTTAATATAAAAAAAAACATTTTAACCATTATAATTTTACAAATAATTGTTGTTGTTGCTGCATTATTTTCAGTCAAGCTGAATTTTTGTTAAATTATGCAAAAGATGAAAATATTTATATCTGCATGTAAAATAAAAAAACTAAATATTAATTATGAAGGTAGTCTTAGCAAGAAAGTGAACAGCCCATTCAATTTCAAAACCCCTTCAAATGTGTTTTCCTTGACAGAATGAATAATTTGCGATGTGGTAGAAATAAAGCTATAGCAGAAAATTTCACAACTTTCAGAAAAAAAAGAGATAAAAATGACAAAATCTGTAGTAATGGATTTACACTTTCAGTAGACAAATTAAATAAACTCATTATAAACTAGTGAGAGTGAGAAAAAAAGTGTGTTTTATGAACCTGTCCTCAGGGTCAAAAGTAATCACAGTTGAAGAACCACAGATAATAAATGGTCTCCTGTAATTTCCCACACAAGAAGGTAACATTCCAGTAGCAACAGCTTGTGACTCGGCTGGATTTTTGACCTCTTTGCCAAGTTTCTCAGATCACTCCTGTTCCAGCATGGCGAGTTCCAAATGCAGCCTGAAATCCACAACAATTCATGCTAAACAGCATTCCCACGACAGGACATCTGATCATGTTTTAAAACGGCTCAAATGAATGCTGGCCAAGCAAAACAGGGGACCCACAATTCATGGGTGCTCTGGCTCAAAGGATAAGAGCTTTATTTGGAGGATAACAGCTCATTCTTGCAATCCTCCTAACAGAATACAGCATTATGTGGAGGAGCTTTGATCTTATTATGCTTATTAGGACAGTAGTGGTGTAAATCTATCTGTTAAATGCCGCTTACAAGCTGTGCATATGCCATCTGCCTCACCCCAGGCACAAATTACACAGTGTCAGTATGAATCCAACACCTCCTCACCCTATCAAATTCATTTAAAACAGACTGTGCTGTAATAATTTAAGAAACTTATTTCTGGCAAATACATGGTTCTTCCCATCAGCGGCACATTAGAGCCTCAGATGGCCATAGAAATTCATTGAGTCTTAAGGCAGGGATGGATAGACGCGCTCACAGAATGACTTAAGACAGCATCAGTCATCTGATGTTACAGCCTACAGATCGAGCCCCCGAGCAGGGAGACGGTGGGGTTACCAAAGGGGAGACTGAGAGAGGAAGAGGCAGAAAATACAATATTGAGCAAAGAAAGAGCTTTTGCTTGGTAATCTAGAGCAATGCAGGTAACATGCTGTCACACATGAGGAAAAAGACAATCAGAGGGGACATGTCACATCCTATTTCTTTCAAACACAAATGCCTAGGTCTCCACAAAACATTCAATCAACTGAATCCAGTCAGACCATACATGAACAACAAATTAGCGTGTCCTTACAGCACATGTATAATATAGGCTTGGAAAGGACAGGTCAAAATCAGGCTTTAAGTTCTTAAAGGGACAGTTCACCAAAAACTAATATTCTGTCATCATTTACTCATTCTAATGCTGTTCCAAACCTGTATTTTTTTTTCTTCTGTGGAACACAAAATATTATGACGAATGTTCCAATTGTTTTTTAACCAATCCATTTAATAACAATTAAAGAAACAGTCATGATTATTACTGCCTTAACAGCATCTCCAAATAAATTGAACCCATGAATGCAACACTTATTATCTTTCTTACATGTAAAATCACTTCTTTACATTTTCATGGAAGTTTTAGTATAACTGAGATACAATTATCGTTTTTTTATTAATAGTCTGAATGAGTTTTTTTGTTTAATGATTTTTGTTTGTTTGATGATTTATTTTTTAATTTTTTTTCATCTAAATTTTTAAAAAGTTTTTCTTTCTTTATTAGTCTTTGCCTTGGTGCCCAGTTTATTAAGACTATCTGGCTCCACTGAATCACAACATAGAAAAACAAAACTATTGATAATGGGCGTACTGTTTCAGACGTGCGCTGTACATGGTAGACCAATCAGAACAGATAAGGACATCTGATCAATCAGAGCAGGAAAGGAGGGCACTGAATCTTAGAGACACTGAATCTTAGAACTGCTTTGAACAAATTAGGTGATATTAAATGCATAATTTCAAAAAAGCAAAGTGTTTTTTTGACCTTGCATGCATGTAAACTTTTTGCAGGAGACTCCCAAAACAATATCAGGAACCTTAAAAACGGCATAATAGGGTGACTTTAACTATAATAACTCTGTTATGAACACAAAGCACTTATGCATGCTTGCAATGTTGCACTTCCCATCTTTTGCAAGTATCTGTAAAGATTATATGATTCAGGATGATGCACATGAGCACCGCCTATGAGGTTACTACAGCAAACAGACTATGTGGCATTACCTCACCAAAGTGTAGAGTTGGAGGCATGAACTGGAAAGATATTTGGAAGGCCCTATCATCACTGGAACAAGGCACTTAACCTCGAAATGCTTCTGGGTGGCTGGGCCGGTGTTGTAGCATCTAGATTTTTCTTATGCAACCTGCTTCTATCTTAAGAAGCAAACAAAACAAAGGTGAAGGAGATTGAATGCAAGAGTGATAAGGAATGAATAACTGGAAAACAGACAAGTGAAGCCATCTTTTTAGCAGAGAGATTGTGAAAAATAGCACAGGAACATGAGAGGCAACAGATCTCACCACAGCAGGAACCCATGGAGTGAGATTCTTCACTCGCCATGGAAGAGGAACATAAAGCAGCAAGCATGATGATTAGCACGTTGCCTGAGCAAAAGCGCATGGAAGATACACATACTCTCAAATAGTCATGTTTTAATGTCGGGAGTTTTTTATTGAAGAAAATCCAATCATCCTGCTGAAACGTCTATTATGTGATGTGTTTCCTAGAATAACTAGCCTATTCCTTCAGCGATTAGCTTCACTATAAAGAAATAGGCCACTCCAATTTGTTCTGGTTCATCAATTAGACCAAGCTTTAGGTACTGTAGTTAACAACCGTCATTTAAATGGATGGGAATGCTAACTGATAGATTTCTCCAGGTTTGACAGACCCTCTTTGATCTAAACCAGCACCAAACCAATACTAACTATCATAAACTAGTTTGGACCACCATGCAAATTCATGCTAGTAAGGTAAAGGTGGACTTTGCAGCAGTGAAATGCTTTCATTATACTAGAATTCATTGCTTTGAAAAACTCTTGGAGCTTGGACTCATGGGACGATCTGAACTGAAAATAAACTAAGGCATCAGAAATTACTTGTGATCTCTAATGCTTCTGTAAACAATTGTTTGATGCAAAGCATGTTACAGGAATTATAACTAGAAAAATATTTTGAATGGGGTCTTTGTCAGGTAAGAAAGCTTTGTCTTGCATCATAAGAATGGATTGCATTGGGACAATGTTCTGACGCTTAACTTCTGCCCAAATTCATTTCATTACAGGAAAAAACATATGTATTAACATATTTGGACTGTGCGTACATATTTGGGGATATGTAATATGTTTTATAAGTTACTCTACTTCAAAACTCCAGTTAAAAGTGAAAAGTGAAAATGCAATGATTACAAATTTTGGATTCAGATAGACAGTCGGACAGACAGACAGATAAATCACCACTTTTAGGGTTGATGGGCTGATTTTACTGTGTATTAATAAGAGAGTAAAGTTTAAGTCAGTCACAACCAAAAAATGTAAACATTTCAATCATGATCCATACCAAAACAAACTGTTTTTACTCCATCAATAACAAAAACAAATGAAACACATCAGCATCTGGAAGCCTGGAGGTGTAAATGCGTAAAAAAAACAAGGGTGATATCATCCTGTTTTGCTACTTATAAAACTGCACCAATTACACCTCCAAACAGAAGAAGACTCTCAGGAGCTCCAGGTAAACAAGCTGCTAAATGGTCTGCGCTAAGCATCAGCGCCCATGGATATTAGGTGAGACACACTGGTCATCTATTCCGGAACAGAAAGGGCTAAATCAGGTCAAACACCTCAAAAGATGTGATTTTGATACCTTTGTTTTAGTGTGTGTGCATGTGCGCATATGTGTGTGTGTGTCAGTAACACTGTGTTTCTGACACCTTTGTGACACAATTTTCATGACTCTCCATACTTGTTAATCCTTAGTTTAGGAAGAAAAAGCAGCTTTAATTTGGTAAACTAGCACAGACTCAATAACAACAGCCATTTGCAACTTCATGACAATTATGCTGTTGGAACAACTGCACTCTTGTCTGCGTGATGTTGCTTTAATTTAATGAAAGAATATAAAACTCCCATAATAGACTTTAAAGCAGAAGCTGAGCACTTGGGCAATTGTTATATTTAATATCCAGTGTACTGCAACATCACTTTGTGTAATTTCTGTTCTTGTCATTCCAGCGATTTCAATTTTATGTCTATACATTCTAATAAAGAATATATAGCAGACACATTTTACACAAAGTTTTTTTTTACTCAGTTCATGTGTTCCTGGGGAATCAAACCAACAAACCATTGCCATGGCTGATGTCAAAGAAATACAGATGGTAATGCTGAAACAGACAGAAATCTTCTGCTATTAAAATTGCATCTACGTAATGTCTTTGCTCATGTGGAATTTCCTCATGTAGTACCAAAGGGAAGTCCCTTGTCTTTTTTTATGTGTTCAGTGCACAAACTGTGAAATGGCTGCTGAATTGCAGTCAGTAGGAATTGGTAATTGCAGGTTATGAGAAACATTCCTGCCCTCGCGCTGAGCTGCTGACTGGCTGATAAAAGCCTCTTGATTGAGTAATTGTGCGTTTGAGAGCCACATTGCAGGACGGAGTCTGTAATCATAGCGTAATCTCTTGTTCGTTCAAGCCCAGCACAAGCCAATTCACACAAATTCGAACAAAAAGGGTCAATAACGGCTTCTCAGCAGAAAATGTATATAATGATTATACTCAGAAATAAATGGCACTTCAGCTCCGCTAACTCAGCTTACCATCACAGTTATATCCATGGTGACACTAGTGCTTTTTGCTTGAGAAATGAAGTAACTGGCCTACAGTGTTTTCAGACTTAACCACCTGTGTCATTACCGGATCATCAACTCTTAAAATGACCAACTGACTCTGTTGAGTTGTTACAAGTGTTATTTAATAGCTCTGTGGCACTTATGGAACTTGAAATGGTTTAAGCCTGAAGCGGACCCCTTTTAAACTACAGGAATGAGATTAGCTGGATGAGATCAAGTAATGCCTCAGAACTTCAAGCCAACCGCGAGTAAAAGTGAAGCAAGTGAAACAGATGTTCCACAACATGTAAGGCGAACGGAGTGCTAATGTTCCTCGTGGGACTCTATTCATCACCTCATCAAAATTAGACACGCTGCCTTAGTTATGTTGGAAGTGTTAAGGAAAAAATTAGCTCTTTCAACAGGTCCTAAGGTATCAAATGGAGCTATAGTGGTATTGCATTTGACAAAAGCCAATAACCATATCTAAAAGGAGTTCACGCTGTTATTTGCAGCAACAAATTAATTGAAAGTCCTTTATTTTGAATATAAAGGTGTTGCAGATAAATAAACAGACTGGCAGACCAACCAAAAGACAGAGTGGAGATACTGTGGCTCTGTGAGTAAAGTCAAAGATGACTGAATCTAGTGAACAGCTTTGCCTTTTGGTGCTGATGCTGCTGTCAACTAACGTCAGCAATGCACACTATGATGATGGGCAGAGGGTCTGATTGATGGTATGAGAGCACTGCTGGATGCAGATTCGCCCCAAGAGATGAAAAGAGGAAAGAGTATAATTGCATCGGCAGTGAAGTGTGTGAAAGGATTAGGCCTTGGCCACTCTTCAGCACACCCATATAAAAGACTGTCCCCCCAGGGAAGAAGTGTGCTGGCCTGCTTGTGTATGGAAACCAATGTGGCGACAGCATAATTCGTCTTCAATACACCTCTCCTCCCCTGCCTGTTTGTTTTCTTAGCCTTGGCCTTGTCTTTCACCATCCATGGCATGTCTTTTCTGATCCTGCTCAGCTGCTCAACACTGTCTCGGTCTTTATTAATCTGGCCATATTACGAGCGCAAGCTTCCCCAGGGTGTGTGGTGGTGTCTTTCACCTGTCTGTTTGCACTTTCCTATCGGTTCTCTGAATGCTGTCCTGTGAAAGTTAGCTGTTCGTTAAGTTGCAGTTAAAAGATGCCAACTGGCTCACCACCAAGACTATGGACAAAAAAAAAAAACAGAAAGTAGTGAATATTAAACAAACGGTTCTGCCAAAAATGAAATTCCTGTCATCATTTACTCACCCTCATGTTGTTCCAAACCCATATGACTTTCTTTCTTCTGTGAAATAAACAATTCAATATTTTGAACAATCTTCACAGTTCATAGTGACCACAGCTGCTGAGCTCCGAAAAAAGTACCAAAAAAAAGTCAAATAACATTTTTCAAAACTTTTGAAGCCATATAATATTTTCTGTGACTGGAATCACAAAACCCTGTGTTTTATAATCCAGATCAAACACTATATATATATAAACTGTCAATAGCACTTTCAAACCAAGCAGTTTTCTGTTGGTCAGTAATGCAAATTTGCATGACCAACTTGATTGTATTCATTTAATTAATCATACAAACCCAAAAGAGGACCAGTCACACTGACATTCAAATAATCTGTTTTGTCAGCTTTTAAAAACATATATAAAGAGAGTCACTGCCTTTTGTTGCTTTGATTTTCTATATTAGAAAATAGCACCTCATCATCCCATGAGTAGACAGGTTTCATTTTTCTAGCTTGTAAAAACAATAAAAACTTTTCCCTTGAGTCTCTGTAGTGCCAGTGTAACCTGCAACATCGGGCCATGCCCCACAATAAAACAGATGTGTATGCACCAAGAATTATGTATGTATGTACAAAGAATTCTCAGTTCTGCCTTACTAAACCAGACCCTCTGATTATCATGGATACATCCCACCTCTGACACATTGAAACCTTGTAAACCTCTGATTTGTTGAAAAATATGGTTTTGGTGAAAACCTAAGTGAATTTCTCTTCATCCTACGTGACCTCTTGCTCGATGAGCAGATGTTTTGATTTCTTGCAGTTCCAGATATTCTGAAGAAATGGAACAATGACTTTCCACGTGTTTCTTGAACAACAAGTGGTTACTGCCACAGTGTCTACCTACTTCCATCTGGCAGCTTTCCTGTCTCGTTAAAAAGCATTATATAGAAGATTCTGAGTGCTTGCCACTACAAAAACCTGATTGGAACATGAAAACCAAAAACAAGCTTCCGAATACATGTGAATCAGGGTGTAACTTCAGGTTAAAAATGAATAAAATGAAGCCTCCACTATATGTCTCTCTGAATATACTGAGCTACCCCAAAAACACTGAAAATGCGCTCGAAGTACACTGCCATTAGCACGGCCACTCTTCATTCTGCAACATAATCACGTTTACAAAAGCTCTTCTCTACAAACAAATTTCTGAAATATCCAGAGGCATGAAGCTATAAGGTTGTATTTATTCTCTCTGTTGAGGAGTATCGCCCTCAGAGGAAATGGGGTTCCTGAGTCTGTTCTATATGCAAGATGCCCACGGCTGAAGCCCTGGATGACCCTGAGTGTTTGAAGATGAAGGACAGCATGAAGACTGGGTTTAATCCTGTGGGCACTCTGCCCACTTGAACGTGCATACACAAACAAACTTACACAAGTGTGGACATATCTGTGCACAAGCACATAAACACACAAACAAACACAGTCTATACAGAAATGCCTCTAATCTCTTCATATGGGGCATTTATACAGGTTATGATATAAAGAGCAATGAAAATCTACAACACACACAAACAAGCAAATTAAACATACAAGAGACATACATACCAACTGCTATTCTAGGTTTTTTGTCATAATATTTTCAGAGTTCATACTTCATAGACAACTTGATTGTGTTTAAGTGCAATTTTTACAACATTGCAATTCAAATATATTTTAAATTAATCGCTGGATATACTTACATGCAAGAATTTGCAATACTAAAAATAACAATAAAAGTTCATTGAAACTAACTCTGTAACAATCTATTTTGCCTATTAAATATAATCCTAAATGGATCATACAGTACTTCAGTCTACATACTGTATTTTGACAGTAACAATGTCTAATTAATATATCATTATAATTATCATTTTTAAGTGTGTGTGTGTAGCTAATGTTTTACAATCAATAAAATGAAGTGCACTTTTTTCCACAAGGGCTATTTGTGCTTCTACCAGTATATTCTAAGAGACCAACGGAGCAGACAGCAGTGCCCTCACTGGTACTATGTAATTCATTTCTACATCATCTATTTGACCTCATAGTTTAATCTGTTTATGAAGTTTCTTCACTCTATTTATGTTCTTACTCTCTTTCTTGTTGTATAAAGATGTCAGCCACAGGGGGCGTATGGATCTCATGATCTCTGACAGACTCTCTGAACTTCTCATCTGAGCCTGTTTACAATTATAGTTTTATTTGAGTAAAGAAAAAAACCTCCAGTAATTAACAAGAGACCTCTGCTCCAATCCTCACATCTGTCACTGCCATAAACACAGATCTCAGTACACACAAGTCACAAAGCACACTTTACCAATCAACTATTTATTTGACTTTCAGCTTGTATAAGGAATATCCTTGGATACTCATAAAATCTATGACTACTGCATGAACTAAGAGAACATTTCAGTAGTTTGTTGAAGAGGAAGATGGTTTTAGGTCGCTTCATGGCTAACTTTAAAAATACTCAAGGCACAAGACAAAAATTTAGGCTACAACCATAAAGGACTTTAGCAGGACCCTCATTACAGAGTCACATCCCTTGAAGGAAACGTTTACCAAAAAATGAAACTTTGCAGGAAACTCTCAGGCCATACAAAAATTTGTTTTTTCATTAGAACAGATTTGAAGAAATTTTGCATTACATCACTTGCTCACCAATGGATTCTCTGTAGTGAATGGGTGCCGTCAGAATGAGAGTTCAAACAGCTGATTAAAAAAAGTATTTATTTAGATCTGATCTGTTTTGATCTGTGCATATTTCTCTCCTGATTCAGAGGAGATTACTTTTGTACTGGAGGAAGCAATTTTTTGAATTGAGAACTTTTAAGTTTGAAGGTTTGAAGTTTAAAGTTAAAAAAAAGTTCTTGATGGATTTTTTTAATGACAAATATGCAGCTTTTCATTTCATAAAACATTTATTGGTAACACTTTAGAATAAGGTTCCATTAGTTAATGTTAGTTAATGTATTAATTAACATGAACAAACAATGAATAATACATTTATTACTGTATTTATTCATCTTCGTTAATGTTAGTTAATGAAAATGCAGTTATTCATTGTTAGTTCATGGTAATTCACAGTGCATTAACTAATGTTAACAAGCACAACTTTTGATTTAAATAATGCATTAGTAAATGTTGAAATTAACATGAACTAAGACTTATAAATGCTGTAGAAGGATAGTTCTTGCTTAGTTCATGTTAACGAAAGTAGTTAACTAACATTAACTAATGGAACCTTATTCTAAAGTGTTACCCATTTATTGATGGACTGAAGTCGTGTGGATTACGTATGGATTATTGTGATGTTTTTATCAGATGTTTGGACTGGACTGGACTGGACGTCACCCATTCACTGCAAAGGATCCATTGGTTCTAATGAACTCATCTACATCTTGGATGGCATGAAGTTGAACAAATATTCAGCAAATTGAAATTTTTGGGTGAACCATCCAAATGTCAGATCTGGTATCCCATACATGAGGTAAACAATTTAAGAACACCTTAAAATGCATTAAAAAAATAAAAAATAAAAAAATAATAATAATAATTATATATATATATATATATATATATATATATATATATATATATATATATATATATTTGATAACTCCACAAAAACACTCAATTGTTTTTGTAGATTATAGCAATTTTTAATGGTATTGATTAGATTCATGAAGGGTTTGTGTGAATTAAGCAGACATACTGGACACCGCACAAAATGAAGGTCAATGTAGACACTTACCAGGCCGTCGCAGTTACTTATAGCTACGGAGGCTCCCTGTATGTCCGTAATGTCACCAACATACATGCAGTCGCTCTTCAAATGCTTGGAATGAGCGCCATCAGATTCCTGCCACTCCATCTTGGCTCCGGGGGCCACCAGGCGCGTATTACGCTGCAGTCGCAGGTGAAACTCCCGGCCGAAGACGGTGACATTGTAGTACAGTCGCTCAGGCGTGCCTCTTCCCGACTCATGGTGGGCGTGGTCGGCCGATGCCACCTCTCTTCTCCAGCGCCTACGGATCTGCCCCACTGCTGGACCAACCGATACCACATGGGACAGAAAACGCCCTTCTGCATCAGTAAGAACTGGCTTCACCAATCCATAGTCCCCCAGAACATGCTGCAGGGAATCTGCATTGAGTTACACACAAAGATTGTCAGTCAGACAGAACACATTGGTTGTAATGCATCAGCATCTATAATGAATGTCACCCGGCTGGTGACTTTCATGTGATGGTTTGCAGAAACAATGTTTCTTCTCATTAAATTTCAATTTAGATGTCTTTTTGTGGACACTTGAAATGCACATTCCTTTCCATGCAGCAAGTAAATGCACATGAGAAGCAATGGGTCAGACATGTCCGGGTGAAGAAACACATTTACACTTGTTTGACACCATCATTTCCAGATTTAATGATGACTGTTTTTGCACAGACTGTGTGAAACTTTATGAAATGTGTGTTGTTCTGTGTCTATATCTATTATCTGCCTATGTACTAAGATAAATAAAATGTGTCATTCACAATGTGCAGCCAGATGCATGATAGACGTATTTACAATATTGAAATATATCAAGAAGAAACACAAAAACAGGCTCACGTAGGGGAAAAACAAAAGTAATTGACTTAAATTATCTCAGAAAATCACTCATGCTAAATGAGTGTCTCAATACCTAATGAGCAACCTACCAAGGCAGCATTTTTAGCATCACAGGAGCATTTAGTCAGTTCAGCCTGCATTCAGTTCAGCTGATTTCCAACACACCTCTGATGCTCAGAAATGTTCCATGCATTCGCAAAAATATTGCATGCACCCTTAATATCCAAAATACTGTCTAACCAAAAGTTCTGCACATACCTGAACCCAAAAGTTCCACATGCACCTATATTACACAATAATATTTAATTCACCTGATGCACAATCATATGATGCTCATATAATGCAAACTCCCATGATACCCTATAGTGCAACTGATGCAAAAATTCTGCACATACCTATAATGCTTAAAAATGCTTCACTTACATATAATTTTCAAATATTCTGCACACATCTTTCATTATTTATAACAATTAATGCACCTGCTGCACAAAATATTTTCACACACCTATGATGCCTATACATGCAACTGATGCACAATAATGCTGCACACACCTATGATGCTAAAAAATCCTCCACTCACCTAAAATGCCCACACTTACAATGCCTAACAATTATTCTCAAAAATGTTCCAATTACCCATGTCCCTCAAAAATGTTGCAAACACCTATGGTGCCCAACAATGCTGTCTAGGTAGATAGCTCGCTAGGTTTTGAGACACGGCCAATATGTCAGTTCAAAGTGATGCTGAGCTCTGCATGTGCATCTCTGAAGAGAGCACTTACTGCACATTTAATACAATCTCTTATTTACAAATAACCATTACAAGTCACCAGCAAACTGAAAGTTGTAGCATAAACAACCTTCAAATATGTCTCTTCCAAAATCAAAAGTTCAGTTTCAGAGCTTTTATTTTAGTTTCCATAAGCAAAACGCACGTTTTGATTAAACGTTCCCAAATTATGAGAACAGAATGGGACATTTTATTATTATTATTATTATTATTATTAATATTATTATATCCTGCGGTACTTCCGCAATCAGAAAGATCGATATTGCCAGAGCGTCCGTCAAAGATCGCACACGCAAGTCAAAACAACAACAACAACAACAATAACAAAACACCCAAAACATTTCCACCACACCAGAGCTGACAATTAATTTCAGCAGCATGTGAAACAACCACACTCAAAACAAATAGTAATGACACAGCACACGGGAACGCTACGGCTGTTTATATTTCCTAAAGCTCCAGAGAATAAATAAAAATATTTTTTTATTATTTAAAATTTAAAAAGCCAGTCCCACAAGTTTCTTTCACACAGGGATAGGGGGGCAGTGCGCAAAAATCTAGGTCTGGGGCGCACTGGGGTGGTACCGGGCAGGACATCTTGCAATGGGATGGAAGTGTAAATAGGTAAAGGCAGCCGCACGTACCTATGCTACTGGAGATATAAAGGCCATTCGTCTGCAGAAAGATCGGCAGTGTGATTAGGATAGTAAATCCGGCTGCGAAATCCATGGCAGCTCCGAACTGCGCAGGTGAGAGAGACGGACTTTGGGATCCAGCGTGTTAAAGTTCCCTGCGCGACCAGCAACCGCCACGCCAGCAACAGCCGCCCGCAACTTACTGCAAAGTGCACTAGGAGAGAGCGCGTCTCTCTCTCTCCCTCTCTCTCTCTCTCTCATACACACACCCTCTCCCACCTCACATACACACTCTTACTAGGTTTCTCTGTTAACACCTGAATGCGCGCCAACTGAGCGCGCACGAGCTCTACACAGTGCGGAGCGACAATGGGATGCAGAATCATTTCTGGCATCGCTGCAATATAAATATTGATATTTCGAATCTAATCAAATTTGGAGGACTTCAAACTGCACGTGTGAGCGACTGCTAAATTTTAAATAGTCGCTGCTTCACGTCTAGAACTTTTACAAATAAAATTATTGTGTGAGGTTGTATTCCTAACGACCTGCTCAAACTTTTTGCAGGGCTTGATCACATTCAGTCACAGCATCTTCATATAAAGCAATAGCGCCCCCCTGAACACGCACACAGACTGTCACTTATTCAACACTAGTCACAGGTAGACTCAAGCACCACTTCATCAACACCAAACCAGACGTGTTAATCTTACTACAATTATTTTGATCATTAATATTAATTATTTTTTTACAATGGAAGAACAACAGTGCCATCCACACATGTATAAAATATTACACACAACATTATAAATATCATATTTTATTATGAGCCTCAAACGGTTGAGATGGCCACAAATCTATTTTTAATGAGAAAGGTGATAGTTTATTTATTTTATTTATTTATTTATTTATTTATTTTTGTAAACTAAAATATTATAGTATGGTTTACCTGATAATGCTATTTTAGTGCATTTGGAAAATGTTCACGTTTAATTTAATGTTTTACTTGTTTCTTAGTAATTATATAGAAAAATTTACTAGCAATTTCTGAGTGAAATTTGTTACTAAACCAATCAGTGCTGTTCTGAATGACTATTCAGTTCTTGAGCTGTACTTGATATAATGAAATGTAAGAGGATGTCACTGAGAATTAGATATATGCCTATTATCCTCAGATATAAAAATGTTTCCTTATAATAATATTTTTCTATGGATGGTAAGATGATATTGAAAATAAAGAGGCAGTTAGAGCATGCAGTTTGCAGAACTGAATTTAGCATAATTTCAGTAAGTATTCTTAGTGTAATTTCTAGAGAATATATATCAGGAATAGAATTGTTCTAAAGAGGGAGATGAGCAGATAGTCTTTCTGAGACGTGGACAGAGAATGTCCTTGATAGGGTCAAACACATGGCATCCATTCGTTTGCATGTATTAACATACCTAATGAGTTATGGGATAGATTTTATTTTGCTCTTGAAAGGTTAAACTCCTGAGCATCAGGTTTAGAAAGTGTCAGAATTAATCTAACATACTCATTAAAAACCTGCTTGACAATTTTGATTAATCAATGCTATCAATGCAACAGTATTGATAAAAGTACTTGGAAACATTCATAAGCTGTTACTGCACAGAAATATATATATCGTTTTTACTTGTGGATTATTGGGATGTTTCTACAAGCTGTTCTCATTCTGACAGCGCCCATTCACATCAAATTAATTTTCTTCAAATTTGCTCCAATGAAGAAACAAACTCATCTAGGGTGGTCTGATGAGACTTTGTACATTTTCAGCTATTTTTATTTTTTTATTTTTGGAGGAACTATTCCTTTAAGAGCTAATTGCATGCACATTGTAACATTTGAAAAATATATAATAACAAGATAAGTGTTACATTCATGAAAAGTTTGAACAAGGTCTCAATACCAAATGAGATACAAATCCACCAGGTCAAAAGGATCTCATGCAGAATGCTAATACAAATAGCTGTGGACTCTGCTACGTGTGCTCAAAAAACAAAAGTCAGAAGGAAATTCCATGACAATTCATTGTCATTAATATATTTATTGTCTCATTACAGTCAATAATGAGAACAAAACAACATAGGCAACAGATTCTAAATGGCCATTCTGATGTGAAAACCCTGCTCGTTCCAGACATATACAAAGAGGTCAGTGCCAGAGAGCCATAGTGTAATTATCAAGCACATAACTCTGTGGCAGTGAAATTCCCTTAATGCTGAAGATTTTTATCAAGCCCAGTTAAGAGGAATACAAAAGTGTGTTCACTTTGAGGAAGGAGATGTGTGGGAATTCTATCAGTGTGTATCATGTTTCCCCATAAAGAGACGTCTGATGGTTTGAGGGTCGATACACTTGATCTTTCCCTCTCGCTTTTCACCATTATCGCTCGCAATCATGTAAACATCACACAGTATTTTTTTGCCTTACATGAACACGTCTCTGTGAGCATGCTAGTAAAAAGCTGGAGTTATTGATAATCAGTGTATAAGTTATATTGTAAATTATCTTGCTCTTTCATTGCCTCATTGTGTACCTCAAGTCCCAGTAAGTGCTCAGAACTTTTTGTGAATCTGTGCACATATATTATCAAATAACTAGATTAAATGGCAAATTCAATTAAATGGAAAATTAAATAAAAATGGAGCTGATGTGTTCAACATTATTATTTTTTATTTAAAAAAATTGTCAAGAGCTATGAAATTAACTTGAATTTATTAGATCAGAGAAATCAGAGAATAGAGAAAATCTAATAGAAGCCCATTTCTACCATGAACTTTTTGTCACAATTTATTCCTGCAATTCCCGCAAAAGTTTACATCTCAAAGTTCTGTTTTGTTTTTGTTGTTGATATCTTTGCTGCCACAGATTCCAAAATAAAAATAAAAAATAAAAAATAATGAATTGTGAGTGTTTATCCAATTTATGTTTGTTACACAATATATATATATATATATATATATATATATATATATATATATATATATATATATATATATATTTTTTTTTTTTTTTTTTTTTAAACAAGCTTTCATAAAATCTAGACCATTCTTAGCAGCAGATAAACATTTCAGTTTCATATTAATAAAGTAATAAAAGCTAAAATAATGCATGCAAATATCCATGTCATGAAGTTATAGAACAAGTAAATGAGTAATATCTCTAAAACAAAACCTTGAGGGATGTCATAATTAAGCTTGAACATTCAAAAAGTTTCCAAACTTCTGTAAAAGTTTTTTTTTTTTTAGATTGGGAATCCATTTACAGACAGTTAGGACAATGTTTTGAACACTGCACTGAGATCTTGAGGCAAAGAGATCCATCAGGACAATAATGAGTCATTGACTATACTGTAACTAGTGCTGTCTCGGTATTGTGATTAGGTATAAATCCTGTCTGGAAGAAACCACCTTTGTCGTTCCTGTGGAATAGGTGCAGTTGCTGAGCAACAACCTTCTCTAATACCTTGGAGATAAAAAAGAAGTTTCATATTGAGCGATAATGTGACACATCACGTGCAAGATTTTGTTACTAAATGAAGGTTACGTCTCAGTAACGTGAGGAAAATTTCTACCTGATTCCAGCCAGGTTCCAATCAGTTGTTTATAACAGCTTGCTGTTGAAAAATGACCAGTAGTAGACAAGTGGATGTAATTAGTCCACTGCAATGCATCTGGTAAATTGGGCTAAATGGGAAGGAAAATATATATTTTTTAATTGTTTCATGATATTATGTCAGTTAGCAACTTAACAACACTTATTCACTCTAAAATCATATAAAATATATCTGGAGTATGTCCAGTAACCATCAAGCCACAGAACCATCTGACATCTTTATCTTAAATTCTTGAAGAAGGGCATGGAGGACCTTGACCTAAGAAATGAAGCATATAGCGCTGACAGGTAGCAGATCAAGACAAATGTCATCTATAAAGCACAGACATAAAGGGAAGTGTGTGTGTGTATATACTGGTATACTGTATGGTTTATGAGGACACAAATATGTATAATCACATGGGTACTACAACGTAACCATGGTTTGTGTCCCTGTAAAACAAAAGGCTCAAAAAACATAAAAAACAGTTTTATGAAATTCAAAAATTACCTGGAGTTTTCTGTAAGGGGTAATTTAAGGTGTAGGGTTGGTGTAGGGCAATAGAAAATGCATTTTGTACAGTATAAAAACCATTACGCCTAGGAAGAGTCCCCATTAACCACAAATGTGAGTGTATGTGTGTGTGTAGTAGTAGTAGTAGCAGTAAATAGTAGTATTTGCAAGTATTAAAAAATAATCCTACTTTCCTCTCAGAGTTACCATTTTCATTTCAACAGAGGAGCTAAACTTCACAACAACATAACAGAAAACCAACAATCAGTAGCATGGAATGTCAACCATCAACACTGGAATGTTAATAATAGCCTTTTGAAATAGTTAACATATAGCATCTGTTCCATCTTTACACATGCTGTGGTTAATCCAAGAACAATCCTGGAGTAATTGCATACCTCATGCCATTAGTATTTTTAGACCTGCACATTTCAATAACGGTTACATTTCTGCCACATGGGAACGATCCCAGCTGCATCCCTGTAAAGGAGCAGCATTAGACTTTAATTAGTGAGCTCACCATTCCTTAGAATAGCACAAAGTCAAAAGCCAGAGACCCTGACCGCATCTCTTTGCTTTGAACACCACCGAAGATGATCTGATCTCGCTTACTTTACATATTAGGGTATCAGCACAGACCATCTCTTACATATGTTAGGAGACAGCTTATAAATAGACACAAGTTAAAAACAATTTGGTTATTAATGTATTTTATATTAATGAATATCAACATTATTAAGTCAAACTCAGATTCTTGGAAATGAGGGGGAAAAAATATTTACAGTTTTTATTATTAACTTCTGTAATGTATTAATGTTTGAAACAGACATCACTGGTGGTGTTAATCAGCAACATAAGTGAGGAAGAAGAAATCTAACAGGAAATGCCACTGAGCTGCTTTCAGTCATGAAAGACAATGAGTGTGCACTAACTTTTTTTTTTGGAAAGTATATTGTTGATTTTGTTAAAGGGTTAGTTTTCCGAAAAATTTATATATATATGTATGTATAGGGTTACATATATAGGGTTATATATATATACATTTTATAGACACACACTATAGACATGTTACACACACACACACACACACACACAAACACACACATATATATATGTATATGTATATATATGAATACTGTATACAGTTGTATATAACATAGCTCTGCTCAAATCATAAGCCCACTGTCTATGCAGCCATTTTACATTTGGGGAAAAGCTCCAATGTCAATGAAAGCCTTCAAAAACCTGTTACGTAATATGATACAAAAAGCATTTATGAATACTTAATGACTGACTAAAAATAATCGCAAAGTCTTATACTGAATGGGGAGCCACCCCACTCTATTCTCCATATGCAATAGGAATATATGGACAATTCAGGGTCTCGTAAGGTCACAGCTCTGCTCCATAGTGCCGGAGAGCTTTTGCGCAACCACATTTTAATTTTATTCTAATCTTCTCTGTTCCACGGGGAGCTAACATGTAATTAAACTTTATGGAATTGCCCTGTAGCTTAATGCAAAATCTCATTCAAAAGCCCGCTCAAAGACTGGCACAATCAAAAACACCAACCAGCAAAGTCCTGTATGTGCATAACACATATACTGTGCCTCTGCCGCACAAATGAGTAGGTATTGTACTTTTATGACACAAGATTTCTATGGAATAAAAGAAAAGAACAGAAACAATGAAAATAATAAATGTTAATTTTTATGCAATGCCCAACGACAATATAGAATCTATAATGTCCAATCTTTAACATGTTATTATTATTTTTATTTATAATAATTATAATAAACTTTTTTATCAAAATACTTGACTATCAATAAAGAATAATAAGCAAGCACAGATGTATCCTATTCATCATCTGTTTGCCTACAAAAATTATTTTATTTGATATCACCTAAGGTTGGCTCGGAGCATAATTGTAGGTACAATAGCAGTTGCCACGGAAACTGATTCTTAGAGCGTTAACAAAGTTTTACAAATCAGCAAAAGTGGAGTAGAATATTATTGCTGCCACCAAGGGCTTTTATCTTGAGCAAATGCATGTACTCAATTCATTTTCATTAATTTAGCACAATAATTGTCTTATTTTACTATAAATAAATGATCAGATTCTCTCCATAATCTCAAGAATGTGAAGTAACTGTAGTACAGTCCAGACACAGCAATGCTGTTTCATCTGTGCACTGTGCAGATAAATAGGCATTCGATGATGACTTTGATGATGTCCAGAAATGTTTTGAGTTTTCTAGTATGAAAGAAATGTTACGGGTTTTCTAGTATGAAAAAGTATATTTCACATTTGTTAAAAGGCCCTGTTTTTTTCTTAGTTTTTTTTTCTCACAGTGCATGTGAAGAGTACTCAATGAATTGCCCTCACGAAAAGTACAAGTCACAATGGCGCAGCACCACTAGAGTACAGCGACTTTGCAAGAAAAAACAGGCCATTCAACATCACCAATATAGGTGGCAAAGAATAAACCCTCAAACCTTTTTTCAGGTTGACCATTTCAAACCATCTCAACATGTTGTCTCTTCACAGCGGCCTCAAGCTAACAGACATCCGTCAATACACTCCTGTGCATTCTGGAGCAGAGGCAGTCCTTTGAGACCATTCCTCTGTCTACCCTTCCTCCTGACCTATTTTTCCCTGATTGATTTTCTTTATTGCTTCTTTCGTGTTGTTTTGCTTTTGAGTAAGTCTCCACCAAGTGCATTTTATGATTAAGAAGGGAATGGCAGCTGTTTTGCAAAAATTTTGTAAAAATTTAAATTTTGGGTCAACTTGGATATTTGTAAACAAGTGGAGAGCTGAATTACACAAGATTGTGAAAGAATCAGACCTTAATGTTATGAAAGTTGGGGTCAGTTCATGGCTGTAACCACATAGGACTATTAATGATTTAGAGGAGCAAAATGTTTGTAACAATATAAAGTGAGGTGTGTTTTTTATGCTAATGCACTAAACAGAATCAAACCACTATATTGTTAAATACAGGTGCTGGTCATATAATTAGAATATCATCAAAAAGTTGATTTATTTCACTAATTCCATTCAAAAAGTGAAACTTGTATATTCATTCATTACCCACAGACTGATATATTTCAAATGTTTATTTCTTTTAATTTTGATGATTATAACTGACAACTAAGAAAAATCCCAAATTCAGTATCTCAGAAAATTTGAATATTGTGAAAAGGTTCAATATTGAAGACACCTGGTGCCACACTATAATCAGCTAATTAACTCAAAACACCTGCAAAGGCCTTTAAATGGTCTCTCAGTCTAGTTCTGTAGGCTACACAATCATGGGGAAGACGGCTGACTTGACAGTTGTCCAAAAGACGACCATTGACACCTTGCACAAGGAGGGAAACACACAAAAGGTCATTGCAAAAGAGGCTGGCTGTTCACAGAGCCCTGTGTCCAAGCACATTAATAGAGAGGGCGAAAGGAAGGAAAAGATATGGTAGAAAATAGTGTACAAGCAATAGGGATAACTGCACCCTGGAGAGAATTGTGAAGCAAAACCCATTCAAAAATGTGGGGGAGATTCACAAAGAGTGGACTGCAGCTGGAGTCAGTGCTTCAAGAACCACTACGCACAGACGTATACAAGACATGGGTTTCAGCTGTCGCATTCCCTGTATCAAGCCACTCTTGAAAACAGACAGCGTCAGAAGCGTCTCGCTTCAGAAAAGGACTGGACTGCTGCTGAGTGGTCCAAAGTTATGTTCTCTGATGAAAGTAAATTGAGCATTTCCTTTGGAATTCAAGGTCCCAGAGTCTGAAGGAAGAGAGGAGAGGCAAACTATTCATGTTGATTGAGGTCCAGTGTAATGTTTCCACAGTCAGTGGTGGTTTGGGGTGCCATGTCATCTGCTGGTGTTGGTCCACTGTGTTTTCTGACACAGCCGTATACCAGGAAATTTTAGAGCACTTCATGCTTCCTGCTGCTGACCAACTTTATGGAGATGCAGGTTACATTTTTCAACAGGATTTGGCACCTGCACACAGTGCCAAAGCTACCAGTACCTGGTTTAAGGACCATGGTATCCCTGTTCTTAATTGGCCAGCAAACTCGCCTGACCTTAACCCCATTGAAAATCTATGATGTATTGTGAAGAGGAAGATGCGATATGCCAGACCCAAGAATGCAGAAGAGCTGAAGGCCACTATAAGAGCAATCTGGGCTCTCATAACACCTAAGCAGTGCCACAGACTGATCGACTCCATGCCATGCCACATTGCTGTAGTAATTCAGGCAAAAGGAGCCCCAAATAATTATTGAGTGCTGTATATGCTCATACTTTTCATGTTCATACTTTTCAGTTGGCCAAGATTTCTAAAAATCCTTTCTTTGTATTGGTTTTAGATAATATTCAAATTTTCTGAGATATTGAATTTGGTATTTTCCTTAGTTGTTATTTATAATCATCAAAATTAAAAGAAATGAACATTTGAAATATACTGTATTAGTCTGTGTGTAATGAATGAATATAATACACAATTTTCACTTTTTGAATGGAATTAGTGAAATAAATCAACTTTTTGATGATATTTTTATTATATGACCAGCACCTGTATTTCTTTTAAAAATCAGTTCAGTGATTTCATATTTTTTATTAATTTGAGACTAACTTGCAAAAAAAGAAAGAAAGAAATTGAATTGATTTATTAAAACTGTAGAGCACAGTACTCAGTAAACTCGAAAATAAAGCTGCAAAAACTGCAAGTCGATCATAAAATATATTAAAACATATACAATTGATCTTATACATTGAAATTTGTAATAAAAAATGCATGCATTATAAATAAAAAAATAAACTACCCATGTATACAGAAAAAAATATTGTGGCTGTTTAATCTCCATGAATTTCTCCACCATGGCTATGAAGTGTTGTGAGATTGAAGACGTGTTAATCCGTTTTTTTGTTTTTTTATAACTTTTCCCACATTTTGCAAACGCAGTCCATCTGTGTCCCTCACTCTCCCTTTGCCACCCATGCTTGTTTTGCCAGAACTCCTCTTACTCTCATATCCCTGTACACACATACACACACATACATCCGCCCACACTCTCTTGGACAGACTCACTCTCACAACAATTCCTATTTGTGCTGGTCTCAAAGGTAAACATAGCAAAGTTTTCAGATATTCACTTATGAGGACCTTGTGTGACCCCATTGACAAAATCATTTGTTCACAGCAATACAAAAATCATAAAAAGTCTTAATAATATACTATGTACTCACAAATCAATTCAATTCATTCATGTTATACTTAAACATCAACTTTTGCTTATATTGGTACACCTGTTTCTATCCAAATTTCTATTAGGAGAAAAATATGATGTTTATTGTTTCATTATAATGTAAATCACTCACTCTGACTTTTTTCTTAACAACAATTGCATCATGTATATTAATTGATTTTTGCTTAAACAAAGCATTGTATTGTTGTGCCAAGGTTCTCTCATTTTTGGCAAACAATGTTGCCAATAAATGAAAACATGAGACATCAACAATGCAGCTTACATTGTTATGCACAGAAATGCACTGTTTATATTCCCTTTAAAATGCAAATTTGAATAGATATTTTTAAACAAAGTTCCCTGTTGTTGCTATAGGCACAGTGTATCCTCTCAATGGCACCAAGACAGCTGATCCATTAAAAAGGATTTTGCTATTGTAGAAACTGGCATGGCTGTTGACAGTGAACATCAAGAAGCCATTCTCAAGCTGTGCTTCTTGAATCTGAGGCCAAAACAAACAGAATACACAAACCTACTCTGAATGAATAGTTCAATATTGAGTGCTTGCCCTGCATGTACGCACCTGAACATGCGTGAAAGAACGATGAAGTCTTTGTGTCTTAGGTGACCAACATCAATATTTTGAATGTTGTGCAGTTGGTTTTAGCAATGGTATATATCCAGTTAAATCAGAAGAAACAGAATCTCTTAAGTCTGAAACCTAAATTTAGTGGTTCTTGAGGAGCAAAGCATAACTGTTACTATTCTTCGTGCTTTTTCTTCCTTAATCACTGTAAAAAAAAATAGCTTTCAAAGTTGTAAATAAAACAAAGATTGCTGGGGTATATTTTACAAGAAAAATCTATTTTAGACTTTTGTACTTCAAAATGTCACATTTAATTCAATGTGTTGTTACTTGCTTTTTCTTTGTAATTATTTAAGAAATGTACTACCAATTTCCAAGTGAAAATTGTTTCTACACCAATTTTTATTTTTCCACTTTACAATGAAAATAATTCAGTGTAGAAACCATTTTCACTCAAACAATGCAAGTAAATTTCACAAATAATTACAAAGAAACAGAAAGTAACACATTTAAAAATATCCATTGCTATTTGCACTTAGTGTATAGCCTCTATCGTTGTTTACGCTTATGCAAATAGCAGCTGCCATAAAAAAATAAGGGAATGGGTTATTTTCGGACTATGTCAAATTATAATTTATATCTATTTCAAACTAAGCTTTCATAAAAAATCTGGTTGATGCTTATTATTTCACATTATAATGTACAGTCTTGTTCAAAATAATAGCAGTACAATGTGACTAACCAGAATAATCAAGGTTTTTAGTATATTTTTTATTGCTACGTGGCAAACAAGTTACCAGTAGGTTCAGTAGATTCTCAGAAAACAAATGAGACCCAGCATTCATGATATGCACGCTCTTAAGGCTGTGCAATTGGGCAATTAGTTGAATTAGTTGAAAGGGGTGTGTTCAAAAAAATAGCAGTGTGGCATTCAATCACTGAGGTCATCAATTTTGTGAAGAAACAGGTGTGAATCAGGTGGCCCCTATTTAAGGATGAAGCCAGCACTTGTTGAACATGCATTTGAAAGCTGAGGAAAATGGGTCGTTCAAGACATTGTTCAGAAGAACAGCGTACTTTGATTAAAAAGTTGATTAGAGAGGGGAAAACCTATAAAGAGGTGCAAAAAATGATAGGCTGTTCAGCTAAAATGATCTCCAATGTCTTAAAATGGAGAGCAAAACCAGAGAGACGTGGAAGAAAACGGAAGACAACCATCAAAATGGATAGAAGAATAACCAGAATGGCAAAGGCTCAGCCAATGATCACCTCCAGGATGATCAAAGACAGTCTGGAGTTACCTGTAAGTACTGTGACAGTTAGAAGACGTCTGTGTGAAGCTAATCTATTTTCAAGAATCCCCCGCAAAGTCCCTCTGTTAAAAAAAAGGCATGTGCAGAAGAGGTTACAATTTGCCAAAGAACACATCAACTGGCCTAAAGAGAAATGGAGGAACATTTTGTGGACTGATGAGAGTAAACTTGTTCTTTTTGGGTCCAAGGGCCACAGGCAGTTTGTGAGACGACCCCCAAACTCTGAATTCAAGCCACAGTACACAGTGAAGACAGTGAAGCATGGAGGTGCAAGCATCATGATATGGGCATGTTTCTCCTACTATGGTGTTGGGCCTATTTATCGCATACCAGGGATCATGGATCAGTTTGCATATGTTAAAATACTTGAAGAGGTCATGTTGCCCTATGCTGAAGAGGACATGCCCTTGAAATGGTTGTTTCAACAAGACAATGACCCAAAACACACTAGTAAACGGGCAAAGTCTCGGTTCCAAACCAACAAAATTAATGTTATGGAGTGGCCAGCCCAATCTCCAGACCTTAATCCAATTGAGAACTTGTGGGGTGATATCAAAAATGCTGTTTCTGAAGCAAAACCATGAAATGTGAATGAATTGTGGAATGTTGTTAAAGAATCATGGAGTGGAATAACAGCTGAGAGGTGCCACAAGTTGGTTGACTCCATGCCACACAGATGTCAAGCAGTTTTAAAAAACTGTGGTCATACAACTAAATATTAGTTTAGTGATTCACAGGATTGCTAAATCCCAGAAAAAAAAATGTTTGTACAAAATAGTTTTGAGTTTGTACAGTCAAAGGTAGACACTGCTATTTTTTTGAACACACCCCTTTCAACTAATTGCCCAATTGCACAGCCTTAAGAGCGTGCATATCATGAATGCTGGGTCTTGTTTGTTTTCTGACAATCTACTGAACCTACTGGTAACTTGTTTGCCACGTAGCAATAAAAAATATACTAAAAGCCTTGATTATTCTGGTTAGTCACATTGTACTGCTATTATTTTGAACAAGACTGTAAATATGAAGAGGAAGACACTGGGATGCTGTTTAAGTTATCTAAGTAATCTATTCTGCAAATGAGGATCTATGATACTATGTTTCCGGGACAAAACAAAACTTTAAAAAGTATCAAATATCTGGAATCCCCTACTGCTCAGTCTCATTCCTGGAAACCAGTAGCAAGATTCACTTTGCTGTCATCTCTCACAATCCTGTGAACGCAATGCTAATTTTGAAGATTACATACTGTGTTTACTTATTATTTTATCTGTTTTCCAAAAGACAACAAACCGCAAGGTGCAAGTGCCTTACCCTCCCACTCATCCTGGAGCTGCTCTAAGCATTTCTCTCCAAATCTGAATATCAGAGCCCACACAATGTCTAGCACAAGCAAGCTGACAATATGAATAAAAGTCAAAGGCTAAAGTGACCCAAAATAATGGAAAAAAAAGACAGAGTAGACTGCCAGATAAAATTCTAAAGTATATGGAATAATTAGAAAACGTTTGAAATATCATATAATTCTGTAAGTAACCGGATGCAGAATTTGCAGTGGTGTCAGTGACAGTAGAAATGTTGCTGTTGTTTTTCTCATCATTCTAAATCAATCACCCACCTTGCACATGCAGACAGACTAAATCTCAGTCTGACAGCTGTATACTGCAACATGTGAGACTTCTTTTCCCCCCTAAAGCTGTTGGCTTGTGGTCTCAAAAGGCCTGAACTAAATCATGATCTGAATTCTGGCTGGTAAAATGTGTGATTGAATAAAAATTCCTGACACTAGTGTCTCTGACTGTCAGAATGGATTCTCCTTCTCTATGAAGTGTGGTTTATAGCCTCAAGCCAAAAGTAGGTGATTATTCAAGCCAGAGAGGAGCAAAACCCAAAGGCTTCCAATGTCATAGAAAGTTCAGACATTTGGCAATGAAGTCTGTGAATTTTAATTGCTAAATAGGAAGAGTTCTGCCCTTGTCGACAGGAAAATTGGAAAGAGTACCATTTAAGACAGGTATAAACAAATAGAAATATTTTAATGCAAATAATAATATATTATATAGTAAATGTTAGCTGTTTAATATAGCATATTTTTTCAAAATTTTAACCAAAATACTGCACTATAAAATTACAATAATGAAATTGTATTATTATTTATAATTATTAACATTACAAAACTATCGTTCATCAGCTTTAGGTGTTTGTAATAAAGCTGAAATAAAATATAAACATTAGAACTTAAAATATTTTATATACTGAAAGTACAAAAACTACTAAAAGTGAACTAAATTGAAATTGTATAAATATTAAATAATTTTTTTAAATATCAAAATGTTAAAAACAGAAATATGAAAATGTATTGAAAAATAACAAAATTAATAGAACATATATAAATATAATATAAATATAAATTAATAAATATAAATAAATAATTAAATAAATAACACTGGTGGGCTCTTTAACCATCCAGAATGTCCTAGCAACCACCTAGCAACATCTTTGCATCAGAACACCCTAGCATTGTGGAAACAATTTTTGTGGACATGATTTGCAAGTTTGAGAACAACAAAATGCTTAAAAAAAAAAAAAAAAACATGAAGCGTATATTATTGATCCACCTCTGATCTCAGTTCTTTTGTCCGTCTGATGATGTGCTTAAAAGCTCTTGCTATCACATACTGTCATCACAGTCCACAGCTGTTAGATAACAGCCCAGGTAGAGTGAGACAAGCAACACGGACGAAGGACCAAGATGCTCCGTTTGTGGCCTTATCAAAGATCAGCAAAGTTTAAAAGGTCGTTTAATGCTATATTCTCATCCTCTCTGGTTCTGACATTTGGCATTTTACTGATCTTCCACTCTAATTAAAAGAAGAGGGAGAATGGAAGAAAAAAAAGTGTGAGTGCAAAAAAAAAAAAAAAAAAAAGCAAGAGAAACAGTTGCCAAGGAATCCGTCAGTCTATGAAAGCCTGCAGGTCTCAGGAATGAATATTCCCTCCCAGACTCTAGAAACATAATTAGGAACTCTAGATACAATGCATCGCCAAGTAATGAAATGTTTTTCAGAGCATCAAAAAGAGGTTAACCTTGTGTCACTTGCTTCAGCATTTGCTTTTACTCGACAAGGGTGGATGAAACAAACTAGACCTAAATCTAATGACATGTGGCAACTTGACTGTTGAACCAACTATCTTTTCCTTAAAGGGAGAGGTTAATTCTATCATCAATTACTCATCCTTCTGTCATTACATGACACTTTACTGTAGGACAGGACTTTCTTTCTTCACTGGAATATAAAAGAAATAGTGTTGATATAACCATTCTGTGTGTGTGGGCTTTGAATTCAGACAGAGATGTGCAAGTGAAATTTGGCTGTATAGGAGTACTACCTCTCAGCCACATAAACTTCTTTTGCATGTCCAGACATCCCCTGTGGTCCCGTTCCTCCATATTACTGAGTGGTATGTGCACCAGATTGGCCGTTGATGCTCCAGATGCCAGCTAGCTCCTTCTCTCATTTGAACGTATATACATCCTTTCTCTGTGGACCCTTTGCCTGGCCCGTTCACCCTCCCGGTTCACTGTGCTCTGGGTGTACACAACACTGACCATCTGTGGACATCTCCTGTCAAGCTGCTCTTGGACTGACATGATCTGAATCCAGTACTGGATGTCCAATACTGGGAATTAACAGGAGTTAAAGGGATAGTTCACACAAAAATCAATCTCATGTTGTTTCAAATTTGTATGATTTTTTTTTTCTTCTGTTGGACACAAATATATGTATACATAAAGAAAATTGTCAGTAACCAAACACTTGCTGGTAGCCACTGACATTTGAATGTGTGTGTTCAGCAGGAGAAGGAAACTCACACACGTTTGGAACAACTTTAGGGTGAGTAAATGATGATAGGATCTGTTTGCTGCAGATTAGAAATCATGAAGATATCATTAAAGATCAGGGCTTCCATTCCAGTGTTGTCAGAAACAAAACAAAGAAATAAGTTATTTGTTAGTGACCCTTTTTAAAGGGGGGGGGGATGCTCGTTTTCACTCAATATCCTGTTAATCTTGAGTACCTATAGAGTAGTACTGCATCCTTCATAACTCCAAAAAGTCTTTAGTTTTATTATATTTATAAGGGAAAGATAGTCTGTACCGATTTTTCCCGGATAAACACGACCGGCTGGAGGCGTGACGTGTGGGCGGAGCTAAAGAATCACGAGCGCCAGTAGGCTTTTGCATTGAGAGCATGTGGAAGCTGTGACATTACCTTGAGGAAAAAAACCATCATCCAAAACAAACCATGGCTAACAGTCAGATTCAGCCGTTTATTTATGATCCAGAATCAGATCCAGAGGCTGAATCTGAACGAGAGCAGCAGCAACAACGACTCGCTCCGAGCGGGGCTCGAACCCGGGTCTCGGCATGGGATGCGGACGCACAAACAAGGAGGCAGAGATATTTGAAGCAGTTTTACTCACCGCCTGCGGTTCCAACACACGATCATGACCCTTTTTCGTTGGGATTGCATCATCCTTAAGAAATAAACGATACACAAATCCGTCGTCAAACTGGGCCTTGTTTGTAAAACAAGCATCTTCGAAATGCAGGGAACAAACACAAACACTTGCACAACTCCGTTGATGCTCTGTAAAAATAAACTCCATCCACTGGTCCCTTGATGCTGTTTCTCTTTTGGTAATCTGTGCAGGGTTGTCTTGCCCTGGCAACCAAAAACACACTCCTTTTGTGACATTTCGCGACGCTCTCGCTCTGATCAGTGATTGTCTGTGCTCAGCCTCTCAGTGCTCTGCTATACGGGAGCGCGCGCTCTTCTGGGAGAAGTGCCCTCAGGACCCATATAAGGAAATTCCGCTCCATCAAACGTCACACAGAGCCATACTCGAAAAAAAACTTTCCGAAACTTGTGACAAACCGGAAGGAGTATTTTTGGAACAGAAATACTCCTTCAAACGTAAAACTTAATTTTTGAAACTTTGTCCATGTTTAGCATGGGAATCCAACTCTTTAACAGTGTAAAAAACTCAGTATGCATGAAATAGCATTTCACCCCCCCTTTAAACATACTTTGATATGCTATATAGAAGCATTTTATATAAAAGCATTCACCACATTGTCCGAAACATTACATGCTGATTGAAATCAATGCTTTTACTTGCTGTTCCACAGGCCTTTTGTTGCACGACATTTTCAGAGGTATGCATTTCAAAGGAAAGTATTCATTTAACTGTTCAACCACATATAAATAGAAATGACCTTTTGAATTAAAGGAAATATCTGCTGTATGATCACCGGAAATAAATTACAACAGGTACTAAAGAATCAAGTGCTAAAGAAAGCTTGCCAAGCAGTGATTTTAAGATTATGGGCATTAAAATATCCCTGATTAAAGTCTTAAGTGGCTTGATCCACTTAAATTTGTTTTTATTGAAATCCTCGGTTGAAAACACACACAGGATGCAAGACCTTTTAACTTGCTTAACCAGCAAGAATTTTTTTAAGATTTTGCTAGCTAACAAAATGGCATTGCTAGTCCATCAGCTAAACCAGCACAGAACAAGATTCTGTTTTTAGCAGAGTTGCATTTATTTTAAAGAAATATAGGCAACATTTTAAAGTAAAAGAAAATAATTCAGCTAGTTTTTAAAGATAGACTAATTTACTGTCCAAAATGTATCCAAAAAAAGAAATAATAGAGCAAATAATTAATACTAGAAATACACCTGGTATACTCTTCTAGGAAACCTGTGTGAACTTGTTACACCCAGTAAAAACCAGCTTGACACCAGTTTCATTAAAAGTAATTGCAAAATGGTACAGAAAAGTGACAATAGCTTTGAGATCTCTAGCATTGTTAGATATTATGTAGGCCTATCTAACGCAATGAGAGTAAGACAGTAAGTATTTTTATAAGTGATTTAAGTATTCAAGTGTGCAGATCCAGCCAATGCATTCCACATGAATTCAATGAAATTATATATATATATATATATATGGCTAAATTTAAACATGGACATCATCTGCAATTTTATGTCTGAAAATACTACCTTTCATATGCTGTTCTATCTCAAGATTCTTGAGAGTGGAGTAAATGTTCCAGCTGCAACAACATCAATCTCTTCCGACACTCAATGATTCTCAGCTGAAAACACACAGATCACTGAGTGAATTTCCAAGAATCTTGCCTCAAGGTGAGCGACTTCTTTGTTTTGTCTGTCTGTAGGCTACGATTGAGATATTCCAGTCACACTTCTCCATGCAGTCGTGTGAAGCTCAAGAATCTCAAGAATGTTGTGTGCAATGACAAAGATTTAGACTGATTTATCATTTGGACCGAAATGAAACAGAGGATGTGTGAGACTCTCATGCAAATCCACGCTTGTATCTAGTTCTGTTGTTTTTAGCGGTTCTTTGAAACCGGTCCAACATTTTTGGAAATAAATAAAACTGAAGGATGTGCATGAAAACAGAAGCTGTAGGGCAGATGGGCCAAGTATGGACTGTAATACATGAGTATGTTTAGGGGATAGCAATAAGCTCAGTGCCTTGTTGCCAGTCAATCATGGCCTATAATGAAATGAAAAAATGTATGTTTACAGTAATACAGCTTTTTTACTGATCATCGACAGTCTTTCTCTAGTTGTGTAACCAGGGTAACTCTTCATTTCTCCATGTCTGGGGTGTACAGAATGTACCTAGTAAGGAAAAGTACATGAAGGGATTGAAACAAAGTAGGAGTGCGAACATTGTACACTGTAAAGATGCACCACAAGCTGCGCTTTCCCCTATGAAAGACCTGCGATTATAGACAGACTCTATATTTGCAAACCTTTGATGGTATTATTATCTGCAAAAGGAGTGAAGATCGACTTTGAGACGGAGACTTTGGCATTGTGTTGGCTTAATGATTGTGTTATACATCATCTTTCTTTGGGTGCTCATTAAAAGCACTGCTAAATCTTTGACTGGACCTGCGGTGTGATGTACCCACAAATGTCCACGTCTCACAGGGTAGCTCACAGGGTAGCTCACAGGGTAGCTGAAGTGGGTTCAATAGTTAGTGTCTATGGTCGCTAAAAGTGTTGAATCATTACAATTATAACATGGAGTGAATGTTAAATCTTTAGCACATGGATAAATCGACTGCTATCCCTGTATGTTCGTCGAACCTGTCTCAAATGGAAGCTTCTGGTGTGAGATGCTCATGGCAAGAACCTGTCAAAAAAGTATGAAGTATAGGACAGATGCTCCTAGTTAGCGAGACACAAGGTCAGGCGACTCAATAAATCTTGGCCTAACATACACGCACACCCAAACACACTTTTTTAAATCAATTGCTTCTTGGAAAACTGACTGTTGACATTCACATGTTGGTTAAATGAATCCCAAACTGATGTTTGTACTCACATGTACTCTCATGGTCCCACAAAAGTTAACACAAAAATGCTGATGTGCCTCAGAAAAACTAAAGAGACCTGCATGCAAAAGTTATTTTAGGTGATCGTCCAATTGTACGTTATAGATGTAATAAAACATCTGAAAGGGAAAATGCCTCTGGATTTAAGTGCAGCTTTTGTTGACATGCAAGCAACCATGTCATGACAAATACCAGTCCAGCCAATCCAACCCCAGGCATTAAACATTCCCTCCAAACTGTGTTATTTTGCATCACGTCATCATTACTGCACTATCCAAGGCTTTCCAATGCATTAACAGAACTCCAGCTCTATCTCACAAATACATGTACAGTATGCAAAGCCAACAGTCCCTATAGAACCTACCTTTTATTTGAACACATGGCCCTGAAATCCTTGCCAACAGTCTAGGTTTTACTATGCATTTAAAAGCCATTCCAGCTGGGTGACAAGGGTCTTCTGCACACGTAAGAGTTAAGCACACATATGGCTTGACTTTAAGAAGCGTCATTCAAATAGATGCCCTGAGAGACTGTAGGTGGGAACTTTAATATTTCCTGCTGTATGGAGAGGCTATGATCTTGTGGCTGGAAGGGTTGAAGAACTGGGCCCTTGGGAATGCTGTTTTAGCTTGTTTGGTGCATGTGATCCCATTCTTATGTCTGGCAAAGAATTCTCATATCAGCCTTAAAAGTGAAGCCACATGAAAACAGGCACAGCAAAACAAAAAATATAACAATAGAAAGCAGCCCGATATTGTTGAGCGGTTTGGAGGCGTGCATACGCATTGAACCTGTGATCCAGTGAGGTCTGTGCACAAAAAAACATGGATGTAAATGTGGTTTCCCTTTATAGGTCAAGAAGCTTTATGTCCAGAAAACACAACCTATTATCACACATAATGTTGTAAGATATCTAAAACAAATGCACACCTTAAATTTCTTTACATTTATTAAAAAAAACAATTACAATTATGAAATATAATATTTACAACACTTTCTTAATTGTGGTATTTAACTTATAGCTGAAAAGGTACTAAATGTAAAAGTGACGTCATATCTGGCTTTATGTCTATGAGATATTTGTAATTGAAAATATACAACAATATTAATTGAAACGGCATGTAGAGGAAAAAGCAATCTCTTCATCCCTCTCTCCTTCCTAATCCAATAATCATTTGTCCAGGGACTGAGGTAAAACTTACACAGACAGGACTCCGCATATGTTTGTCATATCTGGTAAGCCATAGATGGAATGGATAAGAACGACTGGAGTATTTAAGACTGTATTGTTCTGAATGTATTGTTTACATATTTTTTGGAAAGCCTTATGTTTATATAATTTTGTGCGAATTAATAGCTGAGCACAGACTATCATTAAAAAAAAAAAAACTGGGAACCAAACTCTTCAACCAATAAAAGTGTCGACATTTCAAACCAAACTAGCATATCCAACATTCTGTTCCTAATATCGGAAGATTATTAATACTTGATTTAACTGATAATTTATTGCTGTGCATCCGTCCCCCTAAGTCTCTTTCAGAAATCCATTCCCTCATGTACACACACAAAAACAAGATTCACATCAGAAATTGTACATACATATATATATATATATATATATATATATATATATATATATATATATATATATATATATATATATATATATATATATATATATATATATATATATATATATATATATATATATATATATATATATATATATATATATATATGTATGTATGTACAATTTCTGATGTGAATCTTGTATATATATATACATATATATATATTATATATATACAGTATAAGAGTACTCTTAAGGCATTATAATGAATTCATAATGCATTATAAAATTATTATAATAACTTATAATATGTTGTTTCATCTCAAATAATCATAGTACAAATTATAATACATTATTAAACATATGTGTGGTTATAACTTTGAGTATGATTATTTATAACACAATAAATGCCACGTTAAAGCCACTTAATTTATAATAGATTATAAATCCTCCTGACAATAATAATTTAATACATATCTTGACACTATTTTTGTTAAGATCTGTACAGTATTTATCTTACTGATATTACAATAAATACAGTTAAAATCAAATGTGCCATATTACAGGTTCATCTGATCAGATATCTATATATTTTTTATTTTTGTTGTTGTCATTGTTGTTATTATTTATAAGTAGTCTTTGTCTGCTTTAAGTAACGTAATAAGTTAAAAATTGCTAAATATGAGACTTATAATACATTATAGCTATGGGAAATATAATCCATTGTAAATTAAATGGATTGTGTTCATTATAATTCATCATAATCTTAAAACCTATAACCACAAATAAGTAAATATTATAATACATTAAGACTGTTGTAATGATTACTCATAAGATGAAACAACATATTATAAGGTTTTTTTATAATGCATTATGCATTCATCATAATGCCTTAAGAGTATTTTTATAGTTTGTTATAAATATGGGCTTCATAGAAAGTGTTGCTAATAAATCAATCACCTTTTCAACAGGCATTCCAGTAGGTTCTTTTGTTTGTGCTGCAGCTGATAAGATTTTTGGAAATCACAAAAGTTATAATTTCAAAACAAATTAATATAAACTTTGCCAACCATATTAAGTGCTATAATGTGCATTTGTACATTTAGGCCATTAGAATAGCTTTGTAACATGCTCATCGCTCTTATGAAGGTCATGAAGAGTGCAGAGGTCTGGGTCAGGGATCTGTACTCAGGGCTAATAAAGGCCTTGATTCCCTCTTCACGAGTCTCTATCCTGTCTCACCACCCCCTCTCCGACCAGTGTGCTGTTGCTGAGCAACGTGTGGTCTAGTGCTGGCGAGCATGGCTGTTTGTTCCCGCCGAGCTGTGCTGAGAAAAAGGGAAGACACAAATTGGTAAACGGCAGCCGCAGACCCAGGAGGCTGTGGATCAATGTCTGTACAAACAAACTCTGGCACGCTCTCTCTCTCTCTCTCTCTCTCTCTCTCTCATACTTTCTCTTTCACCCTTTCTCTCACCTCTATTTCATCAACCCTGTGGTAATGATTTGGTTAGTCTGTTTTAATAATTCAGTCCAGGCAAATGAAGCTCTCATCTCAGTCAGAATGATTTCTTCCTCATATAATCCAAAACAAATGAATATGTAATAGAAAGAAGCACAAGCTTTAGTTTACCTTGTCTTTAGCTTTAGCTTTGGATTTTAGTTTGTAAATATGAACTCCCAATGTACTGATCAAACAGATGCAATAAACTGAGGTGCGGTCTATAGCCTATTCACGACTGAGAACATGGTTGATAGATTGCCTTGAACTTTGGCCTTGACCTTGATAGTTTCGTCCATGAAAAGAAAAAAAATGAATGATAGTGTTGGTCAAAATTCCAAATGTGCTTCACTTCAATAAATGCATTGGATTGTAATGACAGGAAGTGGAATATGCTGAATGGCAAGTTTTCAGTTTTGGCACACAGCCCTGTTGTAAATTTAATGATAATAATACTTTTTAAAAACATACACTAACTTACTTTTTAAAATATAAATACAATAATAGTTATTTAAAATAAATAATAAATAATTATTTTTATATTTAATTTGACAAAATAATTTCAAATTATATGGTCAGTGGTTGTCCACTGTCCTTATAAACTGTTCTATTTTTTTTGTCCTTATTCCTTTATTGTGGACTTTTGTCATTTGCTTGATGGCTCAAAATGATTTTTACAGACAAACCAGAGTATAATGAATGTAGCTGTCTGAAATAGAATATATAAAACTTGCCACGACCTCAAGCCTAAAACTTAAACTGACAGCAGGGCCATGAACGAACAGAAATAGAGCAAGAACAAACGACTTAAGAATAAAAACTTGTAGCGGTCAGAAATGCTTGGCCTCTTTATACATGAAAGCCCAGCTTTTCTGTCTCTGTTTAATATCCTTGCTTTTGTTTTCCCACTGTCCACCTAAAAAGATCCTCAGTACAAAAAAGCAGCATTAGTAGACTATGACCAAATTATAGATATAATTTTTTTCCCACAATTTTTCAGCCAAACCAGAGTTTTTCAGAAATAGAAATACTATCTGTTTATGAATCATTTTGCACATTTGCTGACCTGACTTTGGAAGGAAAAATAATAAAGAGGAGGTAAATAGATAGCTCCTTTAAATTTAATTAAAAGATTAATGTAATTACATTTTATTTTATTAAATAACTTTAATTTTGAAAGGATGTATTATATTGACAATTAAGACTTAAAAAAATGTATTTCAAATAAATGCTGTTCGTTTGAACCTTCTGTTCCTCAAAGAATGCTGAAAAAAGTCCACAAAAATATTAGGCAGCACAACTGTGTTCAACATTGATAATATAAAGAAAATTTCTTTCGAACTGTGCTGATTTGGTGCTCAATAAACATGAGCACCAAATCAGCACAGTTAGAATGAATACTGAAGAAACATTTGAAACTGAAGGCTGGAATAATGGCAATTAAAATATATTAAGATAGAAAATTGTATTCAACTGTAAAAAATATTTATGTTTTTACTGTATTTGATCAAATAAACAGCAGCATAAATACACAAAATAAATACAGACTCAATAAATTTAAAAAGCTTGAATGTTGTATTGACTATTCGGCATAAATACATCAATCAAAAAAATAATAATAATAATGTACAAATGTAATGAATGTTTTGTACCATGTTATTCAAAAACATGCATCAATAACAGATGGTTTAGAAAAGAAAAAAACATTTTATTTATATCTAACTCCCCCACCCTCACCATGTTCAATCTGTCTTCTTGAACTGAAACCTCATAATTATTTTCTCTTCTTTCCCTAGTCAATTTTTTCCATATCTGACTTCTCCCATCTTCAATAACATGTTGTGATCATGTGTTAGGCCAAACTGCCTGGATCCCATAATGTATCAGTGCCTGAGTACTTCCATGTGCGCAGGGCTGCGCCAGAACCAGGGTTCCAGATAAACAGAGAGTGAGAATAGAAAGGAAACAATACCATGCCTCCTACTGCTGGCTGGTTCTGTTGACAGAGACAGACGCACAGCAGCAACAGCAGCTGTAAACATCTGTGGAACGATGAAGGCCAGAGGCTCTAGATGTTCCTCAAAGCAATACGGCATGCCATAAATTACAGCAATGACAATTCATAGCAATTAGTCTAAAATAATTGAGACATTCTAACTGGAATTTATAATATAAAAAGAAAAAAACAAGATTAGGGATAAAAGGGGATAAAATTTGTGTTTTTTGTTTGTTTTTTAGATTTTAATTTTTTACAAATGTAAAATGACAGTATACTGCCATCAACTGCAAAGAGAAAACCAAAAGGAATAAGAACTGATGTTTTGTGCATTCATTACATACATTCTATATATATATATATATATATATATATATATATACACACACACACACACACACACATTCTATATATTTATAATGTCAAACAAATAATCGCAATTAATCGCATCGAAAATAAATGTATAATTTTTAATTTATCATTTTAAAGGAAAAATAAGTTGATTTTAAATTTAATTGTCAACAGATCTCATAAAAGTTGGGACAAGGCCATGTTTACCACTGTGTGTCACCCCCTCTTCTTTTTATAACGTCTGTAAACATCTGGGGACTGAGGAGACAAGTTGCTCAAGTTTTGGAATAGGAATGTTGTCCCATTCTTGTCTAATACATGCTTCTAGCTGCTCAACTGACTTAGGTCTTCTTTGTCGCATATTTCTCTTTATGATGCGCCAAATGTTTTCTATGGGTGAAAGATCTGGGCTGCAGGCTGGCCATTTCAGTATAATGATAAAGTACTATCTAATGAATAAGTACTAGTATTTAATAAAAAAAAAGTGGTAGTATCTTATGAATAAGTACTAGTAACTTTACAAAAGACACTAGTAGCTAAAGAATAAGCACTAGTAGTTAAAGGTGCTGTAGGGAACTTTTGTAAAAAAATTTTTTTACATATTTATTAAACCTGTCATTATGTCCTGACAGTAGAATATGAGACAGATAATCTGTGAAAAAATCAAGCTCCTCTGGCTCCTCCCAGTGGTCCTATTGCCATTTCCAGAAACTCCATCGCTCCCGGTAAAAAATAACCAATCAGAGCTGCGGTCCGTAACTTTGTTTGTGTTCAAAATGTAGAAAGATTTATATAATAAGCGAGTACACCATGAATCCATTTTCCAAACCATGTTTTCAGCTTGTCCTGAATGACTAGGGCGCACCTATAATAAGTGTTTATATTCTGACTATTTTAGATTGCTTCGGGGGTACCGCAGCGGAGTAACCCAGTACCTTTGTGATTCTTCATAGACATAAACAGAGAGAAGTAGTTCCGGCTACAATGTTCTTCCGCAAGACGCAAGCAGTTCTGTTTATTAACCGCTAGAGCGTCAAAAGTTCCCTACCGCAGCTTTAATGAATAACATGAAAAGTAACATGAAATAAGATACTAGTACAGCTTATAGATTAAATGTTACAATGGCTTTCCATAAATTGATGCCCCTTCAGCTGGTGGTGCCCTAGGTGAACATCTAGCTTATCTATGCCTAGAAACGGCACTGAAAGGTTCAGTCACTCCTCGTTAATTCTTTGTCAAAGCAAGAACATTTCACATTATTATGAAATTACATTCAAATCAATGAACATAAAATCCATTACAAAGTCACAGGGCACAATCAAATACGCTTGTTTATGTAATAGCATTGCGCTAATAAATTTTACATGCCATTTGATCATATTTAAAGTCTATTTAAACATAACCAAATTGTCTCAGCTGTTCTCACATAGGACTTTCATAATGTTCTGCCATAAAAAGAAATACAGAGGAGGTGTGAGCAGAATCATCTTCTTGTATTAGCCCTGATGTTGACACATTAGCTGACTAGGTTACCCAGAATCCAGCCTGAACCCAGCTGACATTTTGATAATGAACTCATCTCATCAGTCACACAGACACCGAACACTGGAGACGAGGCCCAGTGTGCCCACACACACACACACACACACACACACACGACAGTATGCTTTAAATAAGCAATGTCTCCTAAAGATCACAATCAAGAGGGAGGTGGCATCTGTACAAAAAGACAGGGAAAAGAAAGACAGAAGAGGGGCCAGAAAAATCCATTTTCGGCACCCTAGCAAGGGCTAACTATCTCATGCTAACAGCCGAACCCTGACCTCTTGACATATGCTTGCATTGCTCATCTGCTTTCAATCTATATGGGTAGCACACTGAACAAGACAACAAGAAGGGCTTAAAAATAGCTAATTTATCTTTAATATGGTTCAGCATGTATATTTTTTTAATCTTTACTCACATAATAAAAATAATCCCCTTTAACAATAGAACATGGCATAATATATAACAGTATAATAAAGATGAAGTAGGAAGAACAGTAAAACCGAATTTTAGCATACAAAATAAAAAAGATTAACAAAAAAATAAATAGTAGTATTTTTATGACAAATATTAATTAGTATTATTAAATAGTATTATACATTTTTATAACAAATATTAAATAGCATTATTAAATAGTATTATCAATAAGGTAAATGCTGTGTCATTTATTGCATAAAATTGTATTATACAAAAAAAAAAAAAACTTTCCCCAACTAAAAACAAATTGTCACACACCTGGACTCATTTAGCTTGTTTTTGCCCGTGACCCAGTTTCTGTCTTCCGTGTTTAGTTTGATTAGTTCCCAGGTGTCTATTATCTTCCTCATGTGTTCCATGTCCCTGTTAATTTAATGATTCCATCCACCTGTGTTTCCCCAATTATCTGTTGTACATAAGCCTTGTCCCTTCAGTTCTGTTTGGTCGGGTCTTCTCACTTGTGATCATTTGCTACTTACGTGTGTCTACCTCAGTGCTCCATGTTGGATATCCCCTGTGTTGGATATATTAAAAACCTTATTCCGTTTATCCTCGACTCCGTATTCCTTCAGGCAGCGTAAAACCGTGACAGAAGACCCGACCTAAAGGAGAAAATAGAAAACTGCGTGTTCTTCCCTCCGTTTTGCTTTTGTTTTTTCACAGTCTTTTCGTTTCTTAGTGTCTATGGATCCCCTCTATCGTCCCGAATTCCTCATCCTCCTGCTGAAGCAGGAAGGACGTTCTCTCAAGGACCATACCAGACAGTTTTCCTTATTAGCTAATGCCACCAGCTACCCGGACGGCGCGCTCTGCACCTTCTACAACACCAGCCTGAACTCCAAATGCAGAGCGTTGTCGTCCGAAGATGGTCCTCGAGAGGATTTCGCCGCATACGTGGAGTGGACTCTGGCGAGAAATGGGTCACCTCTCACCGTCTGCCCCATAGAGGACCTCGCCAGCCCCACTCCCGACCCAGAGACCAGCCAGCCACCAACTCGCTACACGGAGCCAGAGCCCACCGCAGCCGCAGAGCCCGAGCAATCCATTGACAGGGAACAGGATCTCGAGAGCGCGACTGACCAGGTGTGTGAGCCGGCAACACCGTGCATCGTGGGAGTCCTCGTGGAGATCGAGGGCGTGGAGGAAAGCCCTGCCCACACTCCTGCGACTGAGGGTGAGCTGTATGCAGTCTCTGAAGATCATATGGAGCAAGTTCTGGATCTGATGGACTGGTCTATGGAGGTAATCCCTAATTTTCCTGTTTCCCCGCTGGTTCCGTCCAGCCCTGATTCCCCTGTATACCCTCTCAGTCTCCCACTCCTACCTCCTCCAGTCATTTCCTCTGCTCCATTTCCGCTGGTTCCGCCCAGCCCTGAGTTTTCTGTTTCTCCGCTGGTGCCGCCCAGCCCTGAGTTTTCTGTTTCTCCGCTGGTGCCGCCCAGCCCTGAGTTTTCTGTTTCTCCGCTGGTTACGCCCAGCCCTGAGTTTTCTGTTTCTCCGCTGGTTACGCCCAGCCCTGAGTTTTCTGTTTCTCCGCTGGTTCCGCCCAGCCCTGAGTTTCCTGTATCTCCGCTGGTTCCGCCCAGCCCTGAGTTTCCTGTATCTCCGCTGGCTCCGCCCAGCTCTGAATCTTCTGTTTCTCCGCTGGTTCCGCCCAGCCCTGAGTTTTCTGTTTCTCCGCTGGTTCCGCCCAGCTCTGAATCTTCTGTGTCTCCGCTGGTTCCGCCCAGCTCTGAATCTTCTGTGTCTCCGCTGGTTCCGCCCAGCTCTGAATCTTCTGTGTCTCCGCTGGTTCCGCCCAGCTCTGAATCTTCTGTGTCTCCGCTGGTTCCGCCCAGCTCTGAATCTTCTGTGTCTCCGCTGGTTCCGCCCAGCTCTGAATCTTCTGTGTCTCCGCTGGTTCCGCCCAGCTCTGAATCTTCTGTGTCTCCGCTGGTTCCGCCCAGCTCTGAATCTTCTGTGTCTCCGCTGGTTCCGCCCAGCTCTGAATCTTCTGTGTCTCCGCTGGTTCCGCCCAGCTCTGAATTTTCTGTGTCTCCGCTGGTTCCGCCCAGCCATGATTTTTCTGTTTCACCGCTGGTTCCGCCCAGCCCTGAATCTTCTGTTTCACCGCTGGTTCCGCCCAGCCCTGAATCTTCTGTGTCTCCTGTATTCCCTCCCAGCCTCCCTCTCCCGCCTCCTCCCAAACCTGCTGGTCCCTCTACTCCTCTTTCGCTGGTTCCGTCCAGTCCTGATCCTCCTGTCCTTCCTCCCATCCTTCTCCTCTCTCCTCCTCCTAGACCAGCCAGTTCCTCGCCATCCCTGCTGGTGCCAGTCAGTCCCGCAGCTCACCCTCAGTCCGCGCCATCGGGGCGCGGTGGTTCGCCGCTGGACTGCCAGTCTCCAGCTCCGCCTTGGCGTGTTAAGGCCCTGTCTCCGCCTCCAGCCTCCGAGCCCTGGACTCCTCCTCGGCCCTTCGACCCAGCGGCTCCGCCTTGGCTCTTAGCTCCCTCGTCTCCACCGTGGCCTGTCATCCCACCTGCTCCACCGGGCTCCCTCGTCCCTCCGGCTCCACCTTGGTCAGTCGTCGACCATCCGCCGCCTCGGGACTCCACTCCTCTGGTTCCACCTCGTCACTTCATCCCTCCGGCTCTGTCAGGCTCCTCCTTCCCTCCGGTTCCACCTCCATCCTCGGTCACTCCGGCTCCACAGCGGTCTGCCGGGACCCCGCCTCCACCTTGGTCGCCTGAGCCTTCAGCTCCACCTAGGCCCTCCGGATCCTCGTCGTCACCCTGGCTCTGCGGCTGTGCTGCTCCATCTTGGGCTCCTCACCCACCGGTGCAGTCTCCGCCTGTCGGCCCCCTGGTGTCGTCGACCCTTCCTTCTCCATGGCTCCTCCCGCCGTCGACTCCACCTTGGATCTCCGTCCTGGCTGGTCTCTGGTGGACCATCTGGCTCCTCCTGCTCCTGTCTCCTCCCTGGCTCCTTCCTCCGTCGTCTCCTCCTTGGCTCCTCCTTCTGTGGTCCCTGTCTGCTGGCCCCCTCCTGGGAGTCCGTCCTCCACCGGAACCTCCTCCCAGGTTCCCACCCATGCCTCCCTCTGTTGTTTCTACGGTGCGAGGACGCACCTACCGGGAGGGGGGAGTACTGTCACACACCTGGACTCATTTAGCTTGTTTTTGCCCGTGACCCAGTTTCTGTCTTCCGTGTTTAGTTTGATTAGTTCCCAGGTGTCTATTATCTTCCTCATGTGTTCCATGTCCCTGTTAATTTAATGATTCCATCCACCTGTGTTTCCCCAATTATCTGTTGTACATAAGCCTTGTCCCTTCAGTTCTGTTTGGTCGGGTCTTCTCACTTGTGCTCACTTGTGATCATTTGCTACTTACGTGTGTCTACCTCAGTGCTCCATGTTGGATATCCCCTGTGTTGGATATATTAAAAACCTTATTCCGTTTATCCTCGACTCCGTATTCCTTCAGGCAGCGTAAAACCGTGACACAAATACACCTCTTGCAAAAGTTATAATTCCTCCAGTCTTCAGTGTCTCATGATCCTTCAGAAATCATTCTAATATGATGATTTGTTGCTGAAGAAATACTGAAAACAATTGTGCTGCTTAATATTTTTTGTAGTCTGCAGCAGAACACTACATTTTTGGTAATAAGTGAAAACGAATGCATTAATTATTTACAACAATAGGGAAAGAATATCTAGAAATACTTGGGAGATGAACTGAAGATCATGTCTGATACTTTCCTTGATTGACTATTGCTGTACCAACAAAATGACCTCGACTAGGATGAACGTTTGGCTTTTTGTGAGTGTGTATGTGTGCTTGTGTACACAAAGGTGACCTAATGTTCCGGTTTACAAACACACCTGTCCTTGAATCTTCTTGTCTTTCCTCAGGCGTTTCCATAGAAACAAGTGGGGTAAGCCTAGGTGTGTGATAGCAGCATGTAAGAAATCTCTGGCACCTTCCTGAACATATCAGTCCTGTTCAGCCACTCATCTCAGATCTGATTTTCTGAACTTTCTTTGACAGGCATCATTTAATCAAGAATTGATGACACTGAAATAATCATTATGCACTGCTGGATCACTCAGAGTAAGTACAGTTTATGTCCAATGTATGATTACACATCTGCTACATACATAAATAGTGTTATTGGAATTTACATTTAAGTGCTGTGAAATATTGCGCTTGTCATGCTCTTTTTGTAAGTCACTGAATGCTTAAAAATGATTGAGATATTTCTTTTGTATGTCATACTGTCTTTGTTTCATCAGAATAAAACACCAAATATATTGTTACATAATACATCATTCTTTAGGGGTCAAAATGTTAATCATGTGCCCAAATGTGCCAATGATAACATCACTTTAGTATGAAGTATTACATTTCTCTGAAATGGTTATGAAAGACTGTTTTTTTTTTTTTTAAAGCTGTTTTTTTAAAGGATACAGCAAAAGGCAAGTTCATCTTCTCTACACAGGATCCAAATGTTTCAAAAAGAGACACTTAGCCTCTGGGGTAATAGTGTTTATGTTTCATGTTTTCTAACAGTGTTTGCTTTAATTGGACCAGTACTCCTCACAGCTTTCAACTTTCTTCTGTACCTGTCTTCATTCTGGAAAACAGAGATAAAACACACATTTGTACTTTACTGGTTCAATTATTAAAATAGAGTTGCTCTCTTTATAAAAAAAAATAATAATAATAAGAAGAAGAAAATAATTTAGTGTTTGTTTCTTCACTTCATGAACAAAACTCTTAAGATAGTTAGTCAAAAACTCTTATGAGACACAAAAATGAAACATCTATCATCATACTTTAAACATCTATCATCACCTAAAGCCGTTTTTAAACACATGAAACACTACAGATACCAAATGTCATCAATCATGAAAAAGTACATGGATGGTGAGCAATAAATTATATAGCTTATTGCTATAAATTGTTATAATTGCTATTATTGTTAATATTATTATACATAATCCCCTTTGATTTCTTTCATATTGTTTTTTATAAAGTTTAACAGCCACAGCCTACTTTCATTGTATAAAAAAACAAATATGTACATTTCGATTTTTTTTTTTTTTCATAAGCTGTTCCTTTAACACAAATTGATATTATGCTCACAGAGTTAAGGCAAACAACAAGAAACCTTCTGCTTAGATTACATCTAAGCGAAGAATTCAGTCTGTGTTAAGGCTCCAGAATTTTCAGGGATATAATAACAGACATGGACATGTGAAGATGTGATTACAATGTTCACTGACATTTTCTGCTATAGTGCCAATCTCTTCAGCACTCAGAAAAGTGAAATACGAGTTTGAGCTGCACAGGACCATCATGGTCACTCTAATTATTTGAACATACCCTTTAAGCGAGCTCAAGTTAGGGTTTGTTGTTGCTGTTTGGAGAATTTTGCTCAGGAATGAGTTCAAAGAGTTTAGCATTACCCAGCAGACATTTTCAACTGTCTCTTTCATCATGTAAAACAGCACATGACCTTTTGTTCAGTGCTGTGCTGTTGTTGGCTATCTACAGGTGGGGCAGCTGGCTCTACTCTCTATAATACACATAAATACACTTTAAGATAAAAAAAAGAAGATTACAAAGAACATCTAAGAAGTACATAATTCTTTATTATTACTCCATTCAACATTTGCATTTTTAGTAAAGTTATTAAAAGTAAATTAATTGCACAGTAACAAAGAAATGTTAATCCAGCTTACCTTTTAAATATATCTTACATATAATTTAAATAATTATATTGAAAAAAAATTTTTATATTGAAATATTTCATTAGAATTTTTAAATATAGAAATATATTTAAGATTACATTAAAGGGTTTTATTTTAATAATTATTATTCCTATTTCCATTATTATTTATTATTCATGATGATGATAATGATAATAAATCATATTATAATAATATCTATTATATAATTGTATTATACATTATATTTTAAACACATAATAGAATATTTGGATATTTTTATTATTATTTAGAATTTGTATTAATAATAATAATGATAATAACAAATCATATAACTTTCATAATACAATATAATTCATTTTTATAGTACTAGTATTATTAGTAGTAGTATTTCTATTATTAAAAGGAATTATACTTAGAATGTAACCATTTGCTTTAATGTATTATTATTTTTATTATTATCTATTATCTATAATCTATTATATTATGATCAAAAAATATATATTATGTTCCTGTAGCTCAACTGGTAGAGCACTGCGCTAGCAAGCAAGCAAGCGCAAGGTTGGGGGTTCGATTCCCCGGGAACACATGATATGTAAAAATTGATAGCCTGAATGCACTGTAAGTCGCTTTAGATAAAAGCATCTGCTAAATGCATAAATTTGATATAATTTGTCATATTTTTTAAAATGTTTAACACATAACATATATATTTGAATATTATTATTATTTACTATTTGTATTAGTATTAATAACAATTAAAAATAATTTTATACAATTTACATAACACGATATAATTTACTTTTGTAATATTAGTGTTATTATTAATATTAATAAAATTAATTATTCTTAAAATTAAAATATATAGCCATTAGTTTTATTTGTATTATTATTTAAAATTACTACTACTAATAATAATAACAACAACAACGGTAACAATATTATTTTGATCAAAAAGTTAAGACAATTTCAGTCATGTGTGTTCAAACTTTTAAATGTCAGTGTAGGCTCTACCTCTAAATATCTCAGATGTTTGAGATTTAAATGATAATGGTTGAATATGCATGAGAAGAAAATATTCTCTTCCAAGGCATGCAGGGCTGCTCTTAGATCTGAATAACAAAGAAAACTTTCAGGACAATGTTTCAGTGATGAGCAAGAACCCAAAACAATGACAACTGTCCCACATTAATGCATGCAAACAACAGTGAAAGGCTCAAAGAAAGTCCAGCTTCATGCCAAACACATAGACAGACTGGAGACACGCAGCCAGAGCTTTAACTGAAACATGGAAACTTTTGCGCCAATTGAGTACAAAAGAAATGTAATTAGGTATGTAGAAAAGAGTATGTATGAAAAGAGAAAAGGAATCCACACACCAAACAAATGCTATGGTCAAGGTCCTTTGATCAAAAATGTATTACTGAAGATTTACATTGAAATATCATCAAAAACTAAAGTGCACTAACAGAATGTGACAAAACAATACATTTATTTGAAAACACAGTGGACCCTGAAACTTAAAAATCTGTAAAAAGTGTGAGTGAATGAGTGCTAACACAGAACGACAAAACCTGCTTTCAGATATTTTCATCTCACTGGTGAGTCTGGTGAGCTTTTACATTCAATATTGCACGTAATCTGTGAATGACAACCACATTCATTTTTCATAGGTGTATCCAATGTTCATATAACTCACGGTCCAAGTTTAGTCTTGGAACTGGATCCAAACAGGTTGACTAGGTTGATTAAATCTGGCAGACACATTAGACTCACGTTAGAATTTGGCACACAACTTGATCACCGCATTCCTTAAAATACCATGAATACTCAGATAATCTTCATTTGTAAAGCTTTAATCAGGACCTTAGTGTGTGTGTGTGTGTGTGTGTGTGTGTGTGTTTATTTTTATCTAGATAGTACTTACATTTAAATATTTTGTCATGTCATATTCTTTACTTTTACATTAAAAAAAAATTCAACTTTTCAGTTGACAATAAATGTGAAAGATGGTCAAGATGTGTCACTTAATTAATTACATAATTAAATATATAAAAAGAAACATTTTAACAACATGTATGTTTGTTTTTAATTATTCTTTTATTCTACAAGGATGCATTAAATTGATCAAAAGTAAAGACATTTATAATGTTACCAAATATATTTTACAATTAATGTTGTTCTTAAGATAATTCTACTCGGTGGAGTTGCGCCTCAGTTCAAGCTGCATAAGAATCAATGATATTTTCTCTTTAATATTTGCAGCATGAAGTAAACATGAATATTTGAATGCATGTTGAAAACAATCAGAACAATTGAATACAAATGAATGTCTCATAAATTGATCAAAGTTTTTTTTAAAAGTCAAAATAGTTTTTTAATGAATACTGTGAAATGCATGAAGCGTTTTATGTCTGTTTATTTTAGGCAAGGCTAAATTGAACAATCATAATGCTCAACTCACTGTCTGCTGCTTGCTCGTTCCTTTAAAAAACTATTTTAAACTTGAATTTTAGAAACATAAAATGTTCCAAACATATTTTTTAATTAACTTAACAAAGAAACAAAAATAAATGGAACACTTTGCCATTAAAAACCAAAACTGATCTATTTTGATAGCTGTGTAATGGGGAAGAGAGAGAAAAAAGACACAGTATCCGGACAGAATTGGGCCGAGGATTTGTTAAACTGTTGGACAAGGGCCGGGCCCGTGTCAGGGTTCTATTCATTCCCTTGTTTAAATTAAAATTTCCCCCCAGCTCGGCGGGCCCCCAAACTGCCCGGCCACCAAATGTAATGTAACATAATGGCTTTCATTGAGAAAGCACTGCAGGCCCCATAAGGCCGTTTTTGAAGAATTTGCTATTGATCTGAATAGGATATAACCTGTTTCATCAAAAGTGATCAAGCTTTCTGTGCATTTAAATAGTTTGTGGTGTACCGATCAAAACTATAACCATCTTAAAATAATTTGTGAAAGGCAGGTAGAAAATCAGGCACATTGGCTAAATATCACAGTCAGGCTCTTCCTTTGGTTTGGTTGGAAAGACCTTAACCAATCAAATTCCTGTTCAATGTCCTAAAAGGACCCTCATTATGTAACCATAGAAACTACATCAAATCCTCCAACAAACTCTGTTTGTGTGCTATTTGCTGCCAAATCTGGTGATCAATATCATAGGCATAGTTTTGGGTGGGTGGGTGGTTTGCCACCTTGATGTTAATGTGTATTTTAAAGAGCGTTAGAGAAGTCTTGTGGTACAACTTACAGACACTGTGTTCCTTCCAAAGATCAAATGAAACCTACTCCACTGATCAATACATATGAGAACAACAGCATGTACAGCATGAAGTTCAATAATGAGCGTTAAAGGGAGAACATTCTGTCATCATTTATTCACCCTCACATCAGTCCCAACCTGTATGACTTGAAACTAGGAGCACAAGAGACTCAGAAAGCACATCCATGGCATTTAAAAAGAGAGTTCACTTAAAAATGACAATTCGGTCATCATTTACACATTCCAAACCCATAAGACTTTCGTTCATCTTTGAAACAGAAATGAACATATATTTAATTAAATCTAAGAGAACTCTGTCAATGCAACTACCACTTTTGACACTTCATAGAGAGATGTTGCAGACATAGTTGCTCTCCAGTGTTCACAGACCTGATTTGACCTTTCCAGTATGGCGGACGGCTTATACATAGCATCCCATAGAAACAGCTTCTAGTATGGCATCTGCCCATACATATCTATGTTGCATCACATTTGAGCTTACGTAAAAACCAACGAAGTTTGTTCTCATGCATCATACGAGTACAAATACAGTTGAGCTTCTGTTAATGTTCGCTGATCAATGTAAATATGTGAATAAAAGCCTAAATTAAACTATTTATCATATTAAGCAATCAAATCTCTTTAGAAAATTTGGACCCAGCCGCTTAATTTATATGAATTAGTTTTACAATGGCGGACTGATGACAGCTCACTCAGGGGTGGTCTAAGGTAAGACACCAGTCCAATCTGTGCTGAAACGCCACTGTCAATCAATTTCATTCCACTTCAATTCCAATTTAACCCATCCCCATCTAGTCTACTGTTGAAATTGTTGATCACCTGTCATTCCCATTGAGAGACTTTGTGAGGGGTAATATGTGAATTATATGTATATGGCATATGAGCTGTTACAGAGATGTGTAAGATAGATGTGTAAGGGTATGTAGATTACAGTTGCTTACTGAAGGCCCTGACTGAAACCCCACTGCACGCTACTGCCTATAGTGATAAAAATCCACAATTACACGGATCACTATGAAAATTTACGTCACTCTAAATTATGACGCGCACAAAGCAGCAGAACTGTACAAATACTGGAAATCCACACACCACAGTACAGCACAGTATTATCAGACAACACGTACACCTCCATAACAATGTGCATGAATCAATACTCGTCAAATAATAAAGCACTCACCTGTCACTTGTAAATAAAGTCTGTGCGTCTGTCATTCAATGACCTTTTACTCATATTAAAAAAAATAAACATGGCCAAATAACTTTTTGTGGTCGGTGCTAGTTGTTAGCCACGTATAGATGCAGTCTTTGAAATGGCGCACAAAATCGTTGTTAGCGGATTCAGGTTAAGTAATTTATCCTTCAGTTATTCCTCTTTTGTTTGCAAAAGAGCTGCTTTAAAAAGGCAGATCGGCAACAAGATCGTGGAGGCGCCGGTGACAGCGGCTTGGAAATTCACAAATAAACGCTGGACACATTGTTGCCAAATTGGGCTACTTTAACAATATTGCAGCGGGTTGTTTTTCATGTCTGCTGGTTGAAGCGACCTCAGTGACGTGATATTTAGCCCCTGGAATGTGAATTTTATCAGGCAAAAACCTATAATTTACTCCTGGAACTCCTAGAATTTTTAACGGTGGACACCTCAAAACGCGATTGGGTTGTTTGTGTCAAGAAAACCTGGCAACCCTGGCTAGAGGAAGCACTGGGCACGTAGCTGGTCCCAGAGGGCGTACTGTCATGGAAAGTCCAAATTTGATTGGCTGATGATTCTGTCACTAATGCTCGTTACAAATCTGATTCGAGGTCTTTGAACTATAGGCAAGCTCTATCTGTAGTGCTGGCCACAGACTTTTTTTATGTAGGATATTCCTGTTCAGCATCATCGAAACTAATCATAGGCCATTTTGTGGACATTACACAAATGTAAATGATACTTAAATAATAATAAAAAATGTTTTTACATAATTTTATTTTTCATAGCGCAAGCAGAGACCGCCCACCACTGACTATAGGGTTGTTGTGTACACACACTGCCAACACATATTTCTGTTAGAACAACTTGTAAAAGTGCATGTAGCATCCGATGATCCCTTTAATAGTGAGTAAATGACAGAATTTAATTTTTTGAAAGAATTATCCCTTCAAGGAGGATGGGCAGGAAAAATTATGAAAAAAATAATAATAATAATGGTAGGTGTGCTTGAAGACAACCACTGGACCTCTCATCTGTCATAATGAAGAAATGAAAAGGGGCCCATGGTGAAGATGAAATATATGTAACCACTCTGAGGAAAGGCGTTGAGTCACTGGAAGCCCCTCAAAGCCTCAGCTGTTGTTTGTGGTCTTCAAGGCTACCTAAACCCTTGTATTTCACATCTAATTTCATGGTTGCCATGAAGAGCAAGTCTGTCTGTCTCACCCTTGACAACGGCTAATCCCTGAAAGTTAAGGTGGCCCTCCTTACCAAGACGACGGCATACCAAAGTCATCATGAAAAAGGCAGTATCCTCAACACTGATAATTAAAAATAAGAGCTTTTCATCTGCCTAACATTTATTAGCATCACTGACAAATGCCATTTGTGACCCTAGAGATGCTCATGAAAATATTGCAGTATTAGTTCATTTCATGTAGTTGTTCTTTAGTATTTTCAGACATTTTGTAGAAAGGTACTGTGAACATATTTCTACATACATGTTTATTTAAATATTGTTTGGTGGAAAAATAAAATCTTAAAGGTCCCCTTCTTCGTGATTCCATGTTTTAAACTTTAGTTAGTGTGTAATGTTGTTGTTAGAGTATAAACAAAATCTGTAAAATTCTAAAGCTCAAAGTTCAATGCCAAGCAAGATATTTGATTTAACACAATTCGCCTACAAAAAACGACCCGTTTGGACTACAGCCCTCTAGTTCCTGCAGGAATGACGTCACTAAAACAGTTTTTTTGACTAACCACCGCCCACATGAATTCACAATCAGGGGGCGTGGCCTTGTTGCGCTCCGACGTAGAAATAGGAAGAGCTGTTTGTGTTTGTCGCCATGTTGTTGAAACGCTGTTTTTTTTTTCATTTCTGAGTCCAATCATCTATGTTTGGGCTTCCCAGGAACGCTGTACTTTAATGGTTACAATTAATGGTTACAATTTATGTTTAACTCGTTCCCGAAAATTATAATCCACATGTAAAACTATGTGCAGCTCATTTAGCTGAGGACAACTTTCTCAATCTCAATCACTTTAATGCTGGATTTGCACAAAGATTATTCTTGAAAGATGGAGCAGTTCCCTCTTTGTCTGGAGAAGGCGTTGTTTATGGACCACAACCGGTAAGTGTATTTTATTATTTAAGTTGGTGCGTTTAACAGTTTCTGTAACTTATTACACAAAGGGCAACGCTGTTTAGCTTTGTTAACTAGATGTTAGGGCTGTGCAAAAAAACGAATGCGGTTTTCATGTGCATCTCCTCAGTAAAAACGCTCCTCCTGTGACTATAAATACATCTCCAGCACGTGCGTTCTAGCCCAATCGCGTTACCAGGAGGGCAGCCTGCTCTCAGCTGCTGTCGAATCACACCTCCATAAATAATAGTAAGACTAGAAAAAATGGAAAATGATTTTAGAAGATATATGAGATGATAATATTTGAAAAAGCAAAAAATATATGTATATATTTAAAAGGATAAACTAAACTAATAATGTATACCTAACGAAAAGTTAAAATTTTTGGGTTCAGTAAGACTTTTAGGTGGAAAAAACCTAAACTCACCTGGATTACCTTTATTTGATTTAAAAATACTAAATAAATTAAATAAATAAAATATGTATTGTGAAATATTACAATGAAAAATAACAGTTTTCTATTTCAATATATTTTTGGCAAAGCTGAATATTCAACAGCTATTACTCCAGTTTTTACATGAACTGTGGTCAGGTGCAATGGCGTTGCTGTAATCTGAGGAAAGAGAAAGGTTGCTAACGAGCGTCACACATCTGCTAACACTTAGCAAGATTTTGAACTCTGCCACGTCAGTGCAATAACCAACAGGTTCAAACACCGGACTCTCTGTTCATCTATAAAGGCCTACTGCTGTGAGATGAAAGACCTGGAAGAGCAAAGCCAAAACAGAAGACATACAAGTCTGCAAGGACAAATGAAAGCATCAACTATCACATGCCTTTACTTGAACATTTATAAAGAGAATGGATTTAGGTTGGCCCCAACAATCATGAAAATTACAACAGCACTGAGTTTTATTTGCAGAGTTTAATAGCAGTCGATTTTGAGTTATTTCCCATGAGAACTTTGTGTTCATCATACACTTTGCTACATATGATATCTGATTTTCTGTTTAACCTTCATGATTATTAAGCTGCTGTCAGGACAGTTTAATTGTGCGTAATTCAGGGCTATGTTTTGGTACCTCAGGCACTAGTGATCCCAATTCATATGGAGAATTAATATTCCTCCATTTTATTCATATTTTAGATAGTATATGTGTGTGTGCAGCAACATAGCAATAATATATATATATATATATATATATATATATATATATATATATATATATATATATATATATATATATATATATATATATATGTTCTCAGCTCATATTTGTAACTCTTGGATGTGTGGTTGGGGCCTGCTGTGGTCCTTCTGTTCACATGGCACCACCTTGTGGATAACATCTCATTAAGCCTCTTAAGGAGAATAAAAAAAGAGGCCACTAATAAAAACACTATTAAAGCATCAGGTGAATTAGAGTGACCTGACCTATAAGTAGCATAAGGACTCAAAAGAGTTGTCCAAAACTTTCCAGCAGATTAAAATAAATTACAACAGGTAATGAAGCAGAAAGAATTTATTATCAACCATAGATAGGAAAATACATTAGTGTAAAGGAACGTCTATTTACAGATCTCTAGAAATAAGAATACAGAGAACAGAGAGAAAATAGTTGTTTACCATTCTTTTCCAGAGATTTTTTAAAGAGCTGCCTTTTTCAGATTTTATTCGAGATTTAACATTCATTGAATATCAAGAAAACTTTTATCAGTCTTATTATTATTATTATGGATGTGTATCTCTGCTGGCTTTATCTTGAATGGTAAACAAGAGTTGATCCCATGTACTACACAATGGTATGTACAGTGTTAAATCACAGAGAAACTACTGCAATTGACATTGGCCACTATATGAAACAGAAGTGTTCTGAGATAAAAAATAAAAAAGATCCAGATAATTATAAAAAAAAAAGGTCCAGCTAATGATATTATATTATAAAAGTTTGTCATAATATAAAGGCTAAAGCAGAAAGAAAGCAAGAGGTAATGAAAAATAAATGGAAGGACAGTAAAGAAAGACTTGATCCATTAATTGCAGTTTCTTAATATCAAAGCATAGATGTTGGATATGCACTACTAAAATTAAGATTTTTATTTTATTATTATTCATTTAATGTCTTTGTCCGGGAAGGATAATTTGAAAATGTAAACACAAGGGTCTCTAAATTTAGTTTCAATTACCAATATTACTTTCTAAGCAGCAATCATCAAGTACAATCACTTATCACTGATTGCACCAATATTAAGTCAAATACTTCAACGTACGGTTTAATTTAAGCAAGACACCATCTCCGACAACACCTGGTGTCAATCAGCTCTCCATCACAACATTCAGTTACACAAAGAAGTTGTCTACTAACAAGCAGGACGATCTACAGATTTAACATCATCTGTCTTTCTACCATTCAGTCAGAAAAGTAAATCTGTTATAGGACCAATAATCAATGTTATAATTTATGAAACAGATCATTAAACACAAATAGACACCAATAATGCAGGATAATTCATTATATACACATACTCAACACTATTGATTTGTTTTGTAGAAAGGAAATATGCAATACACATTTTATTCACACTTTACAAAAAACTAATCTCATTTCTACTAATACCTTTAACAAATCATGGTCACTTAAGACAAAACAAAACGCTGAAGAATATTGTGAAGAGGCCCCAAATAACAAGACTGCTCTGGCTCTTACTGCACAAACAAAACAAGATGTGAAAACCATACTGCTGCATAGTTAAAAGAAACTGATTAGTGACATGTTAAATGTGTGATGGTCAGGCTGATGTCAGTTTAGTGAACCAAAGGACATCAACAACAAATAGACCACTGCCAGACATCATTTACAAATCACAGAGATGATCATTTGGTCCAAAGGCTCCGAACTAAAGGTTTTATTCAAAATAAAAATCCCACATGGAAGTACCATATGAGGACAATCTAACTCATGCAATTGGCTTCAGAAGAACAAGTCAAACTGGCACTACACAGGAAAGATTATGGCTATATAATATGAATATGAAAATGTAAGTGTATCAGACTTGAAAATGTTTGGTGCCATTTAAATCAAATTTGGATAACTAAAGATCAAAACATTCTTAGTACCTGATTTCTACAGACTCTTCAACCTCACAGAGATGGAGATACATTGATAGCATAACGCAATCTAAAAGAAAACTACAGATTTTTTTTTTTTTTGACCAGTGGATGGGAAGTTGCTCACCGAAGAGTGTGCAGGACAGATACACCGCTGCAAGATATATAGAAATGGCAGAAGTGTTATTGACTTGACTTCACACAGACAGATGGCATGTTATGGAGCTTTGCGATTCCCCTCCCTGTATGTATACATGTATACGACACGAGACACGCTGAAATAATATCTTGAGATGAACGATTGGATTGACAAGAATAGCATGTACTCTGAAATTTACAAAGGAAAATAAATGAGTGCAAAATGAGCTATGAGTGCAAAAGTATGGCAGTGAGAACCAGAAACAACCTATTTGTCTTTTACACAAGCTGGTATGCTTAGATTCATTTTGATAAAAATGTACAATACAATATAAATTTGGATCATAATTTATTCTTGGTACAAAAAACAAAAGAAAACATAAAAAAAACAAAAAAACATTCTTGCATGTGGCTCATATACAATCAGGTCAAGCTTTAATCTGTCCATTTATATATATTTGATTAAGTTTTGTACAAAGACCTGGGAGGACCTTTCTGATACAATATAGGTGGTGGCTACGGCTAGGTCAGAGCAGTACTAGCCTTAAGGACAGTGCTACAGATCTTTCCAGGATGTGTGTAATGAGAGGATAAAAAGGTATGGGAAATCCTTTTCAACACAATACAGTGAGAAATCGCTGGTTAAAAGACTCCCTGGTTAGTCTTCTTATATAAAACCTCCCTTTCTAATAAAAATCTCCTGTTTATAAACACAGTGAGAGCAAGCGCAGCTTAAATTATTCACATAGCCTGTCGTACAAGGAAACAAAGAGAGCCAGCCTCCATAGAACGGGTTAAAAGAAAAGTGTGCAAAAAGTATAGCCGCGGAATCAAAACATCTAAAATAATTTGGTTTACCTTTAGCACGATTAAGTTCACACCTTTCCAACAACCACCTGAGGGAGAAGGACAAATAAGTGCTTTTTTTATGTTGTCTAAGCTTGTTTAAAAACATGCTGTAACCGTGCCCTCGCTTAGAACATCTAAAACGTTCTAGATATTGCACCATTGATGGGAGAGTAAAAACATCAGGAGAAGAAGCACCGATGTAAAGCGAGTTTCAGCACCACACTAGTGGAAAAGCTCTCTTCCACTCGCCTTTCCATTTGGGGATAGATTTGACTTAGAGTTTGATCTGTAAAACACATCGGTCACTCATCCAAAGGAGAGTTACACAAGTGTGTAAGAAATCAAATACAACTGCAAGTCTGAGTGGAAATTTTACTTTAAAGAACATGTTTAAATTGACGCTGAATTAAAAAAAAAAAAAAAAAAGATGAATGCTTATTTGCAGGACCAAAATTGCAGCAATGTCTGTTTGTTAGTATTAAAGTCTGACCGTAAAAGCAGTTTAATTAGTCTGCAATTCCTTTGAGTGTGTGACCAAATGAGTTACCCTTCTCTTACATTTTGGACACATTTCATGCACACAAGCGATGCCCAACAACTGAAAGTATGACAATATCAGCCTATGGGAGGAAATAATGCAACAAATATATATATATAAATAAATATAAAAGCAGCTACAGCTTAACAAATAGTAAAAAACAAAAACTCCCTGACAAATAGAAACATGTTGGACCCTAACAAAGTAATAAAGACAGTAGAGAGAGAAAAAAAAGAGAATGAATATATATATATATATATATATATATATATATATATATATATATATATATATATATATATATATATATATATATATATATATATATATAAATAAATTGCTTAGAGGTTTCATTGTTTTTTTTTTGTTTTTTTTCAGAAAACTTATAAGAACTGTAACTCTGCAGCGCCACCTGTGGCCAGACGGGCTCACTACCTGTGCCCAGCTAAGTGGACTCCATTGAGAAGGGGAGTATAAGGCAGGACCAACTCCAGTTGTGCAAACAGGGAGAAGTGATCTGAGGGGATGTGAGGGTGTGGGCAACCACTGATATTGTTCTCCAGGAGCCAGTTTGTGTCCAAAGGCCTGAGGACACCCAGCACGTTCAGTTGTGGTCTGGAGTAGAAGATGTAGTCAATGACACCCTAAAATGGGTTTAAAAAAAGGGAGTTGTGAAAATGCATCGTTGAATCACAATAAACAATTCATTATTTCTGCTCATGTTACGGTACACTGCAGAGCAAGCAACAGCGCAATGTAACATATTTCCAATGTCAAGTGCTTTTTCTGTCATAAAGTATAATACTGGACCAAGAGATTGAGACACAAAAATAGGTACTATTGATCATGTAGAAATAATAACTAGATTTTATTGTAAAGTTGTCTTGGTACCAAAGTATTTGACATGGCTAGTCGTACACTCTAAACAATGGCTGTCACTTTGAGCTCAACGTACTTGCCTTGAAGTCAAAAGTGTAATTGGTGTAAGGCATAAGCACGTTCTCATAGGCACTCTTCAGCTTGAAACCATGTGTGATCCTCCCGTTAGATGTGCCGTTTTTGCCGTTGCAGTTGAAGTTGGTCAGACTGTCACTGTAGCGCAGCTCCTTGAAGTCTTTGTGTGTGCAGTCCACCCCACCTGTGCTCAGGTACTCCACAACACCTACAATCAGATTTGAAACTCATTAAACATGTCTGACCAACATACGTGTATCAAACACAACAAGAACTAAAAAAAAAATCAACCTGATTTACTTTAATAAATATAATTGGCCTTTTGTTTCATATGTGCTTGAAAATATATATATATAAATTATTAAATCAAAAGTTAAGTAAATAAAAAAAAAATGTGTCTAATTAATTTAAAGCATGAAGCTTACACAATTTAACCAAAATGTATTAAAATCAGAAATCAGCTGTTGTTGTTTTTTTGGTGTGCATACCTAATCAGTTTCATTCATAAAACTTCAGATATTTAATTTGAAATATTTACATTTAAATATGATTAACTGTACAGCCCTACTTTTATTTAATTGATCCAAATTTTGCCAAATTCTGTGACATTCAGAATTATACTGTAAATTCAATTTTTATGACCGGATTCCATGCTTCCCAAGATCATGTCACAATGAGCAAGAAAGTAGTTATTCCTGTTAAACTCACAACAGTTACTCATCTGTTTCAAGACTCTAAAACGCCTCTATCAACACAAACACTTTGCATGTCTTTGGCTTTAAGAAGGTTTACCCGAGTCAGGAAGTGAGTTGAGGTCGGCACAAAGCACCAAAGGGATGCTGCTGGTTTCTCCAGATACGGAGGACAGCTTCAGACTACAGGAGGCTTTGTCTATGATATTCTTCACCTCTGACAGGAACATCATGGTCTGCACCAGCTTCACATCAGAATATTCTGGGTCCCAATGCATGTGAGCATTTGCCACTAGAAGGAGCTGTTTCTCCATAGCAAGGGTAGATTTCCCTGCTGTAGAAAAATAGGGAAACAATTGGAAAATGTTTTATAAAGACATTGTTTTCAATTAAAATCTGACTGGATGAGCCTAATGTAGTGAAATATATAATAAATTAAACATATTACAATAATTACACAGCTTTTTGGAAATGGTGTGGAAAATAGGAAATTACATTTGCAAAAGTTTTTATATTTTGCAATTCATATTATCAGTGGAGACTTGCTATACAGTAAACTTCACTGAATTTAACATTTTAACATTTCATTTATAGAGCATATTTAAATTTAGCTTACACTGACAAAGATGCTGTGCAGAGCAATCATAAAATAAAGAAAAATAAAAAATGTTACTAATCTATTACTTAAGTTAATAATCAGGAAAATTTATATAATAAAGAAGTGCCTTAAGACTAGATTTAAAGACAGAAATAGAAGAAGCACTCGTGATGTCAGGTGGCAGCGACTTTCAACTGATTCCATAACCGCGGAGCAGCAACTTCACAAAGGCCTTGTCACCTTTAAGTTTAAGTTGTGACCGTGAGACATATAAAAGAGCTTTATTGGCCGATCTGAGGGATTTAGAAGCTGAATTAAAAATAATAATAAGATCAGAGGTGTAAGATGGGGCTTGTCCATTATGAGCTTTAAAAGAAGCTAAAATCGGAGCTAAAATTATATATATATATTTTTTTTAACAACTGAGCTCATTTGCTTTTCAAGACAAAGCAAAGAGTCAAAAACACCTAAACATTTTGGATGTGACTTAACTTAAGACGTAAGATTGACCAAATAACTGGCTATAGAGTTTCTGCTTTTGAAAGGACCAAAGATAATCTAATGCTCACCACAACCACTTACAAAAACAGTAATATTGTGAAATATTACAATTCTTTTTATGCAATTTATTCCTGTGATGGCAAAGCTGAATTTCAGGAATGTCACATAATCCTTCAGAAATCATTCTAATATGCTGATATGGTTAAAGACAGTTGTGCGGTTCAGTTTTTTTTAAAGAAAATCTTCAATGTCACTTTTTATCAATTGAATGTGTCCTTGCAAAATAAATAAATAAATATTCATTTTTATTTATTTATTAAAAATAACATCATACCACATGACCACAAACACTAGTGTACACTATTGTATAATCTTTTCTACAGTACAAATTAATAATAATATAATATTTTTTGCATTATGATAAAAAGAATAAGGCAGGAGGGTGCTTAACTATCTTGAAAATAATGTCACAATGCAAAAAATCTGAATTGTGCAGATACTCACACGACAACTCTATTAACTCCTCCTTTAGCTCAAGCAACACAGCCACTCCAATGTTGTCTTTGGTCATGACACGATTCAGCATAGCCTCTGAGCCCTCTGAATTGGCCATAGCCAGCTGGTTAAACTCTACTGTGTGTTTCTGCACCATGCTGAACCTAAAAACAAAGAAGAAAAAAATCAAGTTCCATGAGTTCATTCAAAACAACACTGAATCAAACCTCTGAGACAGAGTCTGATACCACACTTCTCAACCATTGAGTCTTACTTTACTCACTTTTCAATCTTGTAGAATATTGCACATCCATCTACATGTTTCCTGTCCGATTCAGACATGGTTCTGGCCCGGGATTTTGGGCTGAAGAATCCATCATATCCCCGTTTAGTCAGCTCCAAAAGGAAGTAGTTGTAATACTGCTCTGTCTCCACTTCCTGCGTATGACACAGCAGACTAAGGCTGCATTTACACTGCAGGTCTTGATGCCCAAATCCGATTTTCTGACTATATCTGGTTTTTTTGACGACCCGCTTACATAATCTTTTAAAAGTGACCCATATCCAATTTTTGCATTTACACTATGCACTGCTAAAAAAGAAAAGCACGAAATACAATGGATGCAGATGCGAATAAAATAAAATGCAAATTAAAATTTGGGGAATATCCGATTTGTCTGCTTACATGGCACACGCAAATGCACGTATCCAATTCATTGCCACATATGAATGAGGCCTGAATCCGATCTGAGAATATCGGAATCCATGCGTTTTTTTCCTGCTTACACGTTCACCGGTCATATCCGATCTGTGCCACATTAGAGGAAAAAATCGGAATTGGGTCACTTGAACGATGCAGTGTATATGTGGCCTAAGTGACTCTGACAAACAGTACTGTAGGGGTATACATGAATTGACTATTCAGAGCTACCTGTTGTGAATCACTGAACTAAAATAAAGTGACCTTTAAAGAAACAAAACGCAAAGAGAGCACTTCATCTATTAGGACAGGCACACTCAAATACACCAGAAGGTTATCAGTGGCTTATCATGTGAAACAAGAATAAGAATTTACAATATATATATATATATATATATATATATATATATATATATATATATATATATATATATATATATATATATATGTGTGTGTGTGTGTGTGTGTGTGTGTGTATATGTATATATATATATATATATATATATATATATATATATATATATATATATATATATATAAAATTACATTAAACGCATTTCAGTTATGATACATTCTAAAGAGCTTTAAAGACTGACTAGCCATTTTGGATGGTCTGAGACGTTGTAATTGTACTGCACATTTTGCTAATAAGAAGTAACCACAAGCTATGAAATTCTAGTACAGCTGCATTAGAAATTTAGGATTACATAAGTTCTTATACCTGTAAGCTGATAATATCTGCATTGCAACTGACGATCTCCTGCATAATGGACTTTTTCCTGTAGCTCCAGTTAAGGGCCCAGGAAGGGCAGTAGCCGTAGAGCTGGCGTGTGGCGTACTTATCACACAGCACATTATAGCACATCACAGTTAACAGAGCTGATGAAGCAAAGAGGAGAAAGAAGGATTAGGCAAAGTGTCCTTAGATTTTAAATGATGTTACACTATTAAAAAAAAAAAAAAACTAAAAAAAACATCTACCGGTTGGTCTTGTCCTTTCAGGCTCCTGCAGCACAATCCAGGACCTGGACGGAGGGGGCTCTGTTGGGATTGAAAAGACAAAGCATATCTATTTCAGGATAATAATGTGAATCAGCTGTGCAGTTTTAAGTAATATTTTCTAATTGAACATAAAAAAAAAAAAGCTTTTAAAAAGCCACACTGACAATGATTTTAGAATTTAGAATCAAATCTGTGAATCTAAACAGGTTTAAAACAAATTAGTGCTACACAAAACTAATACATTATTTGATTTATTAAACCATCATACATAAACTACAATTCAAAAGTTCGGGATCAGAACGTTTTTGTTAAATGAAACTATTATTAAAATAAATACAGTTTTTCAGCAAAGAGATATTAAATTGATCAAAAGTGAAAGTAATAACAAGGGATGTAACGATTAACCGCGAGCTGATTGAAAATCGATGTAAATATGTGATGATTCAAATTGGTTGAGATGCTAAACAATCTACATTCATTTAGGGGTAGGAGTTTATATGTATGTCTGTCTGAGGGGAACTTACTGTCTTTAGAAAAGTTTAGATGGTATTTCTTCTTTTCATCTTGACACTGTATAATGCATATTTAAGTTCATAAGTGCAGCGTTAATGTTGCATGCATGCAGCATCTTTGTTTGGATCATGATTAAAATGCAGTGGTTGCCTCTCAATTTAAATGGAAGGAGCACAGACAAAGCCTTATTCTGTTTATATGAAAGTATTTAATTCATTTGTGTAACATTTATTATTCGATTTTTCGCCTTGTTTTAAAATGTAAATTTATTTTTGTAATTTATTACACTTTGTTATTTTGCAGATGCTTTTATCCGAAGCGACATACAAATGAGGACAATAAAAGCAATCGAAACCAAGAAAAGAACAATAATATGCAAGTGCTATATTAGTATATTATAATACTGTTATATTTACATTTTCTGAAAGAAACATGCAGCATTTTTTTCCAAGCAATAATAAAAGGACACATTTAATCTATAATTTGTCTTAAATCTCATTTTGTAAAAAAAAAAAAAAAAAAATTGGAATCAAATCGAATCGTGAAATTAAAATTGTGAATCGAATCGTGTTTTTTTTTAAATTAAGATCATTTCAAAATGTGAATGTTTTTACTTTTATCTGTAAATAATAACAATGAACGCAGACTTGATAAGCACAAGATACATATTTCAAAAACAAAAAAATGCAATGCAACTGACCTTTCAAAATTTGAAACTGTAATATAACAAATAGTTGCAAGAAAAAAAAGACATATGACACAAGTCCTTGGGAAATTTCACATTAAATCCCCCCCAAAAATCTTCATCAACATACTGTAAATACTTGATAGATCACGCAACACTAACAGTGAATATTACTTCACTTGGACAACAGTCCATGACACTATATCAAAATACCTTAAAAAAAAAAAAAAACATAGACTAATTAACTGTTTAGTAACTTTCTGTGACACCTACTGCGCTTGATAGCACCAGCAAGATTGTCCAAAAGGTAGTTCAGCAGTTGCCGGGTACCATCTGGCTCCTGGTAGAGAGTCATAATTTCTTGAGTGAGTGGATTGCCTGCAGAGACACACACAAACAATCAGCAGGAAACATTCTCAACACAGTGAGGATGTCAACCACCAGAACGATGACCACTCACCTTTCAACCCCAGTGTTTGTAACTGAAACAGTTTCCCCAATTCGAACGGCAGAACCCGCAACTGGTTGTTATTTAAAAGTAGTTCCCTGTGGAAACCATGAAACAAAAGTGAAAACTAATAATATACAAGCTTCGTGCTTAGATAATTTTTATAATTATAATAATAATAATAAATAAAACTTCTCAGTAAAATCTTGACCAACGTATTATCACAACTCTCATGTCATTTGTGATGACTGAATAAGGACTTTTTTAAAATCATTGTTAACATTTATGATAATCATAACAAATACGATTTGTAAACATTACTGAATAAGCTAACATGAACTAACAAACAACTATTTTTTACAGCACTTGTTTAACTTTGCTAATGTCACTTATGGAAAATACAATTATTTATACTTTACATTTTATATTCAGCAACACTTTTGATTTAAACAAATGTATTAAAATGTTTAAATTAACTCAAATTAATAAATGCTGTAAAAGTATTGTTCATATTAACTAATGTAATAAAACCAAAATATATTTTAAAAAGCACTTTAAAATAATTTACAAGTGTGTTGTACAATTTCAAAAAAAAAAAAAAAGTTAAAGAAGATTGAAAAAAAAAATCTGCTCAAACCTAATGGTCATTAATAACAGTTCACAAGTTTACTAAAATAAACAAATGAAACTTTATTTTGAAGTGTTAACAAATAATTTATTCAAAGAGATAATTGTTTTTAAGAATTGCAAATATTTAAAAAATTATAACAAACTATTTCATAAATTCACTATTTACATTTATAACACTGAGATAAGGAAATCCTGGAAATCACAATTTCAAAATTCCCTGACATTTTCATGACTGTGGAAACCCTGTCTGGAGTGATCTAGTTTCATCAAATGTGCTCATGAAAACATTAACGGCCTTTTTCCATTTTTTTCCCCCTCTTTGCTGTAAACACGTTAAATGGAACAAATGATCCATGGAAAGAATAACGCAGCTTTCGCTCCAAGCAGCTCACCTGAGAGACACCATGTTGCCAAGCTCTGCTGGCAGGCTCCTGATCTTATTGGATGACAGGTCCAAGAACACAAGGTTGTGCAGCTTGGTAATTTCAGGTGGGATGCGTGACAGGGAGTTGTCACTGAGGTGCAGAGCAGTGAGGTGAGTGAGCGACCAAAGGCTCGAGCTGAGACTCCGAACATTACCTGAGACATACAACAAACATTAATAAAAATATCTGCTTTGTTACTATGTTTCACTTTCATTGTAGAAGCGATCTGAATTTGAGATTTCTCTCAGAGGGTTTAATTTCAGACATACCAGTTATTTCAAGGCCGTCCCAGTTGGATTTTTTCCCACTGTTTGCCTCCTCACTGGACATGATCGTGTACATTCGCCTGGAATCAGGCGGGTCATATTTCTCTTTGGGCATTCCTAGACCCCTGTAAGGTACAAATACTTAATCAGATTTATATTACAAGACAAATTATTTGCATGGCATGATTCAGACATCTCAAAGCCTGTTTACAATCCAAACAAGAACACAGCTGTTTATTTTCTGAGTATAATATGTATGATGTGCATATGCAGATACTAGTTTGATGTTGTGTAGTGATTGTTGCTGCTGTCTTGCAAGCAAACAATAACTATCACTCATTCTTATATTCTGATTTTGTCTAAAGACATTTCATATAATTATTATCAACGTTGAAAACTGTTTTTGCAGCTATGTATTTTACTAATAACTCGGATACATAAGCATTCAAAATGTTAAAATGTTTTCCTTTATATAACAAGCATTTAATTAAAAGTAAAATATAAACAGGCAGCTAAATGACCTCGCTAACTGGAACTGTCAAAACAAACCTAACTTGACAACTAAGTTACTAGCTCCTTACAAGAACTAAGCACACGTTGCACACGTTGCACACGTTACACACACACAACCACGCTAATTAGTTGACATCATATTTAAACGATTTTGAGCATGTCAAAGAAAACTTAGTAGAAATGCCACAAAGCACGCAAGCTAATAAACAACTAGCTTTTTGCTATGCTAATGGCCCAGTTAAACTCATCAATACTATAATACACGGACTTCACAAAGTGACATTACATGAAATATCATACACTTGCAAAAGTAATGTGCATCCACTGCGTCTGTTTACTGAAGAACTAATATTTTCCCACAGCTATCAGCATTAGCCATAAGCTGCTAAAGGTGCAGCCTTCTAAAAGATTTAACATATATTCTAAATTAACACTTGAATAGGTGTTCAGTAAAATGTTTAGGGAATACTGTACACGTTTTAAAAATAATAATTGCTTATAATATTATCTGCATATGAACGAAGAGAGACTAACTAGTGTGTAGCTATAGCTAACTTAGAAACAAACACAAATGGGGACTCATATCAGCAGGAAGTCTTTAGAAATAATATTTCAGAATTACCTTCAATAGCATAACAACTCCTAGAGTCAGCTCTGTGTCTCATTCGGCGTTAATTCATTCGCTCGTGTGGCTGTGCAGCTACGGGAGGCAGCGCAGCATCATGGCGGAGGGGTTTTGTGCAGCTGTTGTGCTGCTCTCCAAAACAACAAGGGTCCATGTGTCCATATCGAGCTGCTCGTTTCTGTCTCAAATCCTAGAGAGCTGCCCACACAGAACGCACCTGTGGGCCTAGAAAATGTTGTCTTTGTATGCAGCTCGTTAGAATTTGAGACGTAGTCATTCTTCTTCTACCGTTTCATTCTTAATGTTGACTAATACTTTTTGGATGGAACATGCTCTGAACGTGTAAGTTATTGATGTAGATCATTTGCAGCGAATGAACAGAGGGGAACATCTTAATTTTCTTATTTTTAAGGTATGAATAAATTATGATTTTGGACTTCGACTTTGGGCGAACTATACATTTTGCACACAAAACAATTTAAAATGTCGAAACATAAATGAAATGCCACACAATTCCTTGAAAACCATATACAGTAAGCAGGTGCACAGGAATTTATAAGTTATAAGTCTGACAAAAACACCACACACTGCTATAGCTTGCAAAAAAAAAAAAAATATTTCAATGCAACATTTGAAATCCTTAAGTTTGCATCTTGCATGACCAAAATGTTGCATCAATATTTAAATAACAGGCTATAGCAGTGTGCGGGATTCATCTATTCATCTATATAATGGGGAGAGCATAATAATTGTTCTTTGTCGGTTTGCTCAGTAAAAAAACACACAAATTGTATAAAATATACATTTATTTAAAAAACTGTCAAAACAAATTTATTATAAAAGGTTTAATGACTTGTAGTAACACTGGACATGTCAGTTATGTGTTCTTGTAGTTGGGATAATAAATCCTGCATTTCCATGGAGAGAGCATGGCCGATATCGTTGGCTGCACGTGACAGGAAAGTGCCCACTGCCTCTTGCACTTCTGAGCATTTCACTTGATCATTCACTGTCCAAATAGGAGCATGCCTCCTATCAAAACGCTTTGTAATGGGGAAGTGTAGATGACCTGGGGAATAAAGGTTAAATGTAAGGTAAATTAAAAGCTACAATGGTGACTATATTTAATCACTTAAAATTATTTATTTATTGACTGAAAAAGCTGTGTTAGCACTGGTTTGTTACCTGTCACAACTTCTTCATAACTGAGCATCAGCATCCACAGAAGCTGAAGGAGTTCATCCCATTTTCTCCACTTCTCTGCTCCATCCTGGCACACCATGCAGGGAGAGCATGCGAGTTCAGCTGTTATATAGAATAACAATGCAAAATGCTAATTTGTAATAAAATAGTGCAATGATCTTTTACAGAGGGGTCAGAGGCCAGTGTGGAGCTCTTGAGGTAGTGTAGCAGCAAGTTTAGAGACATGGGCAAGCTTGTCTTCTGAGAACAAGCCTCATCCAGCAGCAGCTTCAACAACTTGCATCTCAGCAGCTTGCTATCCAGAGTTCTCAGCAACAAGAGTCTAGCACACACGATGAGAAAGAAAGCATAGATAGAAATGTACATAAATGCACTGCTATAATACAAAGAACAGCAACAACTTTTCATTTAAAGAACATGCAATAAAGCTCTAATGATTGCAAAATGTAGAATAGTGCAAGCACTGATATAATACTGGTTCTCTGTTTTTTTTTTGCCTTATCTGCCTGCAAGAATGCATTCTGTTAAGACAAGTGAAGAGTTCTTCTGAGAGTTTGTCTGAACTGTAGTTGGGGTTCTTGTCCACCTCCAAGGCCAGTGTTAACATCCTCTGAAGAGATAACACAATCCTGTAACAAAATAAAGTAAATGTATCAATTTAGCGAAAAAAGAATGAACAATCCAAGCTGTTTTTTAACAGACTGTTCTTGCACAGCAAAAATATATCACTGTTAGAAAAGTGATGTTATATTACCATTCAATGTTTGGGGTCCGGAAGATTTTTTTCATCAACTTGATCAAAAATACAGTAAAAAAAAAAAAACCAGGAAGACTGTAAAATATTATTACGATTTTTAAAAAGTGTTCTATTTTAATATTTTGCAACATTGAAAGTATCTTTTCTGTAGCTTTTGATCAATTTAATGCATCATTGCTGAATAAGATTTTTTAAATCTTACTGGCCCCAATTTTTGAACGGTAGTGTATAATATATAATAATTAAAAAAAAATATCACTTCATATACTTAAGATAATTGTCCTCTTTCTTTGGGTATTCCACATCTTTTGAGTGGTTCACTGACTCCTTAGCAGCATTCATCATCCAAACAATTACATCCCTAAGAACAAAAATAAAGTATTATGCCAAGCCAAAACCCATTGCAAATTTGGGCCTTAAATAAAAACAGCTCCAAAATAGAGAATATAACTCACTTGACTTGCCCAATTGTTTCATTGCCGAATGAAAGCATCTTCTTTGCAACAGAGTGAAGAAGACACTGAGATCGGAGTTTAAAATGAAAATCGTCTTCTAATACCTGCAACATATATTGCAGGAGCATGTTCTGGACCTCTGTCCGCAACTTCCTAGTCTCATCCTTAAGACAGGAATAATGACGCACGGAATGTTGAAGAAATAAAAGCATTAGCTAATAATATTTTTAACTTTACTTAATGCCATTTTTTTATTTAAGGGTTAAATGTATTTACCTGTTCTTTCATAACTGACTTCACCAGTTCCCAATCGCATGGGACCGTTGAAGCATCCACAGGATGGTATCTTAACATATAAAACAAACAACTTCTAAAATAAACATGAATTATACGTTTTATACACCATTTTTGGTTTACATTTGACTTTTTCATGAAGACTTAAATTGTTCATACTCCCATAACTGTTTTAAATCAAGAAGTTGCAGCTGTGGTCACACTCACCTCTGAGTCTTCATCAATAGGTTATAGGCCTCTATGACTAAAACATCAGGGCTTTGTGGGTTTAAGACAATCCCCCTGAGCAGGTGTGTCGTAATATCCACTGGTGGGTAATACCGAGGCTGAATGAAGTCAGACAGCAGCTGAAGAGTGCCTTCTGGGTAATTCTCCTCGATAGTGCTGTAGACCAAGCTAAGGCTCTGACGGCATAGAGGCTCAGCGGGACCATAGTGTCCATCTTCCCCATCATCATCCTGTTAAAAACAGAAATTGACTGACTGAGATCTATTTCGTATTGTAGGATAATCAAAAATTCTCTGGCATGTTCAGGGTGAGACCCATGGGTGTGTCTTGCTGCAATTTTGGTCCTAAGCATTGAGGTAAACACAAAATACTGTATGATTTATGTTAAAATTATGCATACACAGAGTACCAATATGAAAACAACCATATTATCAATATTTTGTCTATTAAACTGATACTCCACCCAAACATGAAACACATCTGGCATGGGTTGAGGGTGAGTAAATATGACTTTCTTCCTTCAGATGAGCAGAGTTAGCAGTGCAAGGTTGTGGGTTCGATTCCCAGGGAACACATGTTAAAAAATGTTAACCTGAATGCACTGTAAGTGGCTTTGGTTAAAAGTGTCTGCTAAATGCATAAATTTATATTTATTTATTTATATTTAGATGAACCTGAAGAGTTTCAGAAAAAGTCATAAAAAGTCAATTTAATGGCGTATATTTTGAACTCATGTATGCATGTTGTGAAGCAAAAGAAATGACTGTCCTCTGTGCTTTTACATCTCTTCTCATGCAAGTTTCACATGGATTATTTTTGTAAAGAAAACTTGTGTTTATGTTCATCTGAAGAAAAAAAATCATTTGTGACAGCATAATTAGACGACAGAATTTTGGAGTATCCCTTTAAATCTATTTATTAAAATGTCAATGTGCATATCAAAACGTATTACCATGTGTGGAATCGTCCCACTCATGCCCTGACTAAATTTTCTGTACTGAGTCAGACAGATGTGTTGTCTATCTTCTGAATTGTTTTCAGAAAGATCTGACTCCATATTATCCGGGACATTTTCATTGTCGCCATCGCTGCTTGTGTCCCAAAGGCTGATGGGAGGGCTTTCTGGGGAGCCTGCATCTGAATAATTTCTCTTTTGCTCTGTTTTCTCTGGAAGGTTTGGTGAGGAGGCCTGCGAAATGAAGAGGCTGAAGGAGCTACTTGGTGAGCTCAGTGTAGACCGATCAGGCGAATGTGCTGCTGTGTCACTGGCAAGAATCTCTGTGGAAGTGGGACTGTTGGGTTTACTCTGTTTAGACAAAACCACAGGGCTCCAGGGAGGCGATGCTCTAAATGAGGTAGGTATGGAGGGAGACGAAGGCCCGGGATGAACCGGTGTATGAAGGTCCTCATTTTTTACGTTATTCATTGTTTTGCCATCCTCTTTTAATGAAAGTGCGTTGGACATTGATGCATTATGAAAAGCAGAAGGAAACTCAGAGGTCTGTAATGACTGTTGACTGTTGCATGTTGTAAAGGGAGGATCATTATCTTCAGACTTAATGGATGAATCAGAGAATATATAAGCATCTACCTCACTCGGACAGTAATATGGACTGTCAAGGCTGTAAGGAGAGAGAACACTGTCTTCCCATTTCTGTGATGAGTCAAGATTGTCTTTTTGATCTGCTTCTATGCTGCAGACAGCTGGTGAAGTAAGCTGTGTGTCTTTAGTGTTCTGTGATGCATCTGCAATAGAGTTCTTTAATGCCTCAGATTCACATTTTAATGGATTTTTACTTTTATCACTGGACCTGGAATGTTCTAAAGACATATCCCAGCTTAGCTGCTCAGACGACAAGTTTGAATTACAATTTGGATCTTGATGCAAATAATCTTCTGTACTTTGGAGCACATCTGTGAGAGTCCTCTCCTGACTGAGTGACTTAGAGGCAACAGACTGCAAACTGCTTCCTACAAAACACATTGAATTAGCCACATCTTCGCCAATACAGGTTTGAGATTTTGATTCTTGAGCTTTTCCAAAAGATGCCAGTGTTACATGCACTTTCTTGGCTCTGCTTTCTACTGATGGCAAATTTGGGAATGGTTTCTGCACACCAGCATCTTCAAAAGGATCGTCTTCACTTAGATCTATAACTTCTAGGGTGGAGCATGTATCTCTTTTTGAGCATCTTTGCCTTGGAGGGGTGAAGTTGTGGCCTGTGATATCGATGAGGACCTGAGACAAACAAATAACGAATAAAGTGGGAGAAACCAAAAGAAATACATTGAAAGATTGGTATGGACTTTTCTATGGCTAATGCCAGTATTGATAACTACAGAGCATGTGGCTGTTGGACAGTAGCTTATGTCAAAAATATTGCACTGACAACAAAATAATAGCACTGACAAGGCTATCAAGCCTCCTTGAAGGGGTTGTAATTTTGCAACAGTGGCTAACTGCTGTACATTGTCCCGCACATTAAACTGCTAGAAATAAACAGATAGATATTAAATACTGATTAAAGCTGAAATTTTATAATTAGCTACATGAAGAGCACAGCTCTGATAACGCTGGTTTCCCGGATGAGCGGTCAGTTAAACTCGACTGGTCAATAGGCTATATATAAAATGCAGCTAAAAATGCAGTGTAATCTTCTAAACTCGCATTAGTCAATTTAACGATGAACACTGCATTGATATCATAATAATTAAAATGAAATCTAAAATGAAATACGATTAGCAAAACGTAGGCTATCATAACTTAGAATAAAATATCGTCTGTTTTATTTAAATATTTCAATTATATTTATTAAATCTTTAGTTTTGTTCTTGAAGGTTGCGGTTTTCCGCAAACTGATGGAAATGTCTTTTTAAAAAATTATAAATAACTCGAAATAACGTCACCTGTGCGCGTGCCACCGTCTCCTGCAGCTATGGTCCGCGCGTCATGTATAAAAAGCAAAAACCACGTGTAGAAACAAGAATAAGATTACGCATCACTCTAAACAAATATGTCTTTTTGCATATGGAAACCACGTGAAAGTGAATGCTCTGCATAGAAACTGATAAAAGTTCAAGCTGCTAAAAAAGCAGAATTTGTGAGTGTGGTAGGCTACAGAAAAACTGCAAAAAAAAATTGTTGAATAAACTTACAGGTGTGACTGAAAGCCATTGTGCTTGAATGAACGGAACTGGGTCTTCTTTGTCATCATTATAACTGCTTATAACCTCTAAATCGGAGTCGTCGTCGCTGCCCGAGCTGACACAAATGATATCCTCCATAATCCTGCCTCACCCTGTCCAAATGTTAATCATGTTTGTACTGACAGAGCACAGTCTTGAGCAACAACAACAACAAAAATTCGTCCAGCAGAGAAAATCAATCGTGACGTTGTTGTTTAGCTATTTATTTCAAGAAATCCTCTATGAAAACAAATATGCACGGATGTAAATATCAATACTAGTGTCACATAGGTGGAAATGTTTTGGTTTCACTATTGTAGGATTTGACGAAGGAACTTCCGCAAGTGAAATATTGTTGGTTTATGCGGAAGTGTGTTGGATTTGTGGATTTATGATTCAGAGCTATGCCTTGTTTGCGTCAGAAAGATTTATTTACGCTGCACGCCGCCTTAGATTCCCGTTAAGTCAACAATACATCTGTTTATGGGCTTCGAACTCAGTACCATGTTGTAGGTCGGTCTGGCCAATATACAATATATTGGTTTTGTCTCGTTAAGGACGCTTACTTATTAGCTACTGATTTACCTCTATAGCTTAAGGGGATGTAGCTCAGTGGCAGAGCGCATGCTTTGCATAGGCTTTGTGAGGCCCCGGGTTCAATCTCTGACATTTCCATTTTTCTTACACCTTATAGTTTGTTTATTAAATGACAGCCTGTTGTCAAAGATCACGTAGATGTCTATATAATTCTGTCGATTAACATTTACTTATTTATCAAAAGATTTATCCAAAAACAAAACATCACAAACTATTTTCTTTAAGAGCCATTTAAACATTTAAAGGACTGCCAAATTAGTGTTCGTGTATACTATAGTTTAGCAAGGTTGTTTTGTTTGTTTAAAAAATATTATTACAATACTGTGAAATAATACAGCTTTAAATAATTATTCTATTTTAATATATTTTTTAAAATATATTTTCTTCCTTTCAGTTCTGAATTTTCAGCTTCTTCTGTGAGATGTGAGATGATATGTCTGCAATGGTCTGGCATATTGAAACCAAACGGGGAAGTTGTGTCTTAGTGGTTAGAGAGTTTGACTCCTAATCCAAAGGTTGTGGGTTCATGTCACAGGCTGTCAATACCACGACTTAGGTGCCCTTGAATATATTGAAGGTTCATTCCAAACCAAAGTGCTCAAAACTGGCTACTTCATAGGGCCCTTCGGAATGAAGGATTTCAAAGGTACAACTTATGGACACTTTGGGCTCCAATGATCCTTTGCGTAGATTCTATGCATGATGATGGTGCCTCAGTGTAGGCACATGATGATGATGCAGAAGGGCACTTCAAGAAACAGTTGTTAGGTCCCTTACACCCTACAACCCTTCAAAGCTCTCACTCTGGAGGGTAAACCCTTTTAAAGGAATTAGGGCATTAGGGTGAGCCCTTCTGAATAGAACACAGGGTTGGTGTGTGTTATAACAAGCATGAACTGAGACTACCTGCAGTGAACAAAACTTGCATCATGCTGAGTTGAATGAACACATAGATGTATCATTACAGAATTTAGTATGGGTCATCAGCATGATGTCCTGAAGGAGCCTGAGAAGTTTTGAGCCAGCACCACCTAGTGGTAAAATAAAATATTCGTCATGCCAGGTTTTGCTTAAAGGGGGGGTGAAATGCTATTTCATGCATACTGAGTTTTTTACACTGTTAAAGAGTTGGATTCCCATGCTAAACATGGACAAAGTTTCAAAAATTAAGTTGTACGTTTGAAGGAGTATTTCTGTTCCAAAAATACTCCTTCCGGTTTGTCACAAGTTTCGGAAAGTTTTTTTCGAGTATGGCTCTGTGTGACGTTAGATGGAGCGGAATTTCCTTATATGGGTCCTGAGGGCACGTCTGCCGGAAGAGCGCGCGCTCCCTTATAGCAGAGCACTGAGAGCAGAGACATTCAGTGATCAGAGAGAGAGCGTCGCGAAATGTCACAAAAGAAGTGTATTTTTAGTTGCCAGGGCAAGACAACCCTGCACAGATTACCAAAAAAACAGCATTAAGGAACCAGTGGATGGAGTTTATTTTTACAGAGCATCAACGGAGTTGTGCAAGTGTTTTTGTTTGTTCCCTGCATTTCGAAGATGCTTGTTTTACAAACAAGGCCCAGTTTGACGACGGATTTGCGTATCGTTTATTTCTTAAGGATGATGCAATCCCAACGAAAAAGGGCCACGATCGTGTGTTGGAACCGCAGGCGGTGAGTAAAACTGCTTAAAATATCTCTGCCTCCTCGTTAGTGCGTCCCCTCCCATGCCAGAGACTTGGGTTCGAGCCCCGCTCGGAGCGAGTCGTTGCTGCTGCTGCTCTCGTTCAGTTTCAGCCTCGGGATCTGATTCTGGATCATAAATATACGCTGAATCTGACTGTTAGCCATGGTTTGTTTTGGTTGGTTTTGTCCTCACATAATGTCACAGCTTCCAAGCGCTCTCAACGCAAAAGCCTACTGGCGCTTGTGATTCTTTAGCTCCGCCCACACGTCCACTCCTCCAGCCACTCGTGTTATTCCGGGAAAAATCGGTACAGACTATCTTTCTCTTATGAATATAATAAAACTAAAGACTTTTTGGAGTTATGAAGGATGCAGTACTACTCTATAGGTACTCAAGATTAACAGGATATTGAGTGAAAACGAGCATTTCACCCCCCCCTTTAATGGTTTCAAGATTCAAGATTTTTTATTTGTCACGTACATAGTTATATGGAGAGCATATGATCAGCAGTGAAATGAAAATAATGTCAGTGGTTTGTGCAACGTTGCATTTTAGCACTTAAAAAAACTCCCAAACAAAATTATATATTTTCACCAAATTTGACACACATGTATGGGCACACTCTAAGGACACATAATAAAATGTCATAGATTGTGCCTCTTGTTGGGGCTATAGTTGAACCAAACATGAAATTGCTATTGACTACAATAGATTATTATGATATAAAATGCTATATTTTATGAATGCATTGGTGTACCATTACAAAACTTTTTATGTGCCATCAAGACCATGACCTGAAAGTATGCATAATGTTTTGAGATAGTGTCACCTTGTGGTCAAAATTTATAATGAAATTTCAATTAAATGCTAATAGCTGCCTGTGAATTCTGTCTATTGTAATGAGACTGGTATTAATATATTCCTTTGGCCATGCTGACTGAGAACAGTGATACCAATATTGCCATAGTCAGACAAAATACCTCTCCGGCATTTAGATTTTCTTTAAAAACATACTTTTGTGTACTCAGATTTTCACCAAAATCAAATCACATAATTTTTTTTTATTATTATTAGATCCACAGATTATCCGATGTTGAAAACTTGTGATGCTCAATTTTATTTATTTTTGGGGGGAGAAATGTTTTTTTTTTTTTTTCAGGAATCTTTGATGAATAGAATGTTCAAATATTATGTTCTTAATGTCACTTATGATTAAGTAACTGTGTCTGTGGAATATTAATTTCTTTTAAAAACAAGCATTATGGATCCCATACTTTTAAACAGTAAAATACAACACTTTTCTCTAAACAGAAGGACATCTTTTATGGTATTCAGAGGTGACCATAGTAAGACATTCCAGTGCCGTCCCCAAGTTGAGTTGAGGCCCATGTCTTGGGTGCACAATGAATATCTGTATTGTGGAGTTCTTCTTAAGGCATCTTGGTTGTCTTGGAGACAACTTGGTCTTTTGTAGCTCTTAATCCATCTCTTTTTGAACACACGCTTCCATTCACATATAAACTTCCTGCCTTGTGCATCTCTCTAAAAATACATTGAACACATCTGCCCCTCTAGGCCGCACACTTTGACCTGCGGGTCAAAATCATTAGCAGCACAACAAGGCAATAATGTATCCTTTGCTCATACTCTCTCTCTCTCTCTCTCTCTCTCTCTCTCTCTCTCTCTTTACAAATTTACAAAGTTTGCAGTTCTCTTAGACAGGTTATACTCTAAGATGTTTACCAGATCAGGAGGTCAAGTTACACTACATTCAGCACACGCCTCAGTTGCCCTTGTAAGTATGCTTTTCAAATCCGGCTATTCCATTGGGACTCTCCACAGTATTATCCAGCAAAAAAGACAGATAGCCCATCTGGAAATGTGCTTTCTCTCTTTTTTTTTCTTTTTTTTTTTTTTGCTCATGATATAGTAAGTTTGAACAAATGAACCCCTGCACAGAAATCACAGGATTAAATTAATTGTATATGTGCCAACAAACAAAAAAAAAACAAAAAAAAAAAACAATTAATACAGAAATTGTCACAAAGTTATCCACTGGAAAGTTGCTATGTCATAGTAGACCAAATAGCAACAATGCATTTAGCTAGATTTGTTCAAATCTTCATTTTTTTATTTTTAATCCTTTCGTTAAGAGGATTTAAACCCAACATATCCACAACTACACACAAGCCCAAAGATAAAGTCAAACTCTAATCCGGCAGTTGACTGAGATGATCTCACATTAAATGATGCATACTGTATATAGTATGTAAATGTTCTTATACTGTGTAGAATCACTTTATTGTTTCATACATTATTTAAATGAGACATTTGAATCACTTGAATATGAAGTATAGGAAATTTGATTCAGAGTGGATGGACATGTAAAATACTAAGCATGTATCTAAATCTCCTCGCTGGATATAAAGAGGCTTTTTCACACTGGTATCTTCCAAGCACAGAGAGAGAGAGTTAGCAAATGTCCGATGCACTTAGCAAGGGTGGGTGTGTACATTATTGAGGGGGTATTAGGAGTCCATTGTGAGAGTGCAGAGGCAGAGAAGGAGGGCAACGGGACAGAGCAGGCGAGTGAAAAGGAGGAAAGAAGAAAATAAATTGTGAAGGTAAGCTTGCCCCATTTCTTTCTGTTGTGAATAAGATCATTCATTGCATTAACTTCGTCTTTGCATAAAACTGTAACTTTTTGTAAGTTTTTTTTTTGTTGTTGTCTGACTATCTTGAACTTATTATTATTGTTGAATAATAAAAATGAATCTGGATCCTTTGTTATGTCTATTAAATTGCCTTGATAAAAAAATTTGCGAGGACATGTAAACAGAGCAAGACAAACAAGTTAATATTTAAAAAAACATATGAAATTAAATGATGGCGCTAAACCAGAACATTACTTAAGGACAACACATTTACTTTACCTACTTACATTTTTACACCCAAAGCAGTTAATTTAATATACTGTTATTAAAACTAAATAAAAATAAATTGCTTTTGAATTTAATTTGCTGTGTGTTTGACATAAATTCCACACATCTGGAACTGTCAGATATTTTGGCAGGTTAGGTTGAGAGACTGAACTGCATATCATAAATGACATGCCGATGCATTAGGTTATTACATTTATCGATCGTCACATTTATGCAAGTTCTCCCCTACTGTCTTTCTGTGATTGGGTCAATGTCTCATCTCTCAGATGGTAATAAATCCATAACATATTTGCATGCATACATGTGTCTCTCCCCTTTTTCCCGTCAGTCTCCCTCCCTTTCGTACACTGTCCTCTGTCTTTGTCCTCTGATACTGGCAGTGTTTCCTTTAATTCCATTATTCCTTAACTCCCCATTCCCCCATCCCTCCTCTACTCTTACAACCCGCCGTCTCCCACATTTCTTTAATGAAATGACACATGCTAATTTAATTAAAACCTCACCTCCTAGTCACATACATTGTCTTTTTCCCCTTTTCCTGTAAAATGTAACACATAAAAACTTTGCAGCCTTTTCCTCCTTTTCTCTTTGAAACTAGCGTGTGCAATTCAATCATGCAGCATTACAATCAAAGCAATCAGCTGTGTAGTGGAGTAAATTATTTTAAGACAGAAAAGAAGTGCTAACTTATAACTTTTATAAAGTTGTTTCAAATACTATAGAACACAATCTTGTATAATTACCATTAAATGACCCCCAAACTCTGCATTTACAGTGCTGGCATCAATTCTACTATTCCTCAACACAAGAGAGGCCACCATCTCTGATTCAGCAAAGATGACATCATTGAAATCAGTTGACTAAGTAGGACAGAGATTTGCATATCTCTTTTCATAGTTCTACTGTTCCAAGCAGATGATGCATACACTCTCAGTATGATGGCGATGTTTTGGACAGTAGTTGTCTTCTACATGTGTGGACGTATAATGGAAGTTTATGGAAATGCTGATAAAGATTCCCTCCCAACCACTTTGGTGAGCAAGGTTATGTCTACTGCCTTACCCACTGTGTTGCCCACAGAAGATGAGAGCATCAAACTTGTGGTGAGAAAATTTTGAAAGTTTTATGATTTACTGTTTCACCTGCAGTTGTGAAATATTTTTCATTGTTGTAGTCTTCTATTAAAAAGTCAACATGAAATCGATCCTGTATGCTTCTGATTGTGTTTAATTCATTTGTGCACATTTTTTCCACATTATTTAGTTTTTCATAATTTGTAAGACATTTTTTTTATCTGTTCTGCCCCTAATTTGAACTTTAAGAACATCACATTCTCCCTCACTAATTTTTTGTTTCTATGCATGTTATAGAACTAAATGGGGTTGCAATGGCATTTTTATATTGCTTTCATGGTTGATATACATTTAAAATGCATTTTATATACATTTACTTTTTTATAATTTACAAATGCGTTACATAATTTACAACAATTATCATAAATGATTAGAAATGCTAAACTATTTTTTATATGTTTTTGAGAAAAAGTTTCTCATGCTTACCAAGGATGCATTTATTTGATAAAAAAAAAAAATCAGTAATATTGTGAAATATTATTACATTTTAAAATAAATGTCTTCTAATCGAGCATATTTAAAAATGTATTAATGCTAATGGAAAAGCTGAATATGCTATGTGCTGTTTTTTATTATTGTCAGTGTTGAAAAGTTGAACAGTTGTGCTGCTTAATATTAATGTGGAAATGGTTATATTTTATTCCAACATTCTTTAATGAGAAGAAAGTTGACAAAAAAAAAAGCATTTATGTGATTTTGCTTAATTTTATTTTTTTTTTTTACTGTTACTCTTGATCAGTCAAATGCATCCTTGCTTAATAAAGTATTGATTTCTTTTTTATAAATTTCCGTGGTGGTGTATTTGAATATTTATGGTTGACAGTTCATATTGTTCTGTTTGGCAGGATTGGCTCACAAAGTATGGCTATCTCCCGCCCCCTGATCCCTCTACAGGTCAGTTACAGGCCTGGACAGCTGTCACTCAAGCAGTGAAGAAAATGCAGAGGTTTGCTGGTTTGGACGATACAGGAGTGTTAGGTATGATAAACAGACAGTATTATTTCATAACTCCTCTATTGTGCCTTCATCATTACCCTCGCCTTCCTCTCACAGATGAAGAGACAGTTCAGCTGATGCAGACACCGCGGTGTTCACTTCCGGACGATGATGACCAAACTATTCAGACATCGGCACTACACAGTGAGATGCAAAATCAAAGGATGAAAAGAGCAGTTTCTACCTGGACAAGAAGAAATATCAACTGGAGGTTAGCCTGATTATTTTACCAGTTGTGTTTTTCTTCCTGCTTTCATCTACTTGGTGTGCAGCATCATAGCAAAGTAAAATATATATATTTTTAAAAACACCTCAATAAATGGATCTGTCTATTATTCTTTGTTTTTTCTCAGGCTGCGCTCTTACCCGGCGTCCTCTAAACTGTCCCGTGAAATGATTCGCTCCCTTGTGTACTATGCACTCAGAGTGTGGGCTGATCCAACATTACTTGAGTTCCATGAGGTCATGGTTACTTTTAAAATATCTGTGTTCCTGAATACATTTGTCTTCATTTAAATTCACAGATCATTTTCATGTGTTAAACTCACATGTGTTAAACTATTTCAAATAGGTGCGAGGACCAGAGGGGGCAGATCTCCAAATAGATTTTTTGCATGGTCCTCATGGAGACGGATATCCCTTTGATGGAGCAGGTGGATCTGTTGGCCATGCCTTCTTTCCATCAGATCCAGGCAGGGCAGGTGGAGTTCACTTGGATGCAGAGGAGGAATGGGCCTTCAGACAACCAGGTAATTCTGCAAAACAAGCAAAGGTAAGGAATAAAGCACAAAGCCAAAGTAAAAGCCGACAGGACAGTACAGGCCAATCATTTTCATCTTATGGACAAGAAATAAAAACATTAGTTTTTTTTGCAAGTTAATTTAAGTTTTACAAAATTATAATGTACAGTATGAAAGAAAAATATTCAGTTTGAGATTTGCTAAAGATTTTTTTTTTTTTTAAGATTACAATTATTAAATCATTTTTGTTTTAAAGATTAGCTTTCCCATCATCTAACACTTACTTAATCTTATTGTAAAATGTGAAATTATGGTCCTAAAATGTACAATAGTTTATTGAAGCGTCAGACAAAATATAAAAAAAAAATACACATTTACCACTGAATAGATGATTTACAAATTAAAAATCAGATGTTATTATTTTTCAGCAAACTTTTTACTATGTTGATAATTTCGGGGGCCTCAGCTATTTACTTATCAAATATGATACAGTAGAGCTTTAGGCTTTAAGGTTAAGTATTCAGTATCAGGATAGATAGATAGATAGATAGATAGATAGATAGATAGATAGATAGATAGATAGATAGATAGATAGATAGATAGATAGATAGATAGATAGATATCCTGAATTGATAACTTAATTCAACGTGCGCATATGTACACAGCAACGGAGGACACAGATCTGTTCACGGTACTGGTGCATGAGCTTGGTCACGCTCTCGGACTGACTCATTCATCAGCACGCCAATCTGTAATGCGTCCATACTACCAGGGGCCCCTAGGAGACCCGTTACACTTCACCCTTGGACATCATGACCTTCAACACATCACAGCCCTTTATGGTAACTGTTATTAAATGCCTTATTTAGTATCTCTGTTTGGCAATTATAGCTCATGAAGAAATAATCAAATCATCTTTTCTGCATTTGTGTCTGTTTATGAACCCAGGTAAGAGGGGTAACCATGTTCCAACGGACAGACCTCTTATTGTGACGGAAGCTCAATCACATCACCGACATGGAGGAATACACAAGCTCACACACATGTACAGACATAATGCTCACAGCCATTTGGATAGGTAAGAAAGAATCAGTTAAAGATTTTGAACTGAACATCAAATAAAAACGTGATTATATACAATACTTCTGCACTAATAATGCACTACATATAAACAGATTTTTAAACACTAGGAGTAACTGGAGAAAGACTGAACATCAAATGTCCAAGGGTCACACATTAACAGACTTTCAAATGGTGTGAAACTTAAGCAGAAACATGAGCCTGATTGATAGGTGGGCATGACAAATACAATATCTTTGTATTCAGGCTGACTAAAGATGTTTAAAGGGATTGTTCACCCAAAAATGAGAATTCTGTCATTATTTTGAAGAATGCTGGTAACTAAACAGTTGCCGAAAGCCATTAACCTCCAAAGTACTTTTTCCATACAATGGAAGTCAATGGCTTCTAAATATCTTATTTTATGTTCAACTCTATAAAAGGTAAAGGTAAACTATACCTTTAAATATTCAAAGTCATGTTTCTTAGTTGTTTTATTTTTTATTACACAAAAGAAGTTTGTTAAAATGTTCAATGTATTTTAATTAAGAGAAAAATAATTTGAAATGTCTTTCTTTTCTCTCTCGTCTCAAGTTCTGTGGATCGCTGTAACACCAGTTTTGATGCAGTTGCCAAGATTCGAGGAGAGATCTTCTTCTTCAAAGGTAACTTGTAGCTTGATCTGATTTAAGGATTTATTTGATATATTAACAAAAACACTTCCTCCACTTGTATTGTTGTCATCTTCTTAGTCCTCCTGTTAGGTCGCTGTGATTTTTCCAAGTAAGACATGTTCCCGGATCAGCATCTTCTGATGATCCTGGATCAACATTATTGTCCAAAAATATAGACTTAACCCAATCCCTACCCTTAAACCTAACCCTACCCATAATATATTCCTAAAATCAGTAGGAAATAATAGCTGATTAACACGGGTGTGGAAGCACCTAACTCTGATTGTAAACCTAAAATAGATATTTTCTGAAAAGTTATGTCTCAGTTCTGATTGGTTGATTGGAATGTTGGTCCAGGATCATGTTGTACTTGGTGAAATCACGCTCGGCCCTTCTGTTATTGGTATACAACACTCTGTATCTATCCAGGCAGTGTCACCGTAGTACAAACTATTTATATTTCTCCTACCTTTTATTTCTCTCTTACCTTTCCTCATGCATTTTGCAGAGCAGAACATGTGGAGAGTGAGCAGAGGTGGACTGGTGTCAGTCAGGGCTGTTCCTGTACAGAGACTTTGGTCAGCTCTTCCTTCTTCACTGCCTCCACTGCGAGCGGTTATGGAAAGACACACAGATCATGCCATCATATTTATCAGTGGTCAGTCTCCCAGCACAATCACTTCACAAACCCACATTCATGCTGAATTCCAACTGTGCACCACACTTTTAAGAGATGATTTATGCAATACAAAGAGATTTATTTGACTTGGCCATAATGCAAATAATAAATTAAGTTACAAGTCACCAATTCCAAAGCAATTTGAGTAAAAGTCTGATTTTAACAGTACTTAAGTATTTTACTTATATTAAATATTGGCTCATAGATGCACTAGTCAAAGAGACATGTCAGTGAAAAACAAGAAAATGTTGAGAAGCATCACTTCTTTTGTTGCAGAAATAAACTGCTGCAGAAAAAGCCAGGTGCCATGTAAAGCGTAAAACACTTATATTGCACTCAAAGCGCTCTACATTTTGAGGGGGTATCTCCTCAGAGCAGGCCAATGGGTGAATTTGGCTAGGATGCCGAGGTTACTCCTCAGCTCTTTTCAAAAGAGACCTTGGAGGGTGAGCACCCCCTTCTGGTCTAACTAACACCTCTTCCAGCAGCAACCTAATTTTCCCAGGAGGTTTCCCATCCAGGTACTGACCAGGCTCAACCCTGCTTTGCTTCAATTAGCAACCAGTCTTGGGTTGCAGGTTGATATGGATGCTGGCTACATATATCCTTCATCTCCACTCCATTATTCCTGTTACCAGATGGTTTATTTGTTGTTGTTGTTGTTGTTGTCTGGTGGGCAGAGCTAGAGTAAATACCCTTTGCCAACAAGTTATTTGCACTTAGTGTAAATAGACACGCTATAAAATCATACCTTTTATTTTTACGTAAAACACATTTTCAGATCATTTCTACAACCTTGCTATTTTTATGTGCAAGTGATCATCAGTTACACCAATGACTTGACACTACTCTACTTAAAGTAAACTACTTAACATATATGTGCAGGTTCCCAGGTTTGGCTGTTTAAGGATCTGTCTCTCCAAGAGGGTTTCCCTCAGCCTCTGTCTACTCTGGCTCCTGAGGACTCAGAAGGAGGGTGGCAAGGATTGCACTGGGACCCAACGCAGGGTGTGGTATGGGGGTCTGTGAGAGAGAAAGGAGAGCAAGGTGAGGAAAGCGCAGTCTGGAGAGAGCTCATTGAAGAAGGAGTGAATGGAATCATCATGGAGAATGGCGAAGAGACAGAAAGGACTAGGGACTTTAAGGGTGCGTTTCTTCAAAACCATTAGTTAAAATGTATCAGTAATACTGAATTGCATGGGAATGTATGTGTGACACTGTTTTAGAGTGCTACTGATTTATTTATATATTTTTTTATTTTCTATATCAATCAGTTTCAACCTACCTTTTCAAAGGCAGTTCCTACTGGAAATTTACTCACCCAGGCTCCACCCCTGAAGAAGGATACCCTCGGCATCTGGCCACTGATTGGTTGGACTGCCCTCAGCCGTCCTCTTACAGCCCCGATGACATCTCTTTGATCTCTCACTACAGTCAACAGGAGCTTCGTGAGCAGAAAGGGCAAAGAATAATAGACCAGATCAGGCACAAAGACAAAACCGAAAGAGATAATTCTTATCGCTGGGACTGTCCATGTCTAAACAGTGCAGCGACTCAAAGTCGTCCTATTTTACTACTGCCCATTTTATTTTTGATCACTGGGACTTGTTATCCATCACTTTAATTTATTCCACTTTAACCATAATTTCCACAATAACTTTTTCCTTGACTTTCAATCTCTGACCAAAGGAAGTGACTAAAGTAGTTGGTAAAAAGATTTCTAAGAATCATTAAATGTTAATGATTTACAGTTCACAGAGTCTGTCAGCTCGGTAAAGATTGATGGCAAATAATATTGTGCAAGAGTTAAAAAATATAACGGTATATAGTATGTAGTATTTTGATTCTGAAGATGTAGAGAGCAAATGTCATAAAATGACTTGACCTTACATTTCATAAATTGGGTTTCAAAATGTGATGTATTTATACATTCCCCTTATTAAAATAGTTTGAGAATTTACATGAATCATGAAGGGCATAGAAAATTGACTGTGCTTGGGAAATTTAATTGAAATACCAATGTCATTTTATAAAATAATGTACTACTGTGGGAAGGACGGTCAAATAAGGACAGATGAAAACGAATGAAAATGAAAATGCAATGTGACTTTGATTTAATATATTTTATGGATACTGTTATTGTAAATATATTTTTTAAATATTGTTTTTCTTTGACAATATTCTTTATTCTTCTTTTTTAATGTACCATAAAGACTGTACCAATAAAAATAAAAATAAATATTTTGTTCCACAATTACTTGCATGTTTTGCATTCCTGGTCGCTAAAGTCCACAATTTTACTCATTTAAATTGTTTCAGATTACTGGCACTGGCATCACCAAAAAAAAAAAAGCAAACTATTGCATCACTTCGGAACATCCAGATGACAATATGCGATAAGCTGTTCTATATATAGTACTTGTTCCCCAGGTGGTGCAGCATAATGTTCTAAAGAATCATCTACTGAAGTGCTACAATGTCTACTTCTGTGGTTTTGGCTGCTCTTCTTGCCCTGTTTAATTTGAATCAGGCATCTCTGCCAGACTGTAAGGAGCTCATAACACCGCGAACCCTGGAGGATGACAATAAAAGTGTAGGTGCATTAATATATTTAAGCGCAAGTGCTCTTTTATAGCAAACTAACACTATGGGAGATTATATATCTTATTTTCTCTTCCAAACAGCTCTTGGGTAAATGGATCTTCCTTGAAGGCATAGCTGATCACCACTTATTTACAGATATCTTGAAGACTGTGAACAGCTCATGGATGGAGTTTGGCCCAAGCACACTTCCGAAAACTTTAACCCTCAGTCAAGGGGATATGCTGTAAGGCTGTCCTGTTATCTAAAGCTAAACTAAATGAGTTTTATCATTATGATGACCAGCATTCTGAATCTGATATCTCTCGCACACTCAGAAATGGAAAGTGTAGATTTTGCACCATTAACACAACTGTTAATGATAGTATTTGGTATGCCAATGGTAAGTTAACGAAGGCTTATTTATTTCAGGTAAAACTCATTGGCTCTAAGTACTAATGCATGTTATGTTGGTGTTTTTGGTGCACAGGAAATGACGTAGTTTCAAAGGGCAAGTTCTTGCCATCGTGTCCTGACTGTCTCACCCTAAACTTCAACAGCCAAGTTAAAAATGAGACCATATATTCTTTATACTTATTCAGTAAGTCACAATCCATATAGACACAATGAATCATATTAAAATTATGTATTCCATGACCAATTGTGAAGTGAAAGCATTCAGTTATTTCTTCTTTGTTCCTGCAGAGAGAGAGAACAACCGAACTCAGTCTGACATGGACAACTACTGGAAGCAAGCTGAATGTCTTGGATTGAAAAGAGAAACCCAGTACTCCTATGATGGAGTAACAGGTCAGTTTGGGTTTCAGTGCTTGTAGTTATTAGTTCTGATGTAGAGCAGCTGCAGCTCCTGGTCATTTAAGATTCAATATCACATATAAATGTGTATAAAACATGTTTTCAGATACAGAAGTTACAGGAAAATCTCACAAAATCTAGAAGATGTTTAGATCATAATTTAACCCACAAATCAAAAAGAAATCAGAATTAAGAGTTACTGAATTAATTGCACATTAGTATTATAATTTCTTTTTCCTATTGCAGAACTCTGTCATGTGGTCAAGGACGACTCATCTGACCAGAAGCCAAGTTTGGACACATCAGATCAATAATATATGCATGCATGAAACCACAATGACAAAGTAAAATTGAATAAAGAATTTTTGTTATTCATTATTGTGTCATTGTGTGTATGTGTTTAAATAAAAGCTCATAACAAAAATACACATTACACACTGTTATATATTCTCAGAAAACAAATTATTATGAATGTGACTGTGTGGGTAAGTTCTGTATCTTTTGGCTTAGTCCTCATTTCTAAAGGCTCAAGGTTATTCAGACAGGGGTGTTTCCCAATTGCCCAAAGTCCAGAGATTTACACACTCCGTTCAATCCAAGTAACTAGAATTCTCAAAACCTGTTGCATCACTTCGGGGAGAGAGAGAAAAAAAACAGTACCGTGTATATTCAGGGTACTTGATGCACACAGCATGATTTTCTGAAATCCTCTTCTGTAGTTCTACAATATGATGCATGTCAGTGGTCTTGAATGCTCTGGGCCGGTCTAGTTTGAGTCAGGCATCTCTGCCAGACTGTAAGGAGCTCATTACACAGCTAACCCTGCAGGATGATTATAAAAGTATAAGTGCATTATTAATATATTTTAGAGCAAGTATTATTTTATAGTAAATTAACACTACATGAGTAATCAGGGAACATGTATTTTTTTTCGAGAAAAACAAAAACACTAATTTACAAATATTTAGGCCTACTTCAAAAATGGATAAATATCAAGTCATGTTTGCTTTATTGTCAATTCTTCCACATGTACAGCACATACATATTAGTGGTTGCACAGACTAATCGACTTCAATGGTTGACGTCGACTAGTCGCTGATCCTATAGAGGGCGCAACAGGATTATAATAATTATTTAGAAGCCTTCCACATTTACAGTTAAAAGTATAAATAAATGTATACGCCGAAAGCTCCACAAGACATGTGTGATTATATTACTGGGTGCTCGAAATTGAACAAGAGAATGCGCATTCTAAACAGCTTATTGTACAGGTAAATTAATCACCGTATAATCTACTGCGCTGCTGCACTAATGCACACACAGAGTACAGACAGTAGCTTGTCACACTTGTCACGCGCATATTTATACACTTTACATCGGATTTAGAACGAGCAGAAATCTGTTAGAACTAAAACGACCCAAAATCAAAATAAGTGATAAAATTGAGCAATAGCCATATGGGCAGTCAAGACGTCAGTTTGACTGGTCATGTGAAATAGGTCAACGAGAATAATAGGCTAAGCTTACCGGTCTATTCAACAAGACAAGTCGAAGCCCTGATTTTGATCAATGGAGGTTTGAAAAGGAATTTAAAAAAAAAACAAAGACATATTATGCCTTTTTTCAACATGTAACAAATATAAAGAGTTTGGTGACCCCAAGAAAGAGGTTCACGTTTTAAGTGTTGACGGACTGCACCCTTAGGTGTCACTTTCTCCAAATACAATACTTCATTGAGTCGGAAAGCTCCGGATCATTAATGACCAAAGAGGTAAGACGTTTGACAGACGATTAAACGCAATATGTAAAAATGAACACGACAGTATACTACTATCAGCCGCGTCCTCATGAATATGCATCGACTGGATGAATACTGATGAGCTGGACAGGTGGAGGACGGTGCTGCTGCTCAGGAGGTGTGAGAGGAATCTTTTTAAATCCTTCGTGAAGAACCAAGGCATTAACTTACAGCTAGTTTCGCCACAATGTAGCTGACCTGGACCTGGTCTGAGAGAGCAGGGTGCATTTTAACAGGATCATCCAGACGTCGCGGGAAAGAAGCAGCAACTAATATTTTCTTAGTTTTTATATCTCGAGGGTTTTGCCGCCTTGCCAAGAATTTACAAGTAGTATATTCTGGTATTTCTGTGGAATGAGATGAGGTCCTTGTATGGCAAACTTTTCTTTGTCGCCTGTTTTTTATATGCGTTGATGTTGTTAACCTCCTGGCACACATCAAAGTCAGGTGAGCATGATCATCCTGTGAAGACTACCTCAAAAAATAGCTTTTCCGATTGGTTATTCGGAATATAAATTTATTAACAATTTTCTTGTTTTGTTTGTTTGACAATTTCTGTAACTGACATTTTAGACTTGAAGGAGTTGTATATCAATGCTAAAGAAGCCGTAATTTAGATTTTAGTTTTTAGAAATTAAGTTTTTTTTTTGTCAGCTGTCAACCACATAGGACGTGGCTGTCTAGACTGCTGTATGCCAGACAAACTGGTATTGCAGGAATTAGTTTCTTTCATGTGAGACATAATTACATTTTGATTAAATTAAATGATGTCAATAATACAAAAGATGGATAACATGTTAAAAAGGTGATTTCTGGTTCTGGTTATCTCAAATTTAATTTAATATAATAAGTAACATTATTGACAAGCCCTGTGCTTCATTGTAGGAATTAGATGAAATCATATGCCATATAACAAAGTGCATCGAGACAAAGAGGAACTTTTGCAGCTCATCAACAGAGATTAATGTATACCATCCATAGCAGCATATATTCACCAGTACAAAACTTCCTGAAACGCTAAAAGCTTCCTTAAAGTTATATATGGGTTAGCTTGTGTTTTGAAGAATTGTAGTTAGCAAAAAGCCAAATGAATCAGCTTTGAGTTTCTATAGGCAGTAATTAAACATGATGATTGATATAACTTGTTAATATCAGGGGGAAGTTGTGGCCTAATGGTTAGAGAGTCGGACTCCCAATCGAAGGGTTGTGAGTTCGAGTCTTGGACCTGCAGGAATTGTGGGTGGGGGGGAGTGCTTGTACAGTGCTCTCTCCACCCTCAGCTCCATGACTTAGGTGCCCTTGAGCAAGGCACCGAACCCCCAACTGCTCCCTGGGCGCCGCAGCATAAATGGCTGCCCACTGCTCCGGGTGTGTGTGTGTGTGTGTGTGTGTGTGCACTGCTCTGTGTGTGTGCACTTCGGATGGGTTAAATGCAGAGCACAAATTCTGAGTATGGGTCACCATACTTGGCTGAATGTCACGTCACTTTCACTTTAATAAAGCTTAATGAACTTGTTTTCAACCCTAAACATCCCTTTAATTCACATCACGAGATGACTTCTGTGTTTCAGATAACTTGCCATTTCAGCTGCATTCGGTCTATGAGAGGTTACTGCGGGCACAACAACAAGGGGAGGTCTTATCAAAAAAACTGTATAAAGTGCTTGGTCAACTTCAAAACCGCAGCATTGCTACATTGAATCACACAATCAGCAACTCCTCAGGTGAGTCCATGAACATTTCTTGCTGTAATATTTGTGTCTATACAGTTATGCAGTATTTTATCCGCATTTTTAGCTATATTAGAAGAGAGGGTCCTTCGGCACTTGTTGCTTTCACAGCCTAATGCCTACATCTACTTGCCTCACCTGAAGGAGCATGAGGACAGTCTGAAACCCATCGTTCACCTGGGGCAGCGACGCACTGGAGGTCTGTTCCCATTATCATTTTTTGCTATTTTTTATTGTTACAATGCTTGCAATAAAGCCATTTAATTTGATTTAAACATACTTGGCATAGGTAATATCAATATCTTAATGTTTTAAACTTCTATTAAGGGAAAAAAGACCAGCTGTGGCTTTACACAAGAAGCTAAGATCTCAATTTCCCATCTATAAAATGAAACCACAAGCAAAGATATCATTGTAATATTTGCATACTACATTCTGGCCTTCTTTTTGCATAATAAATGCTGCTCTTTTCTTTCATGCATCTCTGATGTTACACTGCCAGCAGTGTTTATGTAGTTTTAAATTGCCTGCTGAGTATCATGAAAGCAGCAAAGCATCACAGTTGCAACATTTTATTTGAAACCCTAATTAGCCCTTTAAAGCCCTTCACTTAAACATGAGCACTTTTAATTTTCCTGCTAATCTAAATTGTATTATGATGTTTTATTTATTTTTGAACATATGCTATCATAGTGTTTCTTTTACTTTGTCAGCTTTATCGTTTCTAATATTTTTACACATGCATAATCACTGTAATGCAGTCTCACCATAAGAAGACAAGCTGACACACAGTTTTAACTGTTTACACAGTGTCTCTGGTGTTAGGGGTGCCCACCGTGCACAGGCAGAAACAGAGTTATCTAGTGAACACACTCCAGTCTCTCCTATTTGACCTATCAACTGCCGAGAGGAAAGATATTGTCATTGTAGTCTTTATTGCCGAGGTAACCTTTTACTTGTGCTCTTTGTTCTCTTATATCTCTCCTGGCTTTATCAGTTTTGTTCCTCTGGTAAGGTTGCATTAAACTTTATGGTGTTATATCAATTAATTCCTATGAAGCCACTTTATGTTATGAGCTGTCAAGTCCCCGCGTGCCACTGCTGTATGTTTTTCTTATCACTTCAGAAGTTTGTTCTATTTGACCGTAAGTGCCCTACAAAGTGTACTTCACAGGTTAGTCCGTCAGTATCCCAGTTCGAAGGGACCGGGCATTAAAATGTGCGAGACTTTAATTGATGTCTATTTACAGAGGTATATTATGTCACTTCTCTACGTTTCGTATGTTTGTGAAGACACTGCAGGCAGTGTGCATATGGGTGAATGAATCCAAAGTGAAGTTAACTTCAGTGGACACTGTGTAGGGATCCTGTTTATTGGAACAGAGTTATAGCATGTTAAATAAGAGAGACATGCAAAATATGCAGAGCAGTGGTACGTGAGGACTGGACTTGTATACAAAGAAAAGTTTTGTTTACAAATATCTTTACTGTGGTTGATCTGAACTAATGTGAATTTGTGGGCTCTTTTAATACAATAAGCTGGAGCTAAAAATGTTTCACGATATGCATAAATGTTCTTCTTTTTACTGATCTTGGAGCATTGTGCAGAAATTGTTAACAATATATACGCTACCGATCAAAAGTTGGGAATCCGTACGATTTGTTAATGTGTTAATGTATTTCCTGTGATGGCAAAGCTGAATTTTCAGCAGCTATTACTGCAGTCTTCAGTATCACATGATCTATGGTGATTTTGGTACCAAGAAATTTCAATAAATTTTTTGATGAATAGAAAGTACAGCGATTATCTTTTATAACATTTTTGTAACATCATAAATACCTTTACTGTCACTTGTGATCAATTCAATGGATCCTTGTTGAAAAAAAATATTATTTATAAAAAAATAAATCTTACTGATCCCATACCTTTGAACGGTAGTGCACTTTATTTCTTGATATGTGTTTTCATTCTTCTCTTAGACAAATGCAAGATTTGTGAAAGCTGTTGTCCAGAGTGTACAGACCAAGTGAGTGTTTGTTTTTTAATTGCACATCAGCTTCATAAGAGATGTTTCCATGTTTCTTTAAGCTGGCAGTGCAAGTAACTGTGTATTTCACTCTGTGTAGTCTCCCAGATGCTGTCAGTTCTGGAGTGATAGAGGTGATCTCTCCATCTCCTCACTATTACCCAGACTTAAGTAACCTGAAGGAAACTTTTGGAGATCCCAAGGAGCGTGTCAGGTTAGGGATTCACCTATTGTGCGAATATGAAAAAAGTCGTGACATTTGCCAAGTATGCTAACCCATACTAGGAATTGGTGCTCTGCATTTAACCCATGCAAGTGCACACACACAGCAGTGAATAGGAAACACACACACATAGTGAACACACACCCAGAGCAGTGGGAACCTATTTGCTCCAGCGCCCGAGGAGCAGGTTCAGTGCCTTGCTCAAGGGCACTTCAGCTATGGATATTGAGGGTGGAAGAGAGCGCTGTTCTGGTGTCTTAATTGTGAAACGTGTTTTACTGATTATAGATGGAGGACCAAGCAGAACCTTGACTACAGTTTCCTTATGTTGTATGCACAGTCTAAGGGCACATACTATGTCCAGGTAATACCAAAGCCACTGTCATGCAGCTCATTGTTAGCTCTATGTTCCATTGCCTTTATCAGTCTAAGTCTGTGCATGTGTGTTTCAGCTTGAGGATGATATTGTAGCAAAACAAGGATACTTTGAGTCCATGAGAAAACATATAGCGCATGTGCTTTCAGAGGAGTGGCTTTTCCTGGAGTTTTCCCGGCTGGGATTCATTGGTCAGTGCCTTGTCCTCTCTGTTCATTGATGTCCTGTCTTTCCTATCCTCACTATTTCTGTTTGATCAGTTGTTTCATATGTGTGCCGTTTTGTTATTTGTACAGCTGGACCAGTAGTTCATTGATAAATAGTTGTTAGTTGTGCAGTCTCAGTTGTGAATCCAAATGTATGGTCCTTATATAATATGATCCCTCTTTGTTAAAACTCGAACACAATTTCTGTTAGGATTAGCTCATTTGCATATTTGAATTAAAAGTAATTCAGTTCAGATCTTCTTGATTATTCAAATAGTCTCTTAAATCAACCAGGTTCTCTTACATAGCATCAGATTTCAAGGAACATCGTCAGTGTCTAGTTTACTATGACCAGATCTATGATACTATTTGTGTCCTAGCATGAAATTAAGTAAATCGCTAATTTTTCATATTCTAGGCAAGCTTTTCCGTACATCAGATCTACCAATGATTGTGGAGTTCTTCCTGATGTTTCACAAAGAGAAACCGATCGATTGGCTGCTCGATCACATCCTGTGGGTTAAAGTGTGTAATCCTGAGAAAGACTCAGTAAGTTTGAATATAATATGCACTTATTTTTGTTTGAACGTTTATTTATTTATTTGTGAGATTGGTGTAAGACATTTCATTGTTTATTGTTATAATTCATTGCACTTAGAAACACTGCGATAATGAGAAGGCCCGACTGAAGAAAACTTACAAACCCTCCCTGTTTCAGCATGTTGGTTTGCATTCCTCACTCCCCGGTAAAATTCAAAACCTAAAGGTAATTCAAACTTCCTCTTCCTTGTTTGAAGATTTTCATATATATGTATGTTACGGTTTAGTTTATTTAATGAAAACTAAAACTGAAACCATAAAAGCAATGTTACGGGAAATAAAAAACATGAACTTAAATAAAAATAATAAATAAATAAATGTAAGGTAGTTTAAAAAAAATTTCATTTCAAGTAGTTGCCAAGACAAAATTAAAACTAAAATAAACTGGGAAGGAATTTTAACTTCAAAGAAAATTACACACTTCACCTTTAAAGAAACATTTCCATTAAAAATGCAGCAATACAAAGTTCCAAATGTGTCCAAAAGAAATTATAATAATTACAAGCGAGCATGTTTTCCTCAGAAATTGCGACAGAACCAAAACACAGAACATCCCAGATGTACTCAAAAGGTCTTTATTAATAAAAATAACATAACATAAAAAAATAACACAAAAACCACCAGACACAATGTCAAGGCAGAAGAACTCACAGCAAATTAACATAAACATAAGCCGTGTACTTTAGTCTATAGGAAACAGGTGACAACATGATACAAGATAGTGCCCAGAGCCTGACTGTCAGGATCCTAGGATCGAAACCAAAGAATATAGAGTCCAGACACCAAGCCTCAAATACAATACCTACACAAAAGAATGCAGGACTCAGAGAAAAATCCCTGAACTCGCATGCTCAAGGACAAGAGAGGACAATACAACATATGAGTGACAGGATCTTGTCACCAAATCAAATGCCAGAGCATCCGAAGTGAATGGTCTTTTCTCATGATGCCTATGTAGAGTGTTCCTAATCACTCCCTTATAAAGTTCTATTACAGCTAGGTTTCGGAACAGCACTTTTCTGTATGTCTGTGATTTTATGTGATGTACAGGATAAAGACTTTGGGAATCAGGTGCTGTTCAAAGGTCACAATAACCCACCAGCAGAACTCAGGAGCAGTCTGCAGAAATATCTGTCTCACACTCTGGAGCGAGCTTACAATGGAGTGGACTTCTTCTGGGGCCTCACACCCAAAAGAGGAGATTACATCATCATTACTTTCAGCACACCCCAAGCTGTCAAAGGGTGAGACACCCGTGCAGGTCATTCATTTGATTATGGGTATATAATGTGTACACTACACGGGAACAGGCAATTTTGCTAATGTTCCAGATCCTATATCCAGTTTGCATGTGATGAGAAATAGAACATTATTTCATTACCTTACCCTTGTGTAGTCCAAAACTGTATTTTTGTTTTTTTGTTTTTTTTGTGCACAAAAATTATATTTTGAAAAACATTGCCATTTTTTTTTTCTTCATACAATGATATTCATTGAAGGCCAGTGTTGTTCAAATTCTTTTGTGTTCTGCAGAAGAAAGAAAGTCATACAGGTACATTTTGGGGTAAACTATCCTTTTATCTGTGAAAGAAAACTTGATATGGCTCAGAATGTTTAGGGGAGTCTGTCTTTCAGCAGCCATGGCTTATTGTAAATATCTCTTAACGTGGATATATCAGTAGAAGTAAAAACCCAGTGGCAATGTAAATGAACCCCGCTGTCTGTCTGTGCGCTCTTATATTAAAGTGAGTTTGCCCTCCTGAAAGAATATGAACCAATGGCTTCTGTTTCAGTTCCTCTGAGCAGGATATTCTATACTGACAATGAGCTGAAAACTAAGCTGACATTTAGGGAAAGTCTTGTAAAGAAAATCTGGACATTTTCAGTACTATCTTCATGAAATTGTGGGTAATGGGTGAATCTGTCACTTGACAGAGAGTGATGCAATGCGTCCGGAGAAATTCCTGTTTTTTTGTTGGTTTTTCTCTCTTTGACTTGCTAAACAAATTTCACTAATGCTACAGAAGCATTGGCTTGTTTATGCTACATACATAAACTGTATAAAATTGGTGGTTTTATAAGTTAAGTTATCATTTAGACATTTAGACTCCAGACAATTTAGACAAATACACTTACAGTGAAACTTCTACTGGCTGATTAATACTTTTATATTTTTATTCCACTCACTTCCAGGTACCTTTTTCGATCTGGCAATATTGAGACAAATGGTGACAGGTTTTACAACACTACAGTGGAGGTGCTCCCTACTAATGTAAGTACAGTATCATGCCAAAAAAGATCTGTGTACACTAGCATTCAAAGGTATGAGAGAGCAGAAAGATTGTAGACCATTGTTTTTGATAGAAATAAGTCTTTTATCCTCCCCAAGTCTGCAATTATTTGATCAAAAATACAGTAAAAACGGAAATAGTGTGGAATAGTTATTACATAAAAAAACTGTTTTAATATATTATAAACTGTAATTTATACCTTTGATGGAAAGCTGAATTTTCAGTCTTTAGTGTCACATGATCCTTCAGAAATCATTCTAATATGCTGATTTGGTGCGCAAACATTTCATAACAATATTGTTATCAGTGTTTAAAACAGTTGTGCTGAATAATGTGTTTGTGGATACCGAGATATGCTTGTTTACTCTCACTTTTGATCAATTTATCGAATCCTTGAACAAAAAATTCCACACGCAAACGAAAATCTTACTGACTCTAAACATTTGGACCGCAGTGTAAACCTTTCAGGACAGACCATGAGGTTCTGTTGAAGCATCAGTAAAAAAAAAAAAAAAAAAAAAAAAATATTAACAGCTAAATTACAGGTGAATGACTACACTACCCATGAAACCTGAAGAGAAGGCTCCACCAATCAGAGAATCACAACAAATCAGAACAAAAAGTGCTCAGCAGTGAGCAACCACCCTCTGCTAGGAAACATTGGAAACCACACTGAGTCTCCCTACTTGTATACTCCCAATAATTTTATATTGTGTTGACATTTTTTATTTGATTATGTCATTTGTTATGATTTATGGGTCTGTAATTCATTCTCTCATAAAAGATAATAGGCACACAGTCTTTTTTAAGTCCACTTTTTTGTTGTTGGTGGGTTTGCTTTCGTGATTCTTTGTTTAATCGTTTTTTGTTAATCCCTGGAGTATTATAAATGTCTTAAATAATTAGAAATCCCAAAGTTTGAAATGTACAAATCCAAAGCTGCCCGGGTGGTTTGAGTCTGTGTAAAATACTGTATATTGGTATTGTCATAGCTTGTATGTGACTACACCCTTTTTCTAAGTGAACGTTTGTATTCATTTGCTTGTCGTGATGGGGCCTTGCTCCTGTGCTTGCAAGCCATGTAAACATTTCTCTAAGACAACTGAAAACTAACACCCAAAAACAAATGAGTTTGAGTCTGTGTTTGAGTTTAAGCTTCACTTCAAACCTGCTAGAAAAGGATTTTTGTAAATACTTCCTGATATGACTTTTTTTTTTTTATTTGCATTGAAGTATGAAGTGTTAACAGGTATGTCTGTGTATTACAGAAATCTGTGAAAGAGAGGGTGACGAGAGGAGAATTAGCCTGCTGTAAACCCTCATCTGATGGTTTTGTTGAGATAGGTACTCAACCATATTCGATTTCCTTTTTCTTCTTTTCTTTCCTTTTCTGTCACTCATTTGTAAGATTTAAATATTTACATAAGAGGTATTGTAAAGCTAGCTGTGATGATAATCATGATAATTACAGGGAACTGCAGACTTGGCCTGAGGTCTGTAGTTATAGGGTGGGTATCAAAAACCTGTACTAATAAAGAACGTGTTGATTTTTTTTTTTTTTTACTTAAAAGTTGATTTTTGTGATGTTCAGTTTCATAACCCATTTTTGATTTTCTTATTTTCCACTATTGAAGAACACAGAGTGTAGTAAAACTGTGACTGCATACTTGAACCAGTACTGAAAAAAGGTTGGCTGACGTGTGTGTGCTTTCGTTTTCTTATTGAACTGGTCACAAAGACTTGCAACTCAATTTAAATTGTTCTAATGTTTCTCTCATTTGCTTAATCAGTGTGGGTCTCACTCACTGAAACTCAAGTCATTACTTTTTTCATGTTTAAATGAATAAAGAACTTTCAAAGTGTACAATACTGTTCAAAGGTTTTTTTTTTTAAGTTTTTATTATTATTATTCAGCAAGAATGCATTGAATTGATCAAAAGTGACAAATAAATGCTTTCTATTTATCAAAGACTCCTGAAAAATTCTGAAACATGAGCAAGTATGCATGTCCATGTCTGTAATATACACACTAGATTGTTTTCAAATATTTGGATAAACCACAATAAGGAATGTGAGATCAAACGTGGTTATGCAAATGTATGTGAGCATGCCAGAATGTGTGTGAGTGTCCACATCCGACCAGCATCAAAACGTGGCACCTCTTATGCAATGTGTTGATTGAAAGAGGTCAGGTGGTTTCTCTTTATTTTGTGATGGGATATGTCATATAATGTCTGTTTTCTTAGGTTCCTTCAAGAATGGAGTGGCTGAGGGAGAAGTGGATGGAGCGTTAGGAGAAACAGCGGCCATGCGACTCCTGGTTCACTCTGATTCTGATGTCTGGGTCCTTCTCAGTGAGGTGAACCACATTCATACCGTCTAGAAATGACCCTTAGCAAAACAGACCTTACCTAACCATTAAATTCTGAGAAAGCATGAGTAATACATAACAAAAAGAAATGCAGTTAAGAATTAAAAAAAAATAATAATAAATAAATAAAAGACTCAGAAAGGAAAGTGGTATTTTTTCACTCTTACAGTTAAATCAAATGAAAGAAAGGAAGAGGTCATAAGGCATCTGTATGACAAACAAGAGCAGGAAAGCACTCGTTGGATTTGTTAGGAGGGTTATTGGGTCCTTCAAAAACATAATGCTAAGCTAGAGTAGCATTTGTGATTTGTTGTTCTCTTTCTTACGTTTTTTTTAATGTATTTGTCCTTTCTTTCTGAAAACTTTAATCTTTTATTTTATTAACCATTTGATGATTGATTTTGATGTTAGTTTTTCAGTTTCAACAGATTCTTTTGTTTTCTTTCATTTCTTGTCTTCACATAAACACCGCAACTTGAATTAAGCCTTGAAGAGAGAGTCCAAACTGTGTATGCTAAATGAGCTTTTTGTTAATTTAATCTGTTCATTTAACAGTTTTTGTTATAAAAATCATTAAAGGGGGGGGTGAAATGCTATTTCATGCATACTGAGTTTTTTACACTTTTAAAGAGTTGGATTCCCATGCTAAACATGGACAAAGTTTCAAAAATTAAGTTGTACGTTAGAAGGAGTATTTCTGTTCCAAAAATACTCCTTCCGGTTTGTCACAAGTTTCGGAAAGTTTGAGTATGAGTATGGCTCTTTGTGACGTTAGATGGAGCGGAATTTCCTTATATGGCTCCTAAGGGCACTTCTCCCTGAAGAGCGCGCGCTCCCGTATAGCAGAGCACTGAGAGGCTGAGCACAGCCTGATCAGAGCGAGAGCGTCGCGAAAAGTCACAAAAGAAGTGTGTTTTTGGTTGCCAGAGCAAGACAACCCTGCACAGATTACCAAAAAAAACAGCATTAAGGGACCAGTGGATGGAGTTTATTTTTACAGAGCATCAACGGAGTTGTGCAAGTGTTTTTGTTTGTTCCCTGCATTTCGAAGATGCTTGTTTTACAAACAAGGCCCAGTTTGACTCCAGATTTGCGTATCGTTTATTTCTTAAGGATGATGCAGTCCCAACGAAAAAGGGTCACGATCGTGTGTTGGAACCGCAGGCGGTGAGTAAAACTGCTTCAAATATCTCTGCCTCCTTGTTAGTGCATCCACCTCCCATGCTGGAGACCCGGGTTCGAGCCCCGCTCGAAGCGAGTCGTTGCTGCTGCTGCTCTCGTTCAGTTTCAGCCTTGGGATCTGATTCTGGATCATAAATAAACGGCTGAATCTGACTGTTAGCCATGGTTTGTTGTGGATGATGGTTTTTTTTCCTCACGGTAATGTCACAGCTTCCACATCTCAACTCAAAAGCCTACTGGCGCTCGTGATTCTTTAGCTCCGCCCACACGTCACGCCTCCAGTCGGTCGTGTTTTTCCGGGAAAAATCGGTACAGACTATCTTTCTCTTATGAATATAATAAAACTAAAGACTTTTTGGAGTTATGAAGGATGCAGTACTACTCTATAGGTACTAAAGATTAACAGGATATTGAGTGAAAACGAGCATTTCACCCCCCCTTTAATAATAACAGTGCAAAATGTCAATAGTTCATTTGAACATATATTCACTTCATCTAAATTCAAGATTTTCCCTACAACAGAAAGTTGAAGTTGTCCTTTTTTTAGTTAGGAGATCAAGCCAACAATGCTTAAAAATGAAAGAGCCGAGCATAATTAGAGCTAATTTGAATATGTTTTGCAAAATTCTTGTAAACGCATTCACGGTATTTCAGTATCTCACAGTGTTCCTAATTTTAGTCACTATCAGTCACCATTCTATTCATATTTCTATGTAACTTTACCTGTAAGTTCTTTCTATTTTGTTTGGTTATAATAGAAAATGCCTTTTTGAGGAAGTCTGTGCTTCCTGTTACCCACTGATAGTTTTCAATAGCCATGTTTGCAGCTGTGACACAGTATCTAAGGTTTGCTTAAAAGTCACATCTCTTTCTTTGACAGATCTTTATTAAAGTTTGAGGATGTTTGAGCTGTTGAGAAAGGAGAAATTTGATCTGCATGGTAACATGTAATACCTCCTGCTGTGGACAACAGCGCATGCTGCTGGTCTGGAAGTGAACCTCTGTGTGCTTGTATGTGTTCTGAATGACAGCTGAGTGAAAAACCTGTTTCCATTATTATTTGTTTATTGTGGCCCATTAAGGTTTTGTTTGATTTATTGATTTTGTATAAATTACTCTATTTATTGTTTAGTGTTGCAAAATAACTTAAAGGGACCACACAAGCAGGATTTGACCATGTTTTATATTATGCTGAATTATTTAAAATATTTTTCTGTCAGTAAATGGCAGCAATACCAACTGTTTCAACTGTCACGACATCATTGTGTTCTTTTCTGCTCATGTCATAATCTTTTTTTTTTAATTCTTCATTACCAGCAACACAAAGTAAAATTGCTAAATTTATTTTAATTATTTAAAAAATTAAATCTTTCCATCTTCCATTGGTTAAACAAACAGATATGTCCAACCAGGACTACTGTATGAGACTTGATTGCACTATAATGCTCACATTTTTTAAGAACATCAACATGCAAATTAATCAAGTTAGACTAAGAAAAAAAAAACATAAAAAATGTAAACATTTCAGCTTTAATCTTAGGTTTGCTTACTCCAACATACTGGTTGCTGCACATTTATACACTAGTTGATTTGTCCTTCTGAACAACTTTGGTAACCCTGTGAAAAATGGGAGACACACATTCAGTTGCAGATTCACAATCTGAAGCGAGGGTGGAGGAGAGGAAGACAATGCTACCCAATGAGACTCAGTTCCTCACTCCTCTGATGAGAGCAGGTGGCTACCAAAGACTAATATGTGTAGACTTGAATCACAGATGAAGTGAGGTGACTGACTGAGAAACAAACCACCACAGGGGCCTAAAAATCCTAAACAGAAGGACTCACTCACAGCACAGCAAATTATATTTGTTTTAATTAAAACAGGCATTTGCAATGCCACGCAATGGTAAGATTCAACACATACAAATACAACAAATACATTAATTTATTCAGAGGCACAGATGTGATGCATGCCAGAGAACTCCCTTCTGTTGATAGCACCAAGAAAAGGGTCTAAATTTCATTCCCTGATTAGAATGACCTGTAATGTTTTCTCTCAACTTGAGTACAATCAGTACTGATCCAGACAAACAGCTCAGCGGGAGAGAGCAACGGTCACATCATCACAGCTGTACCCTCATCTACAACGCAAACATATGAAATCAAGTACAAAATACATATTACATTTTTAAACCATTATCAATTTGTTTAGCGAGACAAAAACAATGTAAAATATTACAAATAAAATGATCATAACCTGTCTGAACATAAAAAACAACTACAAAATAACACATATAAAATCTTAACTTCTTTATAAAATGATTTTAATATGTAATAAGATGAAATGTAAACGAACATAAATACTGATAAATGTAAACATTTACCATCTTAGTGGCATAAGGATCAAATGAATGCTATGGGAACTTTAAATGAGCGGATGTGGTAAGGGTTTATCTGCGTGGGGCTGCCGTCTACACGAGGGATTCTGGGAGAGGGATGCTCTCTTACTTCCGTTTGCTCTTGGAGTCAGTGGTCTGAAACACGCTAGATGCCGACATGAGGTTCTCAATGTACTGCCCAAGAACCTGATTCTCTGATTTTAACTTCAGATTTTCTTCTTTTACTGCATCCACCCGAGCTGAGAGATCTGCCAAAACAAGAAAGAGAAAGAAATAACTTATTGCCTGCTATACAATATAGAAAAGATGAAAGAACTCAGCATTAGTTAATACTATGTGACAAACCATTCAGCGCTGGTTACTTACCCTCAAGAGTATTCTGCAACTCAAGGACCTGGTTTATAAGTCTGGTCTTCTCCTCCAACTCCACCTGATTTTCTATGTCACCTGGAAGATGAATTCAGAATTACATACTTTGCAAACTTGGGAGTCACTGGAAATTTCCTTAACACTTATTAATAAAGAAAGAAAGAAATGAATAAAGTTGTAAAAGGAAGAGAACGAAGACATTATGAATTCTTTTGGTATTGCCTTTTGATCGAACATAGCAAAATGGTTAGCTATACTTGGCATTAAATTACCTTAGAATTCAAATAAAATAATTTGGGGGTGATCAACAACAACTTATCAAAGTATTATTTTAGCTTGAAAGGTATATATTATTAAATTCGAGCATATTAAAGATTTGAGTTCATATGCATTTTAAATATTTTTTAAACATTATTTGTTAAAAAAAAATGTTTTGAGTTCTGTTTTATTTACTTAGTAAATAATTTATTTAGTAGCTAAATTACAAAACATAATATGATATATTGTAATATAAAGAATACGTACAATTCATAATTATAGAATTTACATAGAGTTTACAAATGAACTATGTAGATATGTATGTATGTGTGCCTTTATATTTTGTATGCATTTGTAGATTGTAAGTATGTGTATAAATATGTACAGTATGCACATATTGTTTGTGTATGTTGTATAATTGATATTTGTTAAATGAAAATTTAGGAAACATTCTTTACAATTTAATGATATACATTACAATACAGTATAGTTTTAGTTTTAGTTTTTTTTTTTCAAATGTTATAGTATGTTAATAATGCATTTGTTCATCAACCTATACTTGTTTATTAACAACTGTCTTCATTTTGATAATATTTAATAATTAAATAAAAATATCCTGAAACTCTACTGCTGTGTGCTGCACTATAAAGCAAAGAAACTAAAGATGAATCCCCGTGCTGAGTCCACCCAGTGTCTCACCATCCATCTCAGAATTCATGGCGAAATGCTCTTCTTCTGTTTTGAAATGCAGGGCTGCGTCTCGTGTGAACACACTTCAGGATGAGCCCAAGGCCTGGTGGAAACTACAAACACAGACCGGGAGTTTGCAAAGAGGCTTTCAGTCATAAACTCATAATGTGGAGTCTTTTCATTGACGCTGCAATGCTAGGCGCTACATTACAGACTACATAGCCTGCGCAGTTTAACAGTTACAGTACACTGTGGATGCATAGCTTGTGTAATATGATAGTATTACGTCATTTTGTGGATGGACTAAATCAAAGTACGCAGAATAAAGTGCAAAATATTTTCTAATTTTATCGTAAAAAATTTTGCTAGCTGCCGTTAGCTGACACACAGCTGATGAGGTAAACAAACCAACACACTGCCCATTGCAGTCCCCGCTGAAGCACAGTTCATTCCTTCGCCTACACGTATAACGTTACACATATAAATAAACAAAATAAAAATAAATTATGTAAATATAATCCAAACCTTCCCAACGTGAAATTTCACCGGCAGATCCTACACGACCACAGCGACGTCTATTGGTGTCTGACGTCAGGGATTAAGAATTAACCCTTTAGATCCCACAAAATAAATGTGTTTTAAATTATATTCCTGAGCTGATTTTACATTCACAAATGACAATTTTCCAACTGTAAACTCTGTTTTCTTTTTTAAAATGACTTGAATATATGATCTCCGTATAAGATAACTTTTGTATTAGATTGGCCTACTTATCTGTTTATTTTGTGTTTATTTGTTTATATTATTGCTATTTTTATATGACTTCATTCAAATTAGAAGTACTCGTTACAAAGAATCGTTTCAAAGCGGGTTGCCGCGTGAACTGCTCGCATTGCGTGGATTAATGCTTTTTAGGAAACGCAGACCCAGAGAGACCTGTTCAAGCGATTCACTGAAATGAGCCGTCAATACTTCGTTTTAATTAAAGCAAATTAACAACATAAAATCCACTAACATAAAATATCAATAAGCATTTACAAACGCCTTTCATCTTTTATCTGTGAGAGTATCGGTATGTATTTAATTATTTTATTTATTCTTATTGCATATATTCCATTATCTCTATATAACTATACAACATAGCTTTCTACTTGCTCCGTACAGTTTAGTTCAGAACTGTATTCAAAATTAAAAGTCCATATTATGATAATTACCAGAAATTAATGTAATTTTAAGCCTCAGTTTCTAAAAACATAAACAAATAAACATACAAGTTATAAAGCCAAGCTATAGCAGTATATGTTTTTGGAAGGGATTTATTAACATTTCCCACATTCTTCAATACAGTATGAAATTGTTGAGTAAATAGAAGACAAAACAAGAGAAAGTGAAAAAAAAAGATATAAAAAAAAACACTTTCAGATACAAAACCTAAAAGCAATTATCATCACAACAAATATTTCACTTCTGATCTGAGTAAAAACAACACATTGGGCTCTATAAGAGGAACAAAAATATGAGGAATGCATGAATAATCATTCTATTCGTTATTAATAAGAAACGACAAGCTTCTATAAATGTCTTAGTTCACAAAAAAAAAAAAAATCACAGCTTGTTAAAAGAAGTCTTACATAAGAAATAGAGTTATCTGGGCTTATAGGCTGTTGGAATTGAAACTGAGGTGCATATTATGTTAAATATATATATTCACTTGTGAATAATGAGTAGACCGTTTTCAAATAATAACATTAAATAGGAAATTTCACTTAATTTCATTGTACTAGATTAAATGTGCTTTGCTTTGAGGTTTTGGGTGCAAGTCAGTGATGAAATCATGTTTTTGGGTCATTAAAGCTAGAAGCATGTGATAAAATGCTAATAGAAGATACAAAAAAAGGAAGATAATTATGAAGAACGAGGTCTTCAGAGTGCTGTGGATTGCTAGTTAAGGTCTAATAAAAGGTTCTCTAGAATGCTGAATAACATTATGTGTTGTACGGACACTGATGCTGCTTGAACTGCTCAGTATCACTGAATGTTTGGTTGCATTGAGAGCAGTGGTGGGAGTTTTGCAGAGGTGGGAGTTTCATCATAACATCGCTAATGTGGGTGTGCTGATGCCGTTTTAGATATTCCACTCGACTGAAACGTTTCCCACATGTCCCACACTCATACGGTCTTTCACCCGTGTGGATGCGCTGGTGCCTCTCCAGGTTGCCGAGACGACTGAAGCTGCGGCCGCACTGTGGGCACCTGTGGGGCCGCTCACCTGTGTGAACCAGCTGATGACGCTCGAGGGACCGCGAGTGTGTAAAGCGTTTGCCGCAGAGTTCACAGTGGTGCAGCTGCTCTCCCGCCTGGATGCATTCATGGCTCTTAAGGCTCCAGGCATGGCCAAACGCTCTCCCGCACACGGAGCACTGATAGGGACGCTCCTCGGCCGCAGGGCACGTGTGCTTCATGAGGTCAGACGTGGAATTGAAGCCGCTGCCACACCGTGCACAGAAATGCAGCATGTCCCCACTCTCTCCTCCTGCCTCCACTTCCTCTTTGTTGGCAGAGGCTGATGGGAATTGTAGTTCGGCAGGGTCTGCTCTATGTGACGAGGACGACATTGCCTGCTGAGAGCTACATAAACCGTCAAGTCCGATGAACGCCACACCTTCGGATCCACATGTCTCCTGAGACGGGCTACCCAGGCCAGACTCCGCCTCCTCACGTTCATGCTCCGCCTTGAGGGCCGTCTCCAGTCTGCTGAACTCATCTCCACCGGTCACTGGTGCCTCTGACAAAGCCGGCTGCTCCTCCCACACTTCACCAGCAGCAGATTCAGGACCAGCAGAAGCAGGGCCCATTTCACCTGCAGACAGAAGTGAGATATATCAGACATAAGCATGTTAAGGACAAAATTTAACCTCAGAATTAAAATGCTAGAAATGCTTTTCAAAGAAGTCTCTTATGATCTCTAATGCTGCATTTATTTCTTCAAAAATATAGTCAACACATGAATACAATTAAATATTATTAGTTTTCTACCTGAAAATATTTAAATATTTTTGTGATGGCAAAGCTTTATTTACACTCTTCTTATTTATACACTAGCAGTTCATAGTAGCCACAACTGTCAAGCTCCAAAAAACATATGCACATTTGAAAAACCTTAAATGTATCAATACAATGGCTTTGAGTCACTAAATGGACAGTCCATCCTAAAATAACAATTCTGTTGTAATTGACTCAACCTTCCAAACCTGTTGCATTTTTCTTCTGCCGAACATTGAAGAGATTTTTATGAAAAATGTTTTTATGTTTTTTATGTTTCGGTGTTCCCACTGACTTCTAATGTATGGACAAAAAATTCAATGGAATTTAATGGGATTCAGAACTGTTTGGTTACCAACATTCTTCACAATTTCTTTTTAAATGTTCCACAGAAGAAAACAAAGTCATACAGGTTTGGAATGGAATGATGTGATGGTGAGTAAATGATGACAGAAGTTTAATTTTTGTGTGAACTATTCCTTTTTTGTAAAACTAGTCTTTTGGAACTTAAAAGTCATGGGCCCAATATACTGTTGATGTATGAAAAAATGTGGACAGTTTTCAAAATTTCTCCTCGTGTTTCCTGAAAAAACAACAACAACAACACAAAGGTGAGTAGATAATGGCAGAACTGTGTTCCTTTACCCGTTCATGCTCACAATCACAAAGAAATGATTAGCCGTTTTCCCAAACAAAGCATTGCAGTGCTCACCGTGGGTGGGACTGGGGGAGGAAGGGCTGGTTTCACTTTGGTTCATCTGTAGAGCCTCTTGCAACAGCCTCAAGGAGTCTGATCTGTAGCCTTCCACCTTTATCCATCATCCCACAGAAGCAGAAAGAACAAGAACATAAGGTGTGAAATAAATTCACTTTGCTGACAATAAAACATTTCTTTTAAAACAGATTATAAACATTTCAGACGGAGCTGATGTGACAGTGATCTTATGTTACTTATGTGCTGTTATTTTAACATTTAAACTTGTTTTAGTGCAATAAAGGTGTTTTATTTTGATTGACAGGCAAGCTGTAGGTCCTTTAGTGATGTGATCATATGTGATTCTGACTTGTGATTTGAGCAGCTAAATGATAAAATCCATTGACCTTGTTTACACTGGTAAATAACACTGTCCACTTGTGATCTGATCACTATACAGGTGTTAACATCTAAATGTAGTCTTATTAGTAGTAGTCAAGCTCATGCATACTTTTGGGAATAGGACCTCTTAAAGGGATAGTTCAACCAAAAATATAAATTCTGTCATCATTCTGTCCTCAAAAAATATCACCCAGGTGATGCTACCCCACCTACCAACAGAGCATATAAAATGACAAAAATAAATATATTTTTTATTAAGTAAAATACTGCAACATGACAATACAAACAACAATAAATTCAGATATGGACTTTAACAGTCAGGTTTCCACTTAAAGACCGTCGGGGTTTTGTGATCCTTGTCCATGCGCCTCAATTCATGTAGGGCTTTTCAGGAAGTCAGCGCATAGTCTATTTCAGAGTGACAGTATGAGATTCTTTTGAAGAATATAGGTAACCAAACAGCTGACAGTAGCTATTGACTTCCATAGTATTTTTATCCATACTACAGAAGTCAATGGCTACCAGCAAATGTTTGATTACCTACATTCATTACAAAATCATCTTCTGTGTTCAGCAGAAGAAAGAAGATCATACAGGTTTTGGACAACTTGAGGGCGAGTAGACAGAATTTCCATTTTTGGGTGAACAGTCCCTTTAAATAACATAGAGGGAAAGAGCATAGAGGGAAAGACGATAAAAAAGTGAATTACAATTACTATCATTCTTGGGTTATAATATTTGGTGCAGTTTTACACTTGCAATATCGACTTCCAGCTACACTTTCAAATTGGTTTGCATTTGCAGAAAGGGGGTTTTCTGTTCAGATCCTTCTTCTGTCCATAGCCCTCTGCATCTCCTCTTTCCCCTCCACTCCCTGCAGCAGCTTCCTCACATCTGATTGGCTACTCACCTCCTCTTTAATGCTAGCCACCTCCTTCCTCTCCCCAGAGACGCATATCCTCTCCTCCTCCTCCTCCTCCTCCCCACCTCCACCTCCTCCAGTTGACAGATGGACACGGAACACGTCCCTCCTCTCATCTCTCACTCCTCCAGTCCCCTCCTCCCACGCATCAGCACTCCACTCCTTCCTCTGCCTGCCTCCTGAGAGAGAAAGATGGGAGGGGGGGAAGAGGAGAGAGGAGAACAGGAGGGGGAGGGAGGAATGCAAAAGAGGAGGAGAGGAAGGAGAAAGAAACCTGAGAACTGAGGAGCAGGTCGCCATTACGGTTTTCCACTCAAAGGCTCGAAAATGCACGATAAAACAACAGCATCACACAATGAGCGCGAGTTGGCCAGTGCGCTTACTTTGGAGATCCGTTCTGCGCGCTTTACGCACGGTGTCGTCTGCGCCAAGAAGACCAGCCGCGCGCCGACTGGCCGCCCAGCCCATGCCATATTTGCGTTCGTTTCTCAGCTTATTCTCAGTCAGCCTCAGTCTCAATTTCAACGCTTCGTTCTCTTTTCTGTTCAACGAGATTTCCACCAGGTAGTCGTTCACCGTGTCCTGGAAGAGTTTGGTGATCTCGCACACGGATGCGCGGACCAAACTGTCCATGACAGCAGTCAGGTGCACTTGAAAGGTCTTGACCGATTCTGCCATGGTTTTACTAGTTTTCAGTCGCACAAATAATAAATAAAATTGCGTCCAACAAAACTATTTTACGCCATATATCAACACCAGTTATACGTCATGTTTTTAAGCATCTGGTTTACAATGACAACACTTAATTTAAATGCGCGTAATAACAATCTGACATCAACTGTGGCAACGCAGTCATCCGAAGTAACCCAACTTTGCGCACAGCCAGTGGAATGGACCCTGTTTCTCTATCTGCTCTATCTTTGAGCTCGCGAACACACCAATCAAATCCTCAAAAGATGAAATTCCACTCCAGATGACGGCCTAAATATAGTCGACGGTCAAAAAAAGATCCGTGTCCATGATTTATGAGCGTTTGTGCGCTATCGGCTGCACAGTTTCGCCGAGTCAAGACCACCCCTCTCAACTCAAGAGTTTTAATTCTCGCCTACAATATTATTTCCGGATGTCACGTTTTGCGCACGCGCAGTGCTACCGTAATTACCCGAAAAGGTAAACCAATAAAATGTTTGGCTGGTTAGCTTTGGCATCTATTTCCTGTTCGTGGATGCGTACAAAATAAAACAAGAATATCCTGTTGAAAAATAAGAAAAACAAGCTATTTACTTTGTTCCTAAATGCCGTGCACTATTACAGAGGCAAAATACATATCCACTAAGTGAATTTTGAAGAAAACCAATGTTTTGCAAGATATATAAATATTTTATGTTATTAAGATGTAGTTTTTGTTTTACCTTTACCATGGGAATTAGGCCAGCTTGCTAAATTTTTATTTTATTTTTTTAAAGAAAGCTAAAAAAAAATTATTTTCACTGCAGCTAGCAAATTGTTTTTCTTAAGTATTATTATGTTGGCCTTTATTATTATTATATTGTTTTTTAAAATGCATTTTATGTATAATCATTTTATCTTTTCTTATCATTGTAAAGTGGAGTTCATTTTAATCTTGTTTTATTAGTTATGATATTTTGCTTGTGAAGTATTTGGTGACTATTGTAATATAAATTTATTATAATAATTGCTATTATTTGTAATGCTGTTGTTGTTGTTAAAGTAAACGTTTCAGCAGTGCCTTTGATGGCTCTTAACAATGTCAAATAGACTGACCCATTCTGCTGTTCTTCATTCCACTGGAATTTTTATAGTCTTATTTCTACAAGCTTATTACAGTCTTATTTTTTTTTGTTCACTTTTCTCTTGGATGTTATTTATATTATTGTTTAATATTGTTTAGTGTGTAAATAGTGTACTTTATTGCATATTCATAATATAATAATAATAATAATACAAATTGTATAAAAAATAAAAAGCTAATTTTATTTTTATTTTAATAAACAACAATAAAAAAATGCATATGTTTTTTTTTTTTTTTTTAGACAAATGCAATTCCCGCTCATGTAACTGTCTTCAGTTGTGTGCACCAAGCTTCTGCATCACCATGGACTTCTAGGGCTGCATGCGCCGGCGGAGCAACCGTGGTATGCTAACGGGTCTGCACTGCTAAATATTTATTTGGGTCATATGGTGTTTTACGGTAGCCTAGAAGAAGTACTGGCATCGCGGTTAGGTTAGCTTATTCAACCCAGGGCTCACATCTGGATACATTCACGAAGGTGTTTGATCCTTCTACATTGCACTATTTTGCAGTAGTCCAAGTGCTGTCTCGCCGTTGCAGTCATGCCTATGTTCGTGGTGAACACAAATGTTGCAAAGGACGATGTTCCTGCTGAGCTGCTGTCGGAGGCCACGCAGGAGCTCGCCAAAGTGATGGGCAAACCCGCGCAGGTGGGCAGACTGCATGTTACTTATTTCCTACAAATCGTAGGACTTTTTTATATTAGTCGACATGAAATGAGAGACTCCACTCTGCAGTTATCCTCTTAACTGTAACTTGGCTTAAGTCGTGTTGGACTTAATTAAGCTTAATTATTTGTCGAATTAAGCTTAACTAGTGATGGAAAATCATTCTCATTTCAGTGAATCATGTTTTCAAACAAATGTTTCGACGAACCAGTTCAAACCATGATTCAGTGATTGTTCTTCAGTGAACGTCCTGACGCAATTACGTGACTGCGTTTGACGTATTACATAACCCGTTTCAAAAATATGCAGTAGCTGTTTACTAAGTTTTACAGGATTAAAATTTGTATTTCAGTTCATTGTTTTGAAGCCGTGTATCGATTCATTAAAAAATATTCTAACTCATTACACAATATTAAAATATATATTTTTTTAATTTAGACTTGAGGACCTCTCGGAACGACTCGGTCGGATTCTTGAATCAAATTTTTCTGATCTGTTTCTTTGAAAAGATCCTGTTCAATATAACTGCATCGTTTAACCCTATTAACCATTGTGTGTCTGTCTTTGTATTGCTATATGACAGTACATCGCCATACACATCATCCCGGATCAGATGATGATGTTCGGGGGCAAAGGAGATCCGTGCGCGCTCTGCTCTCTCACCAGCATCGGAAAGATCGGGGGCGCCCAAAATAAACAATACTCCAAACTTCTTATGGGCTTGCTCAACAAACACCTTGGCATTTCACCTGACAGGTAAATCAGTGTATTACAGCTGGCTGCCTTTGGCATTTACCAGTATTTTATGCAAAAAAAAACAGATTTAAAATATCTAATTAATTTCAGTTGTTATTATGCATGTGCATGCATGCATGTTACATTTAAGATATACCTTTCATGTTATGGGTTGTTTGTTGTGTTGTATGTCAAATGCACTTATTTGTTTGTTTAGTAAAGCCTTTTTGTATATTTTACAGGATTTATATAAACTTTGTTGATATGGATGCTGCCAATGTGGCTTGGAACAGCACTACCTTCGGATAAAGAATATAGATTTATGATCTGGTAGAAGGTGTCAGTTTCTGTTCCAGCTCTACATGAAGAAAAGCTGTTGGGAGCATAATGATATCAGTCAAGTCTTAACACACATCACTTACTGCTTACAGCAGACAACATCTTCCTTTGACAATAAAGGTTTCTTTAAACTGTATTGAGATGTGTTTTTGTTTTTTGTTACATGACACTTTAAAAGCACAGATGTTTTAACTAAATCATAATGCTGCCAAAGGTACTGTATTGTTGTGACCTATAAAATTAAATATTAGATATTAACACATACATTTTCAAAATAAAAGAGACCACAACATACTGGATAAATTAAGTAGCTCAGCATTAGACTTAAGGCCTCATGGTGAATTTGTGGCATTTTAAAATCTTTTAGCCACACTTCCAATGTCAAAAATCTTGTTTTAGGCATGTCTCTTAATAAACCTTAAGTCATACCAAGGTACGATACTGAACTTTTTCTGAACTTTGATTTCATAACCAGCCTAGCAAAAACATCCTTTTGAGAAATCATCACTGAGGGGAAATAAATGTTTGAAAGTAAGATTACAAAAGGCTCATATTTGCAGTGAAACCACACATCTGTCTGAAATATTTTAGCCACAACATGGGACTAATATTCTAGACTATTCTGACCAAAAACTAGCATAGTAATGATGCAGATTAGAAGTAAGTCATAGAAGTCAAACAGAAAAAGAAAAAAAAGACAGACAGAACATGAACATTGAGTACAGAGACAGGTAGTTTTCTAAAACTAGTCATTTCAAAATAGAAGATGAACAAGACTTTGAGAGTTTAACAGAAGAAACAAGACAAGGTCAATTGTCCAGTCTGCAGAGCTGATCATCAGGAGATATTCCCATTAGTCTGTTTGCATCATTATGCATCCAGTATCCAGTAACAAAGATGAATTGACCAGAGGGAGAAATAAAAATAAATTTTTATTACCATTTACAAAGCTATAATTTGTTAAATATGTGTATATATTTAAATTATATTCTAAATGATTGAAGTGGCATAGGATAAGACAGCAGAGACAGACAATAACAATGGGGGAAAGAAGGTGAATGGTGAATGGTGAAGAAAATGTCCAGGGCCAGGATCAATTCCCTGTCAGCTCTGAGATGATTAGGCCATCAGTCCTATAATAAAGCACAAACAGAAACTACAGTTAAGAAATTTATATTTTAATTAGAATGCTAAAATTATATTTAACTGAGTCCACTTCAGCCAACAGCTCTGATATGTTTAGGCATCAGTATTGTAATAAAGCATAAACAGAAACTACAATTAATAAATTTATATTGGAAGGCTAAAATCATACTTAATACAACCTAATCACTCACCTCACTTGTTTACCTTTTTTTGGAGGGGCCTTATTTTTGAATAGGACAGTAGAGGTAGACACAAAAATAGGGGAAAGGGGGAATGAGGTCGGGAAATGAATCAGGCTTGATTCAAACCCGTGTCCCCGACAGTTCTGATATGATTAGGCCATCAGTCCTGTAATAAAGCACAACCCGAAACCACAATTAATAAATGGATATTTTAACTAAAAAAAAGAAAAAAAAATCTTCACAAATTAAGACAAAGCGTAGACCTACATACCCCCAACATTTGTATTGGGAAGTTACAACATATAAAGTATTAGCACAATACAATATAAATGCAAATAAAATAAAATAAAATAAACTGACTTTACACTGGGACACATTCATTAAACAAATCTTCTCCTTTTTTTTCCTTTTTTTCTTTAAATTTTTGTTTATTTTTTACAGTTTTACAATTTTTCTAAAATGGGTGAAATTGGGGTTGACACTACTTCATATTTCTGAGGAATATTTCAGCCAGTAACAAAATAGTAGACCTAATTCCTTAAATGTCTTTTTCAATGCATCTTCACATACATGTTCATTCACCCGAACAAAATGTTGCAAACAGTGAGAGGAAATACGAGTTTTATTAAAGCACTTTCATCTCAAACTGCATATTATTCACGGTAAACATACTATTTGCTACAGCAAAATTAATAAGAATATTAACCATTTTTATATCTTAAATAAGAAAACACATTTATTTATGTGTCAAGAGAACATGATCTGCATGTTTAAGATACTGCTGATACTGACAAGCTTTTTACCATCTGTAGTAATTGTGTACCTCAGAATTATTGCCATCTTTTATCCTACTCCCTACAGTACAAATAAACAACTGTAGTTCCACCTAAATTCACATTATTATCCTGAAAACATTTATACAATATGTCTTCCAATTTTTATTTTTATTTTTTACTTTTATACCAGACAGTTTAGCATTGGAAAAACTTGACAGCATAGCATTGAAAAAAAAGACAAGCAAACTCATGTTAGATCTGATTATTCTTTGTTTTTATTAAAGAACAACGAAACATGAGTCACAGGTACCAAACAAACAAACATCAAATTATAAATAAATAAATAAACAAACAAAAAATAAACAAATAAATAACATGTTGAGAGGATCTTGGTCATTGGACTGCCATTGCATGACATCATCTACGCGCGACACCACGTCATCAGTGTGCAGTGTGATGGTTTAACTCCACTCCTCGTTGCTGTGAAGAACTGAGGGACAATTTCCAAATAACAAGACGAAGTTTAAACAGTGGATGTTTGGAAGAGTCTAGACATATTACGGTAAATTAAATAATATTATCTACCCGACCTCCATCTATTTATAACTATATTCAACAGGCTAACGTTAACAAGCTAACACCACCGGAACAATACATTATTTGGTACATTTTTGTTAAAACACGGTATTTGCAGAGATGAATCACAGAGGGGACGAGTTTAAACAGGAATGGCACAATAATATGCTATTTCCCTCATCTTTAAGAATACAAGTACCTAGCAATATAGCAGTTTTTGAACATCCAATTTTTCTATCACAGCCATGACGACAGAAGCCCCTGAAAAGTCAGCAGATGAGGGCCTGAGTTCTTCGGGCAGTGCTGGGACTTCAGGTACACGATTTGACCTGGAGAGAGAGACAGAACTGCGTTTCGAGGTCGAAGCAGGAGAACGAGTGCAGCTCGAGCTGTTGACCGGTCTGGCAGAGGTGTTCGGATCCGAACTGAACCGGAATAAGAAGTACACCTTCGGACCAGGCTCTAAGATTGCTGTTTTCACCTGGCAAGGCTGCAGTGTGTCGCTTTCAGGAAAGACGGAGGTGAGAGAGGTTAAAACGATGCCAATGGATGTCTAGAATAATGACATGAAATGCTAAATGAATTCAAAAATGCTTTTCTCTCATAAATATAGGTGGCTTATATCTCCAAAGATACACCCATGCTGCTGTATCTCAACACCCATGCAGCTCTAGAGCAGATGAGACGTCAAGCAGAGAAAGACAATGAGAGAGGCCCTCGGGTATGTAAACAGACATACAACACAGTTCCTTTCTAAAATTTGGGATTGGTAAGAAATGTATACTTTTACTTAGCAAAGTTGACTTAAAAAAATGACATTAAAAAGACATTATAATTTTACTAAAGATTTCCATTTCAAATAAATGCTGTTAATTTAAACTTTATTCATCAAAGTATCCTGAAAAAAAAATTGCTATTAGAAACAAATAAAGAAATGGTGTAGGAGAGTGAAACTCTATAGGTGTGCGCATGTATAAAAAAAAAAAATCTTATTTAAAGCTTTTGACATATAAATGCACACATCAACACGATCACTTTATTTAGTGTTCATGTAAACACTACATTCAGATTCATCAGTCGGAATGAATTCAGTCCAATAGAACCAAAAATTGTGCATGTAAATGTAGCCACTGAAGACCAGAGTAATACAGTAAGTATGGAAAATAATTGCCCCCCTTTAAAATAATCACATTGTTGTTGGTTTGAAGATGGACAGAGCTTTTGTTTTATCCAGCTGTATTTAATCAGTGCAAATTGTACCATCCAAGTGAATGATATAACACATCCAAAAACCAATCATTGAGTTAGAAAAGGATCACCCCTTGTTGTCAGTATTTTGTTGAACCTTTTGATTTAATTACAGCCTTTAGTCTGTTGGGATATGTCTCTGTCTCTACTAATTGCACATCTAGACTTTGGAATATTTGCCTACTTTTCTTTGCAGAACTGTTCAAATTAATTTCAATTTGTTGGTGGCCATTTGTGGACTAGAGTCTTCAAGTGATTCCACAGATTTTCAGTGAGGGTTAAGTCTGGGCTCTGACTTGGTCATGCAAGGACAATCACCTTTTTCTCCTTTCAAGTTTCAACCACTGTTTTCTCAGTTCTGCTGTGTGCTTTGGGTTATTGTCATGCTGGAAGTTAAACCTTCTTCCCGTTGATAACTTTCTGGCAGAGGGCAGCAGATTTTTTTCTCAAGAATTTTACAGTTGTTTGCCCCATCCATTGTTCCTTCTATCCTGACAAGTGCTCCAGTCTCTGCTGCAGAGAAACCCATAACAGGATATTACACCTGCATGCTTCACTGTATGATTTCTGTTATTTAGATGGTGAGATGGTGGGTTTCTTCTGGACATTTTGTTTGGTGTTGAGGCCAAATAATTCAGTTTTAGTCTCAGCTTCCTCAGAATCTTCAAGGTGCATTTTGGCAAAGCTCAGTCATGACTTCATGTGGCCTTTCTTGAGGAGTGACTTTTTTTTCTTTCAGCCCTCCCATATAAGCCACATTTGTGGAAAATTTGTGATGTTGTTGGCACATGCACACAATCATAAATTGTAAAATTTATGCAACTGCTTCAGAGTTGTTGTAGGCCTGAGCAGTTTCCTCCTGGCTCTTTTAGCCAGTTTGGAGCAACATCCTGATTCAGGGTGGGTCTGTTTTACCGAACACCTTCTACCTCTTAATAATAGACTTCACTTTGCTTCTAGGCATTGATGAATCCTTTAAAAAAATTTATCCATCTCCTGACTTGTGGCTGTCCACAACTTTATCCAGGAGATCTTTTGACAGTCCTTGCCACCCATAGTGGATTGTTTGCTTCAGTTGCACTGCCAATGACTGAAATGCTCCAGGAAAGCTCTTTTCTTTTCAGAGTTGGATAAAAAATACTGTGCCCATCTTCAAAGCAACAAAATGTGATTATTTTACAGAGGCGATTCTTTTCTTCACCCACTGTCACTGGTAAAAATTCAGCTTTGCCATGAAGAGAATAAATTAGGTTTTAAAACAGAAATAGTTATTTTAAATTGTAATAAAATTTCACAATATTACTAGTACAATATGAATGCAGCCATAATGAGTGTAAGATACTTTCTTAAATATAAAAAAAATCTTACCAACCCCTTATGATCTAATGAATAATAGTGTCTATTTAACATAGCAAATAAATGTTTTTGACATCTCTTTGGTTAATGAGGGTTAAATGCGCCATGTTGTTGTAGGTAATGGTTGTCGGACCAACTGATGTGGGAAAGTCAACAGTATGTCGAGTGTTGCTGAACTATGCTGTGCGACTGGGACGAAGACCTACGCTGGTAGAACTCGATGTCGGCCAGAGCAGCGTAAGTAAATGATGCCTGAAGGATCAATGCAACATCTGCTAAACATTACAGGCTTGTAAGAAATGAAGCATTATATGCGTGTTTAACTGTTATTGTCCGTAGGTCTCTGTGCCTGGAACTATGTCAGCTCTGTGCATTGAACGTCCTGCTGATGTAGAAGAAGGCTTCTCTGTGCAGGCTCCACTTGTCTTTCACTTTGGCTCTACCACACCAGGAACGAATATCAAACTTTACAACAAGGTAATGACAAAATTGCACTTAAGGGTGTGTTTTCTTTACACTTCAGTGTTATACTGAGCTTTGGCCCATAAATTATTAGAACAGATTGAGCTTGGCCCCAAACAGAAAGTACCAAACTATCCTGGAACTGTTTAATCAATAATAGAGAGGAGAACATGCATTCATCTTTCTCTTAATGCAACTATAAAGTCTTGTTCTTCTGCAGTTGTTAATACAAAAACAATAAAGTCAATTTTTGTAGCAGCAACTGAAGGAGTAGTAATCACCAGTTGCATGATGACATGACAATGATGAATCCTCTTTTGCATTTTGTTAAAATCATTGTACAGCAATAGTTCTGGTATTACTAGAATGAAAGCGTTTACTTTATGTATGTTACTGGTTCTTGGTCCATCAATGCACATTATTCCAAATTTAAAAATGTTTGTTTTTTTATTTTAAAATGAATAGTATGTACCTACTGTATTCAATATTACATACTGCTTTTCATAATATTGGCAGTTTTAATGTTACTTTTTCTTTTTATGAAAAAATATTTTGGGCTGCTTGAAGAAAAAAGTCATTCCCTGAAATCAAATACTGTCAGTTTATAATACACTACCATTTAAACGTCACATTCAGCTTTGCATAAGAGACTTCTTCCAAAACATTCATAAATATTACTGACCCCAAACTTTTGAATGGTAGTGTATGTTAGATTAACAATGCCGTTTCATGTTGAATTTACGTAAAATGAGTAAGAATTATCCAGACATATTAATAAAACATGTTTGAAGGAGTCTCTTTTTTCTCTCTCTCTCTCTCTCTTTAGCTGACTTCCAGTCTTGCAGAAGTATTTTCCCAGCGCTGTGAGGTGAACCGCAAGGCGAGTGTGGGTGGCTGTATAATCAACACCTGCGGCTGGGTCAAAGGTTCAGGCTACCAGGCTCTGGTCCACTGCGCTTCAGCCTTCCAGGTGGATGTTGTACTAGTCCTGGACCAGGAGCGTCTCTATAATGAGCTTAAACGTGACCTGCCACACTTTGTACGTGTTGTCCTTATGCCAAAGTCTGGTGGCGTGGTGGAGCGCTCAAAGGACTGCCGACGAGATACACGGGATGAAAAGATCCGGGAATACTTCTATGGCTTCCGTGGAACTTCCTTTTACCCTCATGCCTTTGATGTGCGTTTTTCAGAGGTGCGTATTTACAAGATTGGTGCGCCCTCAATTCCAGACTCCTGTCTCCCTCTGGGTATGTCCCAGGACGACACCCAGCTTAAACTCGTCCCAGTCAGCCCTGGCAGGGACTTAACCCACCATGTGCTGAGTGTGAGTTCGGTGGATGATGATGCCGAGGTGGGTGCAGAACAGAGCAGAGGGATTCTAGAGAGTCCCGTGTGTGGCTTCGTAGTTGTGACAGCGGTGGACACACAAGCTCAGGTGATGACGGTACTCTCACCAGCACCCAGACCCCTGCCGCGACATACTCTGCTCATCATGGACATTCGTTTTATTGACCTTAAATGAAGCATAGAAGCCTAGCAGAGCTCTACACTTAAAAAGGACATTATCTTATCACATCTGTTAAGTTCTTAGAAAATATTTATAGCTCTGTTAATTTTTTAAAGAGCAAGTTTTAATAATTTTGTGGGAATTTTTTTTTTTTTTTTCTTTAAATTAAATTGCAATTTCATCCTTCTGAGCAAACAATAAAAAAAAACTGTTTGACAATGTTATTCTGCATTCCTTTTTTCAGTGATTACATCCATTGAGCAAATATTAATTTGACATAATATATATATTGTGTAGACAAAAAACTCTTACGAATCTTTTCCTGCATTTCCCATACCGGTGTCCTTAAATAATGATGGGACCGAAGATGATGATGATGATGTCTTGTTAAGGGTTTTATTTTTGGCCTGTCATACTCCGTATCGGATAAACGAGTTTTCAGCCCCGAGCGTACACAGATCAAAAGCCTTTTCCCAAGCAGTAGAAAGACCGTGAGATTAAGGGAGAGAGAGGATAGAGAGAGCTGAAGTTCCTCTCTCATCAGATAATAACGCTGCCCCGGGCCAGGATGCAGAAGAGAAACCAAGTCTCCAGATCACAGGACGTGTGAATAAACGCCAGCCATTTAAAGTACGTAAACATTCGGGACATCCGACACTGCGTGAGTATATTCTAGTGGATGACATTTATAATATATGTGCTGTTTAAATGAAAAGTGTTTAGGCAGGTAGCTGTTTGCTTTTGATCTGTTTCGACCGAGATTTGATATCGCCGCATTTGAGCTTCATTCAGTGTTGGTTCGAACAACAGGAGTCCGAGGCTTCACTTTGAGGCCTAGTTTAACAAAGCGAAACACGAAGCGAAAAGTTAAATGATCGTATTTCGGTGCGGTTTATTAGTTAATTTAACTAATATTTGACCGACATGTATTTTACTTGTGTTTTGTAATCCAAACTGTCTTGTTTTACTGTGTAAGGTAGTATTATGGAGGGCGATATTAGCTGGGATGTTAAGCTAAGCAAAAACGGGACACAACCATAGTGTTTTTGACTCGGATTAAGCTTTTTGTTTGTGTGTGTGAAATAGTTTATGCTTTGAAATTTAACTAATATCTGGACTCGGCTTACCCATTTGGTTTGTGTTTGTGCTGTAGTGAATGACTGTGCCACCTAATTAGTTGTCTACCTAGACAGCATTTATGGGCTTTATGGTTCTATTCAGATGTGTGCAATCCACATATGATACCCTGAAATGCTTTCTATGTAGATAGGCAGCTCCAAAAGCTTTCAAATATATATATATTTACTCCGAATGCACTGCAGTCATCTGGTAAATTTTGTTTGACTTAAATTGTTGAAATGACTATTGTGGGCGAGTGACATCCTAACATAATTTTCCAGTTTGTTATTGATTATGTGGTACAATCAGATATCATCTGACATCTATCTTTCTTGTCATTATTGATTCAGCGTTGATGGTCAGGTATTATTTAATGTTTATGAATTAATCAAATCTATATATATTTCCCATGTGAAGTGAATTGGTTTTCAGGTGTTACTGTGAATGAAGAGAGCAGGAGTAGCTGCAAGAGAAGAAGATTATAAGTGGTGTATTAAGGCTTGTCTATGCAAGACTCAAGGTCACTACGTGGTCAGTGTGACAGTAAACCCAACGAGATAAAGGGGATTGTAAAGGGGGGATAGGGTTGAATTGTATACAGTAAACCTGTTGGAGAAAACAGGAAAAAAGAGGCACACCCTTTCCTGGTGAGTCAGAAGTTGTGACACAGGGCAACAACAAAGTGTGATCAGGTTTCAACATGATGTGTGTGTACACAGATGTAGGTTTCACAATTCATTGCTTTATGTTCCGTGTTGTTCATGTGATCATTCGTAGGATATTTGCTGCTAGGAACCGGTATGACAAACTTCAAGAATGTGTAAGATCAGGTCACGAGTTCATATCTACGTGTTTAATTATCTTTTCTTCTCATAGATACCGCTCAGGCCAGTTAAGGAATCAGAAAGGAGGCGGACGGCATTTTAGACCCCTCAGTCTCATCCTTGTGAGGAAGAAGGGCCTTATGGGACACTATGCAGGGTTAAAATGGTTTTGCACACTCGTGTGTTATCACAACCTGGAGTTTTCAACCCCGGACGCATACGGATCGTGTGCAGTTGCGATGGTGGACACGAACTCTGGTGTGGGCGTACATTTTTTGCATACGGATTGCATCTGAAAAGCAACTTATGTGGATATCTGCACTTACAAGATTCATGTGACCTGGCAAACCGTGTTTTTCTGTTCACTTTTCGGCCAGTTTGTCTTTCTTCAAAGTGTGAGCTTAGATCACCTCAGAGAGGAGAATGAGCTCTCATTTAGGGCACAAGACATCAAGAGCTCGGTTTCATGTTTTGTACTCATAATTACTGTCTTTTCTTAGACGGCTGTTCCGGAGGGAAATCCAGACTCCTTTGAGATTGTAGAAAGAAAACTTTTTTGTTTCTCTCTCTCTTTTTTTGGTAGTTTCTTTTTTTTTCTCTCATACTTTTTGTTTCACTGTATACCTCCCACCAAAACATTTTTTTCCCCTTTAGTAGTCTAACATTATTCTCACATGCACTCATCTTCTAGGAATCTTTGAGAGATATGAGATTGGTCTCTGAGCGAGTACTGTATGAATGCCTGAACTCAAACGGCTGCTTCCTTTGAGCTCTTTTTGGTTTAACACGGGGCTTACCAGAGATTTGCACTAAAAGAGCATTGCTGTCACTTGATTTTCCTTTTATTGACCAAATCTTGTTACATTCAAGCCATATGAACTTATTTTTGATGAAGCTAGAGCTATTTTTGTATTGCAGTGAAGTCATAGGAATATTTCATATTATGTGTATATGAATTTAGTCTATTTTTTATTTATCAACACACACATATACAAAAAGACATCTGCACTATTTTACGTTAACGATTGTTTTTGGTAAGAAATGCACCTTTTTTTATGAGAACATAATCTATTTCACTGAATTTATTGTTATGGCCATGGCTACACATCGTCCTCACTCAGGTGGGAGACGTGTTTTCTTCGCTCTATGACGCCTCCCCCTGTTCCCTGGGTTTTTTGACATCTCCAAATGCCTGTGGGTCTTAGTGTGGGTGGGGCTCTCGGAGACCCCTCTCCATCCCGCTCATTCCACCCCAGTCGCTATGTGCCTGTGTCCGCAGCAGCCGCCTTCCTTGTGGGGGCCACGACACTGTTTCTCTGTTTTACGTGAGTAGAGCCTCAATACATTAATACAGTAATTCAATGGATCAGAATTTCTTTAAGTGTAACGAGAGGCATCTCTGTGCAGGTGTCCGTGGCTGTCAGAGCGGTTCTCCTCCTCCATTCCACTCTATAATGTTGTGATCTTCCTCTTCACACTGGCCAATTTCTGTATGGCCACATTCATGGACCCTGGCATTTTTCCTAGAGGTACATACTTACAAAAATTAGAAATGTTTCTTGAGCAGCAAATCAGCATATTGATTTCTGAAGGATCATGTGACACTGAAGAATTCAGCTTCACCATCTCAAATACATTACATAAAAAAATGTATTTTAACAGTTACAGTTATATACAGGTATTATGGTATTTTTGATCAAATAAATGCATCCATGATTAGTGTAAAAGACTTCTTTTGAAAACATTACAAATTTTACAAATCAAATGTATTTTTTGCACATATACATTATTAATTAAAATAAACATATTACTTTAACATGTCATAAGTAAAAGTAGCCTTAGTGGTCCTTAAATTAGGCTTAATTTTTTAAAAGCGCAATATACTTGTCTTATAATTTTCGGGTTTTGATTTTGTTGAAGTGTGACCTGGACATTTCTTAGCAGTTTTCATGAGATTGTATGTTTTGCAGCTGAAGAAGATGAGGATAAAGAGGATGATTTCCGGGCTCCGCTTTATAAGACGGTGGATGTGAGGGGCATTCAGGTGCGGATGAAGTGGTGCACCTCTTGTCGCTTTTACAGACCACCGCGCTGTTCACACTGCTCTGTGTGTGACAACTGTGTGGAGGTACACAGACATTCAGCATATTTTCACACTAAACCAAGTCTACAGTGTTTGATTGAAGTCTTGTTGACTTGACTTGGGCTTTATTATTGTCTAAATGCATGTGTGTTTCTGTGTTTAGGATTTTGACCATCACTGCCCATGGGTGAACAACTGCATTGGAAGACGGAACTATCGTCATTTCTTTCTGTTCCTGCTCTCGCTCACTATTCACATTATGAATGTGTTCGGCTTCAGTTTGCTATACATCCTCCATCACACTAAACAACTGGACCAGGTCCACTCTGCAGTCACGTATCCTTTATACACAACGCACTTACATATGCATGTGCACATGATGTAATCTCATGCATACACATCAACCATGTTTTTTGGTATCCTTAACACACTACTCAGTATGGCGGTGATGTGTGTAGCTGGCCTGTTTTTCGTCCCAGTTACAGGGCTCACTGGGTTCCATGTTGTTCTTGTAGCCAGAGGGAGAACGACCAATGAACAGGTGCGTGTGTTCGGTGTGTTCCTTGTCCACAATGTATGTGTTTGGTCAAATACAATGATGTCATTTTTTCTGATTTCTAAGGACTTGTTCTCAAATTTCTTCTCTTCACCCTCAGGTGACTGGGAAGTTCAGAGGCGGCGCTAACCCCTTCACACACGGGTGCTTGAAAAACATTACACACATGCTTTGCAGTTCACAGGCTCCCAGGTTCAAAAATCATATTTTCTAACAAATAAAGATGCGTTTTGGAGATTATGTTTGATTTGAAGGTCTAATTCTATTTATATGTTTTTTGTACAGGTATCTTGGTCGCTTACGAAAGCCTCATTCTGTTCAGGTCCAGCCACCATTTCTCCGGCCACCTCTGTCTGAAGCCCAACTAGCAGCTAAAGTCCTGGATAATGGCATCCAACAGGTACATACACAATCATACACTTAGTTTTTTTTCATGCTAAGAGTCATGGTTGGCAGCTGCAGTGCTTTGCAATGGAGTAGGTCTGTAAAGCTTTTTTTTTAATATATAATAGATAATAATATTAATTAAAGCATGTTTTGCTAATGCTTGAGCACTTTTTACCATGTTTTAGAGGTGTAAGTGATACTGTGCTACTGGTTAAAGATCTGAGCTGTGTTTCCCAAAAGCATTGTAAGCCTAAGTAGATTATAGAACCATTGCCACTAATGGTCTCTGGGATCAGCTTAGTTTACGATGCTTTTGAGAAAAGCAACCCTGAGTTGCTGGTCAGCCAGTAAGTGGTGATTTAATTGCTTATATAATGAATGCTAAGTCATATTATTAATATACTTATTATGAATGTTATCTGTACCTGTTTTAGTCTAATAAATATTTGGATACGTTTTGTGCTTTTTAACTCCTTAAGTGTCACTGGCCCACCGGTGGGCCCAAAGCCATTGCATATTTAAAACCGTAATATTCTATACTAAACCTAAACTAATCTTGACAAACTATATATCATTGGAGACCTTAGAGGTTGTATTTTTTATATTTGACCACTGTTTTATATTTAAAATTATGTAGTGACAGTAATTCATAAATTTGTGACAAGAAAATTTAGCAAAAAAAAAAAAGTAGTTGCTTTTTGTTACAAAAAGCTGATACATACATATACAATCACGAAAGTATATATTTCTTATATTTTTTTGGCTGCCAATAATTCAGACAAAACATCTTTTCTAGTTTTTATAAAAAAAATTGAGAATAAATTGAATATGTATATTTGTATATCTATGATTGATGTTGCAAGTATTCAGTAAAAAATTTAATGAATGTCAATTTCATGTATGATCATAATATGATGTGATAATATGATCATGATCATGTATGAAGTTTCTGTAACAACACTCTAGTAGCTATGTTTGATTAAAAAATCATTTACAACCTATCTAGAAAGTTTTATTGCTTTTTGAATAAAAAAAATCAAATCAGTCGTCCATTACAATTCATACAAGGAGCATGACTAGTACCTAGTGGACATTGTTGGTATAGCAACTAAAAATAACACAGAAACCTCATTTTTTGTGATATCAATGTCAAATTTGGAACACAACTTCTTTAGATTTTAGGCTTTTCATTTGACATGAAATTAAATTCAACACATACTTTTTTTTTTTTTTTTTTTATAAAATATAAATAAATATTAAATTATTATTTTTTATTACAACAAACTTAAACACCTATAACTTTTTTATTTTACATTTTATTCAACTTCTTTCACATGTACAAGAAACTTCCAAGTGTGTTTTTAAAAATGAGCCCAAAATTAGGTTCATATTCCAAACCGTTCCAGAATTACATTAATTTGAATCTGGACATGCCCTTTTCAGCTCTACCCCCAAAAAGGGGGGGTGACACTTAAGGGGTTAAAAAAAAAAATGTATTGGTTATGCTTTTCTGACATATAAACAAAAATTATTCACATTAGATGTAAAACTCAATATCAGTCAATCTTTTCCATCCTTTATTCACAAACCATACACTATGTAATATTTGACATGCTCTTATTTTGTCTATGTAGAGAGTTGAAATTAGGTAACTCTCTTCTGAAAGGAACTGACATATATGTGTAAGATCTCAGACTAGAACAGGTTCCTAAAATCCCTTTAGATGAGTAGGCTATTTTTGTTAAAGAGTTGCTCTGTGTGTGTGTACTTCAGGGGAAGTTGTGGCTTAGTGGTTAGAGAGTATGACTCCTAACCTTAAGGTTGTGGGTTTGAGTCTTGGGCCAGCAATACCATGACTTATATGCCCTTGAGCAAGGCATTGAACCCCCAACTGCTCCCGGAGCTCCGGGTGTGTGTTCACGGTGTGTGTGTGTGTTCACTGCTGTGTGTGTGCCCACTTTGGATGGGTTAAATGTAGAGTTGTTCCGATTCCGATACTAGTATCGGAAATATCTCCGATACCACAACAAATTCTGGCATCGGCATCGGCGAGTACATGAACCCATATACCGATCCGATACCATTTTCTTAAAAAATACCTAGTTATGACCGCAAGCTTTGCCTAACCGCTGCACGGTTCTTCTTCGCTGCTCAAAATGCATTGAAAACACAGGAAGTTGTGCTGTGTTGCCACAAGCAACCCCTGTTTAGAGCAGCGAAGAAGAAATGAAAACGCGTTAGCAGCCCTGATCTATATATGACTGGATCACTCATCACATTCTAAACTGCCAAAAGACAGTGAAGCCGCTTCTATATTATAGATCAGTGGTTAGCAGTATGTCTCTGTAGTACCGGTAGTTACAGACTCTCAAGTATATTCAGTACCGGCAGCTGCGTTCAGTCGCTTTCGTGTAAGTCAAAGCGCAGGGCTCCAGACAGTAGCCGAATATATACTAGTGTCTGTGAATATTAAACTGCAAAATACTATTTAAATATTACTCCCGCAAAATCTACATCTCTGTGGGTGACTGGCACAGATGCGCGAGAGCTCGCTGTTTTGTAGTCTCTGCTGTGTGTCATGAGGACACGAACGCATAAACCGTCACTTCATGAGAATTTACCGTTTCATTTGAGAATACTGTCATATCATAAACACAGACACTCAAAGATCTTCATGGCAGCCCATTAAAATAAATGTTTGGTTTACATGAGTAAATTGACAATATATAAAGCTACTGTTGTAGCCTACAGTAATAATAATACGTCTCTATAATAATAATAATTATGCCTAGATGGTTGCTTGTTTTTTACTTGTTTTGTTGTAAAGAGATTATCTGATTAATAGATCTTTTTTTATATTCCTAGACTTATTTGTTGCAGTTTTTTTATACAGTTATATTGTAAAACTTAAATACCTTTTTTAGTTTGCGGTGTTAGATTTTTGGCTGCATTTGAAGTTCTTTTTTGCATATGAAAATAAATAATACTGTCAAATTCATGTTAGATAATAAAAATACTGTAATAAATACAGTAGTTCACCATGTATTTGTTCATGTTTTATTGAGGGATCTGTCTGAAGCACACCATAAAAAGAATTCTAGCAATTTACACAGGGCTAGTAGTATATACAGCTGTATATACAGATACACACCCAGGTATCGGATCAGTACTCGGTATCGGCCGATACCCTGAGCCCAGGTATCGGAATCGGTATCGGGAAGAGAAAAAGGGTATCGGAACATCTCTAGTTAAATGCAGAGCACAAATTCTGTTACGTATGTCACATAACTTCTTTTTTTTCCAGTCTAAAAGTAGTTTGGAGATAATGGAGAGTCAGTCCACTGATGTTGACCCCCCTCCACCACCTAAACCAGAGCACAGATACCCTGGGCTGCCTCACACACAAAATGAAGGTGAGTTCACACACAGATGTATCATACCCGTCAGATAATTTACATTGTCACTACAGCAATTTTTTGTAACTTTTTTATAACTATTTTTATATATCTTCCCATCAGAGTGCAGCTTGCTGACTGAGACTCCACCCACACCTTCATTATATAAATACAAGCCGGCCTACAGCAGTCCAGGAAAAAAACACACGGCCTCAACACATTCAAGCAAAGTAAGTCTAAGTGAAGTATACACACATACAGGCAAGTTCAGGTACTGAAACTGTAAAATGTATTTTTTGTTTGTTTGAGACAACCATGATCTACTGCACTTGAGGTTTGCATTGCATTTTTCTTTTCTTTTTTTTTGTTAATAAGTTGAATCCTTTCTTTTACTATTTTTCTTGAAAACCTGAAATCACTGGCAGTCAGTAAGCGAGTAAGTTTAGTTGTGAGTTATCCGTTGTTATGGTGTGTTTTGCACCTTGCTCTTGTGTTTCGTCATTTTGACTCTGCAGTTGTTGCATTTGATTCAAGCTGGACCCTCTCCTGTTGCTGTTTTCCTCTTGTTCTGAAGCATAACTTTCCTGGAATCATTTCATTCATCCATTCTGTAAAAATGGCATGAGTTTAAATGTTCCTAATTATTATGCAAGTGACATATCAATAGGATTTCAGTGGAATAAAGAGTCAGATTTTTGTTTGTGTTGTTTTTCCCTCATCATTTCAGCTAACTGGTATCAATCTCACACTGGTTTGGTCAATTGTGTGCCAGATATTCTTAGGGAAATGGAAACTTTACTTAAAGAGGTTGTTCCACATTATTAAGCAAGTCACAGTTCTCATGAAATATGGTGAGGAAGAAAGATCTTTCTGAAGATGAAAAGTATGAAACAATGCAATGTCTTGTAAAAGGCATCAAACTAAAAATATTTTGTAAAAAGCAAATAGAGATTATTGAACTGTCAAAAGATTTGTGAGTGACATAGGGCACAGGAGATCTTGGTCCGATGAAGATTTATTAAGGAAAGTTTCTGTCAAACACATGAACTGTATTGTAATGGCAGCTGTAAAAAAGCCACTGCTGAGCAGCAGACAAGTGTTTGAAGCTAATGGAGTCTCCAGATCCTCTCCATGCAGACTGACAGTTTGTGTAAAACTGTGTTTCAGTCACTGCTAACCAAACCTCACAAAGAGAAACTTGTTTCATACTTTTCATCTTCAGAAAGATCTTTCTTCCTCACCATAACAAAAATCTGACTCTTTATTCCACTGAAATCCTATTGATATGTCACTTGCATAATAATTTGGAACACAGTGTAGTGTCAATTCCTCCTTGATGTTTTAAACATAATTCTTGTGCATTCATATGTTCCTACAGAGCCCCTAAAGGAGACAGACAGGGTGATGAGAATAAAAATTATTTGCATTCATTCCAAAAACTTTGTAATTTAATCGCATTGTTTGCGTTTCTTCTCACAAAGTTTTGCACTCAGTGAATATCAATTTTATTTTTTTATTTTTTTTGTTTAAATATGTGAAAATGTTCACCTTGGTGGACAATAAAGTCCAAAAATTGTTCACTCGCAAATCTTTTGCGTTCCCCATTGCGTTTGCCTTGCCACTTTGCATGTGAAATACAATATAGTGTTCCATTCTGAAAAGCTCATTCCTATGCCCTAATCCCTTCATCTTTAAAGGGTTTAACCTCCAGAGTGAGAGCTTTATAGGGAGCAAGGATGTAAGGGACCAAAAAAACGGTTCTCTGGAATGCACTTCTCTATCATCTTGCCGGGCCAATTAAGGGGGTGCAATCATTGCACAATTAAACCTGTGGAAAGAATGATAGGAGCGAAGATTTCATCAGTTGTTCCTCTCGAAATCCAGCAGGGCCCTTTTAAGTGGCCAGTTTTGAGCTCTTTGCTTTTGAACAGCCCTTAAAGGGGTCATATGACGCAAATCAAGTTTTCCTTTCTCTTTGGAGTGTTACAAGCTGTTCGTGAATAGATAAGATCCCTAAAAATGCAAAGACTAAAGTCTCAAATCCAAAGAGTTATTCTTTATAAAAGTTAAGACTCATCCACACCCTCCTAAAATGCCTCGTTTAAACACGTCCCCACGTCTGCATCACTGAGTGGGAAGATTTGCGTAATGTTCACGCAAAGAAAGAAGGTGGAACTTTGATTCTTACTGTAGTATTGTTGTTGCTGCCGCTATGTTGTGGATATGCTGTGTGATTCATTGTGAAAGCGAAACTACTTTCTTTGGCTTTCCAAAAGGGGACACGACTAGAAATCAGTGGTTAAGTTGTATTTACAACACTGTTCCAAAACAGTTCAACCCAAATATTCAGATGTGTGCTGTGCATTTTATGTAGGTTGAGGACTGTTATCTGAACCTGCAGACTAGCCTACAATGTGTCTTTGGCACAAAGGCTGTTTTTATAAAGTGAGGCAGTTCCAACTTTGCAAGGACAGACTGGTGCATCTGACTCACAGCCTGTAAGCATGTTTTCATATCTAAAGAATTTGCCACTGATGATTCAAGCGCAAGTTTTGAGCAGTGTAGAGTAGCGCTTGTTGTTAGTCCAGGTGTAAGATTTTCATCTCACGCTTGAGGTATTCGGCCAATCACAACATACTGGATAGCTGGCCAATCGAATCACACCTCACTTTTTAGAACAATGTGCTTTGTAAACATCAACATTTTTCAGAAAGGCGGGGCATAGAGGAGCAACAATAATGTACAGTAGGTTGAAAATGTGTTTTTTAAACCTTAAACCGCATAAAAAATTTCATTACACCAAATACACAACATAATGTTATATGACCCTTTAAAATGGCAGCCATGATTGTTCTTACATCGAAGTGGCCTTCGGAGGTGGATTTACCCAATTTGGAACACATTCTCCTCACTCCACATTAGTTCCATGAAATTGTTCTAGAGCAAACACCAAAGTTTAGCTTGAAACTGCAAACTTTTACAGTGGAACACAAAAACATTGAAATGTAATTTGTCCTCCAATCTCCAATTTTACCATCACCACATCCCTTTAGGAGCTCTGTATGTCACTTTATACGGTGTGGTTTGTTCAAACTTTCAGTTGTGTGCCATCTTTCATCTCTTTGGTGATGCTTCAGCTGCTGAGGATGTTTGGTGTATCTTTTCTGTCTTTCTTTTTCCTCTCAGATGAGTCGAGGGAACAGTATGACCGAGTCTCCCTCTGTCCCCGTCACCACTGGGCAGCCCAGCTACTGCTCAGACCCCAGTTTGTCAAGCCGGGGGGGTGCAGGGTGCCGTGGGGGAGGGGAGGGAGGTAGAGCAGGCTCGGGGGGCCTGGGTGGGGCCTCTGGGTTTGGTGGGCGATCTTACCCTTCTTTTACTGACACCCTACTCCAGTCAGCAGCAGCCTCTTGCTCCTCAAGCCTTCGCACTGCCCAAACGGCCCACAATGCCCTCGGGCCCCTCATCTCTGAGGGTACAACCTCCACTAGCTACAAGAGTTTAGCCAATCAGACACGAAACGGCAGCTTGTCATATGAAAGTCTGCTGACACCCTCCGAAAGCCCAGAGTTTGAGTCTGCTGCTCACGAGCTGTCCCCGCCCAGACCGCAGCCTCCGCACTCTCTTAGCACAGCACCAGGGGCCCCACCTATTTTGGGGTACACGTCCCCTTTCCTATCTGCTCAGCAGAGGGAGGGCTCTCTCCAGGCCTGCCCTGCCCCCCTAAGACCCTCCCCCAACAGAGCTTTCCTGTGCCCAACAAGCTCACCCCCTTCAAGGGCTCCGCCCCTTTCTCCACGCGCTCGCTCATTGGGCTCCCCTCCTCCTGGTCCCGCCCCTGGCCATACACCTCTGGGCAAATCACTGTCCTATGGAGGTGGCGCCGAGTTACAGCACCGCCCCTCTAGCTCAGGGGGCGGGACGCCGATGCCGAAGTGAGTAATGCCTGCAGATTTTAGCTGTCTCCTCCCCCCCCCCCCCCCTCAGAAAAACCTGCACGTCTGTGTGTGTGTGATGGTCAAGTAGAACATTGAGGTCAAGTGTTCGTGTTTGTATTCATTTGGTCTGGTCTTTCTTCTCTTTGTTCAGTAACACTGTCTCTTTCTTCCTGCAACCCATTGCCACTCTACTGTCCCTCAAATTTCTGTACACACCCTCCATCTTTCTCCGTCCTTTTTCCTTCTCCGTTCTCTTTCTTTACGTTCATCTGCTCTGTTCTGCCCTCCCCTCCTCCTGCCTTGTGACCATAAGGATGACTCTGTCTCTGTGCTAAGGTTCGTCTCATTTTGATTCTGTAAGTTTGAGGTCTTCAAAGTCAACATGAAAGTGAAATTATTTAGTTGCCTAAAACATTTAGAGTTTTAGATTAGTGCACATCATAGTTAAGAAATATTTTTTATGCTTTGAAAACGTAATGTTTTTCTGGTCTTCTGAGGTATTTTACATTTTTGTGAACTCTGCAGATTTGTCACCTAAATGTATGCCAGTGTTTTATGGTTACATTTATAGCGGTATAATTTCCAGATTGTTTTTTTTTCTTTTTTATGAAATGTATTTTTAATATTAAAATATTTTGTAAATATTAATAATATAAAATGCACTGCTAAAAATAAAAAGTGATCATTATATTGGGCCAGGGAACAGTTTGCCAGGGCATTGAAGGCAAGTGAAACAGAACTGACCTTTAGAACTGGCCAGGAGGAAAAAAAATCCTTCCTCTTTAGCCATGGTGATATATTGAAAAAATTCATGTTGGCTTTAAACAGAGTTTGCAAATGTCTTGCTTGCATTGTCTGTGTCTCATGTATCCTTCCAACACTTTCAATGCATCCCGTGTTTTTGGTTAAATTATTAGGCTTTTTTCACATGCATCCTTTAACGTTTACTTATCTCTCTCTATTTTTTCCCCCACCAACCAATAGCTCGACTATTAAACAAAACATGGCCAACCATAACACCCACTCACACAAACCTGCAGGAGGGGTGAAGAAAGTGACTGGTGTTGGAGGAACGACCTATGAGATCTCAGTTGTGAATGACTGACACAAAAGAATCCGGATTCACTCGGCAGTTTTCTCCTTGATCAGATGGACGTAAAGCTGCTCAACCACACGTGCAAAAAAAAAAAAAGCATACAAGACTACAAAGAAGAATCCTAAGTGTTTCCCAATCCAACTTTATCAGTCACTGTGGAGGACATACTATGAGAACATGGACCAGTGAAGACAAAACTTACAGCATTTTGTTTTCTAAATATCAATATGGTACAGAAATACCACAGACTTTCTTTGTAATTTAAAGAATCATTTGGTACATCAGTGTATTTCCTACCGATTTGTACACAAGACTGTCCAATGATCATTGGATATTCAGCCTTGGTAGGCAGGACCATGCGAGACACACTGATGCCTCATTCAGAATGACGTCGACAGAAACCAAAAGCCTCTCAGCAGTCAGCCAATAAGCATACATAAATCACTGTCCAGTCTTGCGTATTTTATAGCACTCAGTTTCAAACCCTTAAAGAGACGGTTCACCAAAAATTACAATTCTGTCATCCTTTAACCTCCTGATGTCATTCCATCCAAACCCATACGATTGACTTTCTTCTGTGGAACACAAAATTAGATATTTTAATGAATGTTCAAGCTGCTCTTTTCCAGACTATAGTGTGCACGTTTTCCAGTCCCAACAAAGACAAAAAAGGCCATAAAAGTGGTCAATACAACTTCTAAAGTCTTCTTAAGCAGTGATTCTCGACCATTTTTTAATGATTTAAAAATACGAAATTGAGTAAAAGAAGAACCAGGATTCCCACCGTCTTAAAAAAAAATACATCTTGATGTACTGTACGAGGAAGCCGAATTTTTAAAAGTGTGATTTCTAGACCTGGAAAAGTCAATAAAAACAAAAATACTCTTACAACTCCATGGGCTTTTTTAGAATGAATGTTCATTTTTTTAGCCAAGTTTAAAAACAATCCTTATCCTCAATCCTTATTAAGAAAATCGAAAACCTGGAGTCAAAAAGGATTGAGAACCACTGCTGAGGAATCATGTGATCGCTGACAGATGCAAAATGCAACAATTGTTGTGTAAAACGTTCATGTGTGCCGATCACAAAACTGTCATTTTTGGGTGAACTATTTCTACTAGAACTAGTTTTTTTTTTTCCCATTATTATTTTAGAGAGGTACAGATGTATACGTGTTAAGTTTGATAAAGAATATAATATTAAGATGCAGGCATATATGATGTATGATTGTTTGTGTTAGGTTGGATGGTGTTTGTCAGATTTATATGATGAAATTCTCAGCCAAAGAGACTCGGTCTGTTTGACAGATAGCACACTCAGCAAGTAGGAATGAATGTATCTAAAGACACACAAGTTACTAGAGCGCAACATATTAAGCAAAGATTATTTACATTATGTGCTGAAGATATCATGCAAATTGTAACTTTGTGTCAGTGAGTCCACCAATCAAGAGCCATACTCTCTCGACACATGGTCAACCAATCACAAGAGAGTTTATTTATTCAGCTAGAGGAGGCCAGTGCAAGTACATGCTGCACCATCGTATTGATTTAGAAAATTCATTCTTTATTTTATTGTTTTATTTTTTTTAAGTGGACATTGGTTACATAGCCAGAGTACAGTGATTATCTCCTCATAGATGTATAATATAAGTTTGATTGTATTTGTCTATGTGAGAGAATGAGTGGGACATTTTATTTGAACTTACCTGACTGTTGTACAAGAGCACATTCCAACTATCCTTTTGGTTCAGATCAGAGGTCGTTCACGACTTTTCTTTCTGCTTTTTGAGATCAGGACCAGTGACCAGTCAGAGTAAGACAGAAACCGCTTATGCAGAGACTTGTGAAAGTTTTTTTTTCCATTTCCACCATGGCCTTATGATGCCTTTTTAACTGTTATCAAGGGTATTTCAGTATGTGTGATTGACTCTTAGAGATGACCGATAGAGAACTGTTGTGTTGACTCTTGGGTAAGAATGCAGACTCGTTTAACCCTTCTGTATTTCTTAAATGCCACTGACTCTGAGTCACATGAGCAACACATTTTCAACAGAACAATAAACAGAATGAACATAAGCTGGGTTTCCTCATTTTATATTTCAGTACTGTTTTGTCCTGATGTGTCTGATAATCAGCGGCTGGTTAAAGTGTAAATGAATACTTGTTAGAAAGAAAAGTCTAAAACATTCAGTACAAGCACCACTCACTAATAACACACACAATCTGCAAATGCATCTCTTGTTTAGGAGAATTCAGCAGTAACTGGTGGTTTAAGTACTTTTGGGATTTGGTTAAGTACACGTTGTAATCCTTTGGCAAAAGCCACTAAGTCTTCTTGTTCAGTAGCTCTTTGAGGTCAAGGAATATTCAGACCGAAGCCTCAAGAAGCTACAAAATAGACCTATGCAAAATAAAAGGATTTTCTGATTCTCTCAAAGCAAATTCTTGTAGAATGCTATAAACTGAATTGATTGGCAAAATTTTATATTTTATTCACATTCTTGAATATGGAGGCCCAAACCTGAATAAATTAAACCTGCATAAATTAAAAATAAATAAATAAACGAAGTAATAGGAAAATAAATAAAGGAATATATGACTTGTTAAGACAAGTGCAATTTTTTTTTACCTAAATGTAGTCCTATTTTTGTATTGTTTTCTTTATATTTGTTTCATTAATTTTTTTTATAAATGTATGCATTCATTTATATGATGCATTCATATTTATCTCCACACTTACAAATAACAAACAAAACCAAATTAGTTTATTTTTACTGAAAAATATACCGTTGCATTTGTGTAGGAGAGGTAAGCCATAACATAAGCAGAGATATCTAACATTTAAAAATATTATAATTATACTGGAAAACAATTAATTTTGTGCAGTACTTTTCTATCTGGTAAAACTGTTTAGAGAAAAATATATTACAAAAATGATGTATAAAAATCGATATTTTAAGTTAACAGTGCAATTATCATAGTCAGGTTGTGTATTAATATTAAGACAATGACAAAGTTAACTGGTTTTAATCAAAACAATACAATGTTAAACAGAACTTCATGTTTACTTAATGAGATTGTTCACCTATAATTTAAAATTCCGTCATCATTTATTTACTAACATGTCATTTTTAACCCTTATTCTTTCTTCTGCGGAACACACACAAATATTTTGCTTAAGTTCCATTTTATGGACAAAAATATATTCTCAAAATCTGCTGCGACTGTCAAATTGCTGAGCAGTTACTGATGCTTCCTTGCAGTACCAATTAACTGAAAAGAAAATGTTTAATAAACATACACAAAATCATGATTGCGAATGAAAATAGATTAAAAAAATTCTTACCAACCAAGAGCATTTACACATATTTCAAGCAATCTAACACTAATGTTATTCAAAGTGAGTGCAAACAATTACAAAAACACTTCATCAAGTGGGCATAAATGCATGCTGATCCGACAGCTGGCAGTAACACACAACTAGTGTCATCGTCTATCTCTTTATACTTAAACATGCCAAGATCCTGTCTGCTTTATTGAAGCTCTTCTATCCCAGCATCCTCTGCCCGGGCTTTAGAGCCTAGAAGATGATCAGCCAACACAGACAATCAAAAAGACCTCAGACGCTTGTGAATGCAGACACAGATCAGTCTCATTCACAGATGGGGACTACCAGAGATGGGAACAGATATGGGAAAGAAAGGAAGGAGGAGGAGGAGGTATGTTTTCTTCTCTTTGTCTTTTTTGAAGGAAGAAGAGCCTTGTAAAGTCTGTAGGGTTTCAGCAGCCACTCGCTTCACTGTGAAGCTGTTCTTCTCCTCCTCCAAATCTCTACGCTTCTCCTCCAGGTTCATTTTCTCCTCCAGATGTGCTCGTTTCAGCATCTCAAATCTTTCATGCAACTTGGATTAAAGAACAAGGGCTCATTTATTTATATTTTATTTTATTTTATTTTATTTTATTATTATTTCAATATAAGGAATTTAAATGCCATTATTATTTAACCAAATAACAGCACTAGTTTATTATGCTGAGATACTAAATGCAATTGCAACAATTGTATTTATGAATGAACTATCAATAAGAGCTTATTTTATTGTATTATATTTTTTAAAATTTGAATAAAAAAATTTGTTTATATATTTTTTTTTTATAAAAAGTGACAAGTATATAAATATTTAATTAAATTAAATATATTATTATGTAATAAAGAGATAATTTATTTTGTTTTATTGTTTAATAAAAACTGGCAGATATTATATATAAAAAGTGTATATATTTAAAAGGTGACAAGCATTTAAAGTTTTTATTTTATTCAATAAAAGTACCTATTTAGCATTTTTATTTAAACATTTTATACACTTAAAAGTATTTAAATATTAAAGTTTTTACTAAAAAGTGATAAGTATTTAAATATATTATTATTTAATAAAAACGTGACAAGTATTTAAAGATTTTATTTTATTATTTAATTAAAAGTATCCAGTATTACATTTTCTCTTTTTAATTATTTTCCTCCAATGCAGTTATAATGTAATGTAACATGACCATTTATATTAAATTAAGGCTTGTACGAATATACTTTTGTCCTCAAATCCAGTGATTCTTACCTCCCTCTCCTCTTTTAGTTCTGCTTCTGTCTCCTTTACTTTGCTGACAAACATCTGTCTCTTCTGCTCCTCCTTGAGTTATAGCGCACTAATAAATTCTCTCCTCTTGGCCACATATGTTTCCTACAGACTGTGTGTGAAGACATATGACTATGATAATACAATTTAGAATGAATTTACTGCCTCTTTTGTTACAATGGTCTTCTTGAAAACAAGTAGCATTACGTAAGACTAACCAGCACAAACAAGCGAGACATTCATGAGCTGTGGACGTGTGTTGCGGCAGTACAGCTCATAGTGTCTGGTGTGGGTCTGTTTCCTCAGGTCCGACATGTTGACACGAATTAGCATCTCTCTCAGCTTTACAAAGTCACAGTGACTGGTTCTCCACTGAGGACAAAGCCCAGACATCTTAACTTCACTAATAATCTGGTGTAGTTCTCATGATGCCTACAGTTATCAAGACACCATCTGCTGCTTGTTTTGCATTCATATTGACAAGCTACTACAGGATACACTGTGAGTACCAGCAGAAATTAATCAAAATAAATATATATTTCAGTGGACACTAAGTATTCAGTCATCTGTCACTTTAATCTAAATGGACATACAGTATACTTAATAATGCTTCAATCATGTCTGAAATAATCATGTCTGTGAGATGCAAATTGGTTGTAATTATGATTTCATTTTGAATGCAGACTGTAGCATTAGATTGTATGCATTATGTCTAGAAGAAGACAAATTACAATACTCATTTTCACTAGAGGTTGGGGTCACTAAGATTTTGTAATGTTTTTGTAATGTTAACCAAGGCTGCATTTATTTGATCACAAATGTACTACTGCAAAATACTACAATTTGAAATAACTTTTTCTATTTTAATATATGTTAAAATGTGATTTATTCCTGTGATGCAAAGCTGAATTTTCAGCATCATTACTCCAGTCTTCAGTGTCACATAGTGCGGACGTGCTCAAGAAATATTTCTCATTATTATCAATGTTGAAAACAGTGGCGCTGCGTAATATATATATATATATATATTTTAATTGTTTTTAAAGTTCAGATGAACAGCATTTATCTCAAACCTTTACTGTCACTTTTGATTAATTTAATGCATGCCGAATAATGTATTAATTATGTGCTAGTGCAGCCTTTACTATTCATTTGCATTTGCTCTAAATTATTTCCTGTGTTTATCAGTATATAAAAACGAGAAAAATATAGCATTGCCCAATTTGTCCATCTTGTCTAACTTAAAGTAATGTTCTTAAAAGTTATGTTCTAGCATAAACATTTGTATAGGAGCATAAAGTGTGTATCTCTTCTGATCAATAGCAAAACTGGGTGATAGTTGTGTAGGGAGCATTTCATTTTAAGCTCTTCTTCAAGGATGTTTTGTTGACCAGTTGATCAGGAAGACTGCCATAACGCTCATCTCCTCTCTGAGAAATTACAACATCAAAAAATTTGATAGAGTCATGAATAATTGCTGCAAGCGTCTTTGTAAAAGAAAATAAATCGTTTTCAAAAAATTATATTTTAGTGGATTTAATTAAGCAAAAACACCTAACATTTATTTTTTTTTTGCAAAAATAATAATGGTTTGAGAATCAATTAAACAGTAAATCTGTAAATATACTGAAGTTTACTAATGTAAATATATACTATTACATTTAAATATTAAATATTAAAGTGTCAGTAAAGACATTAATAGTGCTACTATTTAAAATCTTTTGACCTTTCTATTAATAGAAGAATCCTGTTTAAACAATGTTTCAGTTTTCACAACGATATTATGCAGCACAACTGTTGTGAACATTGATAATAATAAGAAATTTCTTTCCTGAGCATCAAGCAGGACATTAGAATGATTTCTGAAGGATCAGGTGACACTAAAGAATGGAGCTTCAGAAAATTCAGATTTGCATCATAGAAAAATATTACATTTTAAAATATATTCAAATGAAAACAGTTGTTTTAAATTGTAATACTATTTCAAAAATATAATCAGTGCTCCATCACAAATTTATAGTCTGCCCTATTGTGTCTACATGGGAGATACAGATCAAAGAGATGCTGACCCCCGATGTCCTTTATTATTTATTTATCCGTGATAAATATAAGCAGCACAGCACAGCAGTTATGTTTATATAAATGGATAAATGTTAATTCTGCTGTTAAAAACAAATAAGAAATGTGTAGAAGGTGGTTATTATGTGCAAACAGTAGTAGTGAGAAACTCTATATTTGTGCAGTGTGCACATGTCAAAAAATAAATAAAAATAGAAATCAATTTCAATTTGAAGCTTGTGACATATAAATGCACACATCAACCGGATCACTTTATTTAGTGTTCATGTAAACAGGTCATCCCTGGTATGCGGTACATGATTTTTACAACATGTTGATAATGTGAGCTTTTCTTGGATAGTATATGCCATCGTATAATTTTTAATTTTCAAAACAATAACAAAACAATTATTGACTAATAGAAGATTAATAGAACAGGTACTTTTTGGTGCCCATTTTTGTCAAAAGTGTGGTAAATAAAAAATAAAAAAAAGTGTTGCTCAAAAACATATTTATGCTGTTAGTGCTCCTCACAAAATAAGACAAAAGTATGCCAAACAATCATTTAACGTTGCTGTGAAATTATTATTTAAAATGAGTTGTCTAACAGGGTGGAAAGGATCATAACAAGGTGGAACACCAGTGTTAACAGGTTCTATATTTTCACATGATTAATATGTATGACTAGAGGGAGTTTAGCCTAGTCTATAACATAATTAAAACATATTTTGAGTTTTTTTTATAATTTCATGGTTTATGTGGAAGTTGATTACTTTGCACTGAGGGCATAATAAAAGTGAATGCATTTATTTACAAAAAGGTGTGTAAAATACAAAATAGTATTTAAAATGTCTATTATCTCTGTTTAAGTGATAAAAAAGACTTAAATATACAATTTAAGCCATATCTCATAAATATGTGACTAATTTTAGAGAAAATATGAGTAAATAAATCATTGAGACATAAAAGTCACTGTATAACAGGAATGACCCAAACACTTGGATTCATCAATCGGAATTAATTAATTGAACCAAAAATTGTGCATGTAAACTTAGCCATTGGGGCACAAAATACTCTTTAGCCAGTGTTTTCTCAGTAACTAAAGGTATCCACTGCTTTTGCTCTTTAAGTGCTGGGTTCACAAATGCAACAAGTTAAAGGGCATTTTTAAAATCATAAATGAACAGTATTAGGATGACAGTATGGCATCAATGCAAAAATGTTACAGACTTGGGATGTAGGCTATGATGACTGAAGCAGCAACCAAAAGAACAAAAGCTGCTTATAAGAACTAAGCTAATCAGCTTGAAATAACTTTAACAGTGGATTTAACCAGAGAAAGACCCCAATGTTAAACTATAAATATAAACTACTAACATATGCATCTAGAAATAGTTTCATGACATGCATTATGAAGCATTACAAACTGTGATTTACAGCAGTGCTAAATATTATGCTTTTTTAGTTGAGTATGGAACATGGTTAGTCTACGTTACCCTAGGCCCATTGTTTTTTCATTTTTGTAGCATAAACACCATAAAACCGATGAAAGCTTTGGATCTTCGGATCACAACATAATAAAACTTTGGCCCCTTTAATGAAGATGGACACAGTTTTTGTTTTATCCAGCTGTATCTACTCAGTAAAACTTATAACATCCAAGTGAAAGATATAAACTTTCTACTGTGATCAGCTGTGGTCATGTTGATTAGCTCAGCATGAAAAGAGCTTTCCTGCAGCATTTCGGTCCTTGGTAGTGCAACTGAAGCAAACAATCAAATATAGAAAGGCACTGTCAAAAGATCTCCGGTTGTGGGCTGTCACAAGCCAGAAGATGGATACAAAAAAAAAAAAAAGAAAAAGAAAATATTCAAAGTCTTTATCAATGCCTAGAAGCACATTGAGGTCTATTATTAAGAGGTGGAAGGTGTTTGGTAAAACAGACCCAACCTGAATCTGGATGTTTGCTACAGACTGGAGCCAGGAGAAAACTGCTCAGAGATGCGACCAAGATCAACTCTGAAGCAGTTGCAGGGATTTATGACAAAGAGCGTTCATTTTGTGCATGTTCCAACAATATCACAAATTCTCCACAAATGTGGCTTGTATGGGAGGTTTGCAAGAAGAAAGCCACTCCTCAAGAAAGGCCACATGAAGTCTGAGCTTTGCCAGAACACACCGTGAAGATTTTAAAACAGAGGAGACTAAAATTATTTGAGTGGAAGACTGAATTATTTAGCCTCAACACCAAACGAGATGTCTGGCAGAAATCCAATACAGCTCACCATCTAAATAACAGAAATCATACAGTGAAGCATGGTGGTGTAATATCCTGTTATGGGGGTTTCTCTGCAGCAGAGACTGGAGCACTTGTCAGGATAGAAGGAACAATGGACGGGGGAAACAACTGTCAAATTCTTGAGGAAAAACTGCTCCCCTCTGCCAGAAAGATATCAATGGGAAGAAGGTTTCCAACAAGACAATGACCCAAAGCACACAGCAGAACTGAGCACACGAGGATTGAAGGACAAAAAGATGAATGTCCTTGCATGATCTAGTGAGAGCCTAGACTTAAACCTCATTTAAAACTTGTGGAATGACTTGAAGACTGCAGTCCACAAACGCTCACCATCAAATTGAGCTGAACTTGAGCAGATCTGCAAAGAAAAGTGGGCAAATATCGCAAAGTCTAGATGTGCAAAGTTAGTAGAGACAGAGACATATCCCAACAGACTAAAATCTGTAATTAAATCAAAAGGTGATTTAAAAAATAAAACAAAATACTGACATGGGTGATCCCTTTTCCAACTCAGTGAATCGTTTTTTGTTGTCCTGTTGTTGTTGTTTTCTTCATCATCTACGGATCTACATCTACTGTATATTGTTGTGTCTACAGTAAACTGGTCGAAGTGCTCAGTTCCATGTATGTCCAGTATGTGTCACCCTTTGCCCATTTTATTTACACCCCTTACATACATTCAGCAACAGAAGACACTTGGGCCACATTTAAAAGTTATGAATCTTAACCCCTTAGCATTCCTGTAAAACTAGTCTAAAATGCCTAAAAAATGCATACCCAAAGTAAATTGCATGCCGTTCTTGAACCATTTGTAGTATAGGCATGGGTTTGGTCTCTTTTGAAAGGTAAAACTACACAGAACAAACCTCAGAATCACTGCAAGTCTTCCTGGTATTCAGTAATAGAACACTTTAAACTCAATAGTAATAATAATAACAACAATAATAATAATTTCAGCCTACATTTCATCCTTGCTGGTGGTCTTACAAAGACACTGATTGTACCTGCTGAGTTGATTGTATTTTAAAATGGTTTGCATCATTCCAATCACAAGAATCTCAGCTTTTTAATGTTTCACAAAGTTAACCCTCAAAAACATGATAAAACAGGTTAACTATGAACTTTTTCAATAACGTTAAACTTTAAAGCCAAATACTTCTTCTTTTTACCAGTATATTATTTTAGAGTTACATTTAAGCTATTTTTGCAGTGTTGTTATTTAATGCGATGACATTCATACATGTTTAGGCATGAGCTCTGAAAACTGATGAATAGCACAACAACCAGTTGAAGGTAAGTGAACTAATCTTGGTTCATTCATACTGAGCAAACTGTAAGAAATTAAATGTCACAGCCCCAAAATCTAGTGTGATACACACATACACACACACAAATAAATAAATATATGTGCTATGAGGACAAGCCACGAAATCAATTCATTGCTCAATACTATTTATTTCATTTAGGTAATCCACACAGTACATTATCCCCATTCACTGTAAAATAAGAAACATTTTTAAAATATTCATCTTTAAAATCATACAACCGTCTAATTCACTGTAAACAAATTATTGTACGAGAGCAACTTGTTCATTTAAAGATCAGACCACCGAGTCCCACCTCTCTGCTGAAAAAAAAAACATAACAACTGAAACCATCATGGAAATTCTTATTGTTTTCACTACAAATACCAGTACAGACCATCATCTATTAACCATTATAACCATTAATTTTTTTTTTCCTCTAGTGCCGTTTGGGACATATTCAATTAGGATTTAGTGGTTTTAAAAATCCAGCAATAGAAGCCAGCAAATTACCAGTAGAGACCATTACAGTTTCCATTAAAACCAATCCAATTCCCATTATAACCAGTAAAACCATAACAAATTCTGTTATGGTTTCTTTTGTTTTGTTTTTTCAGCTGGGTTCATGTCAGAGTATTCCCGTTTTGTTTCCAGTATGCAGATGTCTTGAGTTATTGATTATGTAATGTGGGCTCAAGAAACAAACAGTATTATGCTGTGTTCAATGCACAAGGGAATGTCTTCTTGTCCAGGAAAACACTGCATTTCACTTAGTATATCATTAATAAAATCAGCCACCTCATAAAGATAAAAAAAGAAGAGGTGTGCTGTAAATTCTGGTCTAAAGATCCTCGTGGCTGCAATACTGTTGTTATTCTCCTGAACAATCCAGCATTTGCTCGTTTACATCAATTATGAAATCATTTCATTTATTCAAGCTCTGGAAGTATCACAGATTTCAAATGGAATAGAAACTATCAAAGATCTGAGCACTTAGGGCCATCATTGACGGGGACAAATAATTTTCTTTTTAAATACTGTCCCAGGACCTGTGAATATTGAAGATGCTGGCCTGATATTGCCACAAAATAATATTCAACAAATTATAAACACCAAAAACTGTTTCCTAACCACCAGATATCATTAATACATAACACTGAAAACCTTCAGGGAATCTTGAAGATCAAGGACCGTTGTGCTTTTGTCACAGTTAATAACAATGAGTGGCTACAAACATAACCAGCCACATATCCACAGAAATGTACATGCTCTCGGTTTGATTTCATTACTGCCAACACTACATTCAAGAACTGAACAAATGTGGCACATCAACAAAGATCAGAGCGCTCAACACACAGCGAACCGAGAGCTGTTACGCTCTCTTGGTAGGTTACATAGTTCACATTAAACATATTAAAACACCTCAACACATGGAGACTTCACAAAGATTAACATCGTTAAATCCAATAATGCATAACATAACCAAAAATACATGGAACTATTTCATTTAAAATACCAATCTCTAGATAGAATTTCTTTTTGTAGCTTTATTAATACTTTTCATCATAAATGACTGAAATAGCCAAACTGATTCATAAAAAGGAACAGTCCACATACTTTGGTCATGTACTATAGATTGCAAACAGAAACAGGATTTATGGAAAGGCAATAAAAGGAAAAGTCACACTAGTTAAAAAAAAAAAAAAAAAAAGACAAAAAACATTTGGCTTGGTTCCTTTTTTAAAAGACACATTATCTTCCATTAGCTTTTAACCGCTATACTCTTTGATTATTCTAGTTATTCTGGTAGGTTTCATGTAGAGCGCTGTGTGTTACCTTAAACATGACAAAATATGGCACATGAAAAGACAGTTTTCAGGGTGGACTAAAGCAAATGTCCTTTCATTAAACACAAAACAGATGCAGGTTTGATACGTTTATATTGAGAAACTATGTGTTACCTTGAACTGCTGGAGGAGTGGACTTTGGAGCAGCCAATGAGAACACGTTTGAACTTTAACCTCACACTATTTTCACATTCAAAAAAGTTTGTTCATGCACCGTCGACAGGCAGAAGAAAATATAAGAACATACACACTATTCTTGAATAACATCTTAGTTAAACCCAAATACCGAGGATAGTAAAATAGATCAAACTCTTTTTAAAACCCATGCTGTAGTTTATCGATTTAATAAACCTGCATCGAAAGAAATGTGCAGCAGAGGTTTGTATTTGGCAACTTTTTCAATGGATTGCACTATTGTCATAAGGAGGTCCCTTGACTTTTCTCGAAACTGAAATGAAATTTGGCAGTAACATATAAACGGCACATGTCATGAAGACGAAATACTGAAAACAGCAATGCAATACAGACTAACAAAAAGAAAAACAAGGTCAACACCAGCTATCTTTGATCCGTACTGAAAACAACATTGAATGGCACATGGAATAATCTGGCAGCATCCAAAATTATTTCAGAAATTAAAAACGGTAGTATGTACCGTCAGACAAAAGATCAGCGTAAATCAGCATTTGCTTAAAACAATTAAAACAAATCATAAATGTAAAAACATCTTACAAAATGACTGAATTGGGATGTCCTGGAGAGGAACGGGTGAACTTTGGCACACAAAGGTGGTACGTGAAACCATTACAGTAGAGAGCAGAGTCACTGACGCTTGTCTTTACAGTCCTTTGTTGAAGTAGACAGTCTCTACTCCAGGATGACTGGCTCGAATCTTCTCCCGCAGCTCTGGTTCCAGTCGGCTCACTGCCATAGAGCTGCATGGTTTTCATTAGAATTATGAAGTGCAACAGAATGATTCATAAAACAAAACCAATTCTTCTGAAACATTCTGAAATAGTTTAGAGAATGTTCTCACCTCTTTTGTGGGAACAGCGCACAGCACAATGGGGTTGCAAACACAAGGCTGACAAAAAGAAAGAATGTACAAAAGAATGGGTCACAAATTTTTGAATGCCTTTTAAGAAATAACTGTTTATAAGACGATCTATCTATCTTTGGCAACTCACCAAAACCCAACCAAGCCAACCTGAATGGGTGCACTCATCCACGGAAACCTCTGAAAAATAAAGGGGCGAGAAAACAAATCAACCTGGCAACAAAGCCCACGATTCCATGGGGCCATTTTAAGGGCTATTGCATTCAAGCAGACCGGACACTGTAGTTGGGTGTGTGCATGCTCTGCTGACCAGCTTTCAGTAAGATTTTCATTCATGTTAACAAAATGTTTTTAATGTAGGTTGGAAATTACCTTCAGGAAGGCCTTCTTTTCCAAAGAGTTCATTAAAAAGGGAGGGATGGCTATAGGAAGATTTAATTAGAATGATAGATTATTATTATTATCAGTGTCTCATAACCAGAAAGTCTGAGACCACTCATAAAAACCCTGATATTTTATATTCTATTACATATAAAATCCCTCAACATTATTACTACTGTAGGTTTAGATTAGATTCCAGATTTTCAGTGTGGTCTCAGACTTTTGGACGTCACTGTACGTGCATCATTTTATAAACATAGATGTAAAGTCCATTCTATTGCAGTCAGCTTAATATAAGATTTAGAATAAACGAACCCATTCCCGGAGAGGCCATGAGGATTCTGGAAACCACTACTTGTGTGATGGCCTGTTGAGCTGCCTTTGAAGACTCTCCTAACCGATTGTCATTCTCATCTGTTATTGGGATGCCGTGTTTGAGTTCCCTGATTGAAAAACCAAAGGAACAACATAGTTTACATCACTTCATGTCTGTTAAATGAACAGCAGCACACAATATACACTACCGGTCAAACGTCTGGTTTTTATTCAGCATGGATGCATGGAAATAGCGACAGTAAAGACATTTATAATATTACAAAATATTTTTAGTTTCTAGTTCAACGTTCTATTCATCAAAAATCATGGAAAAATGTTATCAGGTTTCCGCAAAAATATTATGCAGCTTATTATGACTGTTTCTTGAGCAGCAAATCAGCATATTTGATTGTGACTATATTTGGCCAAGATACAACTATTTGAAAATGTGGAATCTGAGGGTGTAAAAAAAAAGTTAAAATACTGAGAAAATCACCTTTAAAATTGTCAAAATGAAGATCTTAGCAATGCATAATACTAATCAAAAATTAAGTTTTTATATATTTACGGTAGGAAATTTACAAAATATCTTCATGGAACAGGATCTTTACTTAATATCCTAATGATTTTTGGCATAAAAGAAAAATCTATCATTTTGACCCGTACAATGTATTTTTGGCTATTGCTATAAATATACCCCAGCGACTTATGACTGGTTTTGTGGTCCAAGGTCACATATATAATATTAAATTAAATTAAATTAAATGTATGCATTTAGCAGACGCTTTTATCCAAAGCGACTTACAGTGCATTCAGGCTATCAATTTTTACCTATCATGTGTTAATATGCATTGAGAGACTTTTTTTTGTGATTCCAGTATTTCATGACCAATTCTGAGCAACCCAAGTCAAATGAGGTCAAAGCTCTTTATGCAAAAGATTTGTTTTAGGTAATTATTTACCGTTGTCTCATGAGTGGAATATTAATACAGTTAGCAGCAGCTACAGCAGCGAAAGGAACAAAGCGTCCTATTAGTGGAGACACATGCTGAAAGACAGTAAAATCAGTTTTAGTTGAAACATACATATTGATAAATACACGAAAACAAAAAGTGAGCACTGAGCAGTAAACACTCTAATATTTATTACTTTGCTGTGAAAGTGTTACAGCCCTTAAACATTAGAAAGCAAAACCATTACCTTTGCTAATGCATTTAGTCCTAAAGCAGTAGCCACGGCTCCTGTGGTCGCTGATACATATGCTGTGCCAAGCTGGCTGCAAGGACATATTAGGAATTTAGGGATTTTGTAAATTGGGTCAAAGTAGAGGACAAGATAAACAATGCATTAAGTGAAACTCCCTGTGTTTTATTGAATACCTGGTTATGGGAAATTTGGAACCGGTTCTTGCAACCCAACCCTACTCACTTTACTGTGATGGGGGCGTCTCCGCTCCTGTTGGTGTAGTTGACGATTGCATTGAAAGACTGGTTGATCCACTGCCAAAACAGAACTGCTGGAGTTGTTCTAAAAGCAAAAAAATATATAAATATTCTGCATTATTTGTGGACAAATCATTTCTTATCCAGAAAATATCCACCAAGTCCTACAGCTACACTACAATAATGGATCACACAGCGAAATTCAGCATGATTTCACCTGTAAAACGTCATCATGCATCCAGTGATGGTCATGTTCATGGGGACCTGAGCAGACATGCGACCGATCAGGAGCATTTTCTCGCCTGTGTCTGGATGGAATGCGGAGTCAAAAACATACTTTGCCCTCCATAGCTCATCTTCTGTGAGACCTGGTTTTACCACCCCTTTCCTTCAAGGAGAAGAAAACAGAAGATGATGATGATGGTAACGGATTCGTTATCTAGAAAATGATGTATTATTATACAAAAGTACATAGATAATGCAGAGAAAAATCTTACTTGTAATCCAGAATAATCTGACATGCTTTTTCTAATTGTTCATTTGACAGAAGGATGTTTCTGGGGTCTGTGACGGTGAAGAAATGCTTTGCTCGCCCCACAAATGTTCCCTGATCCCAGCGTGGCTCTTTAATATTTATGGAGGTGGAGAGCTCAGCTGCCATGGTACACTGTGAAAACATTACACTGTTAAAAACACGTCTTTTTATCTTTTATTTCTGATGGTAAGTACACTGCTGTTCAAAGGTTTAGGATGGTTTTATTTTCATTGGTTTTAAAAGAAGTCTCTGCTCCTAAACTGTATTTACTTGTACCCGAAATACATGAAAACAGTAAAATTGTGAAATATAATTAGAATAAATAACTGTTTTCTTTTTAAATACATTTTTAAATCTAATGAATCAAAAGCCTTTTTAGATTTTCTTTTCCCCCAGAAACAAAACCAAAATATAATGCTTACACATGACATTCCTCTCCTGATTAAGCCACTGCTGAATCAGCTTGGGCTGCTAAAGACAGCTGACCAGCCAACCAAAGAAAAGAAAACATCAGTCACACTGAAAACTCTCCATATAAAGCAGCGTCTCTGTATATAAGGCCTGTTTTTCTATACAAACCTAGTAAAAGTACCAGATTAGAAACTGAGTCTCAGTGTATGGGATTGCTTAAAAGGATAGTCCTATCAAAAAATGACATCAGTTACTCATTTATTTTCATCTTTTTTTCTGTGAAAGACAAAAGAAATTCGACAGAATGTGAAGGACTGCAATTTTAATCAACATTCACTTCCACTGCATCATTTTTGTTACAATTCAAGTCAAGATCACAGAGGCTCATTACACCAGACAACAAGTCATGAGTCCACTTAAGAAAGAAAGTCATTCTGGTTTAAAATTATATGAGGTTACTATATTTGGGTGAACCAAGCCTTTCCAATGACAAATAGAAAACCAGCTTCATTATCAAATGCTTCAAGGTTAAGCTCAGATAAAAAGAAGAAGAAACAGAATTTAACCATTTATTTACATGTGCATATTGCAAGAAAAAGCATTCGCAGTGGCAAAAATAAATAAATTACGCGCTTTAAATGTGCAGCTTGGTGACATTTTATCTTGACAATGCACCAGAGACGGCTAAAGTGAGGACAATAAATCAAATGTTTCACTGATGACAGCTACAAAAGTGGGCCTGTCCCTTTAAATCAAATCATGTTCATGTGATTTGCACGAGATCACTTGATGCTTTGGCTTACGCTGTTCCCGTTTTTATACAGTCTATAACGCGTTTGACTGGTGATAGGAAGACCGAGTCAGTTGCGAATAACCGATTCGAAAAGAATTCAGTGATTCAGACAGTGTGGCATATTAATCGCTAAGAAACGTTTCTATATGTAGGCAATTACTTTTATTCTATTATGTTTACATTATAATTTTATTATATTTTAATAAGAGGGTTAGTGTTTATGTAGATCAGCCATAATTCACAAAAATGGTTTCGAACTTAAAATGTGTATTAACATTAAGTACTTAATTAAATGGATTTAAATATCAGAGCATTTTATAACAAGCAATTTAGTAAAACCAACTCAACATTACATACGTACATAAAAAAATAAACATTTTAAATTACGTTTTATAGAACGTTCTTCTATTTACCAATAAGTTTATTTACCAATTAAGTCTATTTAAAATTTGATTATAGATGATTCAATCCAATTCGTTAACGAATCGTTCAGTCCTTGTCGTGAACAATCGTTATGGTTCAGACAGCCTGTGTACAGAAGCTCAACCGATTCGCTAAACAAAGATCCGACTCAAAAGAACAATTGATTCACGAATCGAATATCGCAACAAAGCGACAACATTACGTCTTACAATAAGAACACTACAACAGCGCGCGCACATTATGGATTGCAGTGATTAGATACTGACTGATGCACAGGCCTCTTGATCTGAACTGAACTTTGAACGTAGACGCCGTGTTTATGACACTTTCCCCAAACAGCCCATTTCTTGCCCTATAGTATGCATTCATGACCATATATTACTCTGTATTATTTTTATAGCCTATTAATAATTATTCATGCACACATCATAATTCATAGGTTATTTTTTATATGTTAAAACAACGGTGCTCTTTAAAGAGCAAACACTGTGGCACAAATGCCATTATTTATATGGTTTATATGATATATTTATTTATGAAATCACTTGCTAGAATTTCATCATTGTAGCCCAATGGCAAGGAATGGTTCAAAACCAGTCAGTACCGGTTAGGTGGCTTCCATTGGGGTTTTCAATATGTCATAAATCCATATAAGAATGATTGTATGTATAAATGTCATGATAAAAATATCGCAGGGATACACCTTATGAAACAAATCTTAATCAATGTACGTTTTAATATTTAAAATCATCTGTACAACTCCAGCTGTGCACCTTTTATCAACCTCTGGATGCCACATCACAAATTCCACTTACTGGCAGCATAAGGTTTTACATTCTAATGCACCCAGTAAAAAAAAGAAGAAGAAGAAGAAACCTATATCTTGATGGTGGCATCCGTGGAAATCTATAAAGAAAGGTCACTTACAGTGCAACAGTGCAAAGCTCGCCGTCAGCCCGAATCACAGCGCTCCGCAGCAGCTATCGGTCTCCCGCACAGAGGCTCATTTACGAATGAATGTGAAGTACGCTGCAGTAAACGCCGCCCCGTGGCCCAACCAACTAGAGACGCTGTTCAGCATTCAAAATAAAAGTCTTCAACAGCTTGGAAAATATTTGTAACATGGGAACACTAGATTTATATGAGAGAAAAAAGTTATAGATAAAATGCGATTGTGAAACTTTTCACAAATCGAGCTCGACCTAAAACAATGTTTTTTTTATTCCAGCAGTCAAGCGTGTTTATTGGTAATATACATTAAACATAACGCCTGTTTTTCACATTCCTTTGCTGTGAAAAAAAAAATCAGATCAATTTGGTGAAGACGACACCGGTTCCATTCCTGTCCATTTTTTGAAAAAAAGAAGAATAAAAGACATGTTCTTTTAAAAAAAGGTCCTATTGTTTTGTTTCACTCCCCCAAAACAAACATTATATCACAAAAAAATGTTGGATTTTATAAAATATCTCTTTTAAATGTAGAATAATTTCAGGTTTCAACCCTCGCAAAAGCAAACTCTGTATCCCTCATGGAGCATTTTTTTACTTTAGCTCTATATTTTCTTCCTATTAGATTCTACCCTATTATTTTCATAAAGTAGTTGCCTGAACTTGACCAGACCATATTTTTATTGAAGTCTGCCGTACTGTAACCAGTTAAAATATAATTCTTTAAATAAAAAAATAAAAAATGCATATTCATTTTTTTATAGTTACAGTGCTCAGTACATTGTACTGCATAACGGGAATGACCCAGTTTGACAGTTAAAATCAATCAGCAACACTACCAACATTTTGCACCATCCTACATCAAGGGAAGAACAGAATGTTACAGCTGCTGTCTTTAAAGAAACAGGCTTTACATAGATAAATAGCGTGAGTCTTTATTGCCGTTCAAATCCCTATTTAATTGTGCTCTGATTTACAAATTATTGTGAAATAATACAGTAACATACAAAAGCAAAAACAAACAAAACCACTGCTCTGTAAACTAAGAACAATAACAAAATAATGCATTGAAAAAAGTGCTTAAAAGACATTGAGAAGGGACTAAAACTAAAGTGTCTCATACCCACCTGCAACAAACACTGCAATAGGCAATCATTAAAACAGCTGTCGGAAATTTGACAGATGACGGCTCAATATTGTGTACCGAGGCCATGCAGCATGAGAATGCAGCTATAATACACAGTACTATTTTAAGTTCATCACGAATTCTACATAATCCAGTCATAAGCATTTAGTGTGTATATTCAAAATGTTATTTCAAAACACAGCGTTTCTGAAGAATGTACATAAACCCATTAGTCCGAAGTAACCCTCAGTTCCTGATCAAAAACAAAACAGCTTTTTAGTTCAGAAGAGAGTAAAGTACGATGCAGATGAGAGAGCACGGTTACATTTGTGTGTTTGTTGAGATGACTTCTTCTATCTTATTGCAGTATAGATATGGCACGTTTGTGTCCAAGGACAGGGGTTTGTGTTGGAAAATCTGAAGCTGATGTCTTCAATGAATGATCACTGTCCATGGGTCAGATAGTGCTGCAATACTGTAATAAAAAAAAAAAAAACACACCTTCCCATCTTACAGGAAATAATCTGGAGTGCGGCGAGTGACGTGAGGCTCTCCTCTGCGTGGTGCAGGGTCAAACTGTAAACTAAAGGAAAAAATCCTGTTAATATTCATAGCAGAAAAATTACAGATATGTAACACTGGGAAAGGGGAGTTAACAATAAAACAGAAATCGTTTAATGCTTTATGTCATATACGTACAAGGAGTACTTGAGCGTGTCATCAAGTTCCATGATCGCAGCCTGGTTACCACATCGGTAGCAATAATTAGGTGCACTGAAGATTGTTACAACATTACGTTCATGACACCAGTTATAACCCTGTAGAAATGATTAAAAATATATATTAGCCAGTACATAATCAATGCTAGGTAGGTGTATTATTATCTGTGTGTGTTACAAATTCAAAATAAAAAGTTTTTGAATATTTTCAGACTTTTGTGCAGTTTTAAATTTATATTATATAGTTTTGTTTCAAATATGCAACATTTTTTAGTGTTATGGTTTAAATTACTTATGCAAAAAACAACATTTAATATCTTCAACAAAAATTCTATACGACAACATAATTATAGACATGTACCTTTCAGATGATTATCTTTTATTGGGACTAAACGGTCAAAATAAAAATTTTGACAATGTCAATTTAAAAGATTGTATGTATACATTTATTTTGCTAAAATTTGTATTAATATTTATATGTTCTATAAATGGTCATTAATGTGAAATACTAAATCAACTATTCTATTTAAAATTTTATTTTGACAGTTTAGTTCCAGAAAACGAAAAAGTAAATTTACTCTAAGACTTTTATATACAAGCATATTTTATATATATATATATATATATATATATACATACACACACACACACACTGTCCCTACTGTAATTAAAGATGTCTTAAGAGCAAGACTATGCATGCAAACTAAATGTTTTGGCTCAATTAGAATACGGGTTTTAATGACAAATTAAAATGTCTGAAATGTACATCTAACTTATGGAAATACTGTATACTAACCCTGTTCCAGTAAGTAATATAACATCATAGAACAATAATATAATAACATGCCACTTGGGGCCTTCTGTGCCAAATCCTGAGGGGCCCATCTTACCCCAAAGTGTCTTATTTTAGCTTTTAACTTCTAAAAACAAAACCTATAATATTTACACCAAAAATGTAGGAACATTCATGTGTCCAAAAATCCCTAATTAACAAATATTTCTACAGGGTAATCAAATTCTGTTTTACCTCCATCACTAACTGGTGAGCTCGTGAGACCAGAGTCAAGCAGTTGGCATGGTTAAATGTTTCTGAGATGTCCTGGCCAAACGTGTACCCAGCCCCCCTGGGGGAAATCCCCCAACCTCCACGGTCATCCGGATCTGACCACAGCAAATCACACATGGGACCCTGCCAATGAGATTTTATAAGGTCCTGTGAGTAGTATTCACAGCTGCAACTCTTAATGATTTTGATTATTGTAACTCTATACATATTTCTGATATCCACAGATGGAATTTCTACCTCATGGGGAACTTCTTGGATACGGTCCAATGCACGGATGTGATCCAGCGTGTCAATTGAAGGCGACAATCCTCCATGGAGACAGAAAATCTGTGCAGACGAAGCAAATAGAGTTTAGTTGAAGCTTTTAGTGCACTCAAGTTACTATGCAACGTCTCTGTTTTGAGTATAGGGCTGTCTCAGTGAAGAAACTTCCCCTAGCTGTAATTTTGAGTACTGGACTATAAGTCGAATTTATTTAGAACTAAGACCCGAGAGAAAACATTACCGTCTTCAGCCGCGAGGGGGCGGTCTACGCTGCTCAGGGGTAGACTGCAGGAGCACTGAGCAGCATAGAGCGCCCTCTGGCGGCTGTAGACGGTAATGTTTTCTCTTGGTACATTTCTCTTAGTTCATTTCTCTTGTTCATGTCAAATGATTTTTTATAAATAAGTCAAAGGACCAGCCAAACTATGAAAAAAGTGTGAGGCTTTCAGTGTTTTTGACATATCAGCAGTATGAGTTCAGGGACTCATCTCTGCGCCCATTTTACAGACCGTCAGTCAGAGCAGTTACATTATCACACAACAAGGTTGCAGCAAGCAACTATCTTTACAAGTGAGTCAATTTATATGTTCAAATTGGAACAAGGTGTTAAAATTAATTTAACTTTGAATGGCACTTTACAAGGCTCAACATCAATTAACGCATTCCGTGGGTAATACTGAAGTTGATGTTTCTCTTCAAAGAGAACAATGCCATTGATTCATTGCACTAAAAAAAGTGCTGCTGACGCAGACGTGGGAAACCGCCTTAAACGCCAATACTATCTTCACTTTTGTTATGATGTTAACTTGAATATGATATTAACATTCAATGCATATGCATTAAGTGTAAAACAATAAGGGCACATCCTCATGAATATATATATATATATATATATATATATATATATATATATATACACACACACAGCCGTGGCCAATTTTTTTTTAAAATGACAAAAATATTAATTTTCAAGTCTGCTGCTTCAGTGTTTATAGATCTTTGATGTTATGGTATACTGAAGTATAATTACAATAATTTCATAACTGTCAAAGGCTTTTATTGACAATTACAATAAGTTTATGCAAAGACTCAGTATTTGCAATGGTGACCCTTTTTTTTCCCAAGATCTCTGTAATTCACCCTGGCATGCTGTCAGTCAACTTCTGGGCCACATCCTGACTGATGGCAGCCCATTCTTGCATAATCAATGCTTGTTTTGTAGTTTGTCAGAATTTGTGGGGTTTTGTTTGTCCACCCGCCTCTTGAGGATTGACCACAATGGGATTAATGTCTGGGGAGTTTCCCATCCATGGACCCCAAATTTGGATGTTTTGTTCCCCAAGCCACTTAATTATCACTTTCGCCTTATGGCAAGGTGCTCCATCGTGCTGGAAAATGCACTGTTCATTACCAAACTGTTCTTGGAAGGTTGGGAGAAGTTGCTCTTGGAGGATGTTTTTGTACCATTCTTTAATCATGGCTGTGTTCTTAGGCAAAATTGTGATTGAGCCCACTCCCTTGGCTGAGAAGAAACCCCACACGTTTCAGGATGCTTTACTGTTGGCATGACACAGGACTGATGGAAATGCTCACCTTTTCTACTCCAGACAAGCTTTATTCCGGGTGCCCCAAACAATCAGATAGCGGATTCTTCAGACAAAACTTTACCCCAGTCATCAGCAGTCCAATCACTGTACTTTTTGGAGAATTTCAGTCTGTCCTGGAGAGAAGTGGTTTTTTTGCTGTCCTTCTGGACACCAGGCCATACTCCACCACCTGCTTGCTGCCATTCCGGAGTAAGCTCTTAACTGGTGGTGTCCTGATCCCACAGCTGAATCAACTTTAGCAGACCTTGAATTTCTTGATGACCCAATAAATTATTGATTTAGGTGCAATCTTACTAGCAGCATTATCCTTGCCTGTGATTCCCTTTTTTTGCAAAGCAATGATAACTTTTCTTGCAGGTAATCATAGTTAAGAGAGGTTATTATAACTCAGTCAGCATGACACAGTGATCTCTAGCCTTGTCCTCGTCAACACCTCTGTTAATGAGAAAATCACTGGCATGATGCCAGCAGGTTCTTTTGTGGCAGGGCTGAATGCAGTGGAAATGTTTTTGGGATTAAGTTAATTTTCTTGATGAAAAGGGACTTTGCAATTAATTGCAATTCATTTGATCATTCGTCATAACATCCTGGAGTATATGCAATTTGCCATCACAAAAACTGAGGCAGCAGACTTTGTGAAAATTTATATTTGTTTCGTTCTCAAAACTTTTGGCTATATATATATATATATAAAGTGAACATCAAGGTTGGGGCTGTTACTTCTCAGTATCGCAATATTACAATATTGCAGTTATCACGGCAGCCCTAGTTGCGTACAGTTACAAGGAATGAAATACTGTTAATCACAAACCAATTTACCTGTGTGTCTACAAGGGCTGTAAGAGGAAGGTAGTCAAAGAGGTCTGTGAAATATTTCCAAACATTAGCGTTTCCGTATTTTCTCAGGCACTCGTCATAAAAGCCATAAACTTGTGTGATCTGTCTACTTTCATGATTTCCACGAAGGATGGTGATTCGCTCTCGATATCGAACCTGGACGATTTCAAATGACAAAACAAGCCATGAACAATGCAAATTAACATTTACTTGTATTAGTAACTTAAAAATTCAATATTAAAGCTGTGTCTATGCACATACCTTTAAAGACACCAAAAGTGTGACTGTTTCTACTGAATAGTAACCTCTATCCACATAGTCCCCCATGAATAGGTAATTGGTATCTGGTGATTTGCCCCCGATCTTAAACAGTTCCATTAGATCATGAAATTGGCCATGTACATCTCCACATACTGTCACCGGGCAACGCACCTCCTGAACGTTCGACTCTTTGGATAAAATTTCTTTAGCCTGCAATAGATAAAAAAACAGATGGTTAGACTACAAAAGCACACTAACAAATGATATCAACTATTAACCACAAGTGCACTTAAAATTCCTAACAAACTGCAAGGGGCAACGTTGACATGGACCAGTAATGAATAAATATTGGCATATGCTTAATGGGTCTTTGTTCATGGAAATGGTTTAAAAGCGACCGCTGTAAAAATGTGGGTCAGGTAACCTTAAAATGTGGTAACATGTTAACCAACTGGTAATAATAAAATACAAATAAATGTATCATCATCATCAACCTCATTAGTTATTTTTTATTTTATATAATTTATGTATATTTTTCACAATACAAACTCAGGCACATCCCCTTTTGTGCTCCACAGAGGACAGTCAGTCTATCAGATAAGAAACAACATGTGAGTGTGTGCATGACGACACAATTTACATTTTAAATGTCAACTAATCTCCAAGCAACAACTGCACATTTTTTACTTTTACATTTGGAGGTAAAGTTATAGAACATTGACATTTTTGGTTTAACAGAACAAGGTTATACTGATTAATGCAGATGGACTAATTCCAGATGCGCCACTTGATATAATCTGAGCACTTTTAACATTGCTAAACAATTTACATAAAATGTCTCTTAAAAAGAATATTTAATGTAACGGAAAATTAGGTTGTTTAGGGTTTTTTTTTTACTGATGCTGGTGGATCCGAACGATAACAGTCCCGTACTCGCTAAGAAAGCACAAACCCAAAACTCTGCCTGACAACGAATAACAATCACGTTAAAGTAGTCATAACCTGACGAGCTCTGGTTGCCAACTGCGTTGCACAGCCGACGACCAATAGTCAGATTCATGACACACGGACGGCCAATAATAGAATAATTCGGCACCGCCATCCGAGCGGCCAGTAGGAAGGGCGCACTCCAACTGTATCTGAGCCGAGACAACAAATTTAGACGGCCTACTGCTGCGCCCACGGGCCGCCTGACACAGCACGTGTTTTAACCAGACTGTAACATAGGTGATGATGACAGTCACACGGAACTCACCTTCTCACATAAGATTTTCACTTGGTTTTCCGATAGTTGCTTGCACTCGTTCAGCTGCTCGATCCATTGGTCCAGCTCTTTCGTGAATACCTTCTCGTCCATTCTCGTTAATTCCTTAAACCATTCAACTAATGCAAAAAAAAATAAAAATAATGTAAAATGAATTAAAATTAGGTTGTTTAGGTTTTTGGGGGCGTTGGCGTCATGCGTCAAAGTAATCAGTAACGTTACCAGTTTAAATTAAAGCTGTTGAGTCCTCGATTACTTGAAATACTTTAAGGCCGCGAAATGAACTAAAACGCTGTTACTTTGACTCCCTCAAGAATAAATCGATTAATTACTGTTCTCTCTAAGCAGTAAACGATTAAAACTAGAGCCTGAAAGCTCCTTTGATTTCGGTCAGAGTCTGGTTATGATGCGCAGCAGCGGCGAAGAATCCGCTCATGTAGGTTGACGTCACCTAATCCGCATTCGAAATAACGAATCCTACTACCGCGAAGGCTTCCTACTTAATATTCATGAGCCATGCCTTCTCCATTGGTAGATTTCAACACTGAATCTTTATGACATAATTAATATATATAAGCCAGGCGTTCGCAATAGGACGTTTGTCAATGAACGTCAGCATGACCTTATTAATATTGACCAGTTAAGTCTTGGCTATAGTAGCACTTGTCGCAGTTATTGCTTTGTCTCATGTGCGTTTAGTTTAGTTTAGTGTCCCAAACTGATGTACAAGGGGAATAATTTAATTTGTGAACAGCTACACTACATTGTTAGGTTTTAATAAATGGATATAGTAATAATAATGATGATATTATTATCATTACTACTACTACTTTAATACATATGATTATGATAATAATAATGAATTAATAATAATAATAATAACAATTATTATTATTATTATTATTATGCTCTGTTGCTGGGAAGTGATGGATCTTTTCCCCCCTGTGTTTCTTTGTGTCTAATATGAAAGAGTAGCATTTATTATGGTCTTTAACATTTTTTATTGCAACATTGTTATTCATAAACTGTTATATTTCCTATCCATAAATTGCTTTCATGTTCATAAATTCATTCAGTTTATATATCTGACGGTACTTTTTTCCCTGGAAGCTCTCATAATGAATAAGCTAATCATTTAAACACTATTCACGGAAAAATGACGTAAATTAATAGAAATAATAATTTAAAAAATCCACAACAATTTTCTGTATAGAAACAATGGCATGGTGAAATATATATATATATATATATATATATATATATATATATATATATATATATATATATATATATATATATATATATATATATATATGAACACATATCGAGGACAAAAGTGGCGCGTGAGCTGAAACCAGTCTATGGCTGAAACAAGGGCCTTCTGGTATTTGCTAAAGAATAGTATAAATTTCCACTAGCAGCTGACGCATGCGTATTAGCTATTCTTACCATTTTATTATTTTTTCTAGTGAAAATGGCTGCCTTTCAGCTTTAAACCACAGCGGTTCAGGGGGGAAAATATCCATCCCATAAAACAGAATTAGCACGATCGCCTAGAAAGAAACCATCTTGTGGTTCAAGAATGTCCATATTCCGGCGTAAATGACATTATGCTTTTGCTTTCAAGAATGGAAGATAGAGCTATTTCATGTTTAACCCATTATATTCCGTGATCTGCGTTCCAGATGAGGTAAAGTACTTTCTTTATTGCATCGTTTAACGCAAAATTACATATGTTTCATATTAAAATAAATTTTATCTTCAGTAATTAAAAGAATAATCTATATTAACGAGCGAATAGAAATGAGAAAAAAATCTACAGAATAATAGGACAAAGACGGACTTGCATAAACGATATTCCGCAGTCGCTCTACATTTTGTGACATTGTTTATCCTACTGTAAAGTGATGCAACATACTTAACGTGTCAGTATTTTCATAGTTTATATAGCAACGCCTTCCTCTGCGTTAACTTTCAGTGGTTAATTGCACAGGCCTGTTGTTTTCTTTTGATTGACGTCGTCAATCTATCACTTTCGATGCACGCGGTCGATGTAAGATGTTTGAAAAGTATTGCTATATTCAGCCTCATATTCAGTTGTTATTCCACAATACAGATATTCTTTTTATAATCCACTTCATCTCATTATATATAAAATGTTTTTAAATATATTTTATTTGAACAGAAAATGATGCACCAAGTATCCAGCAACAGCAACGACTATGGTCTGGGTAGCATTGGGGATGATGGGCAACACCCAGCCAGTCACTTTGACTTGTGTAGTTCACAATCCAACAAATTTTTCGCCACCGCCCCACCTCCCTCATTACAACTGCCACTCCCCAACTTGCCCCCCTTGCCACAGAGGATGATCAAGCCCATGTCCTGTCAGATGCAGGACTCTCAGAATGAATTTCACTCCCAAACTGTTAGAATGAGGGCTGCAGATGCTCCAGAGGGCTCCAAAAAAAAGAAGGGCCTCGGAAAGTCCGGACGACGAGGCAGGCCCTCAGGTACCACTAAGTCTGCAGGCTACAGGACAAGTACGGGACGACCGCCCGGCACCACCAGAGCAGCGGGTTTTAAAACCAGCCCAGGACGCCCACTGGGCACCACCAAAGCAGCAGGTTACAAGGTGAGCCCAGGTAGGCCTCCAGGCAGCATTAAAACTCTGGCAAGGCTTAACAAACTGGACTATGGCACATGCAATGGTGCACCGTTCCCTTACACCATGATGCAGAAGAGGGCCTTGTGTGAAGCCACTGTGAAAGAGAAAGACACTACTACCACAGAGTGAAAACTGTTTTTTTATTTATTTGCAAAAAGGGGGAACTCGGGTGTGGGTGCATGTCCAAAGTCACAGTGGATTGTGTTTGAGACGTCAAACTCTTGCAAGGGAGAAAAAAAAAGATGGATTTTGATACTTCAACTCAAGTGTATGTGACAGTGTTAATATTTTGTGTATCTTTTTCCAAAGACCATTAGCATTACCTATTTCGCTATGACGTATGTTAACCTACTGTACAGATGTGCATGACGGTGGTATTGTGAAATAAAGTTACATATTTGAACACATATTAATCTTTTCAGTCTCTTAGACTTTGCTCAAGTGAATTGTTGAGAGAACTGCAATTGTGTTGTTTTACATTTAACTTTACCTTTTACTTAATACTTTTGATTGTAAAGTTACTGATGGGAACAGTCTTCACCACTCATAGTTTGTCTCACTCTAGATTTTAGGACATTGCATTTAACTTGAAAAAATTTACATTTACACTCCTGTGTTCCCCTGATGTGTATGTGAAAGAGCTCTGTTTGTAATGTCCAAAGATATGTTTATCTTTTTGTCGTTATTGTATTTATGTAATGTCTGGTGCCCTTTTCAGACAGAGACATGTTGAATTTTGATAAAAATGTCAAGACACAGACTTCAGCAATGGCATAATCTTTACAAATGCTCTTGTAAATATAAATGTGAGTTTATACCAGCCAGTGTGTTCTGTTCAACCCACAATTGTTTTGCTGATCAATGATCCACTCTAAAATACCATGTTTTTAACCACTGGACTAAAACAAGTCTCAGTTTTGTGTAACTTAATACACATGATCTGATCAAAAAAAATAAAAATAAAAAAAAATAAACAGTTATGACTCCAAAAGAGTAAGCTGTGTGGGAAAATGGCTAAAACACTTTTTTTTTTGTAGAAATTATTATTTAACTTTTTTTTTTTTTTTACAGATCCATTTAGTTGGTATGAAAATGTGTCTATTTTCAAGCATTAATATATGCCTGTAATTGTTGAATGTATGTAGCAAACATATGTAAACAAAAATATTAAAAATAACTGAATAACTGCATGGGCTAAATAGAAAATATAATATTTACATGTTGTAAATATTGTAAGAAAAACCTTTGAAGACATAGCATTAAAATAACGCTATATGAACGTTAATTACATTAAATGGAACACTATTGCATAATTCAATATAATAATGTAGTTTACAATTTTACATTCCTGAATTTTTACATTAATTCCAAAATATTTTTATAGAATCAGCGGGCAGTACATTAGGTCCTCTCATACTGTCTTTGTTCTGGTTTTAAATCAGTTTCAAACACTGAGTGCGGATAAACTATAACATGGTCAAAAAAAGGGAAAGTTGACAGATTAAAATAGCAATACAATTGAAAATGTATTGCAACTTCTATATTTATTTCATAGTGTAATTTTAGATAGGCCGATGAAAAAGTGAAATTTTTTGTCTTGACACAATGGAGGTTGACGAATGGCTGTGGCAAGCCATTTTATAATGTAATCTGACTGCCGCCCCGTTTCTGTTAGCAGCATAGTAGTGCTTTTTAATGCTCCAGTCCATAATTTTTTTTTTTTTTTTGGATAAAAAATATTCAAATTTTGAGGTCAAAAAATAACGTTGCTTTTTAAATAGCTTTTTGAGGTTAAAAACCGATTTTTTTTCTATGACATTCAAATGGTATGATAATTAGAGAATACACTATACAGAAATTGACATCTACAGTACAGATAAAGCTAAAGACTAAATACACATAGTCAGGTAATGTTGATGTTCTTAACATTACTAATTTGAGAACAAAGTATAACAATAATAATCCGCATGGTTTGACATGATCTGAGCTAACTTTGCAATCGTTAGATTTAATCAGCATTAGAAGTGTAATTAAATTAAATTAAATTTATTGGTCAGAACAAAACTGACAGACATATTGGCAGCCGATGCACAATCCATGTAAAGAAGATAATTTCACAAATATATGCAATTGCAGGTTTCAAACAGAGATGGTGACAAAGAGGCAAAAATTATAGACTGCAGCTTTAATTAATATTAGCTACTCTAATAAATAGTATATTTAATTTGATTAATGTATTTTTTATTTATGCATTTTAATTTGGTTTATTTTTCATATGAATGTTGTTAAAACTTATCCATTGGATATTAGCCATTATTTTCTGCTACTATCCCAATGACAATTATATTCCATACTATTTCAGTTACAGAAAATTGCAATAAACATATTGGATTGGAATGAATGGGGCTATCAAATTTGTGTGTAAATCAAGTCTTTGCTCACAAAAGGCAGGAGTGCCAATATTATTAGTCTAAAACTGATAAGTGGCTGAGTTTATCAGGGCAGAGGACTCTGAATTTACAACATTCGAACCCCTTCCTGAACCGGTCTGGCCAAGTGAGGCTTCGGACATCATCAATTACGTCATTGCTCTAAAGTGATACAAGCCACGATACATGCTTTACTGAAAGCTGCCAGGATTTCTCAACACACGCTCCGAAGCCTCGGCACAGAACGTAACATCACTAGTACAACCTAATCTCTAATAACAATAAATAATATGAGTAACATAAATGGTACCACTAAGGCAGGGCTAGGCAAGGTCCTGGAGAGGCACTGTCCTGCAGAGTTTAGCTCCAATAATTAAAAACCTGCCTGCTTTCTAGCGATCTTGAAGACATCGATTAGATTGTTCAGGTGTGTTTGATAAGGGTTGGAGAAAAACTCTTCAAGACAGTGGCCCCCCAGAACCTAAGTTACCCAGCTCTAAGGTATATATGTTAAAACCGCTTGCCATAATCGTCTGACATATTACACTTATGCGTGGCATGGCCTAATTTCCAACCACCCGCAAATCGCGCAAAGTAAAAAACAAAGTCAAGCATATCGGAGCACGTGGCTGTTAATCTAGACCAATAAATTGTGTTTTCTACTCATACGGTTTCTGTGGTCGGCTACCTTGCAAAGCACGAGCGGTCTCTCTAAAATGGAGGAAGTTAACGTTACGCCTTTGTTAGGACAAGGAAACAAATGGCGTGAGGGTTAAAAAGCAAATGCTCACTGCTGTCTTCCATGCGCCCAACACGCACCACGTCAACTGTACTGTATGCACGACGCGTTTGGGACGAAGTAAAACTTGCGCTTGCATATTGTCCACATGGATTTTGCGTAAGTGAGAGAGATGTACCTGGGAAACAGTGAATCGGGTTAAGTGGATGTATACTGGGGGGTTGGGTGTGCTGTGCCGATTGGTCGCTCTCACCAGCATACACATACAGGCAGTCAGTCAGGGCTCGTTTTAATACACATATGAAACCAGGGGCACTCGGCAAGCGGGGCAAACAATCATGTATTTCAATAGAAACCGTGGCCGCTGAAAAACGTGCTTTCGATGCATTGACTTGGTGCTTCGTGGAAAAGTGACAGGCGCTCAGTTTCATTCTCGTTTATTTATTAATCTCCATTTTTGATGTTGGAGAGAGAAATGAGTCCAGAGGCCGGGCCTACTGGTGCAAATGCTGCTGGGATTTTGCAGATCCGCTTTCACAAATTGACAAAAAGTAGCGCTACATGCTCGAATTTGAAGGGCTTTCCGGTGGTTTTGTCTTGACCGAGTCGTAAATGGTAAGAAACCGACGATTTCTCTCATGTACCTTTTGTATTTGGTGCGTTTTTCATTTCCCCGTCGTGGGTGACTGTAAGAGAACTGTTGGTGCACATGATGATAATGTAACATACTTTGCCAGCGTATTCACACTGAAATCAGTGGTAGCAGAGGACACGTTTTAACAGTCCAGTAGGAGCATGTCGAAGAGTCTTTGACATAGCGATATACGATGAGTTTTTCAAGCTCTCTTATCTTTGTCTTGATGGATTCTTGACAAGACGGCCTATTAGGGGTGCGATTTAGACACGAGTAGCCACTCTATTTCAAAAACCAGTTTAAGATGCTAGCTATTTTGGAACATGATAGCTGGTTTCTAGCCGGTTTGAGATGGTCATTAGCTGGTCGACCAGCTTCCATGCTTCAAACAACATTCTGACCACATTAAGCTGGTCTTCCAGTTTGCACCAGCAGAAACAAGCTAGCAGTTTAAGCTGTGTTTTCAGCAGGAATGTATTGCATGTGCATGTTGGTGTTTTGCAACATTACGTTTTTTGCTGTTAATGTGGAATCAATGTGCTCTGCTTCTTAATTGTTTTGAATTAGATTGCAATGTTCTGCTTAATACACAACTCATTAGTGTTTTGTGGCCAGTTGCAACCAACCCCTTAGGAGTTAAGAAAAGTCTGAGTTCTAATACTATAGGCCATCTTATGAAAACATATTCTAAAAAGCATTTACCTGTATTTTGTCGCAGGATGGAGCCATGACAACATGAATCAGTCCTACAAAGTGGCTGGCAGGGATGGCTCGGAGTGTCGTGGTGATCCACAGGAGACCAAGGCACTTGATAGCCGCCTCAGCTCCTGTGGATACCAAAGCACAAAGAGGCAGGGGGACCAGGGGTCTGCCATGCATTTCCTAAACTCTGGCTACAAGCTCTCTGCATCGCCGTTTGCGTACAATACGAGAGAATCCACCTCCAACTACAGTCCGCTGAGGAGGCTTCAGGACCTGACCACTATGGTGAACCATGCCGACATGAGTTTGCAGGACAAGGACTTTCACAGGCGGAATAAATTGCTCATGCACAATCCCACTGGTGGAAGTGAGTTCGGAATAGGCCTTTATCACACGTCCAATTCGCAAGGAAACACTGACAGGACTTCTATTCAGGATCTGGACAAAAATGGTTTCTCACCAGTAAGCTCTGATAGCTTGGAACATCTTCCATCCATCCCAAATGGAATTTTGCATTTCGAGTCGACCCTGTTTGATAGTGGGGACAGCAAAGATAATGATGAGGACGAGCATGATAGGGGTGATGCGGTGGCACCCTTTAAAGACAAGTCAAAGAAATTCAAGAAACGAAATCTGGCAAACACAAAGGCTCCTAGCAACCACAGGCTGGACCTAAGTAAAAACAAACATGGAAGTTGTAACCTTGTTTCTAAAAATACAGTGAAGTCTGACCCCCCTGGTAGTCTATCACATTTGCCTGTCGAGGTCATGATGGAGGATTTTGACAGTTTGGATGATTATTCAGACAGTGACTGTGATCTGCCCAGCACTGTGAACAGTGCTTCAATTTTCAACTCCTGTCTCTCTAAAAGACCAGATTCACCCAGTGACTCCCATTCAAATCCTGTAAGATGCTTTTATGTTCATCAGATTTATTGTTTCACTGACATGATTGTTTTTTTCCTAATAGGTGTACAAGTTATATTGTTAGAGTTTCCACCTAAAGAATGCACTGTTGTCCAGGAAGAAAAATCCATTATTTTTTTAATGCACATATACAAATACATAGAAACTCATACACACACACAGTGGGGTCCAACGGTGACAAAACCACACTGAAAATCTGAAATTCAAACCTTGAAATAAACTATTAAATAATAAAAAATACCTTTTTGTTAAGATTTTGAACAATTTCTAAGTCCCTCATCTGGTAAACAAATTTGTGAAATGAATCATGTGAAGTCAAATGTGTTTGTTTCCACTGGAGCACACTCTTTGGGACTTTTCAAATCAAATAAAAATATGTGGAGCAGCTCAAGTGCTTCTCTGATTAAAGCAAAATCAGAGGGAGAAATGGTATGCAATCAGAAAAATTCTAAATATAAGCATTTTCCCTAGCAGTCTGAGATTTTTTTGGACCCTACAGTGTGTATTATTAATTTACATATTTAATTATGCATTTATTTTACACAAAATTTAAGAAATATCTGAAAATCAAATGTGCAGTGTAACAACAATCTTGGTACATTTTTTTTTAAACTTAAACCAAGTAGAATGACTTCTGTCAGTTGACCACAGTTACCGGATGGTGCAGGTAATTCCAAAATGAAATGTTGATCTATCACTATAAAATACCATTTATTTATTTCATAAACAGTGCATTATATATGACATAAGGGCTAATGAGTAGCACCTTATTTATATAAACATAGTAATTGCATGGTACCTTAGCAATTAAAAGTGTATTCTTTCTTTTTTCTCATCTTAACATGTACAAACTCAAAACACTGGCACCATCAAAACATTGCTTTGCCACAACAACATTTGGCTAACTTGTTTGAAAACTATCATTATTTTTGAAATTCAGTTCAATGACATTTACAGTGTAGAAATTACACACTTCCACTCCCAACAAAATATTTGCTACTTGTAGGCTGACGCATGTTTATTTACAGTTGGTATTGCCCAGTTGTTTTTAAAGTACAAGCTGTCATAGATGGAAGTCATTTGTATTAGCCTCCCTCAAGATGAACAGCTCTTGAACCACAGTTGAGTAGGAGCTTATTTTTCCCAGTGGAGCAAAGGTGTACACTAAGTGCTTGCTGGTTCGTACTTATTTTTGTGAAACTAAGCTGACCATGATCTTTGTCACGGGAAGGACAAAGGCTGTAGTATGGACTAGATCAATATTTCACTCGCTCGTGGGTTGCAGTTAAGTTAGGGCTACACAATTAACCACATTTTTAATCGTGATCACAATATGGATATGCCACAATTATGTAATCATTAAAAGTGGCAGTTCATCCTTTTAAAGTCCATTTATGTTATTCTGCATGCTTAATTATAATAACATTATAATAAGCATAGTGATACTTTTTTAATTTTATTTTTTAATTTTTTAAAGCAGAAACCAATCCAATGTATAGTTGGCAACTGAGGCTTAATACTATAGAAAAAGCAATAAAAGTTTTTTAGTTTTATAGGGTTTTCAGGCTGTTTATTTTCATCTACTGTGAAAATATGGCATGCAGTCGCTTCAGACAATGACAATAACATCAATCAATGCGAACTGTAATAATTATAAATAATATGCGCAAATACAATTTCAAGAGTAGCCTAAACAAACAACTCAAGCTGTCTTGACTCATGTTAATGATGTTTAACGAATGATGATTAAACTGACAACTTTTTATCATAACCTAAAGTCCAACAGCCCAAAGAAGAAGCAGCTCCCCGGTATAAAGTACTCTGCTGAAGATGTCGTGTGGGCCAAATTCAACCGCAGACCCTGGTGGCCCTGTCATGTAACCATTGACCCACAGATTGAAGTCCACACCAAAATGAAAGGTGATCTCTTTTGTTTTAACCCCTTTTGTATGACTATTCATAGTGGATGCTTAATTTCACATGGGTGAGATGACATTCATAATGAGACATTTTATTGACATAATGTGGTTATTATTTATGCACTTGTTCAACTTTTACTTAGAATTTAGAGTGTCTGCAGACCGATTTTGTTCTAAAAGCAATAGAAGTTCTTCCACATGTATTTTGCAAGACAGACGACACACAGTGTAGATATTTTGTTTTTGCCGTGTTCAAGAAAGTAAATGCACATGTTATTATTTATATTTCTATTTAGCATGTTACAAAATATTTAGCATTATTATCATGGAAACCAAAATGTCTTCAATGTAAAAAAAATTCTTAGAGCTCATTGTCATATTATCACAGAATAATGACATTTTCTTGCAGACCCCAGTCGTCGGCCATGCCGTCTCTATTTCGTCAGGATGTTCGGGGAGATCATAGACCAAGCTTGGGTCCCGGCAAAAGCCACTTTTCCTTTTGAAGGAGGTCATCAGTTTGAAAAACTGCCTGTACTTAGACGGAGAGGAAGACAGAAGGACAAAGATTATAAATACACGGTAAAGCTTTTGTGTGTTGCAAACTTGTAACTTGTTATATTTTAAAAGATGAATGTTTATGATCAACTGACATTGATGCTTTTGATAGAAAGTTAACGTGTTTTGTTCATTCTACAGGTTCCTAAGCGTCTAATGTCCTCATGGAAAGCTAGTGTCTTGGAGGCAGAGGCAGCACTGACCCAGCGGTTAAATATCGAACCTCCATTGACTGTAATTCGGGATGTCCACATGCCTATCACAGAAGACAAGGCACCAAATAGTCCTGCTTGTCAGACATCTACTACACAGTCCATATCATCAAGCTCACTTTTGACCAATGGACTACATGCATCCGTTAAAATCAGAGGAAAACCTGGCACTGGAAGAAAAAAGAAGGCAACTAAGAAGAACAGCTCAACTGTAAAATCTCCCGTGAATCTAACTGAAAATGCTTTATCGTCTAAACCATCCTCAAACCCTTCAACAGACAGCTACAAACCTTCCACAGCTGCTGAAGGGCACAAACCAGATGCCGTAGATAGTCCATATTCAGATATTGACTCTGTCCCAAGGATTCTTTGCCCCAAACGTTCAGAGGACTTGCCGCAGGAGGATGCGGCAAAAGAATTGATCACTAAACCTAAGAAAGTACATCCAAGTAAAAAGACGAAAAAAGCCAACGTGGACAAGCCAGTGAAGAAAACAGAGGCTACTTCAAAATGCACAACAAACCGTAAGCTAAAGAAGTCAACGCCCAAAGAAAAAACACTTAGGGCTACGAACACCAGACAGAAGGAAAGCAGTTCCCCAGGGTCCTCAGATGGGTCTTTTGCCATGCACTCTCATTATTTGCCTGCCAGCAGTGGCTTAATCTCAAGAGCACTTGCTGCCAGTGAAGAAACCGAGGAGAAAGATTTAAGGCGGGAGCCAGAATCTCGCTCACCATGTGCTGGCGATGAACCCTCTTTTTATAACAAGTGCTCATCCCCCACCAACCATTCTGAGTTGTCAAAACATCAGTGGCAGGTAAAAACAGAGGCCAGTGAAGAGTCCACGGATGACTCGAACTCCCACACCCCCCCAAACCCAACTCTTATTAAGTTTACCAGAATCCGAAATGAGAAAAATGGCGTTCATAAAGGACCTCGACAAAAAGGGTCCAAGTCAGATGTGAATAAATCCTCCCTCGATTCTGTGAAAATCAAAAACGAGAGCATGATTTTAGACACTTCGTCTTCGTCCATCCCATCTCCCTCGATCTCTCCTATGGATGCTTTCCAGGATATGAAGGAGCTTTCTTTCAGGTCTCTTGTCAAAGACGAATGCAGCTCAGGAGAACCTTCGCTCTGTGCGGATTCAAACTACAAATTCAGCACTTTCCTAATGATCCTGAAGGATCTGCACGACAGCCGGGAGAAAGAAGGGAAACCTTTAACCCTCCCTCCTATGTCTCCATCCTCTCTCATCAGGGAAGAACCTTCTTTTATTCCACCTGGAGAAGAAGCAACAAATGAGGTGCTTTGTGAAAAGGACTGGAAGGTAATCGCGGATCAGAACAGTCGGCAGGGAAAGACGTCAACACCAAACAGCTCAAAACGGAGCAAGGCCAAGCCGAAATCATCAGTGAAGAAGGAGACACAAAAACACGATGGTGGGAACAATGTAGTTTCTACGCTGAAAAAGCAGAACTCATCAGTAGGTTTGGATGCACTTGAAAAGAGTTTGCCTCTGCTAGGGGAACTTTCCAACTCTCACCATGATGCTGTTACTGATGTCTGTGGCAAGGGCACCATCTCCAAGGTTGCTCCTAAAAAGCGATGGCAAACTTTTGAGTCTGGTATTGGGAAAAGCACCAAGCCTAAGAGCGATCCGATTGGATTGAATCAAGATATAGTGAAGGAGTCCACGGAGCTAAATGGAGTTTTCAAAGACAGTCTTGAAGAAGAAGCGACTAATCCTGACATCCCTGATAAAAAAGATGCTTCAGGTAACTTCAGGAGATATTAGATTAAGTCTCAAAAGTTAAAAATGTTTTGGGCTAAATTCAGTGAATTTTGAATTATTCTGTTCTCAGAAAACAAAAGGCTCAGGAAACCAAGCAAGAGGCTGATTGAATCCAGTGAAGAATATGAGCAAATCTTTTCCACAAAGAAGAAAACAAAGAAAACTCCTGAGTCCTGTAAAACGGTAAGCTAATTATACAACTGTTTCTGTTGAACCAAAGGACTTCAATCTACAAAAACTGGTCTTTTTTTTTTTTTTAGTATTGAAAATGTTACTTTCAGTAACATTCTGTCATTATACTCACTCCCATGTAGTTTAAAACATATTTGACCTTCTTCCATGTAGAATTTTAGATGTTGTAATATTTTGCTCATCTCCATACAACAAAAGTGGATGCTACAGTTATCAGGCTTTAAAAGTGACCAAGGCCTTTATAATTCGTAGTTTGTGTCGTAGTCTCATTCATGCTTGCATTCAATTCAAAATATTCAAATGCATGCAAGAGCCAATGATGTTTGCTGTCATTGACATTGACTTGTGGCACAATGCAACACAAGATGCGAAGTTTGAATATACGCAAATGAGATTTGAGAGCATCGGAAATATATTTTCTGGTGCAGCTTTCCATACAGAAAGTACTAAAATGATGTCATAATTCGTCAGGTATTCCTAACATGTACAAACTGTATTGGTTTATGTGAATAGTGTTATTTCATGCCTTTCCTGAAGGTATCTTGGATCGCCAACACTAACACTGATGAGCCGTCACCTGAGCAGATCACACCTGATGTTTTAAGCTCTTCACCTGAAAACCCCTCTGAGCAGGCCACACCAGAGGAGCAGAAAGAACCAGCAGATAATCTCGTATCACCTTCAACACCGTTATCCTCATCCTGTGAAGGCCCATCGCTAACCAGAGAGTCATGTGAAAAGAAATCTGGTAAGAACGTGTAGTTTAAGACACTTTACTTCACTTGTAAATGTCAGCTGTAGATATAAACACCTTTTATATTTCTGATGCAGCACCCTCGGATAGAAAGAGACCACGTAAGACTGTGCATAAAATTCTAGACTCCACCATTGAGGATTCTGTAAAGATCCCAAAAAAAGAGGTTAGTGTTAAATTTGTGGTCTCGATATGATTTCTGTTTTGGGCTCTTGTTTTTACCGTTTTGTTTGTTTGTTTTACCATTGGTAAATCAGGAGAGTAAACAACAAGAAAACAGCCCAAATCAATCAGAGGTCAAAGATTTGCAGGTAATGTTTTGGGATGTGCTTTATATGAAATGTATTTTTTTTTAGTAATGCATATAGTAAATTTTATTAAATTGGTTTTGATGACACGACACAAACATATATTAATTATATAATTATTATATGTTTTCGTGTCTATGCAAAGAAACGTTATGTACAACAAACAAATATTCATGATTAGATCACATTGTTTAAATACATCAGTTAGGGTTAGGATACAATAAATAAAAAAATCAAGTATAAAAACACATGATCTAACTCTACATTTAAGATGATTAAACTATATAAATAAGTAAATTACAGAGACAGTGAAGAACTCACTATTTGTACATGAACTACCACTTCGAATCTATAATTAATTAATCTAATAATATATTTAAATGTACGTAAGTACTTAAATCTACTTTATTATTGTACACTTTATATACACAGTACTTTTTTTAATTTGAGTAAATATAATTTTTTACAGCAATTCAACCATTATAAAATAGTTATAAATATGTAATTTTTTTTACAGAAACAGGAAGAGCCTGCACCATCAAGCCCGTGTGCTGCTGCATCAGGTTTGTTTTCTCTGTGTGATTCTTATCATTATATTGTTTCATGTATTTGTTGTATTTTATTGAGAATATTGTTTGATTGGTCCACCATTCTATTTTCCAAAAATGCAGAATGATGTTTATTTCTGTCATCCTTAGCAGCAGCTCAAAGTGAGGATGAAATAAGAACATCATCCCCAATCCAGCAGGACACAGCCAGTGACTCCCAGATCCAGCTTGAAGGAGAGCAGTGCAGCCCGTCTAAGCCTCAGGCGAAGGAGTCCGACACAAACGGCGAGGACTCCCTGATCTCTGAGGTCATTATTATTAGCTGCACATTTTTCATCAGCCTAAAATAAATATGATGTCATCACTCACTAACCCTCGTGATTCAAACCTTATGATCTAGCTTTTTCTGCGTTTTGATTCATTGATTCATCAAGCTGAGATATATCTCTATAAATAGAGTTGTATAATAGTTTTTTGTTACATTTTCAGGTGTTTGGTGCAGGACTCAATGACAGTGCTTTTTCAAGCAGAGATTCTTTATCAGGTGATGTAACAGGGTTCTCGACCAATAGAAAATCAGGGGAGAAAGGTGGAGGTGCATCATTGAAGGAGAATGTTTGCCAGGTAAACTTCCTATGTATGTATGTACATAAATATATATATATATATATATATCAAACGCTGGATGCAAAAAATATTAGATTTACCCAATATAATTTCACTTTCATATATAAGTTTACTTTATGAGCTTTATTTGTTGATTGGTTATATATTAATAAACAATACAGTGGAAACCTTTGCCTTCACTGTGATTTATTGTTTTCATATATATTTTTTTTTTTACTTTTTTATACTTTTATTTAGTATGGATGGAGTAAAATGATCAGAAAAGATAGAGATAAAAGTTCATAAAGAAATCCTGTTGTGGTTTCCCCTAGCAGCACAACTGTTTTCAGCTGTCATAAATAATGTTTCTTGAGCAGCAAGTCAGCATATTAGAATGATTTCTGAAGGATCTGGAGTAATGACTGCTGAAAATTCAGCTTTGTCATCACAGGAATAAACTACATTTTAAATATATTGAATTAGAAAAAGTTATTTTAAATATTATTGATGTTTCAAAATATTACTTTTTTACCGTTTTGATCAAATAAACGCAGCCGTGTGAGTTCAAAAACGTACTTCTTACTACTTTTGAATGGTAGTTTTTGTCCTAAAAATTCCCATAGCGTTGAGTATAAAATTGTTTTGTGACTATGTGTTGTAGGTTTGTGAGAAAACGGGTGAACTGCTCCTCTGTGAGGGGCAGTGCTGTGGTGCCTTCCATCTGCAGTGCATCGGCCTCACTGAGACCCCTAAAGGCCGGTTTATCTGCCAAGAGTGCAAGACGGGTGAGTAACCAGCAATATACAATATATCAGCCAGGCTGCTTAATTTCATATTTGCCCATTTTGAAATGGTCTGGATTGGCTGATAAGACATTATATTCTTCTTTGTGTAAGCTCTGAAAATCTACTGACAGCATTGCCAATCATTAAAATTGTTTTCTGTTTTTTTTATATATATAATTTTCTAGTGAAGTTTAAATAAATAAGAACTCATTTCATTTTTGCAGCTGTGTTTGTTAATTTTGTTTTTAATTATGATTTTAAGCATATATAAACTCCAGTTGTGATATTGTAATGCACCGAAAAATCCAGTTGCAGTCTAAGATATACACGTGAACACCTTAATTTCTTTGTATGTCTTTTCTCTTCTTCCTTGCTGTAGGTGTGCACACATGTTTTGTGTGTAAAACTCCTGACAAGGAGGTCAGGAGGTGTATGATCCCAGTGTGTGGGAAGTTTTATCACATGGAATGCATACTGAAATATTCCCCCACCGTCGCTCAGAACCGCGGCTTCCGCTGCTCCCTCCACGTCTGTCTGGCCTGCTACATCACCAACCCCGCCAACCCTAGCATTTCCAAAGGTGCCTAGAATTCAGATATTACATTTGAAAAGATTACATACAAAATAAAACATGTTTCAATGTTTTACAGCAGCATGATTTTGTGTCACTGATCATAACTTGTCGATCTCGCAGGCCGTTTGACTCGCTGCGTCCGCTGCCCTGTGGCCTACCACGCCAATGACTACTGTATGGCTGCCGGCAGTGTCCCATTGGCTAATAACAGCTTCCTGTGCCCCAACCACTTCACTCCACGCAAAGGGTGCAAAAACCATGAACACATTAATGTCAGCTGGTGTTTTGTGTGTTCTGAAGGTGTGTAGTCCAGTCCTCGTGGATCTGTCTGTTAAAATTATTAGTGGTGCTTGCCAAGGCTATTATTTTCTAAGCGGGCAGATTTGCTTAGTTTTTGCCTGGTGAGTGTTACACGCAGACCCTATGATATCCAGCATCATGGCAGCAAGTTAAAAATGGAATTATTCATGATTTCGAGAATTTTTGGAGATTGTGCACTGCACTCTTTGTAACCTTTTACACTGTCTGTTCTATCCTTAACTCACATTGACACTTGTTGTGGGCAGTTTTCCGAACAATTCATGTTTGATCTCTCCGCAGGTGCAGATGACAGCGAAATAGTTTTAGAGTCAAACATGCACAAATCGTTGATAGAGCTGCCAACACATTGGTTGGCACTACTATTAATACTCACTACTGAAATAAAATGCTTTAATTGCATGACAACCTCGCCACAATTTTCTAAAAGAGAAAATACAGAATCAACTCATTAATCGGAATCAAATTGATTCCAATTGTTAATCGAATTTCTACATTTGCAAAAGATCATTCATCATCATTCATTTAAGTTTTGAATATAAAAATCTAGTTTGTGTTATAATGAGTCATGAAGACCGAGCAAAGATTTTACTACGGTTGTTTATTACAATTACATTGGTTTTCTGTCTCTCCCTATAGGAGGAAGTCTGCTCTGCTGTGAATCTTGTCCTGCTGCCTTTCACCGTGAGTGTCTGAACATTGACATGCCCCAGGGAAGCTGGTTCTGTAACGACTGTCGAGCGGGAAAGAAACCCCACTACAAGGACATTCTGTGGGTGAAAGTGGGCCGCTACAGGTTTGTGTGGTGTTTCACCAATACCATTCTCCCTTGATAATTACAGTGCAGTGGTCAATGAGGTATTTCTGACCTTTTGTTCCAGGTGGTGGCCCGCTGAAGTGACTCAACCAAAAAACGTTCCTGAGAACATCTTCCGCTTGAGGCATGAGGTGGGGGAGTTTCCTGTGCACTTCTTTGGCTCCAAAGACTACGTGTGGACATATCAGGCTCGCTGTTTTCCCTACATGGAAGGGGATGCCAACAATAAGGAAAAAATGGGAAAGGGTGCAGATGCAGTCTATAAGAAAGGTAGTATGCACTAGTAGTATTCTAACATAGATAGCACAATCAAACACACTTAACTATTTAAGTGCTATACTAACAAGCGACTTCACACTGTCGTTCACACACTCGGCTTCAAAACATGTTTCCTATCTAAAATATGGATATGTGGAATGGGATTTTGGACAAATAAATAATATATGACATTTTGAAGCTGGTGTGGAGAAACTTGACATGAACTTTTATAACTTGGAGGAAATCTGATTAATCTTCTGTTAACTTGACACGTTATCGCATGATGATATTGTATGTCACTTTATGTGTTTATTGAGGTTTTAATTGATGGTATGCTGTTATGATACCACTTAAAGCCTGCCAGTTGTAGCAACTATTGATTAACATTTACAATGTGGATTCTTTTAATGTTAAGAGTAAACTGCTTCAAACAGGAAGATCAATTTCTTTTTCTCAGCTTTAAATGAAGTAGCGGAAAGGTTCAGGGAACTGCAGGCGGAGAAGGAGATGAGACAGCTTCAAGAAGACAGGAAGAATGACAAGAAACCTCCGCCATACAAACACATAAAGGTAAATCATTTCAAAAGCTCAGATGTTGACACTGATCTCATTTTGCTATTCCTCATGCACAACGATCGATTTTCTCTCAGGTGAACAGACTGATAGGGAAGGTGCAAATCATCACAGCAGATCTGTCTGAGATCCCACGCTGCAACTGCAAAGTCTCGGACGAGAACCCGTGCGGCATTGACTCGGAGTGCATCAACCGCATGCTAATGTACGAGTGTCATCCTCAAGTGTGTCCAGCAGGGGAACGCTGTCAGAACCAATGCTTCACCAAACGCCAGTACACTGAGGTGGAGATCTTCAGGACACTGGCGCGTGGTTGGGGTTTGCGCAGTGTGTCTGACATCAAGAAGGTGGGCTGTTTTTACACGCGCACACACACACACGACTATGTCTCTTTTTTCCCCATTTAATTTGATTACGTTACTCCACCATAGGGAGCTTTTGTGAATGAGTATGTTGGAGAGGTCATTGACGAAGAGGAGTGTCGATCCAGGATCAAACATGCACAGGAAAACAATATCTGTAACTTCTACATGCTCACACTGGATAAGGTCAGTCACCTGCGGTGATTCTCAATCTTGATTATCCTGATAACATCTTCCCCGCTTACTTTGACATTGGGCTCTGTTTTCTGTGTATGTGCAGGATCGGATAATAGATGCCGGGCCGAAGGGAAACCAGTCGCGTTTTATGAACCACAGCTGCCAGCCGAACTGTGAGACACAGAAGTGGACGGTGAATGGAGACACCAGAGTTGGGCTTTTTGCATTAGAGGACATTCCTACAGGTGAGTTTGAATCTGAACCAAATATTATGGTGCTAGAATGTTTGCTTAATAGATTTGTTGGCTGTTCTCAGGTGTTGAACTCACTTTTAACTATAACTTGGAGTGTCTTGGTAATGGGAAGACGGTGTGTAAATGTGGAGCACCCAACTGCAGCGGATTCCTTGGTGACAGACCAAAGGTATGACATGCTGTGTGTATCGTGTTCATGGTTGAAGTTGGTGTATGTTATTTTTCATATTCCATCATACTCAATGTGAAAACACTTTTTGCTTCAGAATCAGCCTTCATCTGAAGACAAGGTGCGGAAACTGAAGAAGAAGGTTGCAGGGAAGCGTAAGAGCCAGTTAGAGGTCGCCAAGGAGCGGGAGGATGAATGCTTCTACTGTGGTGATGGAGGGCAGATTGTGTCTTGTAAGAAGCTCGGCTGCCCCAAGGTCTATCATGCCGACTGTCTGAATCTGTCCAAGAGACCTGCAGGTGAATGACTCAAGAACACGAGTCTCTTGTATCTAATTTAAGTTGTATTTTCTTAAAGGGATAGTGCACCTAAAAATGAAAATTCTGCCAGTAATTACTCACCCTCATGTCGTTCCAAACCTGTAAGACCTTCATTCATCTTCAAGATAATTATGATGAAATCTGACAGCTTTCTGACTTTTCATAGACAGCAAGGCAACTGACACATTCAAGGTCCAGAAAGGTAGAAGGACATCGTTTAAATAGTTCATGTGACATCAGTGGTTTAACTGTAATTTTATGAAGCTGCGAGAATAATTTTTGTTCACATAGAAGACAAAGACAGTGACTGTATTTAACAATTTCTTCTCTTGCATGTCAGTCTACGATGTGTTCATGAGAGTACCACGGAGCATGTGTGTGTGTGATGCTGCTGATGCAGGAACCGCCGCTCTGACGTAGAACGTCCATCTCTCTTAGTTTATCATCTGTATATTCTGGTTCAAATAAATAAAGCTGGGCAAAAAAATCGCAAGTCATCTACTCTGTCGAAATCCTCAGATATTTATTTACGAAGACGTGTTTTTTGTTCAGCATTTTTCTGCTTGTAAACAAGGTGCAGCGCATCAGATCACCGTGTCTTGCGTCAGCAGCACCACACGCATGTATCTTGATACTCTTGTAAACGTACTTCGACTGACATGGAAGAGAAGAAATTGTTGAATAAAGTCGTTATTTTTGTTTTCTTTGCACTCAACTCGTAGCTTAATAACATTAGGGTTGAAAATAAATCTTTTTTCCTTTTAATATAAAGTTTTATTTATTCCAGTTGAATTTTCAGCAGTCATTACTCCACTTGCTGCACATGAAACATTTCTATGTATTATCACTACTGTTCTGCTTAATATTTCTGTGGAATTTTTTTTAAATTCTGGTTAAAACTATCAAAAGAGGACAATAATCACAATTAATCTCCTGATTTCTGACAGCATTAAAAGAGGCAGCATTAAATTAAATGGTAATATAATATTTGGAATTTATTAAATTAAAATATTTAATAAATTAAAATGTTAAAGTACACATATATATTATTTTCCAGCATTTCAAATTAATGTTCTTGTTTTTAATGTAAAAAAAAATGAAATAACGCTCCCATTATTGGCTATTTGGTCAGCTCAGGATTTTATTCAAGCTGAATCATAACTGAAGCTGCACTATATGCATTTTTCAGGCCGCTGGGAGTGTCCGTGGCATCAGTGTAATGAGTGCGGAAGGGAGGCAGCATCCTACTGCGAGATGTGTCCCAACTCCTACTGCAAACAGCACCGCGAGGGAATGCTGTTCATATCCAAACTGGACGGCAAGCTGTCCTGCAGCGAACACGACCCATGCGGCCCCGATCCTCTGGAACCAGGTGAAATTCGAGAGTACGTGCCCGGTACTCCTATCCTACCCCCTCTGCCCAATATGTCAGTGTCAGGCAGGATACCCCCAACTGCCCTACCGCCTGCTGCCCCGCTCTTCATTCCCGCCCCCAACAGACATGCGTTCCAAGCCCAAAGACACCCGTATGCAGACGAGGTGGTGGACAACATAGTTTTTCCACCCTCCTCTCCTTCTAAGGACATCAAGGAGGAAGATATGAGTGATGAAGGTGAGGTGGTGGAAGGGGTGATCGGGGATGAAGGAGAAGAAGACCTTGAGGTTGTGGACGATGATGAAGAAATGGACTACAGAGGGATGGGATTCAATGATGAGGAGGAAGAAAAGGCGAGTCTTGACGAGGACTGGGGAGATGAATTTGTGGATGATGAATTTGAAGAAACTGAGGATTTGGGGGAAGTGGAGGAGGAAGACCGGGAATCATCATGGGATGAGTTTGTCGAAGGAGAAAAGTGAGCTCTCCTGCATTTTTTGCTAGATGTCTATCTCTCACACAAAAACTCTCACTCTGATGGGCACAGAAGGTGATCTGTAGGGAAAGTCAACTGCCATTTTTCCGCTCGGTGCTCAGCTGAATGCTTTTGAGAATGATGGACATGTGTAACATTCTTAAGTTGAAGATGGGATCAGCTTGCCTTCTCAACCCAAGTCCTCTTGGAAAAGTCCTTAAAGAGGGTTGGACCTGGTGCTGTGGGACTGTGATTTTATTTTTTTCAGTCCTTTTGTTGGTATATAATTAGTGTCTGGTGCTCTTTTGTGCTTTTTAAAATTTTCCTCAAGTTTACATTCTCTGATCTAACCAGAAAGATGACCTCACAGAGGGTTGAAATAGGGGCACCACGAACCATACAGTTGTGTCTTGTTTACAAAATCAGAGGAAAGAGAATGCAATAAAGCAGCAGACGACTAATGTTCAGTCCCTTCACCGGGGGATTACACTGACATAGCCACATCACAAGGCCAAAAATGGCTTAAAGCTCCACGGATCACAGTACTTGAAATGATTTCTTCATGGCTGTCTGTTTGTATCATAGAGTGGCTACATGAGAATGAATAATAATAGTCCTAGTACATATTTTTAGCTGATTTGTGAATAAAAAAAGACTGCTACTATCAAAAAGGACAAGGAAATATAACATTCCCGGCATCATCCTGCTTGATTTCAAACATGCACTTTTTTGTTGCATTTGTGTTCCTGTCATTTTACTTCACCTTTATGTCAAGACTAAAGAAATTTTATGTCAAGACTAAAGAAACTTCATAGATTTAAGGTTTTGTAAAGTCTAGAGGAGTGATTGTATCATTTTTTCATTCTCCAAGCTTGTGGCCTTTGAGTCTTGAAAGCTTTTAGGAAAGATGAGTTTGTACTTCTTAGATAAGATGGATATTGTGTAAGGCCTAATTGTACTTTCCCTATTTACTTAAATTCAACTACCATCTCAGAATGCTGTTAAAAAAATCCCCAGATGCCTCATTCCAGTAAAACCCCACCCCACATTGTGTTACATATCTGCAGGTTATGGTTTCCTGCTATTTGTGTTTGTATGTGTCTATGAGCAGGTTAACTTTAAAAGGTGCCTCTGAATGTTTTGCACTCTTTCAGACTCAAAAGTTCAGGAGAAATTTCAAAGCGTCATTTATATATTCATGATTCCCATAACTTTGCCATTGGTCAATTCCAAGCTGTTCATTCAGCATACCGTGTAGATCTGCCTGATGAAACATATGGCACTTCATTGTGGCTGCTTTGTCATACTCCATTAAGACTTTGCATTTAATATCTGAGGGATGCAGATGACCCTTAAAAATGCATATTTAGACAACAAATCCAGTCTTAATTTGATTAAAAATACAAAAATTCTGAAGAACATCTTTTATTCCAGTAGTCATATTATGGTTTAATTTTGCAGCATTTAGATTTATGAGCCTAGATAAAAATTTATCTCACCATCACTTGAATCTTAAAAATTATGTTTGCAACATCAGTGCATTAGGTCCAATTCCTGTTTGAAAAACTGCCTCATGTAATGAAGTAATGTTCATATTCACAAGAACCTGTTTCTATCACTGTTATAGTACAATAGGTTTTTAATGCCTTCAGGCCTTACACTCATTATTTGTAGTTCTGTAACATTTTGCAATTGCAACTCAATTTACAAGGATGCTTTTTTAAAAAGCTTTTTTTTTTTATCATCAACCTTTTTTTTTTTTTTTTTTTTTTTTTTTAGCTCTGTGTTACTTTTAAAGTCATACTTTTTGTCTCTTTGTATTTATGGTCTTTGTATAATCTTTCTCACTCATTTTTGTGTTCCCTGTTTCTTGTATGTTTGTTAAACCTGCTGCTGTGTTTCAGCGCTATGGCCCATTGACACCATGAACAAGATGAAATGTAGATGACCGTTTCCTGAGGACAGTTGGGCAAAAAGTTTGCTGCCATGTTAGAGACCCATGATTTTGTACTGTACCTTGTGCATAATAAATATCTTAAGTACAATTTTACAAATACAGCAGTTTCTTTTGTCCTTACAAGGTATATATAGATCTAACCAGATATAGTACTTCATAAATGCTGAGCTTTTAAAATTAAATTGCACAACAATAATTGCTGACAAATCAAGAAAGCATTACATATTTGTATACAAATGCTATCTTTCTTAGACACTTTCCTAGTTTTTAACATGATGTGTTATTGAAGACCAGCATGCTTTTTCATATCATAAATAAATCCGGTGTTATAGTTGTAAAAATCTGTTTTACATTACAATATGGTAGTTGTAGTACAACATAGATACAAAAACACGATATAAAGCAAAAAAGGAACAGTCCCTTAAAATTGTTCCTGAGACCAACTCATTAAAAAAAATAAAAAAAGACCCTTTTACTGAGGTAAGGATTATTTCCTCCCTAGTTTTAAGTAACACTGGAATCATAAATCTTCGACCTGAAGGCAAAAGCCCAAACTCATGTAGCGGGCGCCTATGATCAGATGTAATTTTCAGAATGTTACAAAGGCATCTAGTTTGATAGATTTGTTTCTAGGCATATCAAAGAGATGCCAAAGTATTTTGATCACATTTTTTTACTTTCCTTGGGTTTACTGTTTTTATTTCACCGTAGCATGTCCAAATCAGCAAAAGATGTGGAAGGCTTCAATTAAATTACAATAAAAAGAGAGTATAAATTATGTTAAACAAGTTAAATATGGGAGTTAAAAGCCATTAAATTATTTTCACCAAAGAAAGTATAGCCTTTTCTGACCTCTTTTGTTCACAGCTTCGGTCCATTTATCCCATCTCAGTTTATGGTCTAGTTAACCCAAGCTATTTGTACTCCTCAATACTCTTAATGGCGAAACTTGCTGAGGATTCTTTCCTAAAATCGATACACATCTATCTCCCTCGTCGGGCCATTGGAATCGTCCTAACCTCCCCCCTCCCATAGGGCCTTGTTTACACTAATTTGCCTTTTAATTTGTATTTGAATGTACCTTTTAGTTAGGACATCATTATTATAATAAGCTACCTTCATATTTAATAGTTGTTTGAAAATATTTTACTATGGACCCTGCGAAAAAACTCCACTAGTCTTCACATATAACTGATGTCCTGAATAGCCTACGGGCATATTTTCTCATATATGTGTTATTTGTTTATTAGTGTATGTTTGTTTTGAACTAGATTTCTTATAGTTTGCTGGTCTTAGCTGGTTCACGGCATTTTGACACTTTTTGTAGACACTTTTCAAGTAGTAAGACTTTGAAACCACCTAAACCAGCTTAGACCATTAAAACTGCCCTATTTGTCATTTGTACTTAAGCTTCAAAGGTGTTTGTGCTTTGTCGATCTTACCATCATTTACACCTCCAGGCCGCGGGAGGCAGCAGAGCGCCAAGCAGTCAGTGCATCGCTTCGGGGACGTCTGCTGGTGAAGCGCTGTCAAAACAGGCAAGAACATAATGTATTATTTTAATTTACGCGTTTGATATAGCCTTCTAAAATTCGTTCGAGGTCAGTACTAGACTGATATGGTTTTAATAGCATCGTTTGTGTCAAAATACATACTGAATTTTCGAGTTCTACACTCGTTCTTATGGCTAGATGTATTACCGGTTATGCTAACAAGCTAACTGATTGTTTTGATCAAACAGTTTCTTATTTCAACGCACATTTTTAATAATTGTTACAGTTTTCTTTAGTTAGACATAAATTTCATTGCAGTGTGTTATTTAAAAAGGTAAAACAAACTGAGAATAATAGCTGTAGGTGTTTTAAGTCGTAGTTTTGCTGTGTTTAGGCAGCATAGCCCTGACCCTGGCTGAGGCTTGTATACATTTGATTTAAACTAAATTCAAAGGAATGTTTTCTTATTTATTTTCATTAAGAGGTCTTTTTGACTAATTAAATATGCGTTTATACAGTATTGCTTTTTAGAGTGACACTTCGGTAAGGTTAGTTGGGTAACGTTACAAAGCATTTCAGTCTTTTTAGGCTCTTTATTTTCATGACAACGGGCCTGCGAGCCTAAATCCTTGGAATTATATTTTTGAGTGATCTGCTTATTTTGAAATGACATTGATCGGTGTTGTATGTCTATAATCAAGAATTTTTTTTTTATTGTCAGACTTTGGCTCAGATTTTTAGTCCGATGTTGTTATCCCTGGAAATCATTTAGTCACCCATTGGCTTGATTTAATCAGTACTGCAAAGAAGTTGTCAGCTTTAGAGTCCATTCAGATATGATTCAAACATGACACTAACAAATACATTTGAAAAATTAGCTCTTTCTATCCATTTATAAAAACACAACAATTAAACCACTGTTCTGCTGTAATTCACTGTTTGTCATGATTGACCAAACCACACTGTTTGCACTGTTTGAAATAATTTATATTATTATTATTTTGTTTCTACTAATACCTGGAACAGTCAAACTAAAGAACACAAGATCTCTGCAGGTTTTATAATTCAGCTTAATCTTTAAATGAGGTTAATATATAAATAAATAAAGATATATATATATATATATATATATATATATATATATATATATATAAATTCTTTTTTTTTTTACTGTTTTGCAGGACTTGTGTGTGTGCGTGTAAGCTGTAACGCTGTGCTGATGGAGCAGTGTGCGTGTGTGGAACGGGAGCTCGAGAAGGTCCTACACAGGTTTGTCACATATGGACATCAGTCAGAGGAAAGACTGGATGAACTCCTGAGGAACGTCTGTGAGCTGAGGAGCCGATTGGTTGCTTATGGTGAGAATATATTTGAATAAGTATAGTGACGTTGGGCAATATGTTGTTCCTGCTATAGGAGAAAAAAAAAGCTAATTGCAACTTTATCTCACAATTCTCTCACCTTTTTTTCTATAATTTCTGAGAATTGTAAGTTTATATCTCACATTTCATACTTTTCCTCTCATAATTTTGAGTTCATATCTTGCTTTTTTTTTTTTAAATCAGTGTTGTGAGTTATCAACTTGTATGGTAGAGTGATTCATATGTCAGTGCTTGTACAAGAGGAGGAGGACGAAGTCAACCAAGTGCTTTTATGGCTTCGAAAACAGCCAATTCAGTGACATTAAGTCATGAACAATAGGTGTACTTTAGATGCCTGCATAAATAATAGCCTGCAGTGCAAACAAACATACAAAAACACAGGAAAAACTGCATTTAGCTGTATAACCTCTAGCCCACACGTCAAATTTTGTAGATGGTTATATAAGCATAACTCTGTTATAGAGCTGAGTCACAGTAGCATATGTCTGTTTAGATCAAAGTTCCCTATGTTGCTATATTTTTTCATACTGTTTCAACTCTAGGGGTTCAAGATACAGATTTATCAGTGCTCCATCAAACAATGGCCCAGTGCTGCAAGGAAATCAAAGAAACTGTGCAGATGCTTGCCTCAAGGCACAAGGACATCCACGGCAGTGTGTCGAAAGTGGGCAAAGCAATTGACCGAGTAAGAATTTGTTAATTGTTTACACTGTTGTTCAATTTAATTCAATCAAATATTAAAAGAATATTACATTTAACAGCAGTGTATCTTAGTCAGGGTCTCCCAAACTGGGGGTTGTTTATGAAATGTTGAGGAAAAATTAATAAATATTTAAATTGAAGAAATGTAAAATCATTAATAAAAACCAAATAAAACATACTAAAGAAAGATAAAATCTATCATGTTTGTCTGAATAAATATAATTGAATAAATGCCGGTGACATTCCCAGTCCTGTTCTTCTTCTCTTTTCCCAGTAGTTTATGGTTGCTTTCTACATTTTCTGTCTGTTGAAAGTGAAAAATCTACCTATTTGATGATAAAATTCGACTTGTAGTTGAATTTACTTTAGTAAATCAATCACCACAAAGTATTGTGTTATGTGGTTTAATACATTTGTTTTAAAAGCTGTTCTCTTGCACAGAATTTTGATGCGGAGGTGAGTGCAGTTGTAGCTGAGAATGTCTGGGACTCTCCAGAGAGGCAGAAATACCTGAGTGAAACCATCGTAGAACATCTGTATCGACAAGGCATGTTGAGTGTTGCAGAGGACCTCTGCCAGGTATCTTTTTTGTTTTGTATTATTAATAAATACTAAAACAATTAGTGTGCATTTCTGTAAACATTGCTGCAATTCACATTTAGGTTAAGTCATGAGATTTTCAGTTAGAATTTTATTGAGAATTTATTCCCTGCACTAATATGTAGTGTTTTAATCTGACTTTACAGGAGTCTGGTGTAGTAATTGACATGAGCATGAAACAGCCATTTCTGGAGCTCAACCGCATTTTAGAGGCTTTAAGAACACAAGATCTCAGACCAGCTTTAGAGTATGTGGCGCATCCTTCTGTTTTCTACTTCCCACTTTTATTTGTTAATTTTTCTTTTTCTCACGTGCATGGCCTTTCAAAAGTTTGGGGACAGTAATCAAAAGTGACAGATATTAACATTTATCACAAAAGATTTCTGTAATAATAATAATAAGCAGCATAACGGTATCCAACATTGATAAGAAATGTTTATTGTGCTGTAAGAATATTATAATAATTTCTGAAGGATCATGTGACACTGAATAAATGGGTGCTGAAAACGTAGTTATTTATTCCTGCCATCACAGGAATAAATTATTTTTTGTCAAATAAATGCTGCCTTTTTTAAACATAATAGACTTCTTCATAAACATTAAAAATCATGCTAACCCTAAACCATTGGATGGTAGTGTATCTAACTACATCCTGTAAGTCTACATACCGTTAGGGTAAACATACCCTTAATTCTTTCAGAACAACAAATTTGATAGGGTATGGCTTGAATAGTTGCATTGTAGATTTAAGATTACTGGTTGTAATTGTTTGTTTGGTTTTCTGATTGCTGTGGTAGGTGGGCGGTGACAAACCGTCAGCGGCTGCTGGATCTGAACAGCACCCTTGAGTTCAAGCTTCACAGACTCTACTTCATCAGCCTGCTCAACGGAGGCATCGGCAAACAGCAGGAAGCTTTACAGTACGCACGGCATTTCCAACCGTTTGCCTCGCAGCATCAGAGAGGTGAGGAAAGGCCCACTCTTGAACCATTATTAGGCTTTAGTTTTATAAACATATGGGTGGAACTGAAGGCTGTTTTTCCAGTAACATCATTGATGCAATTATTTTGTTCTGTATTACACTACCTGTCTCAGTGTTGATGATATCTGACCCTTGTTTGTGTGTGCTTTCCAGATATTCAGATCTTAATGGGTAGTCTAGTGTACCTCCGCCATGGGATCGAGAACTCTCCGTACCGCAGTCTGCTGGAGACGGATCAGTGGGCAGAGATCTGTAACATCTTCACACGAGATGCTTGCGCCCTGCTTGGACTCTCTGTGGAGTCCCCACTCAGTGTCAGGTCAGAAAAAAGTCCTATGATTTCTACACTTCCTGTAGGATTTGCAATATGACCCCTAACCAGTAATTAGATAGATGTCAGGCCTATTTTAATAGGAGCTGCTGAATTCATTAATCTCTGCAAGTTTTATGCAAGTTTTACATTGTGCTCAATAGAATATAAACGCATGAGTCTCAAGGCATGTTTTTTTTTTATTTAAACATTGCAAAGTTTTTACTTGAAATTACACTTTTTCTAATGACTATTCACTGCTTTACACGTCTGCATAATGCACCATTAAAAGGTTTAGGTTAAGTAAGGTTTTTAAATGAATTTGGGGAAAAAGCCACTTGTGCTTACTAAAACTGGATTTAATATTACAATTATCGAAAATAACTGTTTTCAGTTTTAAAATGTTTTATTTCCTGTGAGGGCAAAGCTGAATTTCCAGCAGCCATTACTCTAACCTTCAGTAGAATTGCAGAATTCTTTGATGAAAAGTTAAAGAAAACCACATGTATTTGAAATCGGAATCTTTTGTAATGTTATGACAGTCCTTTCTTTCACTTTTGATCAATTTAATGCATCTCTTTTGAATAAAATTAAAAATTAATTGCTTTAACAAAATGCCCTGACTCCAAACCTTTGAATGGTAATGTACAGTTTGCTCATAGTATACTGACGTATACAGTATTGTTAACCCTTAGTTATTTGGGATATCATAAAATTAATTATATTTAAATTTTGTTTAAGAGGTAACATGTTTTGAACTTTGTATTGACAGTAAAACCTTGTGCTTGATCTTTGATTGCTAAATCCTGTTTTGATTCTTTGACTCTCCATCAGTTTTGCGTCCGGCTGTATGGCACTGCCTGTGCTCATGAACATCAAACAGGTTATTGAACAGAGACAGTGCAGTGGTGTTTGGACACATAAGGATGAGCTGCCAGTAGGTCTCCCTGTTTCCCTTTGAGGTTTTTTATACAGTGACAGCTTCAAATGTTTCTAAAAGTTTCTGTTGAAATCTTTTACTTACATGTATTTACATTAACATTATAATTATGCATGCACCAGTTACTTACTAGAACAACATTTACTGATGCTAATAGTTGGTTCGTTTTTTTTTTTTACTGAAAAATTTATCATACAACAAAACTAAATAATTACACAGCAAAATAAACTGAAGTATTTCCATCTTCCAACTTTCATAATTTAAGAATGACCAAAAGTAGGAATGATAAATTACACTTTCTGTTCATCTCCCTATTCAGACTGTTCAGTTATTATAAATGCAAAACTTTGAAACACAAATGAGTCAAGATTTTGATTACAGCTGACTGGACTAATTGCTCTGTCTGATAGGTGCAAGATTCTACTTTTATTGGCCAAGAATTGGCTGATATATTAATAAATAACTGTGGTCATTTCAAACACATTAATGCTTTATCTGTTCATCCCTGGTGTGTGTGTGTGTGTTTAGATTGAAATAGATCTGGGGAAGAAGTGCTGGTATCACTCTGTGTTTGCCTGTCCTATCCTGAGGCAGCAGACATCAGAGAGCAATCCACCCATGAAGCTCATCTGTGGGCATGTCATATCCAGAGACGCGCTTAACAAACTCACCAATGCTGGAAAGTAAGACTCTGATACATGCATCACATTCTACATTACATTTAAAGTTTCATCAAACAGACCTCCGACCTAATGGTTATTTAACAAGGGTTAAAGGGCAGTCTGCCGTTCTTGCTACCAGCAGCAGCACTAGTAGCAGTAGTTGATTGACAGATTATTGCAAATCATTTTTTAAGTTTTTAAGACTATATGAACATGATCCCAGCTATAAAGCATGTCAGACCGTAAGATCTCTGTTGTCATTAATGTCAGACTCATTAAAAATGTACATACGCTAAGACTTATCCAGAGTTTAACATCATCAATCAATGACACGGTCAGTGACGGCGAGCCATATTCACACGCATAATTGTAATGGTGGCTAGCAAACAAAAACAATCTCTAGAGTTAACTTTGATCATGGCTTGTCTTGAAAAAGAAATAATGGATCCAAGACAGTGTATGTTGAGAAATTGGTGATTTGTTGTTGCACTAATTGCGTCATCCCTTTCGTTGCTCCTAATATTTCTTGATTTCACAATCGTCATATGAGAAAGCCTCATAACTCATTTGAGGCAAAAATTTATCGCAGTGGGCATTAATTAGCTGTTGGCAAGGGGAAGTCATTGCCTAATGGTTAGTTGGACTCGCAATCAAAGGGTTGTGAGTTTGAGTCTCGGGCCGCCAGGATTTGTATTGGGGGGGGTACATGTACAGTTCTCTCTCCACCTTCAATACCACAACTTAGTTGCCCTTGAGCAAGGCACCAAACCCCCAACTGCTCCCCGGAAACAACAGGGATGTGATGATATCGTAAGATTCAAGAGCGGGCCTTTTTAACTTGGGACCACCCTGACTCTGGCAACATACTATGCAGATCACTTAAGCAACCACATAGCAATGTCCTGGTTACCATTGTTTCCTGTTAGTTACTCAGACATGCACATTTCACCTTATGTATATAAGGGGTTCATTCATTTATGTTCTTTAATGCTGTTTTCAGTTAAAAATAAAATAAAGGTTGCACTTTTAGTTTAAGCTGACATGGTTACAATGTAATTGCACAAATAAATACTTGTTAAGATTAATTTACTACATGTATTAACTCAAGGGTTAGGGCTTGGTTTAAGGTTAGTTACTTCCACTTATGCAAATTTTACTGTTTAATATAGTTAAAAAGTCACTGTAAAAAAAAAAGTTACCAAAATGAATCTTTTATGCAGTATTGATACTGATATTCCTTGCTTACAATGTCTTAAACTCTCTCTTCTCAGGCTTAAATGCCCATATTGTCCAATGGAGCAGAATCCCTCAGATGCCAAGCAGATCTTCTTCTGATGTCTTTTTTTGGAGTGTAGCCGAATGTTGTGTTGAAGGCCTCTTGGAGCCGCTTTTTTAATGGTCCTCATTCACAGGCATGACAAGCCTTCTGTGGCGGCTTCTCCCCCGCATCGCCACCTCCCTCTCCAAAGCTTTTAGTTTACAGAGGCCGGTGGCCATGGCAACATACCTGTAGAACCCGAGTCAGTAAGTGTACCTAATGAGGAAAACGATCATTCATTTGTTAACACAGCCTAGTATAAACAGGCTTTTACAAGTACATGTGTGTGTGTGTGCACATTTTGCTTCCTCTACATTTGTTTTAATTGCAGAGTATTTTTAAGTTTCCATGGTATAACGCCTCTCTTTTTTCTTTCTTTGTGACCTTTATTAAGCAAATGGGCGTGATACATCTGTGTGGGTGACTTCTTGCCAGAATATATTCACGGTTTCCTCTTTTGAGATCACATTTAAATACATGAACTTGGGTTCTTTGCACGTGTACATGATAGAAGTGGCTTTTCAGTATGTATATTAACAATGTACTAAGGACTGGTGGACGGGTGGCCTGTGGATTATAAATGATTTACGTCTCTCTTTCCAATATAATAAAGGCTTAATTGGATTGAATGGCATTTTGATTAGTGCATATTCATGAGAAATCTGAGGATTTGTTTGTGCAGATTGTGATCTTGTTCCTTGCGCCGGTCTAATGTCTGAGAAAACCTCCTTGTCCAAGCCATGTGTCTTGCTCTGTGTATTTTAAAAAAAAAAAAAAAAAAAAAGGTTTAATATACAGCAGTGATTTGTGATGGTACAACTTTTCATTAGTATAATTACATATGTAATGTATTTAAATGCACACACAAGTTGTTTTATCACAGAGTTGACTGGACTTGCTGAATTAGCTTTCACAGCTCCAGGCTTTTCCGCTTACAAAATCAAAACAGGTCTACGCGTTGATTCAGGAAAGCGATTGAACCTTTGCCAGCAAACGGACTGAAACTATATGTCCATTAATGTACAGTTGATGGTAGACTGACTGTGTTTTAATGTTCCTCATCAAGATGATAGTTTTCAGATGTTTCTCATCATCCCTGAATGTAAAGCTCACTCTGTTTATCTCTGTATAGGTGAAGGGAGACAGTGGAATAATATTTACCCCCGTAGGGTGTTCTTCAAATACTCTCTGGCTTTAATACACTGTTATTGCTAATTGTTCCTGTTCCACTTTAGGAATCGATCTCAAAATGTGCATGCCGAAGTGGAATGTATGGTTTGTAAATTGCCCTGCAGTGATTGAATCGAAATTTCGTTTCGAAACCAACAAGCTTTTCTGGCAGATGTGATCCAGACCTGAGACCCAGAGAGAGAAAACCTTTACCAGTGCTCTTTGACATTCTCGAAGGGCGAGCATGTACCAGCACAGCTACATTCTTAGCGAATGATGTCAGAATTATTTTTATTATTCTATTTTTGTTTTTGTTTTGATTAAGACAAATGCTGTCTTCTTGTTTGAAACCTTAAATAGGTGTGTAGGAGTGCTGTGTGGCCACTGACATGCTGATAATAAACGTCTGTTCTTTTAGTAGACAATCCTTTATTACCTCCCGGAAATTTGTAAGATCAAAGCAGAGTACTGTGCGTTGTAACATTAGTGTAAGGAAGTGCTTTTTTGTTTTAGTTTTCATTCAGTGATTGAGGAATGACTCTGCTTTCTCCACTAACAATTGCAAGGCAACTATTGTAAATATTTATCTTCTAACAGTACAATATGTTTATTATACTTGCATCTAAATAATAAAAAAATTTATACTCATCTTTTGAGTTTGCCGTCTCCATCTACATTCACAATTAACTCTACAAGTCATTTTAAACAATTAAAAGTGTCCATTTAACCAAATTTTAATATGCAATATTACACATGCAATTTATTCAAATATATGCTTTTTATACTTTTTTATACTTCCTATTCATAAAATAATAATTAAAAAAAATGTATCATGGTTTCCTCAAAAATATTAAGCAGTACATTGTTTTCAGTATTGATAATATTAAACACTGAATACTGAAGTAATTGTTGCTGAAAATCAATGAAAAGTGTTTTTTGTAGTCACAGGAATAAATGATTGAAAACCGTTATTAGGGTCCAAGGCACTAGGATACAAGGCCCTCTTGTTTTTCTAATAAACACAATTTAAGATATTTTGGATGAAAACCTGGAGGCTTGTGACTGTCCCATTGACTGCCAAGTAAATTACACTGTCAAGGTCCAGAAAAGTATGAAAATAGTCCAACTGCCATCAGTGGTTCAACCGTAACATTATGAAGCGACGAGAATACTTTTTGTACACAAAGAAAACACAAATAACAACTTTATTTAACAAATCGTCTCCTCTGTGTCTGTCTACATCACCGTAGTGCCATTTTGGAGAATATGAGCTGAAAGCAGGCAGTGTTCGCTCTTCTGGGTCAGCTGCGCCACATGGATGTGATATTTTCTTTCAAATCAAAGCATAAATACTAGGGGTGTAACGGTTCACAAAATTCACGGTTTGGTTCGATACGATACACTGATGTCACGGTTCGGTTCGGTTCGGTTCGATACGTTTTAGATACAGCAAAATGTAAAAACATCTCAACTTTTCAGAATGCCGCAAGCGCACCGCGGGTCATGTGACAAGAACCAACCAATCAGCTTCATCCTTTCCCGTAACAACGTTGAGAGCTCAGCCAAGATGAAGGAACAGCTGATCATAGTTGTATATGGATTGCAATTTTGAAATAAATTCAGTAGCAGAGCTACTGCAAGCGATTTTTAGAGCTGCAAATCCATTTATCCTTCGCTGAAATTTCCGCGTCTCATGGAGAGAGCACGTCATTGTTGCTTAGCAAAGACAGACGCCTCATGAGCGCTTCTGCCCGAGCGCTTTGGAAAGGAGGAGAAAGACGTGCTTAGCGTTTTCCACGCGTTTTTAGGAGCGATATGTGAACGGCCCCTAAGGCGCTCGCTCACTCAGCACGCGCTGAAGGCTCGTTGCAAAATGTCTAATGCATTTAACAGACCAGAAATATAAGATCCTAAAATAACCAACAGGTCTGGTGTTTGGGTTGGATTCCCTGTAAGCTATAGTGTCTAAATGCTGCAGGGATAGTTTGCTGCGTGCATGTTTCTCCTTTTTTTCGTCTTTTCCCAGATAGTACTGACGCATATATCCCAGATATTCCCGCTGGTGTTTTTTTTTTTTTGTATTCCCGCTGGTGTACCCTGTCATGTTGCAGATGCGACATACCGTTGTTTTTTTATCCACCACTCTCTTGCCATCACCATTATAGCTTAAAGGGAATCCAAAGTGCACCCAAACACCAGACCTGTTGGTTATTGGGGGATCTTCTCATTTCTAGTCTGTTAAACGCATTGGCTATTTTGCAACGAGCCTTCAGCGCGTACTGAGTGAGCGAGCGCCTGCTGAGTAGCCTAACATAAACATATAAGATGGTGTTTTTTTCTTCTTCGGGAGTGTCAGGGGCGTTGCCTGTTACGTTGTATGGGGTTATTGGGCTACCTTGTTGAACGCATATCATTATATTTCTATCTCTCTCTTTTTTTTTTTTTTTTTTTCAAATATAATTAATTACTCCAACGAACCGTTCGGTATACATAATGCGTACCGCGTACCGAACCGAAAGCGTCGTACCGAACGGTTCAATACGAATACGCGTATCGTTACACCCCTAATAAATACACATAGAAAACATATCTAGCTGACACAGAACAGTGTATGCTGCCTGCGTTCAGCTCATTCTCTCCAAAATGGTGCTAAGGTGATGATTTTTCAGACATATAAGCTGTAATACTAAGGTTGTCCACTGTTGTCATTTTGCAAATTCATTAGAATGGCAAACAAATGCATATAATCAGTTGATATATACTGTACTGTCATTAAACTTTTACATAATTATTTTAGAAATGCTTGTAGAGCATTATAAAACATTTTTTAGAGATTGTTAAAATTGTATATATCCTTCCCTTTCTCACTCATATGATAAGAAATCTTTTATGCCTGATCCCTTACAGCTCATTTCAATTAATTAGAATAAAAAAGAAATGCATAAAATTAGTTAATATTTTAACTGGCTGCACTTTAAAATAAGGTCTCATTTGTTGCATTAACTAATATGACCTAAATTAAAGAACAATACATTTTTACAGTATTTGTTGTTTGTTGATGTTAGTTAATCAGAATGTTCATGTTAATTCACAGTGCATTAACTAATGTTAATAGATACAACTTTAAATTGTAATAATGTGTTAATTTTGAACTTAATATTAACTAACATTAATAAATGCTGTATCATTTTTGGTCATTTTAACTAATATAGTTAATGATGATAACTGAAACCTGATTGTAAAGAGTTATGAAAGTTGTATACATTATTCTGTGTGTGTGTTTGTTTCACACTCTTGATGTTTTGGATTAACCCTTTCATTGCTGTATCCCTTAAAACAAGACTGCCAGTTGGTTACTATAAATACAAGTGTTTTCCTGATGCCACCGGGGTGGCATTTGCACTGATGGCTTGGGCCCGCCATTGCTGCTTGCAACTATATTTTAAAATGTAATACTATTTGACAATATTATTGTTTTACTGTATGTGATCACGTAAATGCTGCCATGATGAGCATAAGAGTCTTCTTTCACAAACATTTTTTTACAGACCCCCACCTTTGAATAGTATTGTGTTCCTAACAATTCTTATAGGTTAATGATTTAGGGCATATTATTTGCTTTTTGTTCATAAATAAAAATTATGGAATAATGGACAGAAAAATACCTCCATACTGAAACTACTGAAAACAATATTAAGCAAAATGTTTTAAATGAGATGTTGACCCTTTATTTCCACAAGAGGGAAACCTCAGTGCACTGGGGAAACTGTAAGGGTTGAGCCAAAATCCATAGAGCAATTTATATAAATAGCAATATATTGGAATTTTTAAAATAGTCGTTGTGAAAAAACGTTGACTGAGCTACCTGATCACAGTGTAGAGCAAAGTTAATATTCCTCTCAATTAAGGATCTCACTTTACATATGACAAACATTTGTTAAAAGTTTGGCAACCGAGTTTCCATGGAAACACCTGTTTCTTGAATGAAATTGAGACCCTCCTATGTTTGCACACTAAGTTAGATCAAATCTGACCTGCTTTAAAAAGAGGTTGACTATATAATGAACACTTGGTAGTGAATATATGCATTCAAGAACATGATCAGATTTTTTTTTTCTTTTTGAAAACAAGTTCCATTTTTTTATGCAAGTTTTAAAAAGTAAATAAAATAATAATAAGAAGAATAAAATTAGGCATCTAATGTTTTGACCCTGTTGGCCTTTTCTCAAACTTGATTTACTTCTTGCTTCTAAGGAAGCAACTTAAGTCCCTACCTAGAGACACAATAGACTCCTTATTGTCCATGTGACAATGACCCATTCTGGTCTATCAAGCACAAAATTCCTCTCCGTAGAGCTGGATCTGATGAGCAGGTGTGCAGGGGCCTATCACATGCTTTCTCTAAAAGTAGGAGGCCTACATGGTTTTGCAAAACTGCCCTTTACATGTTTGTTAATTTTTTTTTTTTGGGCTAATTTTATATTTTATTATGCTTTCAGCTACACTGTTAAATTACCTTTTCTTTAGTTTTTTACTTTTTTTAAAAAAAATCTTCAAGTTAATCTGATTAATAGTAAACCAAACCGCTCTTATGTCAGTGTTGTTTTAAAGGACTAGATATTTTTATAGAATGGTATGCATGGTATGCATGAAATTATCCAACTCCATGAAAAAATATGAATTTTTTTTTAGCCAATAAGAAGACGTTTTCTGTGTGTCAATCATTTTCTATGTTCTTAGTGGGCTGATTAGATGATAGATGATCTTGGCCTAGTTTTCGTGAGTTTGCAAAAGTCAGTTGTCCAAAAGGGGTTAGGAAAACAAACAAAATGAACAAACAAAGACGCAACATGAGTAAACATGGGTAAAAATTTTCATCACTGGAGGGAACTTCAAAAGCTTAAATCGCTTGTGAAGCTTCAATGTCAGGTAAAAATACCAGTGTTTGTAGAAAGGGGTGTGTCTAATTCAGCAGAAGTTCTAAAACGGCATAGTTTACAGATGTTTACAGATAATCAAAGTCACTTTAAATTTAAATGAAGTGCGTATAATTTTACAGATTCTCAGCCAAATCAGATCATAAAAGTAAACGTTTTTATGAGGCTGGATTGCTGATCTATATAATAGATTAATTAATCTATATAAGAGATGGTAATGAATTAAGGTTATAAATAAAGTTAGATAAGGTACGATTTTTTAACATAAAATATAGTGCATGTGAAAGAAACCACTAATTGGAAGACACATTTGAAACTTTTATTTTGCACTATAACTGGAAGACACTGGATAACACCTTATTTTTCCCGTAAAATCGGCCGATCAGTTTTATGTGTCTGGCTTCCGGTGTCATTTGCATTCGCTAGCTATTTTTAGCTGTACGGCTCGTTTTGCTGGTTGATATTGCAAACTGGTGTGTCTTACCATATTATTTGAATATATTATCTTAATTATGAAAACACTGGTTTGTAGTGCAAACAGTTTTGCTATTTACTGTACATTGTTATTCTTCTCGTTATTTCCCTATACAGCGGCCAATGAACTGGAAGTCTCACACATTCACAGAAAACTTCTCAAGGATTGAAAAATAAGGTGGATAGAGCTGTTTTTACAGAATAAGGGAAACAGTCTTCAGTCAACGTAAGGAAAAATGGCAAGTTTAAGTGACTTTGAGGTAAAGAACACAATACCAGTATAGTATAAATCTATACAAGTAATACATGAAATGGAAGATGAAATTAAGTAGTTTTAACAAGTCACAGACTAGTTTGCTATATGAAGATATAATAACGTGGGATCTAATGTTACCCTTTCGATCAATGACTTTTCAACAGTTCTATGCACAAATTGGCATTCGACTTTTTGATTTCAAATTTTGATTTCACATTCATGCAGTTATAAACATCTTGGGACAAAAGAATAGAAAAGCCCACCAGAGCACATCAATACACATAGTAGCAGAAATGCTTCTGTATGGATCTGCTTTTTACATATATCTATAAAACACCTATATATTTTTTTCTAAACTTACAAGTTGTGTGTTTTTAAAGTGCAACATGCATTTTAGGGAATGCACACTTCTCATTTCAGACTTTAAAGAATGGCAGCATAAAAAAAATGAGATGTTTGGATTGTGATTCATCGTCCGCTTGAACTATCATGATGAACAATATTCAGTACCTAAAGCATGAATATACCACTGAATCAATGAAAATAAAACAGTACTAGAACACTCATTGTGACTGTTTTAGAATCCAAAAACAAATATAATTTATCATCCCAGACAAAATTTGGGATGAGTCGATGTTTTGATGATCCACATTTATCAAAGCAAAACCCATCATCAGCTTGCTCCTCTGTTTTGTACACTTTTTGGTCAAATTTATACAGTATAGTTTATTTATTAAGTTTAAAAAATTGTCTCAGAAGACAAAAGAGGGTTGAGGAGCCAGAGCTATTGTCATCAATGTAATTTCTGATGCCAAAGAACATTTGCAAAGTCAAATTTCAGAGGACTCAATCCTCTCTATCCACGGTAGACCAGTGGGCGGTTTCACTTCTTGTAAAGCCCCGCCCTCATCTCCGCCTCCTGATCCCACCTCTTCAATTCTTGACCTGCCCACATTCAGCACTGCCAGCTCTCTCTCTAAGGCCTCATTCTTTTGGTACATCACCAGGTAGCTGGCCTGCAGCTCCTTCTGGTATCGTATCACCTTCTCTTTCTCATTCTGCCAGGTCCTCCTCTCCATTTCAAAAGCTGAAGCTTGCGCCTCATTCTGTCGCCTTTCCAGCAGCAGTTCAGCTCTGAGACGCTCCTGCGTAGCACTGGTTCCATCATTCTCACCCGTATCAGCTCGATGCTCCTCGAAAGCAGGCAAGGGGCATTTCCGTCGGGCTCCCTGTAGGGCCATCTGCAGCATGTCGATCTGACCATCCTTGCTCCGGATCTGATTGCGTGCCTCATGCAGCTGAGTCTTTAAGAGGAAGATTTCACTCAGCTTCTGTGTAACCTCTGCCTGAGAGTTCCGAAACTGTTGCTTCAGTAAAGAGATTTCTCCAGACTTTTGGCAGACCTATCAGAGCAGTAGAGTTTAGTTATTTATTACAGATTATACAATACACAAAGACAAAATATGATTTGAAAAGACTGTTCATAACAAGGCTTTCAAGGACGGTTGCTATCCTTTGTTTAAGGCACACAGCGCTTTGCTCAGAAAAGCAACTAAATAATAATAATTTAAAAAAAAATACATTTCTGATTTAAATCCATTAAGTTGTTTGTAGTCCGAAAAGTAATTTGATTACATGCAAAATGTGAGTGTGGACAGTCAGACTTAAACATCTCATTTTGATTTATGTTCAGTGTGAATAAACAACCAAGTATACATGATATGTTTCTCTTGTAACTAAAATCTGTTTCTTTCTTTTATCTCTTCGAAACTATTCTGAAATCCCTAGAGCTCTGGATAGATAGCTCTGACTTAATGCATACCTCCCATTGGGTCTCTTCCAGCTGGGGATTAATGTTTTGGCTTTGTGATGCTGGGCTTTGACTTTTGAGGGTCTGGCACTCCAGCCTGACAGAATCCAGCTCCTCCTGCAGCCGGTTACGTTCCTGCTGTGCCTTATAGAGCTGCAGCTGCAGGGTTCGTTGTGAACGCTGGGACTGCTGGGATACCTGGCGCAGTTTGGCATTGTACAGGTGTTTCAGTTCTGTCACTTCCTTCTCCCAGAGCCGCTGCTTCTCTTCAAAAACCTACAGCAGGGAAAAAGGAGTTTGAATTTTAATCTAGTTTTTGTTTTTTTAAGAATAATAATGTGTTTTATTTTCAGTTCGTCTTTTATTTTTCAGTATTTTCAGGTTTTCTTATTTTTTTTAGTTGTACTATTTGTTAATGGTCAATGTTTAAAATTATTTAAATGTATTGTTTTATAAGGTATTGAACTTTTTTGAAAAAACAAAGCTCAATCTCTTAAAAGACAATATGAAACATAATTATAAAAAAATATATATATTTACTTTAATTCACCAAGTAAGCATTACATTTACCAAAAGTGTCAGTAAAGACGTATATAATGTTACTAAATATTTTTAATTAAAAACATGCTGTTCTTTTGAACTTCACTCATCAAAGAATCCTGGGGAAAAAATTATTATGGTTTCCAAGAAAATAATAAGCAGAATAACTCTTCTCTACATTAATAATAATAATAATAATAATAATAATAATAATAATAATAATAATAATAATAAGTGTTTCGTGAGCAACTAATCACCATATTTTTGAAGAATCATGTGACACTAAAGATTGAAGTAATTATGCTGAAATGTCAGCTTTGCCATCACAGGAATAAATGACATTTTAATGTATTAATTTTTTAAATGTATTAAAAAATAAAACTTATTTTTCACAATATTACAGTAAATTTGTTTTAAAAATGTGCAGCACTGGTGAACATAAGAGATGTTAAAAACATAAAAACAATCATTCTTATAGATGCTGACCTGTGCAACGGCGTCTTCGCTCTCATCCAGGTTCCTCCTCATCTGAAGCAGCTCGTGCTCTTTTTCCTGCAGACGGTCCTCCAGGTCCCTCACCACGTCCTCCATAGAGTGCGACAGTTCGTAGGGTGGCGGGGCCTCGCTTCCGTAGCACTGCAGGCGGTTCAGCATAGCCATACTCTGACAGGACATGTCTGTGACTGTGGAAGCGACTCCTTTGGAGCCTAGCGAGGTGCGATCTAGTGAGCCGATGTGGTTGATGTGACCCATAGAGGCACTGATTTGTCCCAAGTGAGGACGGAAAGGCGGCCGATAAGGCGGTAGGCTGTTCATGGAATTGTGCCCTGAGTCAGACATGTTCTCCTCTTCCTGGCTGAGGCCCCGGGCTGCTGCTAGCACACCTTTGCTGACACTCGTGCCTGGCCGTGAAGGGGAGGAGGACGAGGAAGAGGTGGACAGCGATTTAGCCGCTGCTTTGGCGTAGGACAGATTCATGCCATTGGTTAAGCCGCTCTCCGATTCCTCTGACTTGGAGGGGTAGAGGTTCTGCATTGAACTGAAGTTTTTCGGGGTGACTGGTTTAAAGGCAGAAGGCCTGAAACGCGGCTGTGAAATGAAAAGGATAAGTCAACTGCAACATTTGCATCAGGAGAATAGATCTACACTTAAATACTGGAGCCACGTAATTTAATGTAGACCACATTTACTTCCATATTTCTTGGGTCTCGCTGAATTTCATGCACAATAACATCACCTGAGGGGGACCATATTTGATTACAGAGATAAATTTAGCCAGCAGAAACCAGTCAGTCAGTCTACATGCTGCTGGCCTGAACAGTTTATATGATTTATTTCCATTTGAGACTGTGGGGAGCACACCTATCAATAAATTACACGTGCCTCAAGAAGAAATATTGCTTTTAAGGAGTCGGATTGGAAACATTGTCATGATTTCTGCATTTCATTGACAGGCTTTGAAACCACAACGAGGAACCTATTTATCATGTTTTGACACAGACGTTGTAAAGTGAGTTTTTAACACCTGCTCCTTCTAAGATTTGTTGAATACTTAGTGAAAGTAAGTGCTGATGGGCAAAAAAGCCAGTAACTATAATAAATTCATCCTTACTTTCCTACAAAGTGGTAAACAACCACTGAAAAGTATTTATTTTTCTTACATGCCTTAATGAAATGATATACATTTTTATATTAATAAAATGCTGCTTCCAGGTCATGTCCGAATTACCATATTACTATTATTATTATTATTTATTTATTTTTTTTAAATGACACCTCTGTTGTCACACTGAAGCAGTTTATTTATTTGTATATAAAAATTAAAAATAATAAAAAAATAAAGAAGGAAAGAAAATACTTCTACTAAATCCAATTTGTAAAAAAATTAACAACGTATCTATATGGTGTTGATGACAGCAAAATATGACATTAATTTCTGATTATATTGACTGGGTTTACATAAAATGCGATGAAATTGATGTTGATTTACGTTTATAGATATTCTGTGATATATATAAAAAAGACTAAGATAGACAATAAAATAAAATAACAATACTAGTTTGGTAGTGGTCTTCAACTTTAAACATGTACATGTCAGTTCACTTCAATCTGCTCCTATAAAACATATAAAGCTGAAATACGTAATTTCTGCACCACTTTAAACTTTAAACACAGTAGCAAAACTAATAACTATTTTTAGCCAGGCTTTCCAAACACTCCCTGCGTCTGCCATTGGCCAGAGGTTCAAACCAGTCATTTTGAGCTTGACAAACATGGAAAATCACAATCACTGTAACTGACATGGCATGGCTGAAGCATAACTCTATGACAGTTGTGTACCTTGTCAAACTTGCCACCTATAGGAAGTGAGTTCTTTCCCAAATCAACCTCTTTTCCGTTCCTGTGGCAGACCTTAGTGTAGACGTCGTCCTCCTCTCTCTTGATAGAGGATGTCCCAGAGATGATGTTTTTGCTGCCCTTTGCTTCCTTCTTGGTTATGTTCAGATAGTTAAGCAGCTCTCTCTGGCTGAAACCCTTCTTGATCTGGCCGTGGTTCTGCCGTCCTGGCACTTGTGGAACTGCTCTGTTGCTCTTGGTTGGTGACACGTCTGCTTTCTCGATTAGGCTGCCTACACTTCCCATGACGCAGCGGCCTGATGCCACAGTGGACGCTGAATAACCAGCACAGATGCTTTTGCTGGGGTCCTGGTTCAAGGACAGGGCCTGGACTGTCGCCATTAGTTACAGGATCAAATGGCTCCACTGGGATCTCTAAATTGAAAGAAGGGAAATGAAAAACTATGAAAACCCCTTCAGAAGATCAAATAAGACACCTGAATCCTTGAATCTGCAGAATATTCTGACATTTCAAGAAGCTCTGGTTGCATACATCTTTGTGTTTCCCATCAAGAAACAAGACATTTTTAAGATTAAACACTAATTACATCATTTATTAATTTGATGATGTCATACTGCTGGAGACTGCTGTCACTGCTTGAAATGTCAGCTACTTATAAGCACATGTTCATATATGTAGTCTAAAAAAAATAATATTATATAACTGCGATGATAAAAGCTCTCGTGAGCCAAATACCCTGAAAATGAGGGCAGATGCCTTTGGAATGCTACCCCCCCCCCTTTTAAATTTACGCTGCAATACTGCTGCATTAATAAATTTCCTCTGGTAATCACTAATCTTTAAGAACATTTCCTCTCCTTCAAAGTGAAGTTGAACTACTTATACACTCAGTGCTGCCTTTTTCTGAACAGGTCTGGTATTATCAGTATATCTGTTTAGTTGTGCCTCACTATTTCTTTTTCTTTGTTTCTCTTTAACTCTCTCTCAATCAATTTTCTCTTTCCAGAGCACCTCATTAAGATCTTATTGATTTCACCTCCACGAACTTCTCTCTGATTGCTATAAATGTAGGCTATTGGCCTCAAACACCCGTAAAGACAAATGCACTCAAGTGCTTCTGCTTATGTACGTATATACAGTACACTGATCTACAAGCACATCCAAATATATATAAACTCTCTGTCTTATATACAAGTAAGACTCATTTCTGTAACTAAAGAATAACCTGATTGAAAAAGTGCCAGTGCACTCTGAAAAAGTCATCAATAATACAATGACCTTGTTTCAACAACACTTAGGCCTAATTCTGAACTGCATGAAGCTGATGCAGAGAAATGGATCTGCTTGAAGGTCTAAAATATTCTAGCACTTCACCAGATCACTACTCAGTACCTCTGGGTCACGCTGAGAGCGTCTCTGAGTGTTTCCTTTATCCTTATCCTTTATATCTATTATTACTATACATTTTTCTTTTATTTATGCTTCTGTGCCATCTACACAGATAAGAGAGGTATTCCTCTGTCCAGGAAGTTACAGAATGATTTTATAGTGCATAAAATCCAAAAGTTTAATATCCTGGACAGATACAAATTAGTGTTGCCAGTGAAATCATTTTTTGAAGCTTGCAGCATCTCTTGGGCTTTCATTTTCAATGAATGCTGAAGCACGATTAAAGTCCCGGTAATTAAAATTCATAGAACTCATTTATTGCACTGAAATTCCAGTATTAATATATACTGTAAAATAATTTTCTAAATCAATAATTTTGTCTTGTTTTCTATGAAATATATCTAAACATCTTGAAAACAAAATCCTTATTTGTCTTGTATTAAAGTAGCTGCTGTGTGATCTTTCGTTTGTCTGGTATTGTCTGTGTAATACACAGCTGTCTTGCAGTTTGTCAGTCTATGGATTTATTTAATAAACCTACTTTTATTTTCATCATCTTCTTCATCCTTGGGCTAATTGTTAAGACTTGTTAAAACCTCAACTAATTTTATTATAACTAAATTTTGTTTATACTTAATATTTATGCTCAAAAAAAGAAAAAAAAACTATTTGCAAATGGAGAAAGAAAAATAAGATAGATGTAGGATAATGTATTTCAAGATAAATTCTCTGAAAACAAATGTTGTTGTTTTTCCTTATAAAATTCTTGGAAAAACAATTCAATTTTTTATTTTTATTTTTGCAATGTATTAACAGCTTCACCAGAGGTCAGCACATTATGGTTACAAACGTACCGTTAAGCACAGCAGTCTCTTCCTTATATCAACAAAATTCAGCCTTTGGCTACAAGAGTGATTATGTAAATAGTTAGAGAAGAGGCAAAAAAGTGTGGCACTTAAGTTCAGGCTTTTACCCACAGAAAGATCAAAACGGCACCTCATGATTTTATGCATGAGATGTGGCTGAGATCTCCTCAGTTTTCTGCCATGACAGCACTCAGCTAACTACAACACTTACTGCACAAGACCTGCATCTGCTCAAGCTTTAATTCTAAATATGCCATGACTTGTAGTGCCAAGTGCCATTATGATTGCCAGAATTGAGATTGGGAGGTCATTCCACCAGCTGGGCACAGTCCAGGAAAAGGTCTGTGAGAGTGATTTTGAACTTCTTTGGGATGGTACCACAAGGCGTTGTTCACTTGCAGAGTGCAAACTTCTGGAGGGCACATAAGATTTAACCAGTGAGTTTAGGTAAGTTGGTGCCGTGCCAGTGGTCGTCTTGTAGGCAAGCATAGTAAAGTATTCTAATGCAACAAGAGTAAATACTGACTGTTATGCTTATATCCCTTATGATTATAAGTGTATAGGATTCTGTGTCTGCCACGATTATGTTCAGATACTTCCTCTTAAAGCTGCAGTAGGTAACTTGTGTAAAAAATATATTTTTTACATATTTGTTAAACCCTGTCATTATGTCCTGACAGTAGAATATGAGACAGATAATCTGTGAAAAAAATCAAGCTCCTCTGGCTCCTCCCAGTGGTCCTATTGCCATTTGCAGAAAGCCATCCGCTCCCGGTAAGAAATCAAACAATCAGAGCTGCGGTCCGTAACTTTGTTTGTGTTCAAAATGTAGAAAAATTTATATAATAAGCGAGTACACCGTGAATCCATTTTCCAAACCGTGTTTTCAGCTTGTCCTGAATCACTAGGGTACACCTATAATAAGTGTTTATATTCTGACTATTTTCGATTGCTTCGGGGGTACCGCGGCGGAGTAACCCAGTACCTTTGTGATTCTTCATAGACATAAACAGAGAGAAGTAGTTCCGGCTACGATGTTCTTCCACAAGATGCAAGCAGTTCTGTTTATTAACCGCTAGAGCGTCAAAAGTTCCCTACCGCAGCTTTAAAAGTCAAATGAAGTGATGTTGACAAAGAAAAACCAGGAAACTGATGTTTAGCTTGATTAGACAGAATATTAAAGTGCTTACAGTTATGAACATTAAGGACCTATATATATATATATATATATATATATATATATATATATATATATATATATATATATACACACACACACACACACACACACGTTTTCCTTAAATGGAACAATTTACTCAGCTGTCCTAGTATCCATGGATTCATCTGGGTGTTTTTCTAAGCTATTATACATGTGACTATTTGCAATTTTCTTATTAAAAATGTGGCTAGTCAATCTAAATGTATAATGTAATAGATTAAATTACATTTTTTAATCCGTTGACAACCCTAGAGATTGTGCGAGTGATGTCTGTGGTCTGTTACAAAAAGGTAGAATTTTTATGAAGTGAGCTGAGGAATTGAGGGAAGGGTTAGCAAAGGGTTAAAACCTTTTTAAAAGTGTCCACAAACCCTGAAGGACAGGAAAAATGTTGCATCCAGTCGTTTTCCTTAATTGCTTCAGACATTGAACAGCCTGTAGTGAATTGAGAGACCAGGCTTGATTTACTGCCTAGATGGGCCCTTCAGAGCCAGTGGCCCTTACACACGTTCTCATTTATATTCCCCCCACGGAAAAGCTTTAATTAGACGCCGGTCTACCTCACAGTGGGAGTTTGAAGAGCACCTGAAATGTTTTATTTCCTCATTCTGATGCTGTTTTTAAATGTCTTTATTTGCATTATTTAATGACTGTAAATTTAACAAAGGACATCCATGAGTCGAAATTTGGTGTTTTTTGTGAGGAGTCAAATTTACCCGGGAGTTTGGATAAAAGTGAAAACATTTCCCAACGAGAGGAAGTCAGAGCTTCTCAATGTAATAATAGTAATCATAAGGGGTGCCCCTAATAGTCGACAAGAAGAGGTTTAGTCAATCAAAATTTGATTAGTCCCTCAGTTGCAGAAAAAAATGAATTCCAGAGGAAGTGGAAAAGTCACGTATTGTGCAGGACAGATTATTAACAGCTGGTCTATGAGGTAATTACAGTACATCGGACAACCAAACATTCGTTTTGTTCATCGACATCAAATGTGGCTCATCATCTGAAACATGTAAGTAGTAGCAACATTACATGACCGCTTACTTTAACGTTAACCTACAAAAATGAGTTATTGTATGGAGTGGTTTTTAAATATAAAAATCCAACTCCCCTAGAGTTAAACAGTTGAGTTTTACCGTTTTCGGATTCATTCAGCCGATCTCTGGATATGGCGGCTGCACTTTTAGCTTAGCTTAGCATAGATCATTGAATCTGATTAGACCGTTAGCATCTCACTTAAAAATAACCGAAGAGTTTCTATATTTTTCCTATTTAAAACTTGATTCATCTGTAGTTACATATCATACTAATTGAAATTGAAAAGTTGATATTTTCTAGGCCGATATGGCTAGTCATTCTGGCATAATCAAGGAACTTTGCTGTCATACCTTGGCAGCAGGTGCAGTGATATTACGCAGCACCTGAAAATATAGGCTTATTTGAAGTTACCTAGCTGGGACTATTTTCAGACGCTGAGTAATATCACTTGACCTGCTGCACCCATGGTACGACAGCAAAGTTCCTTTAAGTTCCGTTAAGGCAGTCCTCTTGCTGTTTTATGGATGCGCTTGAGCGCTGATAGGCTATAGGCAATAAGAAATTAAAGGCTCATTAATGTGAATTATATGGTTTATTCATATAAACGTCCGATTTGTCAACTAAATACTAAAAATTAACGAGACTGTTTGACTAGAAAAATCTTTAAATGACGTCAGCCCTAATAATGATAAAGTAAATCCTTTTTCTAGGGACCTTGTGGTCACTAATGTAACCACTTTTGAACCAATATACTTCCTTTATTATTTGACCCAGATATTTACAATAGAGTATATTGTCTTGGCCCTAAAAAACATATACATTGGCTAAAGGCATATAAAGCTAAAGCAGGTCTCAGAGATCCTTCAAATTCCAAACATACTTCTAAAAATCAAGTTAAGACCTGCAGTCTCTCTCATCAAGACAGTTCCCTGTCTAACTTGATGTATCTCTAAAAATATCAGAAGTTTACTTCCTTATTTGGCTCTTAACATTAATACTGCCTTCTTCATTCTTGCTTTGTTACACATTTTTGTGCACAGACCAGCACATCCTTGTTCCAGCACAGACAAGCAGGTGATGTTTGGAAAAGCATACTAGCATACTTACTATTTCTGCCATATGCAGCATGGATTTTCCTGGGTGACTACATTTGCCAGAACACTGCTGTATAGAGTATATATATATATATATATATATATATATATATATATATATATATATATATATATATATATATATAAAAAAGTGATATATTGATTATAATCCTAACATTAGTCTAATATTATTTTTAACATCAATATAAATATTTAAAGAAACAAATATAGTGTATACTATGCAGTAAGTAGTATACTAATTCTGGACAATGAGTTTACACATAAAAATGTATTTGGTGTCCCATTAATTATTGAATTTAAGGACTGATCTGCTGGCACTGTCACAGGAAATTACACATTTCATTCCACAGACATTACCAGTCAGCTTTCCTTCATGTATCGTCAGTCAAAAAACAACACACAGGGCTATTTATTCACTCATAGTTTTCTGGTCAATGATTTCTGTTACATCATAGGCGCCATGTCGTGATTACTATCATTTAGCCAGAGGCCATAGACAAACCTAGACAAATCCTTCTGCATATCATTGCATTAATGAACATGACCAATTGGCCCTGAGGGCACAAACATTACACAGACACTTTTCCAAAGCCTAGCAAGCTGCCTCAATGCCTACTAACTACCCTCCCAACCGGAAAGTGTTTCATTGACAGCAACTCATAGGAAAAAAAAAATGTATAAAGTTAATTTTAAAATGTAAATTTATATATAACTTTTTGTCATCTAATGTTCACTTTTTAGAACACTAACAATGCTATATAAATGTTACCATTTCTATATATATAATTATTAGCCAATCTCAAAGTGAATATGATTTTTTACATACTGTACAATGTTGTTGTCTAAATCCACTTGTATCATTTAAAATGATTGATTCGAAATTTTAGTGTTTATTTTATTTATATTTTTTTAAACAAATCACTTAACATAAAGCATTTATTGGTTTTCCATCCAACAAAACATAAAAATAATTATATTTTCTGTATTAGCCAGAATTTTAATATCAGGGTCCATAGTCTGCCATCTTTCTTTATTTTTTTGCAAAGGATACATATCATAATACCTTATAACCGACCCTTTGCAATGACTCTTCCCCCTTAGTTACTGTTGCTACAGAAAAAAACAGAGCAGATTACGTTTGGTATGAAACAAAGTCTCAGCTTTCAAATTTGGTCATTTTTTTAGGAAATTCAAACAATGACAGATCGCTGTAGCTCCTCAGTTCAAGTGATATTTGAACCTATATTCTCTTCCTCTTTACTAGTTAGAGCACAAAATAAATATGAATGAACATCAGAGGATATCTTATTTCAAATGCGGAAAGACATCAGTACACACAATATTTCAAGTTTACTCTTCTGTCTTTTTTGTTTGTTTGACAAAATGGCAGATTCGGCATTATGATTGGTCAGATCGCCTGTCAGTCAAACTCCCAGTAAAGAGTCAATTGTGCCAAAATTCCCTGTCATTACTCACCAATTTAGCGTCATTTGGCTGAATATGAATCTTTGTGATATATGATAAGTCAAATGGTGGCGACTGCATTCATTGAAAGGCCCTAATTTAACACTGGCTCTTTTTATAGGGATTGCATCACATTTGTTAGAGGTCTTATTTTGCCATAGAAGCACCATTCATTTTTCACAGGCATGCACACTAGAGACATTATCTTTAGTGAGTACAGGACCATTCAGTCGGGCCATTGGGAAAGTGCCATAAACTTGCCCCTTCAGGGTTAGAGGCTGAGGGTCAGACAGAGAGGGCATAGAGGAAAGGAAATGTCACAAAATAATGGCTTGAGGGCCCCACAGAGATCTTCGGCACACTGAAAGCTAATATTTAGAGTTAATGAGCTGAATATGTCAATCAGAATGATTTTTAAGATTATGAACAATTTCTGATGACCACTGCTACTTATATCAGTTTCTAAATAAAGATGTTTTTAAAAAGAAATTAATACAAAAAAAAAAAATTAATCAGCAAGTATGCATTTCATTAGATTAACTTTTAAAAAAACAAAGGTATTGTATGCTCATGTATGCAAGAAAATTAGGAAATGTGGTCTGAAGCAGAACCAAGTGTCAAATCCTGCACGTGTGTTAAGAGAGGAAGAGAATATAGGTTCAAATATCACTTGAACTGAGGAGCTACAGCGATCTGTCATTGTTTGAATTTCCTAAAAAAATGACCAAATTTGAAAGCTGAGACTTTGTTTCATACCAAACGTAATCTGCTCTGTTTTTTTCTGTAGCAACAGTAACTAAGGGGGAAGAGTCATTGCAAAGGGTCGGTTATAAGGTATTATGATATGTATCCTTTGCAAAAAAATAAAGAAAGATGGCAGACTATGGACCCTGATATTAAAATTCTGGCTAATACAGAAAATATAATTATTTTTATGTTTTGTTGGATGGAAAACCAATAAATGCTTTATGTTAAGTGATTTGTTTAAAAAAATATAAATAAAATAAACACTAAAATTTCGAATCAATCATTTTAAATGATACAAGTGGATTTAGACAACAACATTGTACAGTATGTAAAAAATCATATTCACTTTGAGATTGGCTAATAATTATATATATAGAAATGGTAACATTTATATAGCATTGTTAGTGTTCTAAAAAGTGAACATTAGATGACAAAAAGTTATATATAAATTTACATTTTAAAATTAACTTTATACATTTTTTTTTTCCTATGAGTTGCTGTCAATGAAACACTTTCCGGTTGGGAGGGTAGTTAGTAGGCATTGAGGCAGCTTGCTAGGCTTTGGAAAAGTGTCTGTGTAATGTTTGTGCCCTCAGGGCCAATTGGTCATGTTCATTAATGCAATGATATGCAGAAGGATTTGTCTAGGTTTGTCTATGGCCTCTGGCTAAATGATAGTAATCACGACATGGCGCCTATGATGTAACAGAAATCATTGACCAGAAAACTATGAGTGAATAAATAGCCCTGTGTGTTGTTTTTTGACTGACGATACATGAAGGAAAGCTGACTGGTAATGTCTGTGGAATGAAATGTGTAATTTCCTGTGACAGTGCCAGCAGATCAGTCCTTAAATCCTTAAATGAACCAAATGTAGATCAGGCTTGCCACACCAATGAGCTTCCATGACTTTTCCAGATTGTGATTCCTAAATGAGAATAGAGATCGTAAACAAAGAACAATTTATGAACTATTTCAGAAAGGAAAGATTTTATAGCGGAGTGCTTTTTTTGGACCTGGATTCCCTAAATTATTTTCCAGTTTTCCCTGACCATAGGATCCCCGTATTGTTGTCTAAAACCAGTCAATATGTTTTACATTTTAAGCAGGCCTAGACTAAATCATTTTCTTCTCTAATTTTTTAGGCAAAATAACATGGTATGGAATTCAAATCAGGCTTCTAAAAGCAGCCTGCATTTTGAACTGACATTTCAAAATGAACAACTAGTTGCACAGTCCAGGTGTAATGTTGTAAAAGGTCAGTGGTGAGGAAGGGCATCAGGTTCCTTTGTTTAAACAGCTCTTTTTCTGTGTACTTTTCTCATTGAGCTAATATGAGCCAGTCCTTCTCTTTATCTGACCCTTTTCAGTGCGATGCCTGTGAGCTGAGCCGAATGGCACATTCTTTAAGGAAAATAAGTTGGATTAGAGGGTAAACATTTCTGTGGAGGTAATAATTAATATTAGATTTATGTCTGTCTACACTGGTGTGCTGATTTAAGACCTAAAGAAAAAGAAAGTGCAGAGAAAGACCAACCCAAATCTACACAAGTTATGGGAAATGTCATCTGCTGTTTTAGAAATAAACATCAGTGAATAAGTGATCAGACTTGGAGCTGGGCAGTAGTGCAGAAATAGTAAAGCTTTATAAAACATATGATGTGAGGAATACAATCTGATTTAGAGAAACTGGATTTCTTAGAAAAAAGCATTTGAAGTAGTTTTCATTATTGCATATTACTGCACAATCAGTTTTGCTTACAAGGTCATGACATCATCTTGGGTTATTAAAGGAATGTTCTGGGTTAACTGCAAGTTAAGCTTCAGATTGATTTTACAGTATTGCTATTTTCACAGTAATAGACTTAAAAATCATAATGCTCCCAAACTTTGATATGTCAGTGTATGTTACAAAAAATAGCATAACAATGATTACTATTTTTCATACAAATATTGGTTCCAATCATTGTTAATGACATGTATGATGTTTTGAAAACAGTGGAAATTTTGACCTTTTATTCCAAATTGATACCTTGCCCCATAGACTGTCGTTACAAGTGCATTATTGTAAACATGATTGTTGTTTGTTTTTACACACTGAAGTGTGAGTCAGAATATTTTTTTTGTTTTGTCATAACATGTCCAATAGCTTGTATTTAGCCCAGAGCTTTCCTTTAATTATGACAATACACATCTGTCACACCATGATTGGAAGACTTAAACCCTGTCAGTGGTCTCTGAACACAAAGCAGGGATCTGAACAATGCCACCCTTGCGCAATAGTTTTTTGTCTTGTTTTGTTTTTGGAATAACAATGTTGTCCCTTCAGGGAATGAGGATGTATTTGTACTGACAAAAAAACAAAACAAAAAAAACATGCTGTGTTTTCATTTGACATCCGTATTAAAGAAATTGGTGCAGTGTATTTCAATTGCAAATAAGCTTCCCAAAGGCTACAAAGAGTCTCACTTCCCAACTTTCTTGACAGTAAATAGAATAGAAGTTAATCAGCCTGAACCATAATAGATTTGTAAGCTGTGAGGATCTTTTATGATGCAGAGAGCCTTCTGTGAGGCAGAGAGAGCTGAATATCACAGTGAGGCAGTATTTGGAGACAAACGTCCTGTCCAGTTCTTATTTAATGATGCTACAAACACTAGAGAGAAGCACACAATGAAATTCAGCTACATAAAAGAAAATTAAAAACAAGATGCTGACCTGAGAAAAACGTGCTGCTGCTGCTCTATTGTCTTCCAGTAAATGCACATATGTTTGATTTCCTCCTAGTGCCGCTGAGGACAGATCCAAATTCCCCATGAGCAGCTAAACATCTCTTCCTTCACTCCTACGGTCCTGCTGCCAGACTACGGCCAGGAAAACCCCTGGGAATGTCTCTGGTTACTCTCTCCTGCCACAGGTTCACTGATCACCCCTCTCTCCCTTTTGTATAAAAAGCGTGTCTTTCTATGGTGCCGGTGTGGAAGAACCTGTTCTGCTTGTTCTGTGACAAATGTGAAGCACACTACTTGTGCCACAGGCAGTGATATTGAATGCTGCTAATGTGTAACCGACTAACTGTTAGAATCCAGTATAAGAGAAAATCGTTCGGTTTGCTTTGGGCCAAAGAATGTTGTGATGGAGGAGTTCATCGCAGAACCTGGTCTCCAGTAGGAAACAAGTTGTGTTGTCACGCAGTGTGTCTAAACAATAGGCTTAGTCTTGAAGGCTACATCAGGCAGTCTTGGCAAGCTCTCCAGAGCGTCAGATTACATCAAGCTGGTGGGAGACACTTGGAAAAATGAGGGGCTTGTTCTACAGGAGAATTTCACAGAACAAACGGGTCTGTTTCTTGTGGTATCCACGTGACTAGAGACCCATTTGGTTTGACTGATTTTTTTAAAATTATTATTTCTTAGCAGTATTCATGATCATTGACTATTAAGTATAGTTATTTTTATAGTTATATATTTGATTATCATACATTGTTTATTATAGTTATTGATAATATATATAAGCTATTGATACTAAAAGTGACAGTTAGCTATAGATATTTAACAGTACAATTTCTATCTATATACACACATGTATGTATGTATATATATATATATATATATATATATATATATGTGTGTGTGTGTGTGTGTGTGTGTGTGTGTGTGTGTGTATACTATTCTTAATGAATACCTGAAAATGTATATACAGTATGTCTATGATAAATTAATATTGATAATAGTAGTAACTGTGCTAATTGTGCTAAAACTGTGCTAATTTCCAAAATATATTATTTGTAATGTGTTATAGAGTATATATATATATATATATATATATATATGTGTGAGTGTGTGTGTGTGTGTGTGTGTGTGTGTGTGTGTGTGTGTGTGTGTGTCTTTGCTCTCAGTATTAATTTCAACAACATATTTATTTATGTTATATATTTGTTTTATATTTATATAAATATATATATATTTATTTTATATATATTTATATATATTCATAATGCATCTTTATATTGTTTCACTCTGATATTTGTGCCAAAAGCTGAAACAATACAATGATTATTGTCATGTTGGTTATCACACACACACACACAAAAAAAAGATTGTGGTATCGGCTGATACATTATCAGTCAATCTCTTCACATGATCGTGAGGGATCTTGTTCCAGGTGTCAGAAAGGGCCAGTCTCACCTCTGGTACGCCTCAGCTGACTTTTACGATACACTTTAACCAAAGTACAGTACGTCACATTTGGCCAGGGATCAAGCAGATAAACACATTCTTTCTGGGAGGGAGGTTTCTGGAAAGGCCATATTTACATATGGGTTATTTCACTTGCAGGCTGGCAGAGAGATCAAACAGAAAAAATAAATAGCTACTGAAGGACGAAGCAGACTTTATAATGAGTGCCCCAGTCATGTTTCTACATACAGTGTTGCATATTCTCTTCACTTCAGGCAAGTCAGTCTAGAAGATTGCATAAGTTCAACCATCGCCTTGAAGCCTGCTCACAGTTATCTATATAACTTCTAACAAACCCGGGCCTGTTTCCTCAACCTCTGTCCATCACGAAAGCAAATGATTGTGTTCCTTAGAAGAAATATAATCTTAACCTAACAAACCAGGTGTTTATATTTCATTGTGAGTGGAAAAACACTCTACCCAAACCAACACTACTTTTTCTATAGTAGCAGCATGTTCAGGAAAAACAAAAAATACACAACTGTGTACATTTCTGGAAAGCAGCCATGATTCAGCTATAAAAAGAAACAATAAGTACAAGATTTAGAGTTGGATCCTCTTCTATACTGCAGACTAGAAGAACTTCAGAGAAAAACAGCAAACTGATTTCCCAGTAGTTTTGAATTACAACCTGTTTAATGCTATGAGAAACATGTGAGTGAGGGAAACAAAGGGCTGTTATTGATATCATTCTGTTGCTTATGATTTGCTGGAAATTTGATGAGGAGGATATGAACCCATGTCAGCTATGGGTGACACAAATAATTACTTCCTGATTGGTGTAGATATTTAATCCAAAACAATGGATGTTTGCAGGAAATTTTCCCCTGCATGAACAACCTAGGGTTAAATGATTTGCATTTATATATATATATATATAAATGCTCTGAATAAAACTGGTGTAGCAACAACTTTCATTTAAAAAATTCTCAAACATTTACAAAGCAAGTCTAGTAACACATTGAATCAAATTTTTTGAAGTAGAAAAACTGAAATTGTATTTTCTTGTGAAACATATTCCAGTTTTTTTTTTTTTTTAATCAAATGTAGATTTAAAATATTGGCAGCCTTGGTAAGTAAGTAGGGATGCACGATATTGGATTTTGGCCGATATTCGATATGCCGATATTTTCTAAATAATTTTGGCCGATGCCGATACCGATATCGATATATATACAAATATATACTGATATATTTAAACTTTAATTTTACTGAAGAGAAATCCATGTATCTCTTCTGTACTGATTCTACCATCAATTTATTATTTTACAAATGTAGACAGACATCCACATCTGAAAAACAGGTCAATTATTTCACTTGGAGAATATCGGTTTGGCTCATCGGCAGAAATATTAATATCGGCCGATACCGATAATTGTCATTTTAAGCTTTTATCGGCCGATACCGATGTTGTGCCGATATTATCGTGCATCCCTATAAGTAAGGTTTTAGGATCACAATTAATTCAACTTAAACTTTCCAATAACAAATTGTCTTAAGTCAACTCTACTTGGGAATGAAACTGATCCTTTCTATTAGCAAGAGCATTAGTTGCCTTGCCTACCTCATTATGTCAATCCAAGAGCCACAAAAAAACTGCATTCTTCATTCTGTTCAACAGACAATAGACTCACATGAAAAAACTTGCTAGCTGAAACCTGATATAAACATTGGCGGTCGAGACTATTTTACGCAGTTCTTTTTTGCCATCAACCTTAAACAAAACCTCTAAGAAAAGCAAAGTTAAAGAAAGCAGTCCTTCAGTGTAAGAAACAGTCCGATTCTCTAAGCAGTAGACTGCTAGACATGATGAAACCAAAAGATTGCTGTGGAACCACTTTGTTCAGTACGATATCAAAAGAATCACATGAATCAGGTCAATCAGCACTACAGTATGTGCATGAAGGCAAACACAGTCCAGAATGACTTCTGGCCAAGCAGAATACATTACGGAAATTTAAATGACGTCCTGATTATTTTTTCGTTATGATGCAGGATCAGAGCTTCTATTTGTTCTCCATCATCACAAATCTTTCATTACAACGACAGACGTGTCTCTCAACGGATAAAAGGATCAGAAGGCAAAAGGAGAATCTGATGGGGAGTGTGAGCACGTGTGATGTTGTCCTGAGAAAGAAAGCTGACTAATCCTAATCCTACACCAGTCATTCTATGCAGTGTCAGAAAGGGGTTCATGGGACAGAGAGCCAGCAAGCTGAGGTGAAGAAGAGGAGCAGGATGATTACAGCGATTAGCTTGTCTTCCCTGGGTTAAAAGCCCACTGTGTTCACCAAGGTCCTGTGGTTAGGGTCTCTATGGCATGTAGTTATGAGCAACCTGAAATACCCTGTTGGGGAAGCTACTAAGAAACTAAGCTATTTGTAATTTAAAGTAATTATTTATTTGTTTTTTATTTTAATGTTTTGATTTAATTTGTTAATTTATACTATGGGGGTGTTGAATGCTTGTAGCTGATGAACGTTCTAAGGTGTGCTGTTATTTTCAGGGAAACGCACGGCTTACGTTGTTTAAGGCAGGTCTTGACCACATTACATGGCCATACCAATTTGCCAAATGATTTTAATGATTTCAAAGGTCCTTACAGCCTACAACAGCAAAAGAACCAAAACAACAAGGAAGCTAATAAATATAGTAAACAATATAATAAAAGACAAATCATTTCTATGTTTTTGCCACAAAATTTATGTTTATGAACAGAAAGAACATACTCCCTTTCTCCCACTCTCCCATACAAATATACACACATAGTACATGCATACACTCGCGCGCACACACACACACACACACACACACACACACACACACACACGTCTAAATTGGGACATTCCAGAAACGTAATGGATTTTATACTGTGCAAACTGTATATTCTATCTCCATACACCAATGCTACACGTAAATCTACCCCTTACAGGAAACTTTGCATTTCTATAATAAAAAAAAAAAAAATTGTTTACTTTATTTTTATACCAGTTTTACAAATGAGGACATCTCCAAAGAGAGGTTTTTTTAAATTTTTGTCAGGTTCAATTCACTTTTGGGTACAAAAATACTCCCCTCTCTCTCTCTCTCTCTCTCTATCTCATAACTGCATTATTAACTGTAATTGTCTGCCATCAACAGCTGTTATCAAGCCTCTGTTACTAAAGGTGTAAAGGTGTGGGATGAGATGCATAAGAAATTAATACTCTGCTCAAGGGTGTTATAATGATGAATGCTTTGAAATACAGCGTCTGAACAATGTTGTGAGGTGTGGTAACCGTAGTATAAGTGGGATAATTGACTCCAGGCCATTGGATTATAAAAAATGATGCACACCTGAGGTGTAACAGCCTGTATTTGCACTGTGGGTACATCAATGGCCCATAATCAATTATTCCCTACTATTTTATTTCTTTACTTACTACAGACAACTAGCAAAAATGTAACTACATTCCAGCTACGTTTTCTGGCACAAAAACAAGGCTGGCGGTTTACTTAATGACTGACAACTCGAACAGATGAACTTGAACAGAAACAAATACTAGAACACACCCTTATGTATGGAAATAAACACTGCACTACATCGCTAAAGGTAGCTTGATTCTGGATAAGCTACAGTTTTTTAAAAATAACTATTGTCACTGCTGAAATCCGTTGTTACTTTTAATTAGTTATTTCCCAACACTGCTAATGACTTTAGCAAAAGTTTGAAAAAGTTTCCAGGTTTTAGATATACTCAAAGCAGGTATTAGGTGGCCTGTACAAAAATACAGGGATACAGGATAGAAGCAATAACAGGTGAAGTGATTGCATGCTATTGCATGGTTTAGTTGCGGAGCCAAAGCCCTGCAGGGACCAGCTGTAGTTTCTGATAACGTTGAATGATGCCTTCCGTGCTGCACACCTGCTCTCTTGATGCTTACACCAAATTAGCATTACTCACTGTTGCTTTGTGTCTCTTTTGCAAGTTAATACATTCTACATTGCTGTTATAAAAAATGGGTCCGGTAAGTTTTGTTTTTGAAGGAAGTCTCTTCTATTGCTAGTATCATCTGACCCGAAAACCCCTAAAAATAAAGCCAATCTGTTGCTTTGGTTGCATGTGCACTAAGAACATTAAGTGAATTGCACAAGAACCAATCCTTTGTCAGCCATCCAACTGCCTGGTCTTAAAGCCACCTCAAGTGTTGTTTCATGTTGTTTCCCTATTTGTGCATTCTGTGCAACTGAAAGGAGATGTGAGACCCGTGGAGGAGCTTCATGCCCTCTGACCAGCTCCACTTGAGAGCCACTCCCACAATGGGCAGTGACTCCATAGGTCAGGGGTCCTGTTTTGGCCCCTGGTTTCCAAGGTTACTGCCTAGTGGAGAAGAACGCTACTCTGTTCCCCTTTGTCCCTAAAATCAGGGCATCAAAAGCAGAGCCGAGCTGGAGTCTAGAGTAAGGACTCCCATCCAAACACTTCACAAAGGTCTCCTGCAAATACATGTACCCGCTGTGCAGAGTGAGTGGGATGGGGGTCCGAGCACTCTATGACCACCAAGGCAGATGACAGGAACAGGCAGGCTGCACTCCAACTATGCAAATTGACTTTTTATGGTTTGTTGCCACCTATTAAGTGCTGAGAAACTTCATAGTGACGTTAATTTAATGGAATTGACCTGCCAGGAATGCAATGCAATAGTTTTTTAAAAAAGAGCGCACTGATCTTTATGCACATAAAATATATATTTTTACATATATATATTTCGTTCCTATACACTAGCTACTATTATATAACAAGTGTTTTTACATAGGCTACGTATGTATGTGAGATTATTTTGCAGCTCTTCAGTGTATCAAACTAAAAGACACCTGTAAACTCAGTTTCATATCATTCACATGCAGTGAAAATAAAGTTAAATAAATTTAAGTTCAGTGATGTGCACCGATAAGCTATGCTTATAGACAGATCAGACTTAATTCTATATGTGGAGGTCTAAATAGAGACACTGCAGCAAGTGCGAACAAACAGACTCTGAAGTCACAGCACACTCACCATATTGCTCAATCACAAAACAGATGAGACGGGCGTCTGGGTCGCTAGAGATGTTTTAGATTGTTTTAGAAGAAAACAATAGAGAGATATTCCTCGACGCCGATGGCGATCTGTAGAGACGCGGTGGAGATGATCTGATGTCGGAGTCCTTCACCACGTAATGTTTCGGTGCCTCGGTTTCCCTCTCTGAGATTTGAACTAGATCTACACTGGAGCGGCTTCAGTGATTTATCACAGCGACTCTACAGCGACACCTGGCGATTACACAGAGGAACGGCTGGATCTGTCTCATAAATATTGTGAAAAATAAATTAATTTGTGAAATATGTATTACTACATTAGATAATGAATTTCTTATTAAAATAATAAGTAAAATCTTACTGCCCCCAAACCTATAAAAGGCATAACATATAATAGGTCTAGAAGATAGAGTATGGTGAATTCTCCTTCCTTTCTACTGTTTATCTGGAAGTAATTTGGAGTACAAATGAGACCTGAAGCTGTACTGTGTAAGAGCTGCATCAGCTTTATAAAATCTTTATACAGATAATATATTTACAATGGAAACTAACAGAATAGAATGAACAAATAGGTGTATCCTATGACACATCTGGTTGTTATAATTATTCACAGAACTCTTATTAAATCAGATACATCTAGACTCCTGTCTGTCCCCAGACCTTCTTCTACTGAATAAGACTGACAGCACCCTGTCATTACCACTCCACTAATACTCTGATGACTGCAGCCTCTGGGCACACACCTGAGTGCACTGCATACTTCCTGCCCTTTGAGGAGAGGAGAGGTATCCTGAATGGTTTCGTTTCAGGAACAGTAAATGAGTGAAGAGAAATGAGCTTCTGGAGAATCTGGTGCATTAAGACCTTTTAACCCTTAGTGCCCCACTTTATGTGTTCATGTCTTCTGAAGTGACAAGCTACATGTTTGTAAGAAACAAATCCATTTAATCATATGCATGAAACCAATGTTTTAACCAATTTCTAGTACATTATGAATATCAATAGCTGAGGGTTAAGGCAGTGTAATGACTGAGGATTTTGTAATATGAACATGTTGCTTTTGTTTATTCCACATCTTTTCAATAGCACAAATATTTCGCCCCCTGCTGTTGATGCCAAGCTGTGGTATTTCTGGGATTCAGTGGGTGTCACAAACACTTTGGCTTTCTTGATAATAACAGCAGTAGTTTAAATTGCTATAAAGAACACAGAAAACAGAAGCTGGCACGGCAATACTGTTTTATTGCATATTATGAAAAAAAAATCAAAGCATAGGTACAGGATTCAAAACTGCACACTATTAGAAATGTATAAATAGCCTACAGTTGAATGTCACAATGACTAAGACAAATACATAACCCTCTCTCCATTTTTTGTTTATCCATTTATGCCAGAATTTCTATAGTTGCATATTTGATTGTCATATTTAAATGTTGTCTTCTCAAATTTAAATTTTATTCTCAAATATACTGTATACAATCCCCTTTTTTGTTGTAGGGGTTAGTAAAACAATGGGAATGCACATACTATGTAATTTAAGCACTATTTACACTTTGATCTGTTCCACCTGACTTGTGTCTTCTCTAAAGAGAGAGAGAAAAAAAAACAGTGTTCTGTGAGGATCGTTCTGGTTATTCTACAGCCATTTAGTATAACATGTTATAGCTAAGAATATCTGACTGGAATGATCCAGGTTTTCAGGTTTCTATAGGATTTCTCTGAATAGGACTTTATGGCTTCTTAGGCTTGGTGGTGGTCTGTGCTGACTGCACTTTGACAGTGGTTGATGCAGACCTTGAACCCTGTAGGTTTTGAGCTGTGCATGTGTATGTTCCGTGGTCAACCTCTCTGACCTCGTCCACCAGCAGTGTTATCTGAGTTCTCTGGCGGTTCTGCCCATCCACTTGCACTGTCTGCACATTGTCCAGCGTGTGCAGTGGGCGCCCAATCTAATAATGAAAGATACAAATAATCTTAAAAAAACTAAATATTTAATAATTTATTGTAATATAATTATAATGTAATTATATATATATATATATGTTGACCCTCAAAGCCTATACTGTATTATATTTGATAGACAAGGGCTCTATAATAGAACTTGGTACACATTTTTTTTATAATAAAGTACATTTAGCAATAACTTTTTTATTATTAGTAATATTCTAAGATGAACACTTACCAGTCTGAAGCAACTTAGGTTTATTGGTTATCCATACATAGTTTTTTTTTTGTATGTTTCATGTAAAAAGCTTTTGAGGAGTGTTATTTGTCCATCATCTCTCAATCATCATTGTATTGCATTACAGTATATGCTTTGCTTTCAACAATAAAAACTACAGTACTTTGATCATAAAACTAAGCATTTCAATATCATCTTGCTTATTAAGATCTCTTTGATTTACACTACGAGTTATAAGAATTTTGTTTTACATTTTTAACATATAAATATTGGAAACTGCACCAGATTGCCCTCTGAATAAACCAATATTTATCTCTTCTTTATTTTAGGTGTTGTCTAAAACTGCTCTATTTCAATATTTTTTTCATGTCACTGTTATTTCACATCAGGATTTATAGGGTTAATTCTCTAATGCTAGTCCTATTTAAAAATCTTTTTAAATACAACTTTTATTTGTAATTTTTTTTTTCATAAATGTTTAAATATTGGTTTGTGTCTTGTTTCGTGTACCCTCTGGTCTAACCTTTTGTCCAGGATATTCCCAGGTAAAGTCCACCAACACGTTCTGCTCTCCTATCACAGTGCATGTCACCTGAAGATTGTGTCCCACTGCCACAGTGTCAGAGGAGGCCTGGATCGCAGGAAACGGAGGGGCGGCTGGATCTACCAGGGCAGAGATTCTGAAATCATTTCTGAGATTTTTGCAGTCTGATTTATCTGGTCACATGCTTGTGTACTGCTTTCAGTTTGCTGTGGTGTGCTAACTACATACTCACAGTTGACATAGATGAGCATGTATTTGGTTGAGCTCTGGCGAAGGTTTCCCAGGCTTGCCTCGCAGTACAGAGATCCAGCATGATACTGTTTTGGTCTGTGGATGGTGAAACCCTTCTTGACATCAAAGGAGATTTCTCGTCCGTCCACATTTACCTCCATTGGAGGAAATTCCTGGTGTAAAGACACCTTTGCTTGTGGAGAAGTCACCTGGCAGGGCAGGATGGTGGGCCAGTTCGTGCGAAGCTGAATGACCTCGTAATACTCAGCAGAAGGTACAAACAACTCCTGAGGGTCTAAGAGAGAAATGGCAATGGGCAACTGTCATTTCTGTGTTTAAATTGGAATTAAAATTGTGATGGTATAAGAATGTAAAGAATAAAGTACAGTCAAGCAGTCATTACTGCAAAATAATTAGTGAATTGCAGAGATATTTAATTTCCAAACATCATCTAGCGCTGCAACAGTAGGACTTTGCAGCTTTTTGCGTTCAGATTAGAATCTCGACATAGATATGTAGGGCTAATGTTATTCTTTACCACTTCATTTTAGATGTATACTTTTCTTGTTACCTAAAGAATACTTGTATAATCTGCACACTGTTCATCACGTTACATTCTTATATTACCTGAAAAAAAGATGTAGACTTTGACGCTTTTGTCATACTGTTTTCTGCAGTCTTTATCCTCACAGTACATGGGATAGCAGGTGAACTCCCCTGTATCTGCTGCTGTTGTGTTTACCAAAATCAGTGTGCCATACCGTTCATGCTGAACTGTCCTGAAAATAAAGACAAAAAAAAAAAAAAATAACAAGTGATTATTTGAACTAAATGAATGCAATCTAATGCGATGACTCATACCTAAGTCGTCCTTCATCATCCTCTTCTAGATATGCAGGAACAGCCCACTGGACAGGGTTTCCTTTACACCTCAGCTCTAACGTCTCGCTTGCTCGGACAGTCAGCGTGTCCGCCACTTTCTGAAACCTTCCCTTGTTTACCACCTGAGTGAGGTACGTCTGAGCTTCTTTAGGGGTTTCAGGGGTGGTTTTCACTTTAGTTTTGGAAGCAGAAGTCTTTTCTGATCCCTTCCCAGACTTGGACTTGCCATTTCTCTTCTCAGCTTTGGTCTTTGGGTCAGGTTCAACCTTTTGGCACATGCCTGTTTTTTAAGTAGACTCAGTAAGAATTACATGTATACATTTGGCAGACACTTTTAATCAAAGTGACTTTGGACTGAATTCACAGTAAATTTGATCAGTTCATGTAGTCCCTGAGAACTGAAGCAATAAATGTGGGCTTCATGCAAAACAAAAGCAAACTTTTTATAAACTTTTGATATGCAAATTTCCAAAATTGACATTTATATATAATTTGAAAGCTGAATAAATAAGCTTTCCATTGATGTATGGTTTATTAGGATAAAACAATATTTGGTTGAGATACAACTATTTGAATATCTGGAATCTACACAATAGTGCAAAAAAATCTAAATATTGAGAAAACTGCCTTTGAAGTTGTCCAAATGAAGTCCTTAGCAATGCATATTACTAATCAAAAATGTACAAAATATCTTAATGGAACATGATCTTTAATTAATTTCCTAATGATTTTTGGCATATAAAAATCTATAATTTTGACCCATACAATGTATTTTTGGCTTTTGCAGCGACTTAAGACTGGTTTTGTGGCCCAGGGTCACAAATATTTTACATGCATTGTGTTAATACCTGCTTTGTAGCGTTATATTGGTTTTCACTGTTTGTATAACTGAGAATCATATCTACATAATGTATAATATGGTCTCTTAAGAGGTAAGATACTCACCAAACTGAATGATCAAATGAGAAACAAGAAGAACAAATAGCACCACCCTCCACGTCATGGCGGAGAATATTCACGGCAACCACAAACAAACTTCAGTTCACTCTAGTGGACCCAGCTCTTAAGGATACATGCAGAGAAGGGAGAAATAGAAAGGTAGCAGGAGAGGAGGAACCGAGTGTGTTGAGTGAGAGGTCAGATGTTTACCAGAGTCGCATGAGCACCCTAAATTCCTCTGGTTACACTCAATGGGTCCTTTCTGTGTTCATTCTACCAATCAGGGTCTGAGGAGAGCTGGCCATCCAACTGAAAAAGCAGCCAGTGTTTATTTAGCTGTAAAAACTCAGAGGCATCAGCCTCAGGTCTGCTCTGTGAAAACATTTGACACAAGGCATTTTGTAATCACTGAAGAACACATGGTAAATGTAAAACTGATCCACTACTATGTACATGACAGTTCTACATAAGTTCTATAACATTTACTTTGGTTCTTTTTTTTCTTGTGGTGCATAAAAACAATGGAGCCAAAAAATACCAAAGATATTAGTGGCGTATAAACTCATTGCCCGGTATTTGCTGTGGAATGACCCAGTTTTCAGAATTTCTGTTTGATTTAGTAGTTCAGATCTGATTAGTGTGACACAGGTAGGATCTTGTGAATGGTACTATTGTTCTTTAGTGGCCTTACAGTTGAAAGTAAGATTAAAGTCCCTTAAGAGCACACCAGTTCACTCAGCAACTCAGAGGAGCAGCTGTTTTCATGCAAGTCCTATGTACTTTACCAAATTTTTTTTCCAAGCTTGCATTCTGTTAAAATAAAAAATGAACTCTGACAAATGTCATTGTCGTAAAATCTTATATCTTAATGCGCAACTAATATTTCAAATCTTGATACTTAACTTTTACTCCATTTGGTCCAGCTAATGCAGTATTTGGGACGTTTTTGAAATTATTGAAGCATTTTCTCCCAATATAAAGTATCATTCAAATGTTTGAATCAATATGCTGCTTTTTATACTTTTATTCAGAAAGAATGCATTAAATTGATAAAAAGTGACAGTGTAGACATTTATAATGTTAGGAGTAGTTTCAATCAAGACTGGAGTAATGGTTGCAGGAAAAAAATTGCATTTTAAATTATATTAAAATAAATAAATAAAACAAATATTTAAATTTTAATGTTATTTCACTAAATTGTTGTTTAATTCTATATATATATATCAAATACACACAGCCTTGGCGAGCATAAGAGACTTCCTTCAAAAACGTAAAAACAATTTACAGACCCCAAACTTTTTAACAGTAGTGTGTTTTTAAAAAACAATTTCATGGTCAAATTGAAGATTCAGAATTATTTATTTATTTATTATAAAAATTATAAAATGACAGAGATTATTTCACTGCAAATATGATAAAACTATATTGCTATACTGGCATCTACTTGAGAGATATGACTGAAGCAAATCAGTTTTCTGTAGCTCATCAATTTATTTTGCTCCTTTTTTTTTTATTCAGATTTGGTTTCAGATGGTTTCAATGGTGACCTGACTGCTGAGTAACCTTTGCCTCTGGATGCTGTTTCTAACTCCATATCCAAAGTAGATAATGAATCCTGAGCAGAAAAAACACACACATTTACAATTATATACATATATGTATATATAGGTTGGACTTTCAACAACATTTCATATTTTGCATTATATACGTACCCCCAGCCATCCACACAGCATAACGAATCCACGTGTCTCCTCCCAGTTGAACCATCAAGTAAATGTTGATGAACACACTCACTACTGGGAGTAAAGGTAAGAACGGTACCTGTGGTCACAGAAAATACGAGATATGAATATTTTATTCTTTTAAAATATTTTACAAATATAATTTGCTTGTATTGTAAAAGGTCCTGTGCTCACCATGAAGGAGGCTTTGGTTGGGTTTTGGGGTTGCCTCCAGATAATGAAGACTGTGAGTAGCATTATGAGCAGGATCACAGTTACACTCACAACACTCCAGATCTCCAGAAACAACAAAGAACTGATAGCTTTGCTCATCAGAAGTGACAGAATAAGCACCAACACAACTGCAAAATCAAGATGAAAGAAATTTGCTGTTATTGCGGTAGAGGTCATATTTTTCTGTATTTCTGTGGAATTTGCTAAGGTTTTCTGCATACCAAGAAAAACTGTGCAGGTTGTAACAGTGTTTGAAGTTTCATTGGTAGGGTATGAAGGGGGTTTCAAAAATCCAAACGTCGAACTTCTGGGTGTGTGCAAATCACTTTCCTCTGAAGCCGTCTCTTGATACCTTGAAACAAACTAGTTTTAGCTTCAAAGATTTGCACCATGCATGTTAGAAGGGAAGTGTGGAGCCGGGAATACAACCTTAGTATGAGAATACAGATAGCCACAAGCGTGTAGGAGAAGAGGGTTCCAATCGACATCATATCAACCAATGCCTTCAGGTCAAATAAAAGAGCCATTATTGCTGGAATAAAGCAGAGCACATGATTTCAAGGGCTTTGAAAGCTGGAGATTATTTACTATTCATCTTATAGATAGAAAAAAGCCCTAGTCTTATGATTTGGCTTAGTCTGTCATATGTGAGAGATGAAAAAGAGGTCAGAATGAATTGATCCAATATGTAGATCGTTTTTTAACATTCGTTTGTAATACACTTACCCGCCACAGTGCCAGAGGACAGTGTGGCCACCACTGGACTCTGCCGTAAGCTGACTTTATACAAAGATTTGAACATGAGTCCATCTCTGGCCATGGCAAACAGGACACGGGGCATTGGGAACATGGACCCCAAGAGACTGCAGATGAAATTAACTGTCTGTAAATGAACCAATACATAACAGAAATTTAGATCTCAATCTGTGACTCCTTTACCTTGTTGACAGAGCGCACAGGGACCCGACTGCCACAACGTACTTTGCAGCAGCCCAGCCAATGTAAGTGAAGGCCACAGGCAAAGGACTCTGAACACTGAGAAGGTAGTATGGCATCATCAAAGTGAGAGCAGCCGAAACGCCAAAGTATGCCAGGAAACAGATAAGTAGAGACACCACGATACCCACAGGTATAGACTTCTGAGGGTTCTTTACCTCCTCGCCTGGAAAATCAGTGTAAAAGCATGACTTGAGATAATATACACACAGTTTTAAACATTTGGGATGTACAAGATTTTTTTATTTATTACATTTTTATTCAGCAAGGATGCACTGAATTGATTTAAAGGGACAGTAAATTGTTTTATATTGTTAGAAAATATAATAATTTCAAATAAACGCAACTCTTTTGATCATTCTATTCATCAAAGAATAAAAAAAGAATTAAAATATTATGATTTCAACATCGATAATAAAACAAATGGTTATTGAGCACCAAATCAGAATATTATAATGATTTCTGAAGAATCACGTGACACTGAAGACGTAATGGCTGCTGAAAAATGAAAAAAACATTATTAATGTTTTCAGATTTACCTGTAGTTGCAATGCAGTCAAAGCCAACAAATGCATAGAAACATGTAGCCGCTCCCGCCAGTGTTCCTTCAAATCCAAATGGGAAAAATCCACCTACTCCATACTCAGTGGTGACATCGACGGTGGATGTTAGGTTTCTTAAAAAATAAAATAAAATAATCCGTTTTAGAAAACAACCGATGATATGGCTGAATTTAGAAAAGCGCATTAGCACACTACTCCTGCTATTTTTGCTGTTTGGTGTTGAATATATTGAATTTCTATCTATTTTGTGTTAAAATGTTTTGGCAAACTTATGTCAGTCCAATCAAATGATGAGTCAAGAAAGACAAGGAAATTGCAACTGATTTTTATTTTTGATTGTGTATACATACGGTGTATGCTCAGTGTATGTTCTTTATACTGCATCATGTAGAATGCTAGCATTCCAAACTGAACATGCACTGTATAATTTTAATGTTTCTAGAAAGGATTACACTCAATATTACTTCACTGAAAATTCCAATAAATTATAAATGCGAATGTTCTTACTCATGCATTGCTGTTGCATTCAGGAGGATGTCTTCAGTGATAAACCAGTTCTGTAGCTTTCCCTTGATGAAGCCAGCGATGATGACAAATACCAACACCAGTATATTAACACTTGTAAATACCTTGTTGACCGTGGTTGATTCTTTCACACCATATGCAAGAAGTCCTGTGAGAAAAATACGGTATATAGTGTCTAAGCCTTAGTCATAGATGGTACATATAAAATAATGAACTAAACAGTGTATGATTATTATAGTCTGATACCAGAAAGAATCATTATGAGACCAGCTGCAAAGAAGTCTGGGTAGGCTGCCAGGCCAGGCAGGTCCATGCCTGCGTATTTGCTAAAATAATTAGCCATCACATTTCCAATAAGATCATCGAATGTGCCACTCCATGCCCTGGCCACACTCGATGTGCCTAAACCAAGAGAAAGCTTTGTTAGTACTTGACCTTTGACTCTATCTGTCTGTCTGTCTGTCTGTGCGTCTGATCACCATTAGGTTGAATTTCTGCTTACCGATGACATAAGACAGTAGTAGATTCCATCCTGTGATGAAGGCCCACACCTCTCCTACAGTCACGTAGCTGTACAGATAGGCAGAGCCGGTCTTAGGAACCCTTGAGCCAAATTCAGCGTAGCAGAGCCCAGCAAAGGTAGAAGCTAAAGCAGCAATGAAGAAGGAGATGATAATACTTGGTCCAGCCAGGGTCCGGGCCACCTCTCCAGAAAGCACGTAAACACCAGCCCCTAAGGTGCTGCCCACTCCCAAAGCCACTAGATCTAAAGTTGTAAGACAGCGACGAAAAGTGGAGACCTCTCCCTCCGGTTCCAGGGGCTTTCTGCGGCTCAGGCCCCTCAGGAAAGACCGTATCGATTGCATTATTGGCTGTTAGAGGTGAGTGAAAGTAAAAGTTCAAATGTTTACTTTGAACAGAGCTTGTTTGTGAGGTTACAAATAAATTAAAAGTATATGTATATATATAATATATACAAATATAAAGGTTAAGGTTAGGAACTGTTTACCCAAAAATAAAAATTTGCTGAAAAATGTACTCCATCTCAGGCCATGTCGATTAGTTGTTTGTTTGGATTTGTTTCTTACAAACACACTTTTCTCTTCTCAAGTTAATTGATGGACTGTAGTTGTGTGGATTACTTGTGGATAATTGTGAAGTTATTATCACTCTCTTTTATCACTCTATTATTATTCACTGCAGAGGATCCATTGTCGAGCAAGTGATGTAAAGCTCAATTTCTCCGAATCTGTTCAGATGAAGAAACCAACTCATCTTGTGTGGTGTAAGGGTGAGTAAATCATCAGCAAATTGTAGTTTTTTCCCCTGAATTTTTTTATTAAGCTTAAATGACTTTTGTTTGATCATTTTATCATCATATCAAATGTCATTTCTAATATAATTTCCATGCCATTGTGTCATTTGACAGCTAATCTGGATTATGCTCAAGCAATTGCCCTGAAAAGTAATAGTTTTTAATCCTTTGCGTGTTGGTCATTTATTTGTCAATTCATTTTTCCTCCCATTTACCTTATCAAAATGTCTTCATGTTTTCACAAGTTTGATGTCTGTCTTTGTTTCTTTCCTTTGAAACCTTCAATAAAAAAAACAGATCTCTATTTTAAGAATGAACAGATCACTGATATCCATCAATAACCATCTTTGTGAGCCACAAATTATTTTTTTTATTAAATTAATTAAAGAGGAAAAACATGGTGTAATGGATCCATTACTAAATAATTTCAAGTAAGTTTTAAAAAAGGGCTTCATGGACATTACAGTAATCGTCTCCCTGGTGTATTAGTTCATACAACAGAACTGATGCAGTCAGGTGTCGTCTACTCTCTACTGCATCACTTATCCTCCTCTGCAATCCAGACAGAAGCTTGTTCTGTGGCTCCATGAGATAGTAATGAAGAAGGATAGACAAAGCTGCCTTCATGACTTGGTAGTGGTCGGCTGGCACACGTTCTCTTTGTGTGGTTGCTTTGTAAAATCTGCCAACAGGAGATTTACTCTCCATACTAATCCTGCCAGGAATCTACTGCTGCATACTGCATTCTATAGCACTGACCATGTGCCATGCCAACATGAACACACAGAACGTACTGTTGCAAGTTTATTTTGCAAATATTTTATGTTAGAAAGTGTTACTTGTTAAATTACATGCAGAATGATTTGTAATATTTTCCTTAATTAAAATGAATTAAATTGGCATTTATTTACACCTGCTGTTGCACTGAAAATATAGTAATGACAACAACAACAAAGGCAAACTTAAAATGTAATAACTATAATGATAAAATGTAATGAGTATAATGACTAAAGAGCTTGCAAAGGCATTTCTTAATGCATCTAATTAAGGTAATGTTTCCTTACCTTAATTGCGTCCAGAGATGTTTGCAGTCTATATCTTTGTAACTGTCTAAATATATCCGTCCCTTTCACACCAATGAGGCTAAATGATTTTTCAACAATATATACAAGAGTGGACTGTTTGACCCACCCACTCAATGGCATTAGCAACAAAGTAGCCTTTCTTTTCGCATTTCTCACTGGCCCCATAATGTGCTCATAAATGCAGCCAAGGCACAGGGTGAGGATAAAATTCCATGTGTTAACCAAAGAAAGATTTGTAATATTGCTGTGAGGTTATGAAAGCTATCTATCTCAGCAAATACTTGCACGATAAAACAGAACATTGTTTTTTACAAGAAAGAAATAAGACATTGTTGTTTACTATACAATTTCAGCTTTGATCAAGCATTTTGAGAAATTCTCTTTGGATACACTAGATGGCAGCCCAGCTTTGGAATACCTTGCTACTGACTCTAAAGAGGGGCTTACATTCATGATTTATAGAGCAGAATGTTAATACTTTCAATTAAATGAATTAATTTATTTAATTATTTTGACCCCAGCAATTAAATCATGTTTTAAAAATAACTGTAAAAAAATAAAATAAAAAAATAAAAATACAGTGTTGGACATTCCATGAGTCTAATCAAAATGACACTGTATCTAGGGAGAAAGGTTTATTGTAAATGAGTAGTGGCTGTATCTGCCCCCTCTCCCTCCATTCGGATCCACATGCTGTTCTGATTTGGGATTCCTCACCTTCTTACCGGAATGACCGAAAGGCTCAGACAGAAATAGCCCTGTCACAATCTTACGCCAAGGCAGATATACAGTCATCTGATACTAAGACCATATCGGCAAACACTCTCTGCATTTCTCTTGAAGTTTCTTCATAAGACACTTGTTTGACTTAGTTTATACTTGGCTGCAATTCAGACTGCATCTGCATAATTCATTCACAGTTCTTAGAAACAGTTTAAAAGATATGTCTAAATATGGGACAGGCTGCATTTCCAAACAGCTACTTGCTGAATAAATACTGACCCTAAACCTTTTTAATGTAATGTATATTGTTACAAAAGATTTCTTCTTTAAATAAATGTTGCTATTTCTTATTTTTTATTTATCAAAGTATCCTGAAAATTTTTTTCTGAAGGATCATGTGATACTGAAGACTGATGGCTGCTGAAAATTCAGCTTTTCATCACAGGAATAATTATATTTTGAAGTATATTAATATCGAAAACCAATATTTTTAAATTGTAATCATTTTTTGCAATATTACAGTTTTTTCTATATTTTTGATCAAATAAATGCAGCCTTGATGAACATAAGAATCTTTTTGATCCCAAACTTTGTTTACTTTTAGCTGGCTCCTATTTGTCCCAAAGTAACAATGGTTTTCAGATACTGATCGACACTTATTGGTGCAGCTCTTATTGGTGTACTCCAGCAAAGTACATCTATTTTTATGTTTTTATGAAGAAGCTAAAATATTTTACTATATAAAGAAAACTATGTGAATTGCATACCACAGAGAATCATGTTACATCAACATGACCGCTGCCATGATAAAGCAACCCGTTCCATGTAGAATAACAATGTTTAAACCTTCTGCCATCTTCGGTCATTTCTGACCAGAGAAGTTTAGGTTTTTAATTTTTTTAAATCATAGCTTCATAAGAATGGTACAAACTTTAGTGACTTTTATGGCACTTGAAATGTGAAAACAGAAAAAACTGAGGCCCGGATTCAAACAGGCTAAGTGGTCATAAAAAAAAAAAACAATAGTCACACTCTTGGTCTTTGGCCAGAAATAACCGACCATAGGAAATTAATGGGAAATGGACAAAAACACAACAATTCAGAGAAGTTTAGTGTCCACAATCTACAAATCAGCCACAATGCAGAAAAAAGTACTCAGCAATGAAGGGGTGAAACTCTAAAACATCAAGAGTGCAAAACACTCCCACTCACACACACTCAATGACACACACTCGCAGACACACAAACACACACATGCACAATTAAACACAGTCAAATGGTATAACCATATACCGACAAAGCATGAGTCAGAAGTCTGAAATAAGACGTTGAAATCAGATCAGACCCAGAAGGATTCAAATCTGATAAAGCATTCCTGTTCATGTTTGTTACATTTTTGTAGAATGTTAATGCGTTGTGTAACAAAATGCTTTTTTTGTGTTCAGGTTTGACTGTATGGTGGTAATAATGCAAAAAACTGATAAAATATATAAACCTTAACAAAAAATAGTCTTTGAGAATGTCTTAATATACATTCAAGTCCACAACTTAATATAAGTAAGCAATTATGTCTAAAAACAGCTAGGAAATTCTAAAAGATCTCTAGTGCCATACGGGCATTCAGTGGTTATACCATGAAATTATTAAATATTTATTTCTTTGCTATCACCAGGGCGCGCTAATCTGAATTAAAAAAATTGATTTGAATGGCCTAGTCTCTATTTTTTATCTAAAATACTGCATTAACTGAAAGATAATTTTGAAAAAAAAAAAAATTTGTTCTGTTTTCAATGAGATTTTTTTTTTATTATTATTGCATAAATATTAATTATTACCATAAATTTGTCTCAAAATACAGAATAAGAAAAAAAAAAAACTACTGAAAAATGCGTGGGGAGCGTTACATTTCAGGTCACTTTTGACCGTGAAGACCATGAGTGTGACTCCCGCACAAGGGTTAATTAATTCCTATTTCAATTACATTTTCAATAATTGTATTTATTACATTTATTAAAACTGAGTAGATCTTTCATCTCACAAATACTGTGCATTTGTTTCTCAAATAATATTCTTGACACAAGTGTTTACAGGAATCCCCGAATGTGCTGCATATGCAGATCGGGGGTGCACTGCAGATAACACTGTCTTGAAAAACAAACGCGCTCTCATAGCATAGTAATCCCATGCCTCACGTCATTTATGAGAACTGGTCATCACGACCCGTCAGGTGTGGACATTACATCATAGCTGGTTATCCTGAATTAGGTTAAATACTGCGCGTGCAGTTTGCGCCGCATTCTTTGCGTCAGAGAAGAACAGCTGATACTTGCACAGAGCAAGAGACAACGGACCACCGTCAGCCGGAGCTCGAGACTCCCTGTGATCAAAGGTAAAACGCTGCTTTTGTTTGTTGTTATTGTTATTAGTGGCTATTGTTAACGAATGTATTGGAAAATAGTGGCACTTTGGGATATTGTAGTATATATAAATGCGCGTTTCATGTGGAAATGGTAAGACTTTTATAACTTAAGCGTTCACAGATCTGTTCACATTCTTTCCTTCTACCACAAAACTTTAGCTGTATAGACTACACACTTAATTATATAGATTCAACACATGTATGATGATTCAAAAAAATAATTATATATAAGTTAATTATAAACCAAAGGTCTTAAGCTTATTGTTGTAGTCAAGGTCTTATTATGTAACATCAGCTAAGCTGAGAATAGTTTTCATTAATTTTTGATTACATTCATTATAATTTTGGGTTTTGCTGGTTGGGTGGAGCTGTGTGAATGTCTTTCTCAGACCTTGGATGTGCAGTATTCCTGACTCAGACCAGATAGAGAGACATGTCTATTTTTGGACTCCACGGACACACATTTACTATTTTAAACAATACTGAAAAGTATTTTGTATTTTATTGTGTTTTACAAATGTCTGCAGTGTCAGAGTGCCAAATCAATAGGCTAATGTTTTCACAACATACAAGAAGAAGTGAGAAATTTTAATGAATTGTCATTGAGCAGCTTGCTGCTGCATCTTCTGCATGTTTTGTGCACAAGTTTGGCATTATAACAGAGAATAACATTTCCACTGGTGAACTGCACTGTTAGAAAAAGAGGTACAATACAGGTCCATTTTTGTTCCCTAAGGTACAAACTTTGCATATGTACCCTTAAAAGTACAAAAATGTATCTTTAAGGTACAATTGTGCACCTTTAAGGTACAATTATGCACCTTCCATTGTACATTGTGAGCTTTTCGAGGTGTAAGGTACATATTTGTCCCTTACATATTTGTACCTTAATGTTTAAATATAAAATGGCAGGAATTAGTGGATGCTGAAAATGTCATCTCTCAATATAGAAACACAAGTTAACCTATACTATCAAACTCAATAATGTCAAACTAAATTAACTGTGAAGTTTTGAGATATGGGCAAAATAAATCAGAATGTTTTTTTTTTTTTTTTTTTTTTTTTTTTGTGAAATGTCCCTTTGAATCATTTTTAATCATGTTAATGAGGATTATGTAATCATTTATATTCACAAACAGTATTGAAGAATTTGATTTTCAAACCATTTACCCTATTTATATTAGAATAAAACAGACAAATAATTGTTAACGCTTTAAGTTGTGTTCTATTGAAAGGATCTAGCTACAGGCTAACCAGAGTTTGACTCGGCGGAAGCATAAATATTGCAGCGCGGAAGGATACATGAGTGAATCGACAGTGATCCAACTGTCAGTCTCTCTCTGTCAGTGTCGATCAAAGGTGGGAGGATGGCCCTTCGACATTTATCAACGGAAGATTTAATCACGGAGTTATTTACTTTGGGGATAGAGGTCACTGAAGAGGAGAAAAGTAAATTCAAAGGTAAAGTATTTGAATTTTTAATCAGTGTTTGTGGTGTTAATTCAAAGTTGGAAGTTAACTTTTACTGTTAATGTTAGTGCTAGCCAAGTTCATACTCTGTCAACATTAGCTGGCTAGACTCACGTTGACGATTGCCATTATTAACGTTAACTAGTTAACGTTAGTTAAAATATTATTATATAATAATAGCATAAATAAATATTATTATTATAAGTAGCAGTACTATCTTGGCTACAGTTCACCATCGAGCTAACGTTAACTTCTCGGCGGCAAAAACGCTTCTCATCCAACTCTGCAGCCGAAAAGTTAACGTTAACGTGAAATATTAAAATATTTCAGAACAAAAGACTAATGGGCGGCAAAAACGTTTTTTCCACATCATTATAGCTTAGCTGTAAAACTACTGCGTCAGAGTTGGATGAGAAGCGTTTTTGCCGCCGAAAAATCTTTTGTTCTGACTTATGTGAGCTAGCTGGACTGCGTCAGAGGAGAACGATTAAAAAAAAAAAAAACCTTTTTGCCGCCCAACAGTCTCTTGTTCTGGAATATTTTAAAGCTAAAGCAAAGCCATTTGGGCGGAATGTGTCTATCGATAGCCAGTGACTGTTTGAAAGTATGATTTAGTCTTTAAATATGCGGTTTATTTATAAAGACAGCGTCTATTTAAAAAATGTGTTTCGCCGATCTCGGAGACATGAGCTCCACATGATCAGCGGGAGCTCCATCATCATGTATCCGCCGAGAGCAGCCTCAGCTCGGATAGACCTTCTGACATTTGCCGCTGGCTCTGATGTCTCTAGTGGTTCAAGATAAAATGTAATTCGTTTGGGGTAAAGCGAAACGTTTCTTATCTTTGTCCTTTATTCAATTAATCTATTAATATATATATATATATATATATATATATATATATATATATATATATATATATATCGTTAGGTCCTTTTTATTCCTGAAATATGAGTTTTTGTCATGAAGCTCTGGTTGACTGCTCACTGACAGCATCATTCGCGCGAACTAGACTCGAACTTTTTCCCCATTGACTTACACAAACGTTACAGTCTGCCTTTTTAAATTGTTGTATGTTGTTACCAAAGTGGTGGTTAACATTGCTGTTTTTCTTTTCTCTTTTGTCTAGATAATGATGTTGATGGAGAAGCAGTGGACTATGGATTGACTGAGAGGATGATTTCATGCCTCTTTGAGGGGTCGTTTAAGAAGCAAGCCAAATTCAACCGATTTGTTCAGCAGTGGAAAGAAAACGTGACACTAACCCTCGAGCCTGTCCCGGTACATTCAGAGAAGGCTACAGCAGATACATACTGTGTCGATGATAAACTGTTTGTTAGTATGGGGCATTTATGTTAAGCTGTGTTGGGAGGGCTGTAGAGGGTTGTGGATGAGCTCAAAGCTTGTGTTTTTTAATCCAGAACACATCAAGTGTCATTTAGTTTATCCGTTATGTTACTCTCTTTACTTTGGTGTGGTGTGCTAAAGTGTTTTGCTTGGTCTTTGATAAAAAACTCATGTTTTTCTGCACTATATTGCTGTTCTTATTAGTGATGTTCATGAAATTGAAAGAAGGAAAATATAAATGGTTCCATTGTATTTATTCTCTGATATCGCTGTTCATTTTGTTTTTGGAGTGGCAGTAAGTTGTCAGTTTTTCAGTGAAATGCTTCTTAAAAAAATGTAATTAATTATTTTTAATGTTTTTATATCAGACATGACATCCTAAACATTGTTACATTTTATTTTGGGTTGTTACATTGTATGGTTGTGAGATGAATTATTATTGAATCTGTGAATTAAACTGTTTTCCATTTAAGGACTAAAATAAATGTCTTAAAATGCAGTTAGTTGTTGTTTGCCTTCATTTTCTTTCACTCCTTAGGGAATAAAAAGGAACTTTTTTGCCACCTAAAGGTACAAAATGGCTTTGTCACTGGGGTGGTACCTTAATGGGACAAAATTGTACCTTTTTCCAGAGGTACTTTATTGTACCTTTGTCTAAGGTACATTATTGATCCTCAAAGGTACAGTATTGGCCCTTAGAAGGTACAAAAAAGTAAGGTACAAATTTGCTCCTTTGACTCAAGGTACAATAATGTACCTTTGAGGGTACCACCCCAGTGACAAGCTTTTGTTCCTTAAAGGTACCGTTTTGTACTTTTTTTTCTGAGAGTGTGCAGACTGGAAGTTCTTCCATCACAGAGAGTTCCCTGTTATTATGTAGTGAAAGAGAGCATAGTATAAGTTCACCGGGTGGAGCCAAGAGTATCCTGTGGAAAAAGTGGCTTTGCCTTCAGCAGTTAAACCTATAGGGAGTAGCAATGGTTTGAACTGAGGGGAATAATGTTTTAGAGCATATGAACAGTTTTGGATACTCATAGGAGTGAAGTTACAGAAACTTTCCATGGACAATGTGCTTCAGAAACAATGTGTTTTGAACTACACTGCGAATAAAGGTTTCTGGATAATATATACAACATTGTTTCCATTGTAGTTTATAGTAGGCAAAACTTAGAAACTTAGATTCTTAAAGTGATGAACTGCCATTTTAAAAAACACATTACCTTTGGGTTTTAATCATATACGAGCAAAGGAAAGGCTAACATTAATTCGTTTCTTTTTTAATTCTCTCTCCAGGTTCAAGACTATCATTCCATTGACAACCAGTTACTGATCAAACATGGGCAAAGTAAGCCAAAACGTCTACATCAGTGTGTCTGCTGCTTGCTGTTGATTTAACGTTTACATTTTGATCATGTAGTTAAATCATGTAGATGTAGTTGTCTTCTTTTTCATAATAACGAATCTCGTTTCCATCTATTGTAGTTCAGGGAGTGATATTACAGTTTTCTTTATGGAATCCGAGAGGTCAATTAATTGCTTATTAAAAAATTAACAATCAAATTAATAATTAAAAATCTGTCTAGAACACCACAGTTACGCATGTAGACCTGTGGTGGCTCAGTGGTGTTATTTTTTGAGTTATTTCATTTTTGAAATCGTGTCTATATATAATTTTTTTAATAGTAGCAAATCTCCGTGAGCATGTGGGGGATAAAACAGTATGGAAAATGGATGGATAGTAGCAAAACTATTATTAAAGCACACTAATCATTTATTAAACGTTATATATTAGAGAGATGCTTGTAAAATGAAGTATCACTATTGTTGTTGCTCTTATTAGGATTAGGGATATAAATAAACCTCTAGCCCTATATATTTTAAACCTTGTTTGTGCTATGCAGATGAATAATACATCAAAGCATTTCTTATATTGTGGATGTGGCCGGATGTTTGTTTGCTGAGGTAGGTGTTGCTAGGGGTCTGTAACTGTAGACGTGGAGCCCTACAGCTGCTGTGTTGAGTTATAGCTGCTGGTCAGACCTTGAGCATGTGCACAGAAGCATGGGGCGAGGACTCTGGCTCTGTGCCCTACGAAGACATGCCAGCAAGACCAATATAATGGGGAATAACTGCAGGGAGACAGTGAGTGCAGAGGAGCTTTGAAAAAATGCACAGTCATGCAGCATTTATGCCCTGTCAAATGCTCTCTGAAGGAGAATGATCCCTTCTATAGATTTAGTAGCGTTGAAAGTGTAAGGTTACAGATATTTAAGATGCATGCAAGCTTTCTGTCTCTGAAACTGACTTTTAGTGCTGACCATAACACACAACTGCTGCACTAACAGCTGTCAGCTGACACTATAGAGTCCCGCCTGGGTTTGGACTAAAGGCCAGATGAAGGAGAGTCTGATTGTTGGTGTAAAATAACATTTTTGGGATTATATAAACTCGTATCCTGTCCCACCCACGAGCAATTTAAAATACATTTTTGAGTTCAGTATAATGTTTGAGACTGTAAATGTTCATCTAAATGCACTGCAAAAATAGTTTTAATCAGTATTTTGTTTTGTTTTTAGTAAAAATGTCCAAACATCCTTAAAAACAAGATGAATTAAAGATAATATAATTTCAGTTTTTTTATATATATACACAATACAGTTCAAATAAATTTATACTTTTATTCAGGAAAGAGCCATTAAATTTAACCGTAAAGACTTGACATTGTTACAACATATTTCTGTTTCAAATAAATGTGAAATTTCTATTTATCATATGCCACAGTTTCCACAGAAACAAAAGCAGCAGAATGGTTTTAACATTAATAAAATAAGCAAATGTTTCTTGAGCACCGAATCAGTATATTAGAATGATTTCTGAAGGATGACACTGAAGACTGGAGGAACATCTGCTAAAATCACAGGAATACATTACATTTTCAAATTAAACAGATATCTTGCTGTCAAATAGATTATTCACGATTAAATCATATATAAATATGAATATATACAGTATATATTTATGTGTGTAAAGCGCCATGAGAAAGTTATATATATATATATATATATATATATATATATATATATATATATATATATATATATATATATATATATATATATATATATATATATATAAAACACATGTAAATATTTAAATATATACATGTATGTGTGTGTACTTATATATACATATAAATATATACAGTACACACATATATTATATAAACAAACTTTTATTTTGGATGTGATAAATCATGATTAATTGATTTGACAGCACTACTTAAATTGTCATAATATTTCACAATATTACTGTTTATTGTTTTTTGTTTTTGTTTTAAATGCAAAATGTTATGTATAAGATTATTTTTCCTGTTGTTTGTATGAATGTTTGAATATTTCTGTAAAATAGTTTGGCTTTCCTCTTATGACAATGAAAGAAAAAGATTTTGAATGTTTATTATTCACTGGGTTTGGTAAGCCTGATCTTGCAACTCTTGGTTCACCGTTCAGTAACTAAACATCTATAATTTTTGCTATAGGAGTTTAGAGGTACAATTGCAGTTCAGCCTGACTTTGATGTGGGCAGTGATGCAGAGACCCTCTATAATGCCATGAAAGGCTTTGGTGAGTGTCAGGACTCCTCAACTATAGATATTTAATATGAAGCCAGTGGCTGCTATGATATGTCCATACAGTCACTTACAAGTATTGCCTGTTGTGTCACAGGAAGTGACAAGGAAGCCATCTTAAACCTGATTACCTCGCGAAGCAATGCTCAGAGGCAGGAGATCCGTGGCGCCTACAAATCACAATATGGGAAGGTACTGGAAAATCTCCAGCAAGCATTCAATGAATGGATTACAGGCTTATAGAAAATTTATTTTTGCTTTATCAAAAATACATTATTTTACAGGATTTAATTGGTGATCTGAAATATGAGCTGACAGGGAAGTTTGAACGTCTGATTGTGTGTTTGATGAGACCTCCAGCCTATCATGATGCCAAAGAAATCAGGGATGCCATTAAGGTATGTAAGAATCTAGCTGCTTTTAAATATTTGAGACTTTGAGTTAAAATGTGCAATGCTTGGCTGATTGCACTGAATGGACCGGACAGATAATTGCATTCAAATAGATGTGTTATGCTATAGTATTTCATTCTGTCTTTAATATTTCCTGAAAATATTTTTAATTATTACATTTTTTTTTTCAATATAACAAAATGGCTACAGGATTTGTGGTCTATACAATATTTCAGCTAAACAGAACAAAATAGTGACTAACAACCTCATTTCTAAGCATCATTCATTAAAAGACCAATGACAATATCGGCTATATTCTCTGTTATTTACTGAATGTTTTGTGATTCTGTTTTGCTGTGGCTTTTATTAGGATATGGTAAGTGATTTTCCTTATTTAATTAAATGGTGACAGTTAGGCTAGTTCTTTAGGGACTGTTAACCATTTCATGATCTGTATGGCTGTGAAAATACATATTCAGTGTTGTTCTGTAATTTCTCTGTGCCATTTCAGTAACTGCACTCATATCCATCTGGATAATTAAACAAGCTGACTGTACATTATCCTCTACGAATAGATTTTCAAATTAAAGAGACAGAATATGTGATTTGTGCTCAGTAGCTGACCTTCTTGCTGTGCTTTGAAGGGAGCCGGAACAGATGAGAAATGTTTGATTGAAATTCTCGCTTCAAGAACCAACGAGCAGATTCATAATATGGTGGCAGCATACAAAGATGGTGAGTTTTTATTTTTACACAAGTTAACAAGAAACCAAAGATTCTTTTGAACTGAGGCAAAGTCTGACCCCGCGATTGTGTTCACAGCATATGATAGAGACCTTGAAGAGGATGTTATAGGGGACACATCTGGACATTTTAAGAAGATGCTGATTGTTTTGCTTCAGGTGCGTCAAATATTGTATATCTTGATTTACGCATATCTATCAAATCTATAGCTCAAGGTTTAGATATTTACAGTTTTAAAACCTTCATGTTGTTGTTTTTTGGAAATCCAGAAGACTTTTACATTAAATTGTAGATCATTGACATTTAAATTGTTTTGTTTGTTTTTTCCTAATTCTGGATTATTCATAATGAGATATAACTTTTTTTTTTACAATACAGTTTAGTTGCATATGTAATGCCTTTATTATGGTCTCCATTTTTTGTGGTTAATAATGGCGATTGTCTGGTTTCTCAGGGGAGCAGAGAGGAAGATGATGTTGTTAGTGAAGACCTCGTGGAGCAGGATGCTCAAGTGAGTGGGAATATTCAGATATTAGACTTAGAACTAGCTATAAAATACAATCTGTTTCAAACAGATCACTGGATAAATTATACTATGAATCAATATAATGTTGATTCTGATTGGTCTGTTGCGACGTTCTGTTGTCAAATGATTTCATGGTTTTTGACCTCCTGACTTGCATTTTGAAAGAATGAATGTGTGTAATCTCACTGTAGGAACTGTATGACGCAGGAGAGGCACAGTGGGGCACAGACGAGGCCAAATTCATCATGCTGCTGGGAAACCGAAGTGTGACCCATTTGCAGTTGGGTATGAGAACCAGAGCCACACACTGGACACAGAGATTTCTGCTGACTAACACCCCTCCTCCACTACACAATCACTCTTCTGTGTTTGTAGCACTCCTCACTGCATCGCCGATTAGATTTGACCATCAGGTTGCTGCGTTTAAAATCTGAAAGAGTAATGCAACAAAAAAAAAAACTGAGCAATGATCTAAATGATGTGTGATTATGCAAGACGCACCACTGTGCAATATTATGATTGCTAATGAATTTCGATTATTAATGGTTTAAATTCACTGCAATATGCGGATTACCCAGTGTAACATGGATAAATTCTGTGTGATGTAACAGTTAATGTATAATTTTGTTTTTCAGTATTTGATGAATACGAGAAAATCGCTGAGAAGTCCATTGAGGACAGTATTAAGAGTGAGCTCTCTGGAGACTTTGAAAGACTGATGTTGGCTGTCGGTAAGCTTTGGCACCATGCAATCAATACCTGAAAACTCACTGCCGCATTTCCTCTAAGATCTGCTTTTTTCTTTATCTCCCATAGTTCAGTGCATCAGAAGTAAGCCCATGTACTTCGCCAAACGCCTCTACAAGTCCATGAAGGTAGTGTTACCTGTTATTATAATGAATCGTTATGAAGTAAAATTGCTTTTGTCAATGCATTGTCCTTTTCCCCATCTGTTTGCAGGGCCTGGGCACAGCTGATAACACTCTTATCCGCATTATGGTCTCCCGCTCTGAAATTGACATGCTGGACATCAGAGAGTGCTTCAGACTGCGCTATGAGAAATCTCTGTACAATATGATTCAGGTGCGAACACATCAGAAGCCAAACTTTTCTTGATTCTCTCAGTGCGTTACATTTATCATTGTTTGAAATCATTTCTAATAGTGAAGCTTTTCTCCTTGACCTTATAAATGCATTTGTCATTTGTTATGTAGTTACATAGGAAATACAGTATGGTTTATTCGTGTGGTAGGTGCATTCTTACATTGATGGCTCATATTTTAAATGTAACCCACAGTGTACACATTGTGTATGTTTGTAAATAAAATAGTAAACAATATATTCTACATACAGGATGATACATCTGGGGAGTACATGCGCACCCTGCTGAAACTGTGTGGAGGAGATGATGAGTAAGCTTTTTTAATGGTCTTAAACTGTGTCATTTTATTACATTTTAAAATTCCTAGCTTTATATGCAGAGATAACTACAAGTGAGCCATTCAAAGGCTGAATCCTCTCAAAAACTTAAAGGGATAGTTCACCCAAAAAATAAAAAATTCTGTCATTACCGTATTTTTCTGACTATAAGTCGCACCTGAGTATAAGTCGCATCAGTCCAAAAATACGTCATGATGAGGAAAAAAACATATATAAGTCGCACTGGACTATAAGTCGCATTTATTTAGAACCAAGAGAAAACATTACCGTCTTCAGCCGCGAGAGGGCGCTGTATGTCTTCAGTGTAGACTACAGGAGCACTGAGCAGCATAGAGCGCCCTCTCGTGGCTGTAGACGGTAATGTTTTCTCTTGGTTAATTTCTCTTGGTTCATGTCAAATTAATTTTTATAAATAAGTCGCACCTGACCATAAGTGGCAGGACCAGCCAAACTATGAAAAAAGTGTGACTTATAGTCTGGAAAATACAGTTAAGCACCCTCATGGCGAGCTCCTGGATTCCCTCAAAAATATCTTAATTTGTGTTCTGAAGATGAGAGTCTTTAAATCAGTTTTGCAGTAACTGAACATTCAACAGAGAGATCCACTGGTACAAAAGCTGTATGAACAGCATACAGTATCCATAGTTTTGTATATTTAGAAACAAGACAAGAGTTTCTATCTTTACTTTTAATGCACGCTCACTGTTCAAAGGTTGGAGGTCAGTACATTTTTTTATATTTTTCTTATGTTAGTGTCTTATGCTCACCAAGGCAACATTTATTTGATGAAATATATAGTAAAACATAAATATTGTGAAATATTATTATTACAGTTTGATTTTCTATTTGAATAGAAATTGTAATTTATTTCAGGCACAGCTAAATTTTGAGCATCCATTACTCCAATCTTCAGTGTCGCATGACATCATTCTAATCTGCTGATTTAGTGCTAAAAAAAGTGTCTTATTGTTATCAGTGTTGAAAACAGTTGTGCTGCTTAATATTTTTGTGGAACCCATGATACAATTTTTAAGGATTTTTGATTAATCGAAAGTTCAAAAGAACAGCAATAATTTGAAATAGAAATATTTTGTGATATTATAAATGTTTTTTTTATTATTATTATTGATTTAATGCATTCTTGCTGACCCCAAACTTTAGAACAGTGGTGAATTTATATACTCTTCCTCCATAAGATACTTTATTATGTAATTTAGACGTTCTTGCAGATTTCAGTAAACCAGGGCCAGAGATCAAGAATTGAAGCTATTTTGTTTTTGTCAAGCCCTCAATCCACACATTGTTATTTTGTCAGCACAAAAGACTAAAGCACTGTTTGTTTCTCAGCATTGCAGGGGAGTTCTTCCCAGAGGCTGCTCAGATTGCCTACAAGATGTGGGAAATCAGCAGCATGACCAAAGTCCAGGTTGGAGACCTCCACGTGCATCATATTACTCCCTGCTCCGGAGTTGATAACTGTCATGCACCCAAAACATACAGCAGAGCTTTTGTCTGTGCAAAGATAGCATCTGAATGCCACTCGGTTTGCTAATAAGAGTCTAGATTTGCTGCCAGTTCCTGTGACACTTTTTCAGTCTCTCCATCCCACAGATCTCAGTGTGTCTGTGTGTGTGTGTGTGTGTGTGTGTGTGTGTGTGCTTGTGCTGCTGATGTGATGTCACTGTGTTTATCAGTTTTACAAATATGCACTGATAGATCAGTGTTAAAGAGTGTGCATGTCTTTTTTAATTTATATCATTTTGTCTTTCCTATCCATCACTAGTTAAGAGGAACTGTGCAACCATATCAAGATTTTGATCCTGCAAGTGATGCTCAAGCTCTGAGAAAAGCAATGAAGGGATTTGGTGGGTAAAAACACACTATGTTATGGTTAATAGAATGCATTAGCAGAAGATATTAAGAATTGCACATATAATATATGATTTCCTGTTATTTTTCAGGAACTGATGAAGATACAATTATTGAGATTTTGACGCACAGGAGCAATGCACAGAGACAGGAGATCAGACGGACCTTTAAATCTCTTTTGGGACGGGTATGATTTCCTGCCTAGTTTTGTTCCCAGAGTGCATTACTGTGGTTACTGTAAATGTGTATGCTTTTGGTATTTAGCTGATTTATAAAGTTGTTTGCCATCAGGATCTCATGGCTGACCTAAAATCAGAACTGTCCAAAAACCTCGAAAGACTCATCCTGGGTCTCATGATGACTCCAGCAGAGTTTGACGCCAAGATGATGAAGAAAGCCATGGAGGTACAGAGAATAAAACTGTAACGGCGCAATGGAACCAAACATAGAAAATGTTGTTTCATTATTTATGTAGATCGACCTGCTTTGCTTTTAACCTTGGTGTTTGTTTGTTCACCGGGGGTCAGTGACCTGTCCAAACTAGAGCAGAGGTCTCTTTTTACAAGGACTGTTTGTTTGACAATGTTGCTTTTATCTTGAGTTTCACTGGGTTAGTAAAGAAATAAAGTTAAAAGCAGTATTTTAGTGATATGCATATGAGTTTACATATGGTGATCTAAAGCAATTTGGTATGAAATGCCATGTTTATGCTTAAATAGATGCTTGCTAATGCTTAAATGCTTTTTTTTTTTAATAGGGCGCAGGGACTGATGAACATTCATTAATTGAGATCCTGGTTACTAGGAACAACCAGGAGATTCAAGAGATGTGTTCTGCCTATAAGAAGGGTAAATAAAAACCTTGCTGTATATTTAAGAATGCATTTTCCAGCAGGTGGCGCCATTTATCTAGGATAAACATAGACAAAAATCTGTGTAATGAGGCATTTACTACAATTCGAAGAATCATTTATTTACAGATCTCTGTATCACTGTATGTCTAGCAATATATATATACATTTTCCTTTGCATAGCCTATAAAAAAAGTTTGGAGGATGCCATTGCATCAGAAACGTCTGGGAGATTCAAACGAATCCTGATATCTTTGGCACAGGTACATCTTCACAGTTCTTGCATCCAAACACTGGCTCACAGCTCATACTTTGTGCTTAATAAACTCATGGTTTACTTTAATCTGATGGTGTTTGTCAGGGAGCCCGTGAGGAGGGCCCAGCAGACATGGCCAGGGCCTTGGAAGATGCCCAAGTAAGTGTGAAATACTTACGAAACACTGTCACTTGTCTATTGTTTACCAAGTATAAAGGTAAAGCCAGAGTATTATTCTAAGATTTTAATTTTTTCTGTTCAATGTAAGGAGTTGGCAGATGCATGCAATGCAGACTCCGATGACATGGAGGACAAGTTCATGAGTATTCTGTGCACAAGGAGTTTTCCTCACCTGAGGAAAGGTAATGCAAACACATGTTTGCCATTGGAACACATTATAATAGATGTTCTCATGAACACACCAGCCGAAATTCACGATGTCCCCTCCAGTGTTCCAGGAATTTGTGAGGTGCAGCAACAAAGATATCGAACAGATCATAAAGAAGGAGATGTCAGGAGACTTTAAAAACGCCATGTTTGCTATTGGTAAGAACTTTGTCAGGACAATGACCAAGCATCAGGAACAAATACTCTTTTTTTTATGACAAATTACTTCAACTTAGATATTTTTATTAAAACAGGGATCATATCATCATGAAATCAGAAATGAATTTGAGTTCAGCATACTATCAAAATTAGTCGTGATTGACTGACGAGGCAGTTGTTAAATTAAAATTTGTATTAAATTAAACTATTTATAAAATTTTACTATGTACTCATATTTTAAATAAGCTTTTCTTTGTACATTTTTGAAGTATTAGTAAAAAAATGTATGTGCTTTTATTATTTTTAGATTTTGTATAATTCTATTAGCCTTAATTTGTTTTTATTTCAGTTTTAGTAGTTTTTATGTTTCATTACACTTTAAATTTAAATTTATTTCAGTTAGTTGCCAAGACAACATTCCTGAAGTTTTTCTTCCAATATTTGTAAACAATTATTTAAATGTGTAGATTTATATTCAGTTAACTATAACAACACTTAGTCAGGGTAGAGCCATATTTAATATAAGGCTGTGAGTGATAAAAGTACAGTGCTTTCAATGGACTGTTGTTTAACCACATTGTTCAGCTAAAGTAACATCGTTCTGAAAAAAATATATAATATTTAATCTGCATTAAATTCAATATGGTGTCTAACCTGATTAAGGTTTATAACAAAGCTGCAGATGTTATATACTTGCATTAAAACTGCTACTCATTTTATATGCAAAGAGGTCATCTTAAAGTCTTAAAAATAATTAAATGACTCTACTTTCTAACACTTTTCTAACATCTTGACCAATGTTATAAGGAGTGTATGATATATCTCCTTTAACAATTACATTAGCAAGCAGTGACATTTATAATCATGTTTTACATACAAAATGATCATACATGTTTATATTTTCCAGTGCGGAGTGTGAAGAATCAGCCATCCTACTTTTCTGACCGATTGTACAAAGCCATGAAGGTAAAAGAGCATTGTTATGAAATACACTTCCCTCAACATCTGTCTCTGAGCAGGAGGAACAATCTCAAACAGCTGATTTAGGCCAAGAACATGACATCCGTCAACTCAAAGACATAACTCGTAGACATCAATTATATGAAATTGAGAGCAGATAGAGATTTTTGTTTAAGGCTCGCCAGAAATCCCAGAGACGTTTCAGTAATGTCTCAAACTCTGGTCAGTTTTGATATGATACAAGCAAAAGCATTTCTCATGATTTTCATCCAAAGCTCAATGATCTGACCTATATAATCTACATTCATTTGATAGCTCTTACTTCTCTGACTCTTACTGTATCATTAGAAAAATCTGAGTTGACACTGAAATAAAACATAACTGAGGACTCAAATACGTCTCCTGAGATGATCTCTGAGCAAAATCTTTACTCTGTTTGATGAATTACAGACACTGATTAAAATCATGCTTTACTGAGCAAGTCGCTCACTATGAACCGAAACTTGTTTTATGGTCTTAGTTTTTGAGGGCTAAACACACTTATGTAAAGCAACAGTCATGTAGAGCTCATCTGATGACAGCGTATCTGTGCCAGCAATGGATCTCAGACTTGATTATGAGTCATAGGCCGATGCTTTGCTTCATAAGGCCAGAGTTTCCTAAGTGCTGTGACTTTCCCTGCAGGGCCTGGGAACAGACGACAGGGCTCTGATCCGTATTATGGTGTCCCGCTCTGAGATTGACCTCTTCAACATCCGCAAAGAGTTCAAAGAAACCCATGACGCCTCTTTGCATGAATTCATCCAGGTAGAAATGCTTGTCGTAAGTTGTGTGTTCCTTCTAACACATACTGCATGCATTAGTGCATGTCTTACTCTGGTGCGATCAGAAAAAAAAAGAAGAGAGTTGTGTAGATATTGTGTTTTGTCTTACTGTAGGTGTTGCACATCCTCTTTTGGTTAAGTCGAGGGGAACAGAGTGTTTGACAGGTTCCTGCGGTGTACTCGCTCGACTCAGCTGTTTAGGAATTTCCCCTGCATGCTTGACTTCCTCTCAGTGTGCTGATTCTGATTGGTGGAGAGAAAGGAGACAGGAAGTGTTCAATAACAGGTCTATACTGGCTCTGTAGTCAAAACTCCCTTTAGAGATCAATAACAATAAATTATACATTATGCCTTTTTATGCTTATTTTGCTATTGGTTGGGCCAGTAGGCAAATAAACCAAGCGCAAAACAAGCTAACGCATCATTTAAATTAAAATAGCATATTACATATAGATATATAAATAAATAATAAATAAATCAAAAATAACAGCATGATTTATTTTTAGATGCTTGCAGATAAAGCATGCTGAGACAAAGTCTATGTGTGTGTGTTTTTAAGGTGTGTGTCAAAAGATTTATTGTCTTGTTGAATTGCATGGTTTCATAGCATTTTCATTTGCATTTTCAAACAGTATTTCCATGGAATTGGACTTTAGTCTATGACGGAAGGAAAGGGATCTGTTGATCTCACTGCTCATCCAGTTATTATGAAAGTTTATACGAAATGCTCTGTAATTACGTAATGCAGTGAATTTGGTGATATTGAGAAATGGCTTAATATCATTATGCAACACCAAATGTCCACTGATATGATTATGATGTACATTCCCAAGTGATTGGTTATGTTTTTATGCTCTAATCCAAATGTTTGGTCTCACCAAATCATATAATTTTTTTCAGGGTGACACATCAGGAGACTATCGTAAAACCCTTTTGATTCTCTGTGGAGGTGAGGATTAGAACACTATCCGATGTCCTGGATCTGTTAGATGATCTTCATGTCTAGTAACCAGTGCACATCCCATTTCTTGTTTGTGAGATGCTAGTCAACATACAGTCTCGTGCCCTCTGCTGCTGCTGCCATGCTTATGCCAAAGCGAATGAGTAATGACTTATGCAGAAGCCACACCTTGTCCTATTTTTTTATGTCGTGCACTAAACACATTTTTTTTAATAGTTAAAAGTAGTTTTTATCGTGTTACCGTACTACTAGTGCTGTATCTGTTACCCAAAATCCTGTTTAAATTAATCACCCCAGAAATAAAAGACATGATCGTGTTTCAGTTTGTGTTGTTAAATGGTCACCAGTGTTGTTGTTTTTTAATACCAAAAGCTGCTTTTGAACACAGTACCAAAATTGTTCATCATACAAAAGTCAGCAAATAAAATGAATTATTGTAGGTTCGGTCACGATTAATGTTGCTCAGTGGGTTTTCACAGGTGAAATCCATTAATTTCCACATGATTAGGAATTTCGGTTCAGGGCAAACTATTCCCACATGCAGATTTTGCAACAGGTTTAAGTTGCTCACAACTTAAGATCACATTGTGGTTGACAATAGACAATAGACCATGTGACCACACCTTTAGGATTTTCATGAATTGCATAGGCTCATCGATTTGCACAATGATTATTATGATATACTTTAGGCTGAATAGGAAAACTGACAGTTCAGTCTTTTAAGGCCCATTCATTCCTTGGATGATAACTATAACAATAAAAATGTCGTTTAAATTTTTTTTCTGAATTTTAAAAGAATAAAGTTGAGTTCACACCCCAACTATAATGATAACGGCACAGAGGTAAGAAAGTGTTGGATTCACTTTCAGAATGATTTTTCTCCCCAGCTGATTTCTGAATTCAACTTTAACAGCCAGTCAGAATCTATCATGCTTTTTAATGCAACAGAACATTGTGGACACTAATTTATTTAACATTATGGTTATTGTTTTTGATGTGAACAGGCATTTAATGATGTAGCAGCCAACCTTTCCCCAAACAAATGGTTGTTAGCTCAGATCAAGTTTATGCTCACTTAAGGAAAAATCTTTTTTTTTTATTTTTTATGTAGAATGGGTCATATATTCTTTTATCCTGTGAAGTTAGTGCAGGTGACAAATTAATTTTCCGTTGACAACAGAAGATATAGGAAAAACTTTTCCTACTTTTTAAAATTGGGCAGTTTTGCTCTTATCTGTGCTTGATTATATAAGTACTTGCATTTTACAGATTTTTTTACTGATGTTTATGACCCTTTGATCCATTTTTCAGTAAAAAAACAAAAAAAAAAACAAAAAAACAATTAAACCACTGGCCTAAAACATCAAGTTTTTTCTTTCAACAGAGGATGTTTTTCACATCCTTATTTTCATTAGTGGTCTGAATTTGATTGACCCAGATCAGTCATTAACTTTATTTACATTATAGACGCACCACATAAGGAAATTCCCTCCTGTTGTAATCTATGTGACTCTGTTCTGAATAGGAAATATCTGGTAATAAGCTGCAGATGGTAAATGTGATATTTGATGTTCGGTAGATTTCATTTACTTTTCAAACGATAAATCATGAATTATGATGTTGATTAAAGAAGCAAAACGATGTTCCAAAAAACAAAAAACAAAAAAAAAACATAGGGCTTGATACATACTACTTGCTGAACCCTAGTGTGTGCCCTAAATATATTGCATTTATTGGATTTATTGCTGCCCATCACACCTTAATTACATATCATGTGCCATTTTCGAGAGATTCATTTTTTTTAAATTGTACAATGCATTTTCTGTCCTCTTGGGCTTCGCACCAGTTTTCAAGAGAGGTTTCCCAGTTAGCAGACAGCAACAGTATTGTCATCTGCTGATTTAGGGGTGTGAGTAGAGGCATTGATGGGTCTTTTTACGTACAACAGCCTTCCTATGTCAAAAATGAGCCTTCAAACCATCAATTCATTATACTCTTGTCTGCATCTATGTGTGCATGCACGCGCGTGTGTATGTGTGTGTGTGCAGACATGCCTTTGTGTGAGTGCAGCTGTTGTCAGGCCATCTTTAGTTAAAAGAGGAAAGAAGAAAAAAGCTTGTGGGGCTAGGAAATCCCCTGCAAGTAGACCAACATCCCAGTCACCATCGATGATGTCTGCAATAGCAATAACATTGTTAAATTCAGAACAAAGCATCAAATACATGATCATCATAATGACATTTTCGACTGTGTGTGAACAGTTGCACATGCAAAAGCAAAGACAAGACTGAACAATCCAGGGTGTTACGAGATGCTTAATGTCAGAGGTAACAAAAGGTTACTATGCAGAAAAAACTTTTAACAGCATAAAACTGTGCATTTGTAAGTGTACTTTCTGCAGATTTCTACAAAAGCTGGTTATTTGTTATTTATATAAGGTTATTTGTCAGTGCACTTTCCGTTGTGCAAGTAAGCGTGAATACTTTTTTGTGGTTTAAAAACTTTGAAAGACAACACAAATGCAATTATAGTTTTATGATCTTTATCCTAAGTTGAGCTTTATTTATGGGACCATTTCAAGACAAATGCATGTAAATGTATGGTGTATTATAATATAATGTATAAAGTATTATAACTTAATGTCAGGAATTAAAATGGCTGATTTATGTAGTTAGTTTAAATGATTTGATGTAATAATCCTTCACTCCTGTTTACGACTTACTATGGCATTGTCAACAATCAAAATATGTTATGTTACCATTAAATATATCTGTTGTCTGGTAACACTTAGCTAAACAGTCTCAAGTTCCTGGACACATACCAGGTCCCACTTTTGAGCTAAAAAAATATCAGGGCCTTTCACTATGTGGGAATTTCCCCTTCTGCTTAAAAACACAGCAAACGCTTCCCCCATTGCCACCAGTTTCCTTAAAAACGCCTCTCGGACACAAGTAAAATGTGTAGGTGAGTAATTGTACCATGTTTTTTTTCCTTAGTATTATTAATAATTGATGTTTGATTTTTAAAGCTTGGATAAAAATGGGTAATTTTATCAGAAAATCAGTAAATTTGGATTTCCATAAAAGCTGTGACAAAAGGGAATTTCTTTTTTGATGATGATGTTGCTTGTAGTAATAAATTTCAAAGGAAATCTTATTAAAACTCACTTATTTATGTATTGTTTACTAAAAGGTGCATTCAAACTGGACTAATCTAACTTTCTAAACAGTATTTTGCTTTTTTAATTGACTCCTTTTTTGTAAAGACTATCATTGAGTGCATTTCATTTTATTGAAAAATGCATATATATCAATTGGACACTCATTTGGACACTCTTTACTGTACATGCAGGTTTACAAGTTTTAAAGTTGGTTGACTGTTGACCTTCGGTATTTAAAAGAAATCATGCTACAAGTGTTTTTATTTTTTTATTATTTATTTTGATAGGTAACCACTTAAACGTATAATTAAACACAAATTTAGATATATGTGTGATGTTAATCTTTAATACCACAGTGGTACATTTCCACAAGATGTCACCATTTATTTTCAATGCAGGGTAACATTTATAAAAAGGATATTAGGGTAATGATTTTGATTTGGTGATGGCTGCCTTATCAATGATACTTAAAAAACTGTACCATAAAGTTTCCTGTAAGAACATTATTGCTCTATGTTGTTGTAGTGATGGAAACTGGACTCATACTACAGAACTAAAAGCTTATATCTGGCTATTGTGATCCTTTTGTTCTGAAAGTATCAATGTCAAAGTATCAATATCACAGTGCTTTGCATGTGTAATGTGTTTTTTGCTTTTATTGTAAACAAATGTAATGAACTTCAATGTGAAATGAGTCAGATATGGTCAAATGAATAAATGGAAGTAATATTGCACAGTAGTTTCAAATTACTAGACTATTGTTAGAATTCTTATGGGTAATTAATTTTCCTGAAGTTAACCTCGAGGGTCATAAAATACATCCATCCATTCATCTGTCCATCTGTTTACTTTTATAACTTGTTACTGTCAGTAGGCTGTTGTATAAACTGTGGAATATTTTGACAATAAAATTCTTAATATGCCAAGCATGTTTCAAATTGCACCCCTCACCATGACTGTATTTTAAAAGCATTTTCTAATGCCTATTTAAAAACGTACTGTACATCATACTGCGAGCACAGACATATCCACCCTAGTGTAGTGATTATGTTAAGAATGATGAAAATAATTACAATGTACAAACATTACAGTCATTTTCTTATAATTGTTGAACTTCCAGAATTGGCCAATAATGACAACTCTTCAATTACTCAATTCAACCTCTCATTATCTGTTTCCTTTTGAATTTTTACATTTCTTCATGCACTAGTGAAATTAGCACGGCTCAGATCCAAGAAATATGATAGAATGAGTTGTTTTTATTTAAATTTTTGTTATTTAATTTACAGATTAACTAATGGAGTTTAGAACAGCCGAGACAGCCAATTTAATTTCCTGCAGTTTTGATTAAAGTTTTCAAGATAATTCACACAGTATGAGTATGACAGAACTCTGAATCACTGTTAGGATGTTTTTTTTTTAATGAATGCCTAACAAACCCTGTATATTGCATATGTGGGTCAAAAATAATGCAACAGAGACACAATGAGATGCATGTCCTTTATAAAACTACCTGTTTTGTCAATGAAAATAAATGTTATGATAAAGTGCATTTTATGTGTCTGCGCTATTATGTGTGTCCAACTTTAATTTGCTCCAGGTGGTTTATAAGGGAAATAAGTGAAACCATAAACCTTTATTTACAGCCTGCTGTAAATAAAGAGTAAAGGACGTCTTGCAACTTTTTTAATTATTATAAAAATAAATCTGAAACATGTTAGGCTATCTAATACTGATTAGATATATTTTACCCACAAATGCAAACTACAGTCACATAGGCTATATTGTATATCATGTTACGAACTACTAAAAAAAATATTAACAATTTTTGGTAGGCTTTATCATAGGCGTTTCACATACACTAGACAGGAGAACTAGTGCAGTGAAACAGTAACGTTAAATGAACAGCAGCCACTCCATAAACTAATCATTAAAAGTTCATGTTCAATCAAAACACGACGATCAATCATAAAATGTGAAGATTAGTAATTTTCATAATCCGTCACTGAAATAGTACAGCCACTAAACCAATATATTTAACTAATTTGCGAATGTGTGCGAGCGAACGAACTATACATAATTCTTGAACGAATTGTTCATTTGAATCGGATCTTTACCACGAATCAGTTGAAATGGTTCACGAATTGTGCAGTACTGAATCGATCCGAGCGGTTCGTAACAAGAATCGATTCGTAATGATCCACGAACCGAGGAGTGTCCGGTCAAATATGTTAGCGGATTGATTATGACAGATCTTATGAAATTATCTTATAATATAGCATTTTATTAAAGCATACACAACCTTTGTATTTATTATAAAATCAATTTTATTTATGTTCTAAATTACAGTAAACTTCGGCTGCAACACACTGAACTGGAACAGGAAATACAATAAACACCCTTATTATTATTAAAACTTGAAAAATATTATTGTTATACATTTCAAAATATGTCTTTATTTGAACGTTACAAGGGACCACTTGATAGCGCAATTACGTTCTGACGTGAAATAATCGAACGAACCGTTTGAATGAACCGATTCGAGGAAATGAGTCGGACTTCCCATCACTAGAGTGAACGCGGCTCTGTTTACATCTGCGGAATTTCCCAGCTCGCGCCGCGAACCACTTCCGCAAACCTCCGGCCGATGAAAGACGCGTCTCCGTCAAGATACAGAAACAATTCACCTTTTCATTAAAAACAAAAAACTAGCGGTAAAATACAGGTATGTATGAACGTAATCGTGCGACCGCTATATTTTGTCCTCTTTTAAGACATTATTGTGCATATTTAGGCACTGTTTGTGGATTTAGGGAGCGCTAGCATGAAAGCTTTTGTCTGCTAGCATGATAAACACATCACCTGCTGTTAGCCGGATGCTAAGCTAATATCATCACATATTTGTTTTGAAAGTGAGTCATTTATTTAGAACACAAAATACGTTGGCTTTGACCTTGTGTGGGTAGGGGTTTTCGGCTGATTCTTAATAAAAGCTCAAGGTTTCCACACCGTGTCTGTTTGAGCTCGTATTGTTAAGTGAAGTCATTTGAGAGCTGTCGATTAAGAGCTTGGAGGAGATTAGAAATAAACATGATGCTCTAGATAAGGTTTCCTCTGGTCTAAGGTCACCTAACAGCGTAATGTTGACACTACTAGAACTGTTTAAACAGATCTTGTCATGAAAAGGAAAGTGAAAGGGTTTAGCTTTAGATTAACTTGGGTTTACAGTAGCTGTGAAGGTATGTGGCTGTATTTTTTAATACTGAAGAGCTTGAATTTGAGAAAATGTCTTAGTAGGAAATGAGATATTGTCTGGTGGCGCATGATTATTCCTTTGTTTGGCTGCTGGGTTTAGCTGTCACTTAGCGTGAATTTCATTTGTCATGGTTATATGGAAGTGAGGATTTATGCTGGTCTTGGTTTTTTCTTGGGAAAATCATAAACCATTTTAGAATATCTTAATGACTGCTATGACACATTTAGTTATGAATATGATATCAAAGATGTGCATTCAAATCATTATGTCTTGAAATAGCCAAAGAGAAATCCCCAGGATGGCATTATTCAAATGCCTCTTTTTGAATTGCAAATCGACAATCTTTATGCACTTTCATGCTGTCGTTGCTAATCTGAGAGTTTTGTTTAACCTGTCTGTACAGAACACACAAATGAATGACCTCCTGATTTCTTTGTTTTAGTACAGGGAAGCATGTGTGGTAAGTGACGGGGGTGACCGATGGAGGGAAAAGGTCCATATCGCATCTATGACCCCGGTGGGAGCGATTGCCAGGTGAAAGACGAGGCCAGCAGCCTCAGCTACAGACAGCTGCTAGAGGAAAACGCCGTTTTGAGGGAGAGAATGAAAGGTCTGAAGAGTTTAGGTGAGGGATTATAAACTGCCACCTATTTGTAATGCCTTTGACAATCAAGAACCTGCTTGATCCGGCCGATTAGGTTCTTCCACCTTGGAAGATTTTATAAAAATCACCTTTATATTTTCAATTTCAACATCTGTCAGTGACTAAGTTGAGGTCACATAGTTAAATGCCTGACATGTTGCTCATTCTGGGCATCTGAGTCATCAACCCCTGTATTAGTTCACTGGTATCCTGTGTTGCTAATTTGGACTTCCAAGGTCTATTGTTGGATCAGAAATGTAGCGATTCTGGATTTTCAGCTTTTAGCAGCTGGCGCAGTGTTGCAGTAACTCCAGCATCTCACATGCAATTGTGTCAGAGCAGCTGCTTTTTATTTATTTGTGCTTATGTCTTGTAACCCATTGTTTTCTCGTGGCTGGTAGGAAACCTGTTAGAGGAGTCTCAGACAGAGGCAGCCAAGCTTCGGAAGAAGGTGGAAGAGCTTGTGAGGGATAACGAAGTACTGAAGTCATCCACGACCAGCTTTGCCTCCAGTCTGTGCATGGGCACCACTGTTCAGACAGACACACAAGGTACAGTTATATCAATATTCAGATGGAGTAAGGTTGGGGAAGGGTTTGTCACCAGAGGGACCTGTTTTTAAACCAGATCTCTTGTGATTGTGGCTTTCTTTAGGTCATGGAAAACATCACGCTTATCCTACAACAGAAAGACAAGAATCTCGGGATTGTTTAACGGGAAATAATTTACAACCAGAGACAACTGTAAGCACTTCTTCAAAATGAAACCATTATGACTTTAAGGTCACAAGTCAATGATGATATGTTACAAAGTAATGTAACTTTCAGTTTTTGCGAATTCCTGTCTATTTGATTCCCATGTGGAGTAAAAATAGTAAAATATGCTTTATGAGTTTATCATAACACATTATAACTTGATGAATTACCACTATACCTTTGATGTTGTGAAAACAGTATGGTATTCACATGTTGTGAAAATCCCACATGGGGAATATAACTTCCAGTTTTGTGAATTGCTGGCTATTTTAGTTTGACAAGAACAGTGAAATCTCCTTTATGACTTCATATTGTATGCGATTATTGCAGTGCACGTGTTATGATATATTCCCTTCATAGATGTTCTAAACATAGATGTATTGTTTTGCAACATGCTGTATAAATCTAATGCGAATTTAACTTCTAGTTTTAGTTGTCATTTTTTCCTCATTTGTGAATGGTTAAATGTTCTTTTTGAGTTGGTATTCTGTGTGTAATGGTCAGAACAAGTGTTGCAATGCTGTGAATTCTTATGTTTACAGGAAAGTTCATCTGAGTTTGAGGTGGTGAATATGGAAGAGAAGACATCCTCGGAAACCCAGACAGTGAGTTTTAGGGATGTTAGGAAATCCTGGGCAGCTGCAGTCACTTAACTGCACGTGTGTGATATTTGTGTGTATTTTGCTGGATTGTTGCTCCGTTTCGAACATTCCGTATTCTGTCATTCTGTGCCATGCATGTAAGTCATGTGTGCCACATTCCAGTCACTGTAGTCACCGTTCCTTATCAGGGATTTGTTCATCATAATGAATCAACCTATCTGTGTGAGGCTGTTCCTTGGATGACTCAGAGGGAAACTCCAGGATTAGTATGCAGATAGACTGAAAAACTCATGCGTGTGTATCAGTTTATGGAATACATCTTTGGTTCGGTTTACAAAAACTTCTGTTCACAAATTTGCAAAACTGGGAATGTTTATATAGAGGTACTGAAGGGTTTTTTCACTTTCAATTTATGGTTTTGCAGTACTCTTCCTATGTATCGGCAACCATGAAGTCTAGATATTGAAAGTAAAAGTGCCACTTGATCCCTAGTGATTGGAATTATGTGTTGGGGATGTTTTTGGGAAGAATATTTAGGTAAACTCTGCTTTATAATGCAGCCTGGAGTGATCCACCTGCCGCAGGAGAACATGGAGCTGGCGAGTCAACTCCGGCGACTGGAGAGTTCTTTCAGTGTATTTGCAGAAGAATCCAATCCCAACCAGCTGCTGGCTCACCTGGGCCGCATGGCCGTGGAATTCCACCACTTATCATCCAAGGTCCAGAAGAACGAACAGAGAACATCTTTACTACAGGTGAGACACCTTTTAAGCCTCTGTATTGGCTTTTATTTGTTATGTTAAGTAATTAAGGTTTGATTTACTGAGAATTTAATTTGCTCTTATCTCTAGACTCTCTGCGAACAGCTAAGACAAGAAAACAGTGAGCTTAGGAAAAAAATGGAGGAGGACCTCCAGTACCGTAACCGTGATTTGGAACAGCTGAGGTAATTCAATTCACATTTAAACTCATTATCATAAACTCATCTTTTAATTTACTCAAGGAACAACTAAAAGCAAAAGAGCCCAGTGTGAATCTGTGAGAAGAATCAGTGTGAGTAAACTGTGAAAATATAATAAGGGTTCACAGTATTTCCCGCTGTGCTGGAACTGAGGGGTCTTTCCATCTGATGCTTGTTCTCTCACTGTGTCTTATAGAGAATCCTGTAATTCATTTCTTCATTTTCCAATTTAAATTTTGGTTCGGTGTATTCTGCACAGGCAGGAGAACTTGAAACTGAAGGAGCAGGTCAGCGGAGGAGCCCAAGCAGCACCTATTGAGCATCCGAGCCCAAAGGAGGAGCCAGTGAAAGAAGAGACAACCAAAACTAAGGTGGAAATGACCATGATACCTTTTTTCCTGGTGCAATTCTAAATTTGTGTTTTTTTTTTCTTTCTTTAATTTCCCTTTCAGACCAGTGATTTTGTGGTCTAGTTGCTTTTCTGTTTTGTTTTCAGTGGGAGTTCTTAGAAAAAAAATGAACCAATGTGCAAATTGCTCCCCGGTTTCTAAACTGAGAGGCGTCTTATTGAGTCACTTTTGCCACTTAGATTAGTTTTGGGAATACCACCTAGGCTCTGAATACTGCTCTTCCTCGATGGTCTTTTTAAGTTCCTCATTTGTGGGCTTTTTTTCACGATATGACTAAATATTGAAGAACAATGCACAAGGTCATTGTGTTACATTCTGACTCAAACTAAAAACTGCTGTACTGTAGTATGATTGGGAAAATTCTGGTGTTCTTTGGTCAGTCATCAACTAATTGCTGTGATTGATTACATGTTATCAGTTCTCAGTTTAAAGTCTAGCTGGGATATTTCATGACATTTAAATGGGAAGATAATTCATACTGAGTTTCAGTTCTGCTGAAAAGATATAGGATGGAAAAAGATTTGGTCATTATTTATTGCTATTTTTTTTTTTACAGAGCAAGGGATTATAGTGTCTCTTGGATTAAGTTTTGGTATTTGGCTGCAAATGCATAATTAAACGTTTTATTTTTTATTTTTACATTTACAGTCTGGTAAAGCTTTGGAAAAAACACCATCTAAGACTTGCGATCCGGAGGTGTATGAGAAAAAGATCAAGCTTCTGGAGAAACAGAGGAAAGATGTAAGAACTTTCTGGAGGTCCCCTGGTTTCTATATGCTTGCTTTACTGCTGTCATATTTTCCCGTTTGACTCTGATGTGTAAATGCTTGCATTTGACCTTTCTCAGGTACTGGAGGTGAACAAACAGTGGGACATTCAGTGGAATTCAATGAAGACACAGTTTGAGCAGAAGGTACATAACAACATATACCTAGAAATTCTCTATAAATATGTTCCAGTTGGCCTTGTAACCTTTGTGGCTCACCTTTAAAAAAAAAAAAAAAAAAAGCAATACATAAAGAAACATGATTCACTCTACTAAGTGCTTGATGAGTCCAACTAGCTGCTGTTTTAATGGTGGGAGATCAAGGCATATGAATCATCACATGAAATTCCTGTATAACGAGAAGGGTGTTGACATGTCCTGTTACTGCATTTGGGTGGTGATGGAAATGTTTTTGGGGCAAAGGAATGGAAAGCATATCTGTGTGTGTGTCACAGTGTTGCACACCACACCACAGGCCCCTCCTGTCACACCTCTGGCAGAATTTCCCTCACCTCGCTCCGTACCCACTGTCTTCCTGTTGTGGCTCGCCGTAGGGGCTGGCCAAGGTTGCAAAGCCGCGTGATCTCACGTCCCAGAGATAGTGATGCCTGTTGCATCTCTGCATCTGCTCGGTCTGATAGAAGAGAGAGAAAAAATAGAAATTAAAAGCATACTGGGGCTGTTTTTCTACACGCATCCTCTGTCGTCAGGTGGGGATTGTGTTAAAACTCAGAGCAATGGAAAAAAAAAATTACAAAACAAAATTTTTTGTTCTTCTTATTGCTTTCAATTTTTGTGTTTTAGCAATCTTTCTAACATAAAATTAATCTATATACTATAAAATAGATTACCAACCCTTATAATACTTCTGATAAAGGCACACTCTTGCATGCAGATTAAAGCAGATTGAAATATAAAACATTTTCGCCCAGTTCAGTGCTGCTCTGTAACTAACGGTCCTTTATGCTGTGTTAGGATGACGTGTTAACAGATTTACAACTGTCAGATGAGCCTTCATCAATTTATGACTTTTCCCTCCTTTATAGATCACAGACCTACGGCAGCGGCTTGCTGACTCCCAAAAGGCAGTGCTTGAGCTCGAAGCAGAACGTGAACAAAGACAAAGAGATTATGACAAAAAACTCCTCCTGGCAAAGTCTAAGATCGACAATGTGCAGGTACACCCTAGATTCAGTCGCAGAAGGCACATCCACAGTCAGTCTATACTTACTACTTTTAGGTAGAGAGAAATTCTGATTTCCTCTTTCTATATGTGTATATATATATATATATATAAGAAAAAAGCGTTACATTTTTGTCAGGCAGTCTCTACCTGTGTACGTGTTTTTTTTTTTTCTTAAATACCATTAATACGTTTTTAAGAAGTTTCATTTTCTTACTCTTTAGGGAAAATTTTACTGTATTTGCACCCCTGTGGAGCTCGATGAAAGCTTCAAATAGTCATTCAGTGCTTTCAGTTTTCTCTTGGGAAGCACCAGTCATTCCCATTAGCTGACCATATGGCATTCTTAGTATATAGCAATGGTTTCCTTTTAGTCCTGAGGGGGACAGTCAAGCATGGCACAGATAAACTGCCTTATAGTTTTAATGAGTGGCAGATATTGTAATTATAATACTGTTGATTCTGCCATGATTATAGCCATTGCTGTTGATATGGTGTTCAGTCATAAAGAAATGTATTAAAGTGTCATAGACTGTGTCATGTGACAAATGGTTTCATTTTCACATCTACTGCCTACTTATCTTTACATATCAATGCTCTCATGGTTTTTAGTTTATTTATGAGTTATAGACGGCATTACAGGTTTTGTCAGCATGACTTGCCCCCACAGCAGACCACAGATGTACCATAGGAGAGGCACACCAAATCTTTGTGTCTGATGCTAGTATGTCAAACATACATGTAGTCATAAAAAAATAAATTTTATGATCTCAAAATTGTAAAAAATAATGTTGACCACAGGTTTTTATATTACATGCTTTAAAGGTCATAAGAGTTTCATGTGGGCAGACTGTCATGTGTCAGGTGCATTGACAAATGCTTGCTTGTGATTATGAGTTATTTCTTCCCAGCATATACCATGCTACACTTATTTGTAGACCTTATGTATTCAGAGTCATGTGATAATTTCCATTTTGCAAAATATCCTTATAGAAAGCGAGTTGCAGGTAGACCTCAAAGACATCCCTGAGCGCCCAAATGTAGTGCATTCATTGATTGTGTTGATAGACTTTTTCCTAATTGCAATACAGGAGATGAATTTGCACTTTTTTATCTAATTAATCAAAAACAACATTTGTAGGCCTGTCGCGATAGTCGATAAATCTATTAATTGCACGATAAAAAAATGAGCTCGATCATTTTTTCGGCCGTGATAATTAATTTTTTTTAATTGAAAAAAAAAAAAAGTAACATGTCATAATGTGGGGTTAGTTTGGAGCGCAGCCTGTGGACAGCCCGCAGCAGACACACCCTCTGCGATGGCACAGATGTCCCGGGAATAAAGAGATAACTTCACGTTAGATTGACCAGCTTTGGGAAGCGCCTTTCATTTGCTTGAGGATGTTTGCGTCTCAAGTGATATTGCATTGTACTTGCACTACTGCTTTATTTTAATATCGCGTAGCATATTTTGCAAGTAACTTTCTCTCGAAATGGGCCTAATTTTTGCTCGCTTCATTTGGCTTGCTCAGCTAAATATGTCTGTTGGCGTGTAGTTGCGTGTGTCAATGCGCCTAGTGAGTTCACACACACACACACGTGTTTTCTCCTACTTTCCGAAGCGCTCTGGGAGTTGGGCTCCTGAGGCGTCTGTCGTTGCTAAGTATCCATCAGCTGAGATCTCAGTTACAACAAGGACATTTCAGTAATGGGTTTCCACCACCAAGGAACCCTTGCTGTTACTCTGCTACAAGATTCATTTTGGAAGAAAAGTTAAAAACACTGTAGTGTTTGGGTGCACCCCATTTTTCAAAAACAACGGGGAATTTCACCCTGAAGGAAGCTTATTAAGCTGGTTCTTGTCACATGAGCTGGTGCGCTTGCATCATTCTGAAAAGCTGAGATGTTTTTAACTCAATGCGGTGTGGACGTGCCTGGAAAAAACGAGCGCGTGGCGAGCGCGTCGCTTCCATTATGAGCACGCATACCGCATTTGAAATAACGAACTTGAGCACAAAAAGACGAGATGTGAACATCGGTCAAAATGTTTACTTTCGGGTTAACGGATAAACTGTCAATATGAGCATCCCTAACTGGCATGTAAACATAATATAACATACAAAATTAATTAATTTTAAGCCACACAAGGTCAACATGTTGGTATTTCTTGCTCTGAATCTGCCATTAAATAAAATAAAAGTTTATTGATCTTTAAAAAGGTGTACCTGCGTTATTATGCCATTATCATTATATTTGTTGAAACGGGTCTAAGAACAACAATATTATCGTTTATCGTGATAATTTCTAGGACAATTTATCGTCCAGCAAAATTTGTTATCATGACAGCCCTAATCATTTAATGGAGGTATCTAATTAATAACTGGTTGCCCTATTGGAAATCTGACATTTATAGTAAGATGCTTTTAAGGAAAGTCCCTCACTTCACCAGTGCCAGACAATAAATGACCCTAACAATATCTTGTAATAATGTCTGACTAAGTGTGACTGTGTTTTGCTCTCGTGGCTAACCAGTGTATTTCTATATGTTGTCTTAGGGCGAGAAGGAGTGCCTCACCTCAGAAACATGTGAGTTGAAACAAAAGGTGCGTTACCTGCAGGACCAGTTACTACCGCTTACTAAACAAAGAGAATACCAGGAGAAAGAGATCCAGCGGCTTAATAGGGTCAGTAAAGCTCCCACAGCATTTCATTGTCATTTAGTTAGGCAAGCACTTAATCCAAAGCCCTGTGGCATTTTTAAAATAAATGCATTTTGTTATTTATTTAGTGCATTACCTTTCAAATGTTTTGGGTTGATAAGAGTATGATTTATTTATTTTTTTAAGTCTCATGCTCACCAAGGCTGGATTTTTTAAACTGTTTTCTATTTGAACATATATGTTAAAATGTAATATATTCCTGTGGTGTAAAAGCTGGTTTTTCAGCATCCATTGCTCCAGTCTTCAATGTCACATGACCCTTCAGAAATCACTCTAATGTGCTTGATTTGGTGCTAAAGAAACTAAAATGTATTTTGCTTAATACACTTTAAATTCTAAAGTTCTGATTGTGTTGTCTCTTTTACAGGCATTAGAGGAAGCTTTGAACCTCCACTCACCCTCTTCCACCCAGCCGGGCATGAACCTGGGAGAAGGTGTGGCCAACCTGAGACAGCAGGAGCTGCACACACAGATAGCTGTATTGAAGGAGCAGGTACAAACACTTGAAGACTCTGATGCATCTTATTGTCAAATGTTAGTGGAACAAGTGGGGACCACTCTAAATGTTATAATTTATTATTGACTGCTGTAAAATTAATATATTTGTGTGTCTCAAGTGTGTAAATACTTTGGGGTCACAGCATACACTAACATTGCACAGTGCCCTGCTGTGGTCAGATGAGCTCAAATAGTGAATGAGCTGCTCGGGACGCCTGACTTATCTCATTTCGTCAACTTTTTGCAGAGGTTCTCTAGGAGCTGAGGTTTCACTCATTGAAACTTCAGACATTTTACCTCTTTTATCAAACGCTTTGTAAGAAATGATTGTGTCAAGGTTCCACAGTGAGTCATACAGTTTGCTTGAGGTTTGATAACTTCCTTCATCCTTACAGTCTGCTGAAATGCACCAATGGCTGCAGAGATCTTGTATATTTGCATCCTATGCTTTTTTTTCTTTTCTTTTTTTTAAGGTGAAAATCTTTGAAGAGGATTTCCGGAAGGAGAGGAGCGATAGAGAGAGGATGAATGAAGAGAAAGAAGACCTAAGGCGGCAGGTGGAAAGACTGCAGGGTCAACTGACCAATCTGACAAATCAGGTCAGTAACTACCATGGCCCCTTAGACTGTCAGCTCTAACCAATTAAATGACTCCAGAAAATGCCCAGTTGGCTAATAATGAGACTTGAAAGAATCTTTTGCAAGTTCTGATTTCAGTATCTCTGTTTCTCAGCTTCATCAAGCACAGAATGAGTGTCAGAGAGAGCGTGCAGAGAGGTGTAAACTAGAGAGACTTCAGATGCAACACAAGCAGGTAAATGTGGCACATTGGCACCACCTTGTGGTAGAAGCTTTTATACTATTATAATAGAAATATCACGGTCTACAAATGTGGTAGAATTCCAAAATGGAAGACAATAGGAACTTATGTAGATTTTGTTTTTCAATGTTTTGGAGGGGCAACAGGAAAGGAGGACATCCGATCCCACTTCTGGCTCGGCCAATGGCCCGATGAGCCCTCCATACTGTGGCCCGTTTGTACAGGTGGGCCATCAAGGTCTAGAGGGGTGGCCCATACACTTCCCGCCCAGGATGCCTAACATCAGTACAGCACCTGGCAGGGATTTCCAGCCTGTCAACCCTGTAAGTATGTGATAGCAACAGCAGTACAATTTCAGGGTTTTTGATACCACAACAGAAGCACCCTGATTTTAATATAATTATAACATTTGAACAAATGAAAAATGAAAACAGCCTTGAAGTATTTCTCAAATAAGCATTGCTTTAAGTTTTTCAATTATTCAAGTAAACACTCAGTACTAAAGAACAAATAAATTGAGTTTTTGTTATAATATTAACATTAATCAAGTCTATAAGGCTGTATTTCCAAGGCACAATTAAGTACACTTATTTTTAATTACGTTTAATTTTTTTAATTTTGTATTTTTTTATTTTTGCCCAAGAAGTTCATTTTGGTATTTGTTTAAATCCACTTGACACCAAAGTAATGTGTTCGCCTCACATCTAGTAGTACACTGTCTAGTAATAATCTGTTCCAGGATGTAAAGGAAGCAAAAATCTGCAAAAAAAAAACAGGAATTTCTCACAGTCGAAACAAACCCAGTCACAGTAAGTTACAGTAAGTAAAAAAAACTTACTGTAACTGGGTTTGTTTCGACTGTGAGAAATTCCTGTTTTTTTTTTTTGCTGATTTTTGCGTCCTTTACATCCTGGAACAGACACAACAGTGTCATTCCAGCATTTTTCAAGTGGTTAACCAATGTGGTATGAAAAAGTCACGTGTGACTTATGATTTGTACAAACAGGAGGTACAGTGTGCAGAAGTGGACAGAGATCGAAACTATTGTTCTCTTCATAAATTTGTAATGATAATGATTTCTTTTTTTTGCGGCTGTTTGTTTGTGTTCAGGGTTTTCCCTGGCAGTCATCCTTCCCACAACCACGTGGTTCCAGAGGACAAGCAGACACCGCGAGACCCCCTCCAGAATCTGCAGGTATTTAATAGATTCATCCTGCGTGTCCTTTCTGCGCAGGGATTAAAGTTCTCTTGTCACTACAAAGGGTTTCCGTTAATTGCAGCGAGTCTACGATGGATTTCCATCAATTGGGAAAAAATGAGGGGAAAAGAAACCTGTAGCACATTATTGTTGTTGTTCTGCCAGCACACCAAAAATTATCCCCGCCACGTCTGCATCTTCTCACTGACAACATAGTGATGCCGCTCCCAACATTCACAGTCAGGTTATTAGCAGAGAACATGGAGCAGAACTTGAATTTCGGCACGGGATTTTAGCTATTAATAACAATTTTACTCATTCCCGCAGGTTCCGTGCTTATAACGCGATGACAGATGAAGGAATGTATCATTTGCATGTGCTTTTAAGTCTTTGAGAACTCACTCGCGCTCTTTTTCTGTGCGCCCACAGAAAGCGATAAGGAGTGACAGCTTTTAATAGTTATTAAGGGAGTTTGCAAATGTGATATTGATTCAATACGACAATTCGGTAAACAAGTAGTGTCTGATTTTGCTCTATTTCTTCAACGAAAATAGTTCCAAATATTGCAACTGCTCAGCATGTGCACTTTTGTGTTATTGTGTGTCATCTCTGAGTTACAAATAATTTTTTTTATACTAATTTCAAATGATTGGTTACTTATTTGTCTTATTCTACTTCTTATTATATTGTTTTAAATATAAATGTTAAAAAGCTTATAAACATACATTTTTGAATTTGACAGATGAAAATGATGCCATTACAAAGGCAAAACGAAAATTCCCCTGTAAGACACTTTGAGTCAAATGTTACTTCGTATTTTTGATCTATTTTTTTATTTAATTGGGAGGACAAGTGCTCCAAAAAAGAAAAAGTAAGCATAGAGCCATGTGTAACAGTATATTAGATCTGTGCATGAGGTCTTAAAGAGACAGCAGCCTAAATAAACCTCCTGCTGTCTTTCATTATACAGTGAAGACTAGCCAGTGTTATTTTACAGTTGAATAAAAAAAAAAAAAAAAACCCTGTAAATCACTTTGAATCAAATGTCACCTCATATTAGGAAGGCTCATTTTTTATCAGAATTTTTGATTATTGATCAGAAGGTGCTCTTAAATGTTTTTAATTAGGAGCACAAGCGCGTATGTCTGTGGAATAGGGTTTGAGGAAAATGTTCAGTCAAAATATATATTTTTTGCTGCAACCCCTGTCTGTGTCACCGGGATTCATTTAGTTTTGCCACGTAATCTCAGTCTGACCCAGTGATATTTCAAGCACTCTGTCTGAATCAGTCAGCTTCCACTGGAGGAAGTTCAAATGATGACGACAGTGAGAACCATGACAGAAGAAACATGAAATGGCAATAGTTTTAAATTTCACAATGATTGTAGGAGGCCTATGAAGTTTAGTTTCAGTTTGGGTTTGTCCGGTTATCTGTATCATCTACAGGCATACAAATTGACGCAATTTGCTTTCCATTGTGCATGATTTATGAATGTGAATTATTCTAAAGATGAAAACGTCTGTTTGCGTACTCTTTTTATCAAAGCATAAAATCATTTTCCTTAAGTTTCCTAAAGCTACTTTCTATAGTGTTTTATATACACACCACTAATATTTTGTTAGTGGTATTAGGGCTGCACAATTAATCAAATTTCTAATCAAGATTAGTTTTGCCACAATTATGTAATCAAAGTCAAAGTCCACTTGTGTTATTCTGTGTGCTTAAGATGCATTTTTTCTTTTACTTGTTATCATTAGGGATTTTCCACTGTTTTAATTTTAGTTTTAGTATAACATTATAAAACTATTTATATATATTTTTTTTATATAATTTACAGAAGAAACCAATCTGATGTATACTTGACATTTGAGGCTTAATACTATAGAAAAGCACTAAAAGTTTTTCAGTTAGAGTGTGTTTATTTTCATATAAATATACAACATGGTGACTCAACTCAACTTTTAAACTTTTGTCAAATCCAGATGGTTAAACTCAAATCAAGCCCTGCAGTGTGATCCATTTCACATTGTCTTTTAACAATATCATGACTAAGATCAAAATTTAATTTGACAGATAATTAATAATTCAGTAATAGTAAACATTCCTTTAGTTCAGTGAAATAAACATTTCTGTACACTATACATTTTTAAATGTAATTTATTCCTGCAAAGATTAATTTTCTGCATCCATTACTCCAGTCTTCAGTGTCTAACAATCCTACAGAAATCATTATCATATGCTGTTTTGGTGCTCATTAGGAAAGTCACATGAAATAGAAATTATTTGTGACAATGGACATGTCTTTATTTTAACTTTTGATCAATTTAATGCAATCTTGTTGAATAAAAGTGTTAAATTCCTAAAAAAAAATGAATCCACTCTTTACTATGCTTTCTAATTAAGGCAGAAAATGTAACTAAATGTATCTTTTTTAAATTTATATTTCTGACACCGTTCAGAACACCCCTCGATATTTAAATTATTTACAAAAAATGTAAATAACGTTTCATATATGAGGATTCTTAACTTGTTTATTTTTTTGTTGGCAGAAATGGGAGCAACTGCATTTGGGAAAAGGGAGCGTCAGAACATAGACCCCGGAAAGCACTAACCACATATTCTCTCTCCTGGAATGGCTCCCAGCTAGTAGCATGATGCAGTTTATTTTCAGTCGGCATGGTGTGAACTATTGTTTTAGTTTTTGTTTTCTTTTCCTACTGTGTATATATATATAAATATATATATAAATATCTACCACTGATGAAAACGTTGTTTATATACTTAAGTTTTATAATCCTGTTTGTGAAACACTGTTCACTGCAAATTAAGAATATTTCCATTTATTATTTGACCTTTTTGTGATTGTTGAAGTTTAAATGATCTGCTTTATATAATTCTATGCAGGAATTGAAGTCAGTTATTTAATGGATAATAATATGATTGAACGTTATTCTTATAACAGTCTACCTATAGAGTGAGATCTCCACCACTTAATTAAACGATAGCCACCTGAAAACATCATATTTCGTGATTCCCTGACACGTGTTGGTATTGATTGAGACTGAATGAGAAAATCTGCCCCACCCTTTATTGAAGCCATATACTACACCTGTTAACCTTTCCATCTATTAGATTATGTTCTGGGAACACGTTAATAAGCGCTTCACATGGCTTGCTGATCTTTCAGATATATGATTGTAATCGAGGGGATAATCGATCATGGAGGGCTTTCATCTGGACGACAGAAATATCACAGTAGTTTTGCTTAATATATTTTATTCAGTGTTTAAAAACATTATTCCCGATGTGCAAATGAAAGTGATAAGTTATTTATATCTATTGTTTTGACAGCTGAGGTTTCTTGTCTTAAGTGATGTTGTCTTTAGTGTATTGTTTTGTGTCTGCCTTTACATATTGTAGCTACTGAAAGACTGTAGGATGTGAGTTTGTGTGTTTGTGCATATGCATAATTCGAGGAAGTGGGCCAGAATAAATAAGTTAATGTATCACATTAGTGCAGCCCACTTTCATTGGTCTCATTTTTGATTTGGGCTGAACATGAGGAGCAAATTACCAAATGTCTGATTACAGTGGGTCCAGTGTTGCACTTAAAAACATTGTAATATGTTTGGAACAGGGTAAGAATCATATCCTTTCTGCTTTTACGGTCATCTGCCATCATGAAGGCTGTTTTTCTGCACATGTGCAATGTCTCCAACCTTACTGACCAATGCTTTGAACTGAATGCAAAAAGGTTTGTATGCTAAAAAAAAATATTCCCAAAGGAGAGCAACTTTTAAATGGTGTGATACATGTCATGTAAATGTAAAAAAAAGAAAAAGGCAGTCATTTATTTGATAAATATTTAGTTGAATTTAACCACCAGAATGAGTTAAGATCAGTGTTTTCAAGTTGAAATGATTTTGAGCTGGATTGCACTCCGAGAAGTGTGCTTTATTAACTCGTTTCCATCATTTACTGGTTGGCAGTTTTGTGCTTTTTGGAATGACTCTTTTTCTCCAGTGGGTGAAAGCAGACCTCATGTGAAACTTTTGTAACTGATTAGTATAATAAATATATTCCAACTGTCTAAACCTCCAAAAGTTTTTGTGTGAGAGTTAAACTGCAAGTTGCATTACCATATCTGACATTCCCTGACATGCAATAACCAGAAGAAAGCGTTTTGTTTCCTGCATTTCAGTCTTTATTTACTGAACATCCACAGAGGTGGCAGTAAGTTCAAAGGGTTGTTTAGGAGATGAGACATAACCGAAAAGGGACAGCGAAGCAGCCTGAATGCACTAAAGAGCTGCCGCTGACCCTCGGCCTCAGGTCAGGCACCACAGAGTGTCTGTTTTCAAGCCATCATCAACATGCCATCTCTAAACCGACCCCTCGACAGCCTCCTGAAGGTGTTTACTTCAATTTCATACTGTTCAAATTCTTATAACAATAATCCAATTCAAAAAGATTTGTTTTTTTATAACTTCGCCATGTTATTTTACTGTTACAGGGTTTCTGTGAGTCTGAAAAAGTCTTACTTCACCCATTCCAATTCCTTAAAAGGCCTTAAATCACAGTAGAAAGTCTTAAATTCATAATGTAATGGGATTAAATGTTGCATGCACATGCAAAAAAAAAAATCTTCATAAAACCTGCAGAAACCCTGTGTTAACTAGTTTAACACAGTTAATGCTGGAATGAGAGATGAATGTACAATTAAATCCACTATTTCAAAGCCGATGGAAGTATTTCAAGATGTCTTCCCTAACTTCAGATACGCTCACTCTGGGAAACCACCTCATTATAGGTCTGCCGTCTGGACCCACTAGAAACTTCTCGAAGTTCCACTTGATGTCGTTGACTCTGAGAGGTTCCCAAAACAACCTGTTGGTGGGGTTACCGAAGCTGTCTCCCACAGGTGGGCAAGCATTCTGAAAGAGAAAGAGCCTTCACTCTTAAAAATAAAGCTCCTTTAGATTTAAGATATAGAGAAAAGTAGTCCCCAAAAGTATAGTTTTATTGCAAAATATTTAAATAAGTGCCATTTTATTTGAAAGAAAAAAATGAATTTTCACTCATAAATTGCTAGTAAATTTCACAAATTATTACAAAGGAACATGAAACTGAAGTAAAAATAATTATTTTTATTTTTGTTTTTTGAAAAATTCACTCAATTTTTTTTTACAGCTTCAAAAAGTGAACATAAGTGCATTTAAGCTAAGATAAAACAATAGATACTGATTTTTTTCATGTTTGTAGATGACACTTGGTTTGATATCATTTTATATTTTCTATTGTATTGACTGATTTCTATGATATCCGTTTGTTCAAAAGGAATGACATGCAGATATATTAAGTGTCATTTAAGTGTTCTAATGCTTTTTGGGGCCTCTATATATTCCAAAATGGGTAAACAGCGTTTTCATTTTAACTGACAATTGTTTCTTGAAAGTTTGGTCCTAAAAGGTTTTTCTTGCAGAAGGTGTTGCAAGCAATCTCAGAATGACCAACCTTTAAAATTGTGAAAAGGGCGTGTTCATTGACTCCATTCACATCCACCTTCTCAAATAACTGGAAATTTGGAACAAATCCATTGCCTGGACGGACATACCTGTGAAGACAAAGAGAAATTTGTCTCATCGGTTTATCTATAAGGAAAAAATAATTGAGACTTTAGAGGGTCATGGGCAGATAAGTGGCTTCAGATATCACTCCAGAAAAGAGCCTTTAGGTTCAAGATATATGATACGTGCAATGATTTAAAGGGGATGATGGATGAGAAAGACAAGCTAATCGCACACTTTGTCTGATGCTCAGGTAGTTGTGGCTCATGAGTGATGGCCAGTAACCTCAAGGTTAAAATGCTCTTGAGAAACCTTAAAAGACTGTGTCTTCTGATTAAACATGAACTCACTTTAATGCAGAAAGAATTTCAATATTTTTCCCAGGCTCTTGCATGCCAAATTGGTTGCAGGGAAACCCGAGGATATTGAATCCAACATCTCGGAGCTCCTCTTGTAGTGCATTCAATTCTAAATAGCATATAAATACAATTATCATGAACAGGTTTCATATTTACTCTTCAATCTTTGCTGTCACTAGGTGTAAAATATATATTTGCACATATTCATCAAACATAAGTACTGCATGTAAATATTAATATTTTTTTATATTATATGCATTTTTTGATTTATAATTGTGTTAAGGGAAATAATTAGCATACTTACCCACATACTGGAAGGTGAGTCCTCAGTAGGTGGCCACATTGACGATGAGGACATGCTTCCTAGCATAATTGGAGAATGGGATGTAGTGGGTCCCATTTATGGTTTTCACACAATAGTTGTGTATGGTGTCGCCTACACCTGGGTTACAGACCTGAGACATGACAAATGTAAAATAATCCTGGACCACAATTACAAAGTATAAAAACATAAACATCAAAAATATACCATGCAAAAATTTGGGTCCGTAAGATACTTCATACCATGGCCGCGGGAAGTGGGGGTGCTGGGGGTGCTGCAGCACCCCCTAGTGAGGAGAGGGAGATAAAAAAAATGTAGGCCTATTAAAATATTTTGCACAATTTATAAATTCCTTATGAATATTTTAGAAAATGATTTTGAAACACGTAGGCTATTACGTATATTTTGGATTTTAATTTCATATTTTGAGGCCTAATCAACACAGGTTCGGAAGTTACGTTGTCGACGTCAGGCAGGCAGGTTTGGTCGCCGAGTAACGAGGTTTCCCGCTCGTTCCATGCAGAATACATCCATCTTTATATAATACAGCGCACCTCGACATTTGGACACCTGTAACCAGTCCAGGGCACCCCACCTGCATGTAGCTCAGGTAAGAGCATGGTGCTGCCGCGCTTGTAACATTTATTTTTTTGGCAACAAGTGTGGGATCAGCTTTGACTAGCCAAGCTATTGTAAGTAGTACACTATTATAGTATTTTTGTAAGGTGGTGGGGATGGAGAGTATTATTTCGTTCGTGTGTTCCTTGCGTAATTATTGTGGAGAAATGTTAAAATAAAGTTTAAATAGTCGGAGATTATTTCCTTGTGGTTTGTGTAAAAAGGTTGGAGATGAAAGCTTTATACTGTGCGTGTGTTCTTTGCGTAATGGATGTGGAGAACTGTTCAATAAACAAATTGCTTAAATAGTCAGAGATTATTTCCTTGTGGTGTGCGTAAAAAGATTTTGGAGTTAATAGAGTTGCGTGTGACATAAACGTGACATAAACGTGCAGTGACTCAAGCCAGCTGACCAAATCGATTGCATGGTTTTAGCGTTATTGTGAAGTTTGATTAATATTATATTTTGTTGTAATATTATTTGTTGTATCTTAATATGTTGCATGTATGTATAGGCTATCTGAAATTGTAATGAAAGTAATTATTTAGTTTTCTTTCGATTATTAAACTATTATTTCTGATTCTGCTTCTGCTTCAGATTAATAACCCATTGCGCATATCTGAGAACTGATGTCTGTACGTTTCAGACCCTGGCTGGCTGTGCACTGAAGTGTATATGACAATAAAAGTAGTAAATCTCAATGTAATTATTTTTAAAATGTATTTTAAATAGGCCTATATAGGCTCATAGGTTTTTTGCCAAAAAAAAAATAAAATAAATAAAATTCACAGCACCCCCTGTTCAAAATTACTTCCCGCGGCCCTGCTTCATACTCTTATTCAGTAAGGGCACATTAAACTGAAAGACATTTATAATGTTGCAAAATACTTTTATTTCAAATAAATCCTGCTTTTTTTTTTTACCTTTCTATTCGTGAAAGAATCCTGAAAGAATTTATCACGGTTTTCACAAAAAATATTAAGGAGTACAATTGTTTTCAACATTGATAATAATAAGAAATGTTGCTCGAACAAACAAAAAAAAAAATCACCATGATTTCTTATCATGTAACAATTCAGCTTTGTGGTCACATGAATGAATAATTAAATGTAAAACAGAAAACAGTTATTTTAAATTGCAATAATTTTAGAATATTGCAATTATTTTTCATTAAATAAATGCAGCCATGGCTTCTTTCAAAAAAAAAAAAAAAAACATTCTACTAACCTCAAACTTTTGGACGGTCGTGAACATGAAACAAAATGATTATTTAAACATTGCAGTGACCTTTGTATTCTCACTCAGAATTGTGAAATCCCAGGGACAGCCTTTGTCACTGAGCAAGCTAATTTTCAAGAAAATGGAATGCGAATAATATATTAATAATAATAATAATAATAAAAACAGATAAAACTGTAATATCAAATAATAGCTCTATTTCTCAGAATAGAAAAGTTTCGTGGTTATATCACCTTGAAGCTGTGGTAGTGTATTTACAATACTTTGACCAAGGACATCATTGGACATAAGAACTGAAAACAATTCTTGTATTATTTTTTTTTTTTTTTACCCCATTTATTAAATGATTTCCAGTCTCAGTTACTGTGGAAACCACTGCACCTGCTACTGCATGGTGAAAACAGTGCGCACAATCAGATCACTCGGATTTATGGGCCATAACCTAAACGTCCTTACAGCATTGTGTTAAAAACATGCTTCAGAACTGAGATTATACAAAATCATTTGATGTTCCATGTACCTTACTCTCATGTTCTCTATTGCTGGTTTAATGTTTTATCTAACTGAACAATCCAGTGTTACCAAAATAGCATATTTTAAAGACTGCATAATAAGTATATGTCTTAACATCTTTCCTGGGTATTGGATAGTCCACCAACTTTGTGTAGAAGACCTACCAAGACCAGAGCAGAGATCCAGGGATTCTTCTGGTTCCCCATGAGGGTGACGTGTGGCCCGTGCAGGGTGTCTGTGTGCACTTTGAATGAAGCGTGGCTGAGCTGGAGATGAAAAACACTGGTGGAGAGTGACGCAGACAAGCCAATAATATTCAGCCTCATCCCACATACTGACATAGTGAATACATCCTGTTTTTTTTACAGTTCTAACCTAGGATTTTGTCATAATCTAGTTTGAAATTAATGTATTTGTCATTTGATTAAAAGAACTACTGTAATGAGGCTTAAAATAACCCCACTAATCTGTTATTTGCTTGATAGTGGTGAATAGGGGTGGTGAAAAAAATCGATTATTGATTAATCGCGAGTATGTTATGGACGAGTATGAATCGATTATTACATTTTCAAAAATCGATTTTTTTTTTTTTTTTTTTTTTTTTGCATTATTTTATTTTGTAAAAAAAATTATACCGGGAGTTGAACGTCACGAACGCGCCCAGTTCCAGTTAGCAAGCAGCCAGAACAGGTGTGTAAAATGGAAAAACCAGGAGCGAGCAACCAACCGAACCACCCAGCTCCATCTGGGCTCAAAGCAAGCGTGTGGATTTATTTTGGTTTTCATGGCAGGAGCTCTAACCCAGATGCGGCACTGAATAAAACGGCCGATTTTGTCAAATAGGGTGTCAAATTTCACGCGACCTCCCCTGCACCAGATAGCAGACATGTAATACTTAATCTCTGACTCAAAAAAACGTAATGCTCCTTAACAAAATCTTCGAGAGCGCATTGAATCAGTGCGAAAAAAAAGCGGAGCTAGTGTGAGTGAGCCATTTTAACTGACCAATGTTGTCAACGTCAGCGAGTATTGGCATTAGATTATTATTATTATTATCATTATTATTTTTATTATTATCTAATGGCATCAATAAAGCTTCAATAAACCCGCAATGAAGTGTTGGGACTCCTATTCGCGGACACTGATTCTGAAGGGGAATATCTGTATCCAGAAGATGACGGTGATATTGAAAGTGAAAGTACACCAAGCACAAACGGTGAATCCTTTGCCCAATGTAAATGGTCCTTTGCCAAATGTCAGAGGTGTGAACAATGTTTGCAGGGGTCGGAGTGTTCATTGCGAAATTAGCAGGCGTGTTAGTGTTGCGGGGACGAGGCGGGAGATTTTTACCGCGCTAGACTAGATATGTATATTTGTCTTCTGACCGCACCTCTCCGCAATCGCGGCGACAGTATTGTAGTGAAGACTTTGTCTAATGCCAGTGGGTATGTTAAACGAGGTCGAAGTATTCATAGGACAGTTAGGAGGCAAGGTGGGGAGTCGCAATGACCCTGACAGTAGTCCGAGCACTCGGCGCGTGCGCGAGGCAGATCTGGCCGCGCTGCTCATAGCAGAAGCAGAGGCGATGTGACACGGGGCATAGATTTTGAACTAAAAAGGTCTTGTCTACTTGTGTTTGTGTGTCATATGAATAATATATATGTGCCCCATACACGGAATCAGAGTGCCTGCTGCATGTAGTAAACTGAAAATCCCAACCGCTACATGCATTCGGTTTGTTTCTACCATTTATTAGTAATGATTTACACAGTTTGTTTACTACTTACTGTTGTGAAATGGAAAATCAATAATCGTTAATCGAGAATCGTTAATAATCGAAAATCGACTGTAATCGAATCGGGACTTCAATAATCGTAATCGAATCGAATCGGGAAATCAGACAGATTAACCACCCCTAGTGGTGAAGCAGTTGACAGTTATTTTTGTCACCAGTCTTTCAACAGCTCGTCTGCAACACTGATATCACAAAAAGTCCTGTTACATGCATGCAAACAATTTGAGTGACTTCAGGTTTGCATTCACTGTTAAAAAAAAAAAAAATTGAAGTTGTAAATAAAGCTTATAGGAGTATGTTTTACAAGAAAATGCTACTTCAGTCTTTCTACTCACAGACAATAAACCTAAAAAAGTTTGATCCTGGATTTTGAAGTGGGTGTCTTTCTTTCCGAGGTGCCAAAATGAGGCCTTTCCTAATGCAAACCAATTAAATAAAAATGACAAATTATTATTACTCACCTTGACTCGAGCCATGGTCCCAGTAGGTCCCTGTTCACAGACCCATTGTTTTTAAAATGATATAAATACCTCCAACTAAAGCAAAGAATCCCAGTTTTTAATTTTACTTGGCTTCCTATGTTTTTCATAATCATGAAATTAAATAATTTAATTTGTTTCTTTTACTAGCTCAGATGGTATGCACCTGCACATGCTGCTTGCTTTATATTCAGCGGACGGCTTCAGATCATCTAATGTTAAGCTTCTGAAAGTATCAAATGGTAAGCTTAAGTATATTGGAGTGGCAGCTTTCAGCTATTATGTGTCTAAATTATGAAAGCTGTCAGAGTACCAAAACCACCAGGTACTTTTATTTTGAACTTGGTTTTATATCCATATTTGTATATAATTTTATTGTTACTTTTACTAAGATATAATAGAAACAATAGTGCAAATTATATATAAGGGCTATGCAAAATCAAGCACAATATGTGCAGAATAAATATTTTGGAAAAACTAGATGTTAAACATGAATAATCCAAGAGGATGCAGTGCAGTTGCTATGTCAACAGAAACAGGTGTCTGCCTCCGTTTGATTAAACTGTTATAGTGTTTGCAGAACAAAATGACTCACTCACTTGGTTGATTGGTTGGTGGATCTTTTGCACAACACAGACTTGACTTTTACAGTCAAAATGGACTATGCAGTATTTGTTAGTAAGATGTTGATTCTTGTGAAAGGGGAAAAGGTAAATGCATAATGTCACGACTTTCACTTTCATAAAACAGATAGAACAGGCATCCTAATAAAACACATTATGTGTGGATGGGGATGGAGAAAAATGCAAGCAACTGTACATACAAGCATAACTTGATTGAGTAAGAATAATGATGAGAACAGAAAAGGGACTACAGGTTCGGTAAGACATCCTCAGATGTCTGTGTATGAACAACAGGGGCGCTTATGACACAAACGCGGAAAAGAAGGCGATCACGTACGATGACGTGTGATCGTTACGTAGACAGCAGGAACTCAGTCAGGATTCAGGAATGGCGACGCTGTTGCAGCCGGAGAAAGTGCTTTATCTCGTCCGAGGCGAGAAAAAGATTCGCGTTCCGCTCTCTCAGCTGTATTTTTGCAGATATTGCAGTGAGCTGCGATCTTTGGAATGCGTGTCACATGAAGTAAGTAACGCGGTGTGTGACATTTAGTTGACACAATAGATGTTAGCCATGCTAAGAGCGAGCTAACAGGCTATTGATGACAGTATTGTACCCGCCTGTCGGTTTAAGCGGAAGGAATTCTGTTTCTGTGATTGGCTAGATTATCCTTCCGTCATAAATTATGCTGCAATAGCGCTCTCCAATTGGCTGTGAAACCAGTATGTTAACTTCTGCACCACCCACTTTTTTTAAGGGATTTGACAAGCTAATAGCTAGTAGAAGGATTCTGAAGGAAACGACAAATCAGCTGTTTTCGTTTGTCTCCGTTATGTAGATTAAAAGACGAATGGGGTTCTAAAATCAATGTTTTAATGCTCGCAGCAGCCATTCGTGTTATTTTGAGGACATTAACACTACCACACCCAGCTTGGGCTATTTTATTATTTACTAATGATTTATTTTAACTAAAACTATTTTTACCTAGGGCACAATGATTAAGTTCCATTTCGACTTTCTCTACTTTTCCAAAACATTTACTTTGAGCACAACACATCTGCTTGTCTAAAAACATTTTGTTGTTATGCTTGTTATATAGGTCGATTCTCATTTCTGTCCCAGCTGTCTGGAGAACATGCCGTCAGCTGAGGCCAAGCTCAAGAAGAATAGGTAAACTACATCTGTGCTGAATATCTGACAGGCCTTTGAACGAATAACGGAAAACATCTCAATGATCTAACATCATCTGTAATTTGACATTGACAATAACTAATTACATAGTTGCCATTTAAAATTTTTGCCACATTAAGATTCAGTGAATTACATTTATTTAATAAACTGACTGTGATAGTATTACATCAGGTCAGATAGATTGTGTTTTCTCATAATGATTTGTGATCCACCGGTTTCAGGTGTGCCAATTGCTTTGACTGTCCATGCTGTATGCACACCCTCTCCACACGGGCCACCAACATCCCGGCACCACTGCCTGATGACCCAACCAAAACCACAATGAAGAAGGCCTACTACCTGGCCTGTGGATTTTGTCGCTGGACCTCAAGAGATGTAGGCATGGCTGACAAATCTGTGGGTGAGTTCTGGCACTTCCTGATGTGGACATATGTACCAGTGTCTGTACTGGTTCATCAGTAAACCCAGTGGATTTGAACTAAAATCTGTCCTGTTTAATCCTAGATGGTTATTTTGGTTTAATTTTAATGGTTTAAAATCATTATTATTTTGTGTTTTTGTAGGTTAGTTTTATGCATACAATAAATAATATACATAAAAATCTTGAATTGTTCTGATAAGAAGTGATGTAATTGTTTACTGTAACACTGTGAAATACTGTAAAAGGATTTAGGGCCAATTATATTTCACTCTGAGCCAGAAAGACAGAACTAGAATCAAGTGTCCAAATATGTTTCAATTAACATAAGGACATTTTCCTTGTTGCCTTGTGCTTGGTTAGAAGATTTTAATCTGCATGCCCACTGTAGTAAAACATTGTTCTTTTTATATATTAGCCAGTGGAGGATGGCAGGAGCCTGAAAACCCTCATACTCAGAGGGTATGTTTAAAACAAAGATCTCCTATTAATAAATGAATATTGCATTTTCCATCGAACTGTCTCAAGTAGTTGACAAATCACTTATCTTTAAATAGATCAACAAGCTGATTGAGTATTACCAGCAGCTGGCCCAGAGAGAGAAGCTGGAGAGAGACAGGAAGAAGCTGGCACGAAGACGGCCGTTCATGCCTCAGGCGTTCTCGGTAGACACTCACACCACCATGTCTAGAAACACCCTTCTAACCTTACATTTATTTTCCATTTAGTGAGCATTATACAGGCGTGGTTTGTCTTGTCTAGAGTCTAAACTTGGCAGAGTCTTGTCTAAGATTTTTAGTTATACTGAAATACTGCTATTTTGTGTTAAAATGTGTGATAAATTAAATATATTTTTTGCACATTTTGTATAAAACTAATGTGTAAAAAAATAATTACATCTAAACTTGCATCAAAGCTGGATAAGTTTACTAAACCTACCAGGGTCTGAAATGTGACTACATAACATGTTTTTTCTTTTGTATGTTTTGGCATACATATACAAAACAGTTTAAATGTTAGGGGTTAGTAAGATTATTATTATTTTTTTTTTTTAGCAAGGGTGCATTAAATTGATCAAAAGTGACATTAAAGATGTTTATTATGCCACAAATGATTTATATATATATAAAAAAAAAGATGTTCTATTCATCAAAGAATCCTGAGAAGAAATGGTTTCCACAAAAAAAAAAAAAACGGTTCACCAAGTCAGCATATTAGAATGATTTCCGAAGGATCATGTGACACTGAAGACTGGAGTAATGAAGCTGAAAATTAAGTTTGCCATCACAGAAATAACTTGCATTTTAAAACATACTAAAATTACTTGTTTTCAAATGTAAACTGGTTCACAATATTGCTGTTTGTACTGTATTTGTAAAATCAAATAAATGCAGCCTTGATGAGCATAAAAAGTTAAAAAATCTTACCAACCCCAAACATTTGGGCAGTAGTGTATTTGGAGAAATGAGTGCTTCAGATGCTTAATTTCTAACCCTGTAATACGTGATGGGATACTGACAGCACTTTGAGCTGCATGTCTTATATACTAATGCAATCCTTGTTTCCTTGTGCTTCAAACTGCCACTTTAATGTTTGCTTGAATGCATTTGTTTCACTTGAATCTGTCTCTCTCCTTTTCTTTGCTTGTGCACGCTGATATTTTTGGTTTTATACCCCTCTCCAGCAACACACAATTCACGTGGTGGTGAGTGGTATTTTTTCCCCCCACAATTCTTACAGAAACACTAAGAACGTCTTTCTTTCCCTCTCAATCCTTCCATCAGTTTAGCATGCCTAATCTGTTACTAAATGATCACATGAGATTCACTGTTGCTAGTTCTCTGCACAAATGAATCTTTGTATTTGGCAGGGAGTGTCTTTAATGGCACAGTCCTCGTTAGCTGGTATTTATGTTTGGAGTTTATTAATGATGCTTGAAGTTTAGTTGCAGCCCTATTTGATTAAATAGATTTAGAACAAGTTTTTGCTCTGAATCAATTAGTTGGTTTCTTGGAGAACATGTTTTTAGACATCATTTGTGCTTAAACTATGGTTAACTATTACTAAATGCACCCTTTCAGCAAACAGTCTGACACTAGCATTCATCTAACAGTAATGAGCTGCACCTTAAACCTAGAATAACTCTGTATACTCATAGACTTAAGTGGTCTGTATTTATTTCTGAAAGGAGAAGTATGGACTGGGAACCAGACTACAGAGACAGAGATCTGGAGCCCCAATCAGTGCCCTGTATGGCCTTTCGTAAGTATTGCCTTTCAGAAAAATGTCATGGTGCATCCCACTGCTTAGTGGTGTTTAAGGCATGTATTATTACACTGACTACCAATATAATAATGCATCACATTTTAATTATTGTGGAGTTTATCTTTATGATGCTGTATTGTTCTCAGATTAAAAGAAGGAGAAGACCAGAAGGAGATCACTATAGAGCCAGCACAGGCTTTGGATGAAGTGGAACCCCTGCCTGAAGATTATTACACTCGCCCTGTCAACCTTCCTGAAGGTTGGTCTCATCCCTGCTTCTCCCAATAATACTACTAAAATATTGTTTTAATCTGATACCGTTTGTAGTGAAGTAATCACAGGCATATCCATTTAGATCCAGACTTACAGGTGCCATAGACTGATATTTGAAGTTGCATGGTCAGGATCAAATGCATGAGAATTGAAATTGATATAACTGAACCCAATTTTCTATTTTAAGGCAGTGAATTTGTGACTAGATCTTTAATGACATGGTTATATGATGCATATTTGAAACATTGCTTGTGTTTTGATGCAGTAACGAGTCTTCGCCAGAGGCTGCTACAGCCTGATTTTCAGCCTGCAGGAGCTTCACAGCTGCACCCCCGACACAAGCACCTTCTGATGAAACGCTCTCTGCGTTGCAGGGTATGTAAATACATCCACAGCTTCTCTTTCACTCCAGAGAAAGCCATTCAAAACTAAAATCATTTAACTTGTTTTTGTTTTATACAGTACCATTCAAATGTTTGTGGTTTGGTAAGATTTTTTGTAAAAATATATATTTTTCTTATGCTCACCAATGCTGCATTTAGTTGTGCACTATATATATATATATATATATATATATATATATATATATATATATATATATATATATATATATATATATATATATATATATATGCACTAATATATACACTTTAAGGGCTCGAACACCGCAGTGCGATGAACCTCTTGACGTTATCATGGTTTAAATTTTAGGTTTTTTGATAAATAGGATGTTCACGAGTACATGAATTTGATTTTTTTTTCTGTAACATTACTGTTATGTTTGATCAATTTAATGCATCCTACCTAAATAAAAGCATTAACTTCTTTCAAGTACAAAAAAAAAAAAAAATCTTACTGACAACAAACCTTTGAACCTTTTTATATATCTGAAAAGCTCATTTGGTTTCATATTTGTATTAAATGAATCTGCAAACCTGTTAAATAATACTTCCAAGTGCTGTTAATTACTGTTCCTCATCCATCATTTTCAGAAATGTGAGCACAATCTGAGCAAACCAGAATTTAATCCAACCTCAATAAAGTTCAAAATCCAGCTTGTGGCTGTGTAAGTCATGTGTTTGTGTCCTAATTTCTTTTATTTGCTGTTCTTTGAGTGTGTATGAAATCAATCAACTAACGATTTGTGTTCTTCTTTACAGGAGCTACATTCCTGAAGTGAGAATCATGTCCATTCCAAACCTGCGTCATATGAAGGCAAGTTTGATTAATACTGGGACACTTGAACAAATTTATGCCGTTTTTTTTATTTGTATTTAATAAATCAATAAAATATACTGTTTAATTTGAGGCTTAGTCTGGTTACACTTCTTTGTCATTTTAAGCTATAGAACGTTTTACATTTGTAAGTAATTGTAGTGTTTTGATGTAATACAGGAGAGTCAGGTTCTGCTGACCCTGACCAACCCAGTGGAGAACATCACTCACGTGTCTCTGTACACCTGTGAAGAGGAAGACCCAGATGACATTAACAGCACTGCTAAGGTAAAACACCACAGCTGAGCCTATATAACTACCAGTACTTATCGATTATAGTGATTTAAATGAATTATAAGCAGTGTATACTGTATGTCCTATAATGACAAAGGCTTATGGTTGGTTTCTGATATGGACAACTGTACTTATGTGGCTTGATCTGAAGCAGAAGCATGACTCTCCAAAACAGTGTTAATTTAGATGAAAACGAGACGATAGTGAAATAAAAACTTGTTTTGAATGACAACAACTATGATGAAAATCAATTAACATTTTCGTCAACAAGAAAAATAGCCATTAAGTGCCATTAATGTTTATCAGGCAATAAGAGAGAGAGAGAAAATCACTCACTGCTCTTGATTGAATAACTTTAGTAACCATAATAAGGATTAATCTAAATTTATTTATATAAATAAATGTCTGCTTGAAAAAAAATGAAGAATGTGTTAAGTTGTTATAATATTCATTTTTTTATTAGTATTTCATTGAAAGCAGGACCATGTTCTTGTTTCTTCATGAGAAGTTTGGAAATTTAAGAGGAATGCTTAATAAATGCATTACACTAACTAAACCTAGTCAACTAAAACTAGACTCAAACTAAAACAATTCAGATGACTAAAATATGACTAAAACTAAATGTCAAAATTAACAGTGCTCCTAAAGCAAACAGTCAGCTGAGTCTCCAGACAGACATTGTTCACCTTGAGTGGGCCGCTGCAGGGGACGTGATAGTCATTACAGCACCACCATTACTGTGCTGCAGTGTGTCCTTGCCTTGTGTTGTGCCCTCGTGGGTTTATTATAAAACATTATTGTTTAATAGGTGCTGGTGCCCTCAAAGGAACTGGTCCTGGCAGGGAAAGATGCCGCTGCTGAATATGATGAACTGGCTGAACCTCAGGGTTTTCAGGATGACCCAGAGTAAGAACTACCTTTGCTGATGGATATTGAGAGCAGATAAATCAATTTAGCTTATAAATGACCAAGAAGATGAGATTGCAGTAATACAGAGTCTGGGGCACAGACTTGGAATAGGTTATTTATTTATTAATAAATAGGGCTGCACGGAGCTCGCTTTGAATTTGAACATCAGTTGTTCACACAGTTTATCACACCCCCTATTCCTGAAATATATTTTGATTTTCTTTCTTCTGAAAAGAATATATTGAAAAAAATGTTGGTGACCAAACTGGTGCTGGTCCCCATTGACTTCCAGCTGGCCACCAGCAACTGTTTGGTTATGAACATTCTTCAAAATATCTTCTCTTCTTTATGATGACAGAATTTAATTTTTTTGGGTTTACTATTCCTTCAACACATTTATCTGTATTTAAATCCATTCTGTGAAATAATGCAATTTCCTTACACATCAGTGTAGAAAACGTGACAAAAATATTTTATAGATTTAAAAAATATTATTAAAGAATTATGAAGTGTATGGAGCATAATGCTGATTACCACAAAAAAATTATTGACCTTGGTTATTAAAAATCTAAAATTACGGTTAGAGTTAAGGCTTTTACAGTGAAAAGTAAACTGGGTCAGTATTTTCATTGAATTGAATAAAGCTTAAATGTAAGTGGATTGACACACATATGAGCTGTATAGGAATTAAGTTCTTAACCGTTCTTTTTGAAGTGGGAATACTTTTATAGATTAATTTATTTTTATGCATTACAGAATTAAATCATGTGCATGGGGTCTGTAAATTAAACCAACTACTTGTAGTTTTGGTGACTTGGGCTCCCTAGGGTAAAATAGAATACATCGTCGTAATAACAGTGGGTAGCTGTACATGATCATATGTTCCTGCTGTAAAACAGTCCACACTTTTTGTGGAATTTCATACCACTCAAAACAAACTTACATAATCATAGAACAGATGTTTGAGGGGAAGTGTGGGGAAGAAACCCAAGCCATTTGCTTTAATAGAAGTAGAGTAATTTTGAAACTGATATTTCAAGGTAAAAAAATGTATCGCAGCATATAGAAGCTTTAATTTTGCGCTGAATGCCAAATTATATTTTCTCTGATAATCACTATTATGCCACAAATGCTGTTGATGGAGCGCAACTTGTATTATAGATTATATAAGTTTGCAGCTACAACCCTAAGTCAATATTCTTGGGGCATCTGCTTCTAAACATCTGATAGCATAGTTTCCTGTGTTTCTGCCGATCATGCATAACAGTCTGTACTCCTTTGTATCTTTAGTGTAGTGGCCTTTAGAAAGTCAAACAAGATTGGCTTCTTCATCAAAGTGATTCCGCAGAGGGAGGAGGGTGATGTCACCGTCGCTTTCAAACTGCGACATGACTTCCGGAACCTCGCTGCTCCGATCAGACCCACCGAGGAGGGAGAAGCCACCAGTGAGGCCATCTGGCTCATACATCATGTGGAGCTTAGCTTGGGCCCCCTGGCAACCTGAGAACATAACACACATGAGCTACACACATGAGCAAACATAAACAGAGGGACAATTTAAACAACATGTGGCACTAAACTCACAAACTCTTTTGCTCACAAAGACGTTCATTATCTTGACAACGTGAGTGCAAATATTATCAGGCACACATACATCACAGGAATGCAGTTACTTAACAGTACACACACTATGCCTACACTTACACCAGATGCTTTGCACAGTTATCTCTTTCTCGCTCTGTTTCTAGTGCGCCCTGCTGATGTGTTTAACTGCATGTGAGTACAGTGACATCACCTACTGATATATCTCATGGTTCCAACTCCATTTCTTCTAAGTGTTAATAAAGACATTAAGATTAAGGCTTCATCTAGGTTTTATGTTAATTTAATATTTTGTATTTGCTGTAAAACAAGCAAAATGTGTCTTGCAATTGTGTGGCACTTAATAGTAACTGAGACAGTCATTAGTTGTGAAACACATTATCCCGTCATCTGTATTAAATTAGAGAGTGAACACCAGTGCATTCAGCTTTATTTATCGGTCTCATGCTAGTAGCTGGAAGTCCTGATTTAGTTTCTAATATGACCGCCTTAAATGTGGTTGAGCAGTCTTATCCAATAAAATATGAGAAAAAAAGAGATGGATTTGGGTGTTTTATTATTATTATTAATGGTTCGACATGCTGTGTATAGTAGCCCTGTTGATTTTTACTTTATATTCTGAAAAGAAAATTCAACATATTTACTTAAAAGAATAGAAAAAGAAAATATATTTTTCCCCTCATTTCAATTTGATCAAAATAAATCATTTAACTTAATGGCTTTTTTTTCGACACTCATTTTATTGAAATAAAAGTGAACAGGGACTGGTTTAAATGATTGACCATTAAAACATTCATAATACAGCATATTGTAGTAGTGTGATGGTAATATAATGCTATTCAAAGTTAATTCCTTACTGGTCTGGATCTCACGTTCAACTCACTGATAACTGATAATTCCTTGTTTCCTCCCCTGTTTTAAGGACCTCTGTCGTATTAAATACTTATCAGTTTGCAATCATTTGTAATAGCATACTAATGTGGTAGTCTGTTTTCCTGTCTGCTATTTAAATATACCCCGAGGAGAGAGCAGCTGGAACGAGGTTCACAAGCGCATCCTTAGCGGAAGTCGAAACAGCTGACTCACGTATGTGCACGTGACACAGTTCACGTACTTCAACAGTGCATATAGTTTTGATTAAGAAAACGTATTAATTAACTACATAACAGCACGCTAAACGCAACAGATTTCAACAAAACTGGAACGACAAGACGGTGACTAATTAATACGTTTTAATTTTTGGGTAAACTTTTTTTTTTTATGTAATATTCATTCAATGTTAGATACCGTCCACTAGATGGCAGCCTTTCATATATAAGATGTATCATGGTCTTAGTATTTGACATTGTGCGGTCAACAGACCGGCCTTTCAGGTGTATGATTAGTATATACTGTGTATGTCTTACTTGACAGCAACATTATAAGTCGTTAATGTTATTCATCAAAATAAAAGCTGTTGGGTTTTATTATTTATTTATTTTAAATTTTGAATATCTGCTGAATCCATGATTGTAAACTAGAGGCTTTTAAATGGCTTTATGTACAGTGTTTAGAGAGCCATGCTAAGAAGAATCTACTTTCCACATGCCTTAATGTTCTCTTAACCTAATGAAGACAGGCAAAACCAAAAATAAATTGACTTAGTCAATGGTACGATTCAAAACTGCGAGTCTGTACTGTCTGGTTAAACATTTACTGTCCTGTGTTTTACAAATAACACAATGTCCCAGAGTGTTTTTTAGCTTGATGTCATAGTTCTTGTGTCCTAACTAAACTAAACTGAACAGCACTGCCTGTGCTGCAATACACACACACACACACACACACACACACACGTATACATTACAGCACACCTGATTATTCTATTTTACAAAGGTGATAATGTGAGGTCTTAGTGTAATGCATCTAACAGTATAGCCATTATGCTGGGGAGTCTGGGTATAAAAATACAGTGAGCTTTAACATAAATTGGCAGACCTCTGTGTTTCTCTTCACTGTTGACATTGGCATGGCTGTGGTACTCATGCACCATAAATGATGTGGATGTGGAAATCGTTTTTGTGTGTGTGTGCGTTCATTTTTTGGAACAGTGACCAGATGTATTTTGTCTCCTTGCTTTGCTGATAACTGTCTTAAACTATGCTTCTATTAAGAAATGGAAACTGTAGCTTCCATGTATGCCACATTTTCTTCATTGATAGATCAAAAGTATCTTTCAAAACAAGTTGGAGGAAAGAAAACAATTTGGAACTGATTTTAATTCACATTTACATACATTCAGAATACAACAAAATAAATGCTGGGTGACAGGTAAAATATACTATTCGATTACTGTTTTTCCAAGCTTTTGACTTCGTAAAAGTTAACATAGTGTACCCTGAATGTTTCTTTAAATCAACTTTATTTATTTACTTAATGGTGCCTGACCACCATTTGATAAAAAAAAAAAAAAAAAAATTGTCTATCGACATGGTGTGAATTTGTTGTTGTTGTTATTGTTTATTTCTTAATATGGTCCTTTTTTCAATTCTCATGAGACCATAAAAGTGATATAATAATAATAAAATATATATTTTTTAAATGTTTCAAATTGTTTTAGAAGTATAGCACAATACATCAGTATCCCAAAAGTATTTCAAGTCAGCTGCCCATGTATTAGAAATGAGTAAACAGAACAAAATGACCTGTCAACTCACGGTCATAAGTTTATTCACAAGGAAGTGGCACATCTGTAATAACTATACAGAGGCACAGCGCCGATCTTGATTTTAAAGCCTGATGATTTGCTACTTCATTTAATCTTCATGAAAGACCCGTTTAGAGCCGTTAGAGGCCGAAAATGCCTTGTGTTGCCTCTTTCTGCAAATGTGCTACAGACTAATTATGTGCATGTAAAGTATTCAGCGCTGCTGATCTAAAGCGCAGACAACCCTCACAAGTTATAAAAGTCCAGAGTAGAAGTGAAAACTGCCACAGTAAAAACTCCCCATACCAGGAGAGACTTCAGACTCAGGATATTGTCAGACACCTCTCCTGCTCTGTGTGTCTGTGACCATGTAAAGGATAACCTGAAGAATGTTTCTATTCCAGGCTGGTCCATTATGATAGGAAAGATCCTGGTGTAGTTCACTAAAGGTTCCTCTGTGTAGGATAAGCCACCTCTGGTTGTTTCCCATTTAGGGAATTCTCTTTACCGTTAAACCTATATGTCTTATTGGTTGAGGTCCCTTGCTGCCATTATTGGCTGTTGAAAGGCCTCTTCTAATGGAACTGACACATATTTGTGCAAAGACCCAGCTCCAGCAGGTTCTTTACACTGGTGTCCTTCAGCGCTGACCTGTGACACTGCTTTGGGTGATTTCGAGTGCACATTTTAGGCAAAACAGAATTCTTTCGCTTTCTATTTTCCACACAGAAGAAATGAAGCTTAAAATGATTTGATGATCTTCACCTGGAGATCTTTCGAGAGACATGCAGTATATGAAAACACTTTGAAGTCATGGCCAGAATTAGGATTCCAGCTTAATGCTCTGACGCTTGAGCAATTTCCTCAAGTAATGGGATGATTACATAAAGATGTACAATTTTCTTCACATGTAAATGTCTTTTACCGTATATATTTTCTAATGGGAAATAATGAGGGTTCCTGTCTTGTAGTTTTTCCAAATCTGTGATGTCCTTGTGTTTTTTTTTTTTTTTATCTTTAGCACAAGCACAGAAAGATTCAACATTAAATTGTGAGGCTGACAGATGTCTGGACATTTCCACCATTACATCACGTAGAAAAGCAGTACAGCTCAGAAGCCAGCTGAGAGAGAACAGGGGTCCACGAACACCCCACTTAAACATATATCAGAAATTGTCAATTTTGAGATGCCCAGACGCTGATAGTATTGATGTTGTCTGTGCTGCACTCCTGAGACTCATTTAAAGCAGATGCATTGAGCATTTTTACTTTATTTTATTGCTGCTTGAATAATATTTCCCTGTCTTTTTTTATTTGTTAGTTTTTTTGTAAATAAGGGGTATTTTTGCAAGACCTGCATACTGTACTCACACACACACACACATTTTTTGTACTCTTTCAAATAAATACTGTTATTTTGAACTTTTACTCAAAAAAGAATCAAGAAAAACAAATCTCTCATGGTTACCACAAAAAATATTATGCAGCACCAGTTTTCAACATTGATAATAATAATAAAAAAGATGTTTCTTGAACACCAAATTAGCACATTGAAATGATTTCTGTGAAGGATCATGTGACACTGAAGACTATCTGTTGAAAATGTAACTTTGCAATCACAGAAATAAATGACATGTGTAAAATAGAAGGTTTACTAACATAGTTTTAAAATGTAATATTTCACAATATTTCTGTTTTCCTGTATTTTTTATCAACTTTTTTTATCAACTACAACATAACGGAATGTCTTTAAAAGATAAAAAATCTGGCTGATTATTTATTTCTATCAACATACTTTATTTTATGCTTCGTAATATACAATTTTTATATTTCATTAATAGGGACAGTGAGAGAAAAGAAAAGAAATAGAGTCAATAGCAGTGAACAATATCAGTAAATATTGCAAGCATGATTCAAACTTGCATCGTCCACATGAATATCAAAGCATGTGTGCTAACTTCTAAATTACATCTGTGACAGTTTTTGGCTGTTACCTCTGTTTGTGCCTAAGCTGGATTTTGGAAAGACCCAATTAATCACTGTTTTTCACCTCTATTCACCAGACCGTCATCCGATAGATCACTGGTAGCTGACCATGTCTACATAGACAAATGGCTTCAGTCTTTGAGCCTTGAGACGAGGCCAGGTCTGTGAAACCAATGCTTGTACAAAGTTCCAACAGCTCTCTCTCTTTCTTTCTTTTAGCTCGTGGTGGAATGTTGACTTTGGAGGCTTTGGTGAAAAGTAACACTCTCTAGAAAGCAGTTCTGCTCCGCTCTGCCTGAAACTGTCATACATGCAGCCTGTCACCCAAAACTCACTGTTTTCTTTAAGCATTTGTCTTTTAGTGTGTGTATGACATGTGCAAGGGCGGCAAAAGCAAACTTTCCTACACAAACCTACAGGAATTCCTGTAGAACATAATGTAAAGTCCACAAGTTTTTCAACCTTGGTTGTGGGTTTTCCCAGTGGTGAGTCTGAAGGGAATTAAAGGTTTCATTTGTAAATTTGCACACAGTCCTCCTTATAAAAAGCACCTTTGAGGTGTCGTCATTTGTATGCTGGCCGGGTGCTGCAGGTTCATGTTTCTTTGTCGCTGTGGCTGTGGTGTTGAAAGGAGCCAGAGGGTGTGGAGGGATGCTGCAGAGATGCACATCCTCCATTGCTCCCCGCAGGCTGGGTAGTGCCAAAACCACACCACATCCCTCTATTACTGTTGATGAGGACTGAGGTTTATTTTGGGTTATTAGACAAGAGGGTGCATGAAGGCAGGACACATAGTACTGGAACAAGGTTGGACCTACCTTTTGAGCTCTAATTGATTAAAGAGCATGAAAAGGCATAATGAAACAAACAACTGCATCCATCAGACTGCCTAGATTATCACAGTGAGCATTAAAGCCTACTCTATCAATAGAGTCATTGTGCACTTCTTTCTGCTGTGATAAAATATATTGTTATTGATATTTTGAGATAAACACCTGCAGGACTGAAGAAATTTTGGTTTACTACCATAAATTATAATAATAATGATAACAAAATCATGTTGAAGTGTATAAAATATATATGAGTTTTGGCACCTACATTAAAAACAATAGCTTTTATCATAAACTAATAATTTAAATGTCATCTTACAATACATAATATTAGAAGATTTAAAGTAACTACCAGTGATCTACTATAGCACTGATATTTTTTGCATTTTATTTAAATAGTCTGTTATTCTGACCTAAGAGATCTCATTGATTTGCATTAAAGGCTACTAAAATTGAATCCTTCGTTTGGCCACAAAAATAACAACTGCCCCAAATGTTTTCAGCTCCACCTCACTATATCATACTATATGAGCCATGAAAGCATGATGTATCAAATATGATATTCAACAAAACGCGCGCACGCACACACACACACACACACACACACATAAAAGGGTTCAGATATTAGATGATGTTCATATATAAAGGCATTTGATTTGTAAAAAGTGGTTGATCGCCATATGTGGTTGGTATGGTTAGTACACTAGGTCTGATGCGTTTGCCATACAGTCTTGAAGTTTCATTTTGTGTTTTATCTGGATCTTCGACTGAGGTTAGTCAAAGGAGCAGAAGCCAGTTGTGAGATGATCCAGATGTGGTTTTCTTTTCTTCAGCAACTATATTAATAGCACTGGAAATGACAGGTTGGAGCACCGGACGACGTGTCCAGGCTTGATTTCATAACCCTTTCACTAATAGAATGAGACATTTGGATGAAATACAGATCGAGTGTGTTCGTCATGGTTTCAGTATGCTGATGAGATTATTAAAGCAATATTTTTGGAGGGAGGAGGATATGATCAGAGACGGATATGGATGTTAATGCTTCACGTTTCTGTGATCTTGACGTTCATCTCCAGATGAAGTAGGACCCTGGAGAGTGTTTGAGAGTGATTGCTTGTACGTCCTATTGAGTTTCAGATCATTTGTGTCTGGCATTGAGGAATCCTTCTGTGCTTAGTTGGGCTTTTGTCTTAAACCATGTTGTTCTGTTTAATTTCCTGTCAAAGTGGTTCACAGATTTGATTTCCTGTAGCTGGTGAAACTTTATCTGCTCCATTCCATCCCAGACAATTCGTCTCTCTGGTCATTTTGAGATGGGCTTACTCTTGTAAAATCCTACATGTCTTAATGTTCAGCAGAGCTTGCACGGTAATGTTAACAGGAAAACATACCAGCGAATGATGGCCGTGATCCTTTATTAAAGGTTTTTTTTCCCTCTGAGTGCATAAATATATTAATGCAGAGGTTTATCATCACATGACCTTTTGAAGCAATAAAACAAAGCATTATTTCTTCTGCACTCAGAATAAGGCTCTGTTCCAAAACCTAGTGAGCTGTCTATGGCCTAGGCAGTTGCCTTCTAAGGTAGTCTCCTAAATGGAATGGATATTCTACATAGGCAGTTACTACAAATAGTTTTCTGCACAAAAAATGCATGCTCTTAACAATGGTAATGCATTAATGATATGCACAGTCTGTGCAAATATGCAATACATAATTATAAATAGCGCACATATTTGGGGGAAAAAAGTATGTTTGTATTAATTGTATCTTTTTTTAATTTTATTTTTTTATATATTTCTCTAATTTCATCTGCAAGGCAAATTTTGCTTTAAAATATCATTATATGCTTGCTACAGATGCAGCTGACTAGATTTTGTGATGTGCACAGCTGTTCTTTTAAACTTTCTATTCATCCTTCTGTTCAGTCCTGAAAAAAAAACAATTATCACAGTTTCCACAGTAATATCCAGCTTTGCTGTCACAGGAAAAGTACAATTTTAAAACAAAATAACAATCAAACACAGTTTTTTTTTTATTGCAATAATATTTCACTGGTTTTGCTGTATTTTTCATCAAATAAATGCAGCCTTGTTGAGCATAAGAGCCTTGAATGAGTGAACATTTTGACTTAATTTCTGTACTTCACTGTACTCCTCTATTTCTCTTTCCTTCCATTGCCCTTTTTCTTTCCACCCCCTAATTAAAGAGAGTTAAAAATACAACTGAAGTTGCTAAGCTCATGACTTCTGCATACTCTTAACAAGCTTGGTTTGCTTCCAGACGAGTCCCACATAGTGTGTTTGTCAGCACGCATTTGTATGTGGGTCAGAAAACTGAAACCTGGGGCATTCGTTCCTCCGTCCATCTGTGAATAATATCCCTCTGGGGAGAACCAGTGACCATATGCCATTCTGACAGGTTAAATCAACACTCCGGTTTAGCCCAGCCATCTCCAACCACAAGCTGTTTTCACTGAAAGTATTACAAGCTGTCACCTAAGGCTAGAAAGGTGTTTTTAGATGTAGCGGTGCTCATACAAGAGTTCAGGGACAGAAACAAGTCTCAGGAACTTGAATCAGTAATGCAATGTGAGAGGCACATATGACTACAGGGTTGCTGTTGTTTAATAATGAGACGATCACAATGGAACCTGGCAGCCATTGCACTGTTTATTTCTGCCTGTCCAGAGAGATATCCTCACTCTGTGCTGCACATGCTCTATGATGCTGATTCATTCTCTTCATATGTTTACAAGCACTGTTCAAAATAAGCTTGCTTTAGGATCTGGTTATAAAACCAAAAATCTGTTTGGAGATTTTTGAGTAGGGCTGCATTATAAATTAGATTGTACTTGTGATTACGATTTCTGCTTATCATGATTAATTAGGCATAGTTGTCTGCAATAATTGCCTGCTGGTTATTTATCGTAAAAATTGTTAATTTTAATTTGAAATTTGCATTGTTAAGCCTCCATAAGCATTCCTGTTTGGGGTTGCCAGATGTCAAGTAAAATTACAGAAGTACTTGCTTTTAAAAGTACTTAAGTACAAAAAGTACATTTCTTTTTTTTATTTCAATACACTGTTTTATTATTGTTGTATGAAATACTTGCAGTACCTTATGCCTCTGAAGCAACAATACATAATGCCAACTGAATACACTGACTAGCTTGTAGTAACTTTGGAATGGAGATTTTAGAATGTTAAAAACCTATATATATATATAAAAAAAAAAGATTTCAAAAATGCTTTGTAACCGCTCTTGTGGTAATTTGATAGAACAATCTGTGCATTGCTTCAAGTCATACACCTATTGTGTTTTTTTAGGAGATGCACAACAGTGTTTCTGTGGCTTTATAGGTAACATTTTGTTGTTTACACGGTTTTGCAAAATCAGACAATATTGTGTCTAATATATACCACAATATTAACTTCTTATTTTGAATTGTTGTAAATAAATATCACAGTTGCAACTGGTCAGTGTTCAGAAAATGCATGGTAAATCACTTCCCATAACCCTACAAGAGTGATTACTAGACTGTCAAAAAGATATATATATAGAATAAAGAATATATATATATACGGTTTAGAGGAGAAAAAAAATATCCACAGACTTTCAAAGCTGCTTAAAGACTTTCTACATTGAGGAACTTGATAGAAATGATGTGGAGTGAAAAAAGTTCAATATTTGTCTTTTAAACGAAGTTAAGTTAAAGTCATACATTTTCAGAAAAAAATAATACTCAAGTAAAGTACAGATACTTAAAACGTATACTTAAGTGCTGTAATCAAGTAAATGTACTTTGTTACTGTCCATCTCTGTTAATTAAACCTGAAAGAAACAATATTGTATAGCTGACTGGAATATTTTCTGGCACTGATGGAAAAAAATATTCCAGAGAGAATGTCATTGAATGACAGTGAAACCAAATCTTACAGTCCCTGCTATTTGCATTCGAAACTGAATAAAGCCAAATTCTTTCCTTCCATTCGTCATTGTAATATCATCTCCGTGCTTCAGGAATACTGAAAAACTTTCAGCAAACAAGAGGTTGAGATTTGCTGAATATCCCCTCATGCACATGTCAAAGCACTGGTTGTTATGGTATAACTGAATGTTAACATTTACTCATTTAAAATATCTTTCTTAAAAATAAAGTTCTAGCTGGAGTCAAACGTTTTTTACAGACTGTTTCTTGGCATATATGTATATGTATATGAAGAGTTTGTGCAATATTTCTTCACTTTTTTTTATTTGTTGGCTATTTAGAGAATTTGTTTTTTTCATGATTATGTTTGTGCCATAAAAAAAAAAAGTCCCACATATGATACAATCCCCTGTCAGACTTTTCCCCAACAAAACAGGCGAAATTAATGAGACTATTGGTAGTCAGAGCAGCATGGGAAGTCTCGGTCATAGCCAAGTTATTTCGGTCTGAAGTCTGTATCATTTCCAGGTCTCCTTGTAAGTTTTTCCCCCTTTTCTATCAACCACAGAGATCACAGATCGAACACAAACACCCTGATTGAAGGTCTGTTTAAAAACAGTCTTCTGTAGCTATTGTTTGAGCTATCTTACTTCAGATGTTACACTTCCTGTCATCTTCCTTTGATTACAACCACAGCTGAATCCCATTAGGGAATGGAAAACTTAATTTTTTTCCATCGTCCAACTGTCATATTTTATCTCATTTTAGACAAAGAAGTGTCTGTTTCCCTGCAAAGACCAAAGGAAGAAATAAAGTTCTTGTTAACACTTGCCATGTGGATGATATTTATGTCATAGACAAGAGTTCTTTGAACTGATATCAAAGTTGAATTTAATGCAAACCGTCAGGCAAACAAGTGTTCTAATCCAGTGTTAGTCCCAGCCTCAGACAGGACTGCACACAGTCCGTTTGCTGGATGTCTGATGTAAACCGCACACACAACTATAAACTTTCATGACTGAGCAACTACAAATCAGATTTTATGTCTGGAGGGCCGTTTCCTTGGTTTCCTAACTGGTCAATTAGAAGAGAAACTTAAACTTCAGTATATTCTCAAGATCAGGGCATAAAATTAAATGTAATTAATTTTTCAAAAAGTAAAGTAAAGTAAAAGAGAACTTTTTAAGATTGTTTCCACCATTAGAAAAATTTAAGAAATGAGTGCAACTTTTGTAAGATTTAAAGTCAGAATTGCAGATATAAAGTCAGAATTTTGTAGATATAAACTTTCTCAGAATAAAATTCACTGACAATAAAGAGAAAAATAAATAACAGAATTGATGAGATTCAGTGAGATTAAGATAAACAAATGACAAACTGCATGATATAGGTTTGCAAGATCTCGGAATTCCAAAGGGGGGGAAATATCAGAATTCTGTTTATTTTTCAAGTTAAAGTCATAATTTCCTTTTTTATTTTAATTTGTATCCCCTGGCGGAAACAACCTTACATAAGAGATGATGCAAGAGTTAAAAAATGAAATAAAACATACATTTTTAAGCATGAAGGATAGGTCACAATGTGTTTGTTAATAGTCAAATGACTGGCTTTGTGAGACTATTTCAGTCTTGAAGTGTCTTTTGGGGGAAAAAGATCATACTTAAATACAGGTGCATTGCAATAAAACTCCCTGCAATTGTTGCTTGGGCCTTGCAGATTCCTCTTTCCATATATATTGTGCTATAAAATTTTTCCTGTTGCACAGATCAGAAGTCACATCTGCACACCTGAGACTAAAGTGAGTGTTTTACAAGTCTCTGTACAGAGAACGATACACTAATTACAGGGAGCAAAATCGTGTTCACATCCATCTTTGTTATGTCTAAGATCTACCTGTACTGCAAATGTTCTGACATAGAAATCCTTACTGTCTCCATTCACTGTTTTCACAGAGAGCACCTCTACGTATATGGGAATAAACTCTATGGCAAACAAACAGGAGAAACTTAGGAAGGGAGGAGGAAGGGCAGTTGTTGGCAAACCAATAGAAAAAAGTGCCATGATTCGCTTTGACTTTGGGAGGAAATGACACAGTGGAAATTGCAGAGAGTTGTTGAAGCCATGAGAAACCCAAGTCTCTGCGCTGTAGACCCCCGCTGCGTGGGCTCGACCTGGCACACAGTTCCATGGATATGATGTGTTCTGGAAAAAAAGGGCTGGTTAAATGCCTGTCTCAGAATATGGTGAGAAAAGGAGATGTTATTTCCTCTAGAGATCGGCTGCAGGTGCTGCATTGTGAAGTTAAACCCCTCCTAGCAGTCTCTCTGTCTTTAAATACTATATTACCATATGTAAATTACCAAAATAGTACTGGTTAAGCAATGACGTCTGTTAGAAAGGCTGAACAGAAGATAGATTGATCAAACCATAAAGGAACATATGGGTTGTATTACCACCTAAACCCAGTTTCCAACAAGCTCAGTGACCATATACTGTTCATAAATGCTTAGCTGAAATAGAGACGTCTCCTCTGTTTTCGCCCCATCAAGCAGGCCACAACAGCTCATGCATGTTGTAATTTCAGCCTTTTGCCAAGCCTTAATTGTCTGGTTAGACAGTAAACATAAATTAGTTGCTTGCATCTTTTCAAAAGAGCGCTCTACTCTGCAGACAGAAACATTTGCTGTTGCTTAGTGAGAAAACAACTTGTAACCAACCTTTGTGATTAAAATGTGGCGACGTCTGTGGTGGGAGAAAGCCATAAAAAAATAAATAAAAAAAATTGGTTGGATCATTGACATCTGCATGCTGCATGAGGCATGTACGTTATGTATACAGTTTGTGTTGGCTATAACTTCTGCATATGGAACAAGTATGTAATAAAAATCAGACTTGGAATGTCTTTTGAGGGGAAAGATCATACTGCATTGCAGTAAATATCAAAATGCATTGCAGTAAAACTCCCTGCAGTTGTTGTTTTGGTCTTTGAGATTCTGCAAATATAGGCAAATTTAGCTTCATTCTATAATGTGAAGTTAAAAACTTTGAATGATGATGTTACATTGAGAGAAGAGAGGAAGATCATGTTAACTCACTAATTATTAGTTTTCCACACCAATATTGTTAAAATGCTGATAGTCTTTTATCAGACTTGTGATTAACTAGGCTATTCAAGGCAATGACTTTCTAAGTATTAAGGCGTTCCTTGCATTCAGTTTAAAAGTAGCCCATAATTATTTAATTGTATGCCCACCTACATGAGAATGAGTGACACTTTGCTTGTCAAATAAGATATTAAATCACTCTCAAGTGAAGAAATGACCACAATAACTTTAAGGAATTTTCTTTTTTCAGCAGGATGCTTGTTTTTGCAAGTCCCCTCTTCCTGTATGTCTATGTTCTTGGACTAGCCGAGTGTTTGCTGGGTCCAAATAAAACACAACTGACGTCACCAACCCAATCTAAAGCATGATCTCTGAGCGAGATCCTGTCCAGACAATGCCCCACTTCCCTTTACACCAATGCAAACAGGTCTGGCCATGGAGCACTCTCAGTAAAAACAGGCTGACAAAGAGCTGGGGCTGAATGGGGGCAGAGGAGCCAAAGTCTGGGATTAGTTAGCACAGGGTTGACGGGGTCCCTGCAGCACGGACGTGAACTTCAAAGGCCTGACCTCTCAGAGCACAGGCACACAGGGTGATGGGAGTGATAGATGCTGTAATCTGAGCTCTTTTTGTCCCGTTGGACTGCATCGGTCATCCTGGGGCAATTTACAGAATAGAATTACTCTTTTTTTTTTTGTAACCTTGGCAAACTCTAAGAGCAGAACATAGGGTTTCACGCTGTGGATTTCACACTTGGCTGTATTGAGTGGAGCTCCACAATCTTGTTGGATGGCATTAAGCATCGCTCCTAGTGTCCTGAAGGGCCAGTGGAGCTCTCTGGATTCGGCGGTTAATCCACTTTGGCTGGTGTTGGCAGCACCAGGCCAGGGCTCCACAATGCCTCGCTCTGTTCCCCATCACATGTCCTGTGGAGAGCTGCAGATGCGCCCACGGGGAGGGACCACTGTGGCCGACTTACTAGACATTGGTTACAAATCTTCCCTTTCTGCATCTTCATCACATCTGCTTCCGCTCTGAGATCTGCCTCTCTGACACATCAGTCCCTCCGCTTCTGGAAGAACAGCTGCCAGCGGCTCACAATTAAACCCATGGGTCGTTAAGGACATCAGTACAGATTATTGAATTAAACTGTGACTCTGATTAGGAACAGATATCACCACAGATATGTCTGACGTCTTTATCATCTTTAATGCGCTGTCTAGTTGTTTTGTTTTGTTCGATTTTATTTTACCCTCACAACCAAAGGTCTTAAAACAATTAGTTCTGAGTTATTACAGTATTAAAATAAAATATTGTGAAAATAATTTGTTCTTATAAATCTAAAATTATAATGAATGATTCATTTCTGCTTGTTAATCCAAAATTAAATAACTACAATAAATACAATTCTGTGAATAATTCATCAGTCACACACAGTTGCAGAGAGCACAGGATGTTCAAAGATTCATGTGTAAAAGTCTTTAATAATCCACACAAAAATTAGTCCAAAAAGAGGCAGGCGAACTAAATACACCCCTAACCTAGACATATGCATCGAAGCAGAACAGACAAATGAGAAGTGAAAACACAGCAACTTATATACAAAGGCAATCGAGGGTAATTAATGCCACTCAGTAGGACAGAATAAGGAAAATCAAATGAGTGACTGGTGACAAATGACTAACTCAAGCAAGCAGGAGTACAACAGAGACAGAGAACAAACTCAAAACCAAACATAACTGACAAAGTGTTGTTGAGTATCTTCAGAAATACAGCACATTACAGAAGTAAACACAGCCATATTCACTTTCTTTCTACAGCTGTGCTTAATTTCATAATTTACATAAATATATGTCTCTTACTCAGCTTTCTAAGGGCCAAAGCCATGTGCTGTGCAAGGAAGAGCACTTTCTCTCTCAGTATTCAGAACTCTGGCATGTTGTTTCAATAGGTCTGAAAGCCCCAGTAAGAGAAAGGAAATCCCCCCTCGGTGAATCAGAGCTGCCAGTATGTGTGTGTGTGTGTGTGTGTCCAGGCCTCATTTCACCAGAACACGGACCTTTTAAACATGCACACACTCATAGACACATATACATAAAGTAACAAAAGTTCCCAAAAATAAATAGCCTAACTTGTTCTTTATGGATCGATGCACAGTGTTTATGGTTAGATAGTTAAGATTGTATAAATAGAGTCAAAAAAAGCCACTGAAATGTCCATTTGGTGACAGGACATCACATATGTGAAGTGAATGTTAGTGCCATTCAACAACTTCTTTAAATATTAAAAAAAAATGGTATTTATATAATCAAAGCCTGCTCGGGGCAGACTGTTGATATGAGTTTTCAAAGAACACGTTCAAAGTCAAGTCTTTTCTCCCTCCTCGGTCATGTTAATAGTCGAGTAAGTTGTTTTGCAGTCTTGCTTCTGTGGCATTGTGAGTGGCAGCTCTACCATAAAACCATTGATGTTCCAGATACCAGACACGCTGCCAATCTAGTGTAAGGAGCAGGCAACAAATGTTCAGTGGAAGAAAAAAATGCCATTATTGTTTTTGAAAATCAAAGTGCTCGACAGTAATATTCTGTGTAGAGCAAAAACTTCAAGCCTCTCTCTGCTTTGCCAGGGTTTCTAACCATAGTAAAACCTAATTAGAAGCTACATGGATGTTAAATACCAGTTTTGGTTATGAGAAAGTTTATTCTAGAAAGTATGAACTCAGAAGAGCCATACTCAAAGAGAGAGAGAGAGAGAGAGAGAGAGAGAGAGAGAGAGAGTATGAAAACAAAATCAAAGAAAAAAAGGCATGACTAATTAAGATCAGATTTATGCAGATTTCTTATTTCTCTTTGGCAGTGTGACTGATTATAATGAGAGGGAATTTACCAAACCGTTTGAATTACTTGTGCTTGCTAAGTTTACTATTGCTCATTCTTAAGAATTTGAACGAACTCGTAACTCATAAGGCCTTTCATACATCCTGCATCGCTGACGTGTACTAATGGCCATATTAACTGCATACAGAACACGCTAGATCTGTATAATGTAAAATATTATTTAATACAAGAAAAACTTAATTTAAAAGAATAAGCAAGCTAACAGCAGTTTCCATTCATTAAACCTGACTAAATCAAGACGATTCAACTAAGTTTATAGTTACATTTTGTGACGTTTCCAAACAACCGATTTATAATTAAAATTAATTATTAAAGGAAATATTCAAAGTAGTTTCATTAGTCATTGCATCAGAATTATTGCACTTTCACATAAGAACAAATCAAAACATCAACTCATGTTTTTTTTTTTTTTTTTTTTTTTACATCATCTAGTTTCCTGATGTATTGTATTCATCATATACATTAACACAGTCTTTAGAATATGAAAGCCTGAACAAGCCAACTTCAACCGTTCCAAATTATGTTAACGTTTCTCTATTAAAACAAAAAAAAAAAAAGGAATTGTGTGCATTTATCCAGCGAACACAATCACAAAAAATATATATACTGTACCTCAGAATTTATGTTCTATTGTCCTATTTCAGTGTTGAGCTTATTACACTTAAGCAGCAAGCAGAATGAAAAACAACAAACAACAACAACAGACTAAACACATTCATTCCAGCAGAATATTCCCATGGAGACTTAACTCGTACACATTTTCCATGTTTTCAGATCATCAGTGGTTTTTGTTGTTTCTATTGTATTTTTTTAAGAGTTTCGTCCGATAATAGTTTTGGATTATGATTAAGATTAACATATGGTTATTGGTAATTTAGTGATTCCAAATTCCTCACAGAGATTGGACTGCCGTGTTCCTCTCAGATGAAGCCAAATCCATATCAAAGTCTACTGATAACAAACCACCATCAGTCAAGCCACTCCTGGTTTACTGTGTGATCAGTGTAGTGCAATATAATATTTTACCGAAAAGTTGGAGATATTTTAGATGTAATTATAGACTGTAAATACAATAAATAAATACATTAATTAACTAATGAAAGCAAGACATGGTCAAATGTAAAAAAAAACAAGATGTCACCTTAACTCACTGAGCCAGTGTTGTCTTGTTATGCCTGTAATGGTATAATGGTCGAAAACACTTGTGCGGCCTAATATTTGTTATTTATTTATTTAAAAAAAATTGTAGAAACCATAATATTTTTCAGGATCCTTTGTATAGACAGTTCAAAAGAACATCATTTATTTTATTTATGTATTGTTCTTTTAATGGCTGCTATCTTGAAAATGTGATCAAATGATGCCAGATGTCTGACCTCGAGCACCATTCCAGTGGTTGTTTTAAAGTTAGAGGTGGGAGAATTCCAAGTTGTCTGGAATGCAGCATTAGAGAAATGTTGGGGGATGGGGGATGTTTTTGCCCAGCCTTTTGGGAAGTGATGACATATCAAAACCTCAAAAGGGCAAGTCTGGTCCAGCCATCCCGGGTGAGGGCACGTCTGCGGTCTTCCTTTTGTGTTCACAAATGCTGCTGGATAGAAGAAGGCCTAGCTAAAACACACCTAACTCACACAAAACGCACCTGAATGCAAGGCCTGTGTTATGAGAGAGAGAAGGAAACATCTTCATAGTGGGATATTCCCAGAAGAGTTTTTCTCTTCTTCCACAGATGGACTTTTTAATACAAAAATGGAGGCAGAAGTCTCTTCAAAGACATGTTGATAGTTTTGTGTCCCTTCTTGATTGAATTATTCATCCATAATAATAAAACTTGACCTTGAAGTTTTGCTTTACCTAGCTGAGCGAAAACGGATTTGAGTTTTATGTACTGTAGAACAGTAAAAGGAACTGGAAATCGTGTCCTCTGCAAAAAACATTACTGTCTTCTTATAATATACGAAATTATTGTCCACTTTCGGATGCTAGGCTGTTTAAATAGTTTTCGTTTTTTATGTGAGCAAATTTAACATGTCTGCTGTGGTTTGTTATTTTATAGTTTGTCTTTGAATGACTCTGGGTGTATTTACTGAAGACAAATCCTGAGAAATGTAGTGCTTTGGCAGAGGAAAATGTTGCGTCAGTTATATCGCATTTTACAATAAAAGAAGTAGTTTGTGCACCACAATGCAGGGCTGGACTATGGGAATTGCACTGTTAAAAAAGAATAACAGGGCTTTGAAATCAATCTCTATGAGTTACATGACTACATACAATCACACAACAATAACCCGACGCAGAACTGACACATATAAAAGAAATGTAGTTTCAGTGACGTCACATACCTCAATGAATCACGCTGATTTAGAAAAGGCTGTCTAACTAAAAAGGTAAAACTGGCCAGACCTCCCTTTCTATCACCTCCCATTTCCCTTGAAACAAAGGAAATTCTTTTCCCAGCTCCATTTGGTCCATACATCATACCTCAAAAACACAGTTATGTTCTGATAGTGCACTATCAACTTCCACCCCATTTAACACCTGAATGACTGTACGTGAGGCTGTTAAAAACACATTACACACAGACCCTCCATTAAAACAATAAGCCTTCCTTTTGGGGCTGAACTGATGGGACACACACCGATTGTTGACTTTTAACCCTGTTAAGTAGCCGAGAGGGCCAATAAAGCCACAGGAAATTCTGCATGGAATAAGCATCAAAATCCAGCTTCCTGAAAAAAGAGAAAAATACAGAGGCTTAAGCGCCTGAGAAGGAATAAACTAACATAACCCTGCTCAAAAACCCTGTTTAGTTTGTTTCTACTTTTCGGATGTCTGTTTACTTGGAAAGGGAGGTCATTGTTAAGTTGCGCTCACTGTATTGTAGTTCCAGTACACTTTCTTTATGTATTTATTTCAAATCATTTAGGGTGAGGGTAAATAATGGTACAGTTTTCTTGTTTGGGTCTACTAATCTTTTAACTAGTGGTGAAACCAATTAAAGAACCCAGGTGTCACAGTAGTCCAAAAATGACTGTCAGCCACAAGTTTGAGCTTGAACCCTCTTCTGACATGCTGTCAGCACAGACAGCTGCTTATGCTTTATCACAAAGACTTAGATTCAGGAAAAGATAGAGATGAAATCCGATGAGCACATCCTCATTTCAAGATCAAAAGTAGCAAGGAAAAGTTATGTGTGAAAAAATATACAGCCTGAAGGTGATCTATAACTCTGCGGCAACACACATCAGAGACTTGACATTCTCCTTTCGTCTCATCTTGTTTGACCGGTTGTAAGAAGCGATGTAGGTCTGTTTATCTGCTCCCTTGGACCATCCCGAGAAGTGGGGTCATCCCAAGGCCCACAATCAAGGCATCTGCCTAACCTGGAACTCTGGCGCTCTTCTGTGGAGGCGATGAACTTGAGCCCTTTCTGTCTGTTGAAAGACTTGGTTTTGTGTCCGCAGCCTGAGGCACTTTGCCTTGCTCAAAATGTCCTGTTGTCCACAGCAGGGGCTAATTGAGAACTATGTGGTTAAATAACGCATATAGTATGCAGTATAAAAAGGAGTGTAAAACATCAGGGCTTTCCCAGAATCCCGGGATCATCTTTTATGAGAAAAACCACAAAACTGTTCTCCAATCATTCTTACGGTCAAGTTTTACCATAGGTCATAGTGTAATAATACACTCTTTGAGTGTATTAAATACGATCTGGCTGAACCAGGGAGGAAGCTTTCATCAGTAGCTCAATTCACACATAAGGTTAGATCATTATGTAATTATTCAATATTCATTTCCCCTTTGAATGTACAACAAAAGCAATTACATGAAATGATTGCTGAAAGCCAGACAAGCTGGTGATGGAAAAGAAAGATTGCAAGGAAAAAAAACATTCAAGTATTGTTCTTTGTCCAAAGAATGAAAATGCTATAAGTCATTGAATGGAAAAGATATGAAGGGGGGTTGTTAAATCAGAGAATAAGAATTTGAGAAGCCCGTGCACATATGGCTGGAGTCATGGAGTGTAATTGCTCCCTGGCCTGTTGCAAAAGGAGGGAAGAGAGGTAGCTGTACAAATAACACTATGAATCATGGGATTCATATTTTTCCTAAGAGGCTATCAGACACAAGCACCATATTTGGGAAGTCTAAAAAGCTGTGAGAGTTGTCTGGACATTTAAAAACCACCAAAACAGCTTAATTAAAAACCCGGAGAAAACCTGTATAGATTCGTTTATTGACATACGGTGGAAAAAGGCAATGGATTTCTTAGTAAATGTTGACATAGCCTGGCGTATCTGCTCTGCCCCTAATTGCTGCCGGTCTCCAGTAACCAAATAAAAAAGATAGAGGCCTCCATACAAAGGACACGAGCCCCTCCTCATTACAGCAGCACTGGCTTATATAATGAAAAACACAGTGCTGCACAATCACATTGGGGGCCACTGAGTCCCTGGAATGCTGAATTACACATCACCAGTTAGGGAAAGGGTGTGTGTGTGTGTGTGTGTGAGAGAGAGAGATAAAGAGAGAGAGAGAAAATTGAGAGTGAAAGAGATGAGTTCTGATATTTCAGCCTTATCAGCCTGATGTCATTTGCAGCATGGAAAGGGAGTGGAATGTAAAGATTGGGAGGAGGATAAGTATTCTGACATCCAAACATATGAATATTATGAGTCTGTTATTTATAGTGAATTAAAAACTTACACTGCAAAAAAGTAGTTTGATTCTCAAATAAGTGGTTCTAGTAAGTCGGTTCTTTTTAGTGAATCAGAAACCCCATTCTGTGTAGTCCAACATCCAAACAAATCTTATGCATTTGTTATTTTAGTGAATGATTTATCTACAGTGCAACCAGTGTAATCTGATTCCCAAATGAATGGTTCTAATTAGTTGTTTCTTTCTCAGTAAATCAGTTCACTGGAATTATAAAGAACAATTAGATCCAGCGCTGTTAAATTGTTTATGAATTTTCATTGCTTTGTATCACAGACTAGGGGGTATTTTGCTAAAAATGAATTACTTTTTCTAGCATTGTTTATTTGCAGGCACAGTCTACTTGTTTGTACTTCTTATTGACTAGAGGAATTATGCAAATCATATTAATGCATAAAACACCCATTAAATATGCTGACCCTGTATTGCAGGCGATTGGTGAATAAGATACTGGGTGAAATATGGTATGCAACTGTTTAGTGAATTCACCCCAGGTCACTGAGCTCAGATTCACTAAGGCAGGGAAGCCAGCTTGTTCCTGAGATATTTTGTTTATTTGCATGTTGGAATTATTTTGATTAAAATCTAGGGAATGGAATGGGGATCAAAACAGACTGAGAAGGAAATGCTGTCCCACTCTGGTTCTAATCTGCTTCATTTCTTTCACAGGGCATGTTTAAAAACAACCCATCATTTTTCTGTTTCTTCCAGTTCATCCAGAGTTTTTGTTTACCCTGTGGCTAAACATCATTACCTAATCATGTACAATAATTAAAACAGGTGTATACAGCAACAGTATATATGCATTCTAATAATACCCAAATGTATTTTATTACATATGACCATTCCATAAATTAGATGTGTAATTGCCTTAATGCAAGGCTGTATGATGCGTTCATCGTTAAAGTTTTGATCATCATGTCCCGTCTGAATATTTTCTTGGAAAATATTGGTTTGAAATCTGGCTGACCAGATTTTGTCATCACATTTTCAGGAATCTACTTTCCTGTTAATCTGTGAATGTGTGCTTTCTAGAGAATTATTTTTGCTTGCTTAAAATGTTATTTAAAGCAATCCTTATCCTTAGTCATTTAAAAAATTCCTTATTTTTGGGTAAACTATCCCTTTATAAGCGAAACTGTACAGAAAGTGTGCACAATTTTATTTATTTTTTTTTTGCACACAAAAAAGAAACAATAACAAAAACACATATATTTGACAAAATGATTATTTTCAACCCTTATTCTTACTCTGTATGAAATTATCCATTTTGGGGGGCATGTCCCGTAAGTTTTTTCAGTAAACGTCATTGCATGGTAAAAAGTATCAAGGCCCTGCTATTTTAAGCGAGTAAAAATTATGAAAACATATTCCATTTAAAACATTTAAATTTACAGACAAACATTATGTACATTATTATGTGCATATGTATGCTGTATCCAGTGTAGACAGTGTCAGGGTTGGGCTCCATTTACTTACATCTACATTTACATTTATTCATTTAGCAGACGCTTTTATCCAAAGAAACTTACAAATGAATACAGTGGAAGCAATCAAAAACAACAAAAATAGCAATGATGTATAAGTGCTATAACAAGTCTCAGTTAGCTTAACACAGTACACATAGCAAGGGCTTTTAAATAATATAATAAATTAAAAGAAAACATTTAAAATAGAAAAAAGAATAGAGCAAGCTAGTGTTTGAGGTCTTATACACACACACACACACACAATTGCATAATAAATGAAAATACAAAATACAAAAAGATTAGAAAGGTAGTTCGATTTTTTTAAAGAATAGAATTAGAATAGTGAGTACTAAAGTTGAGGGTCAAATAAAGAGGGAAGATGGGGATTTTAAGCCGATTCTGTAACGACAGATAAAAGAGGAGGAAGCAATTGCAGGCAATCAGATGTTGTTTATTGATAAAGAGTGTCCAGAGTGTTGGCAATGGCAAGGAAGGTCTACGGTGGCGTGAGAAGAGCGGGATGGTGAAGTCAGCGGTGCAGGTGAAGGTGGTCAATGGTTGGAACCAGGAACAGACCGGAACACTGACACGCGGACGACAACACGAATCCAAACCAGCACACAAACACGGAGGACGGTAATCCAGCTAGTGCATGGAGACATAAGAGAGGATCTGACAACAGAGAGAGAGCGAGGTGAGTATAAGTAGCAGAGGTATGATGACGATCAGCTGGAGCGAGACAATCAACACCCAGGTGATGACAATCAACTAAACGAGCACATGGAGACAACGTAAGTACAAAAACAATAACAAAACATGACACGGAGGAAACACTGGATTTCCTACCGTGACAGTACCCTCTCCCCTAGGACGTCACCTGACGTTCCCAGCCTGCTTTACCTGTAGATTGTAATCATCTATAAGGTGGTGATCCAATATGTCCCGAGCAGGAACCCAGCTCCTCTCCTCCGGACCGTAACCTTCCCAATCCACCAAGTACTGAAAACCGCGTCCCCTCCGTCTAGAGTCCAGAATACGATTAACCAAATAGGTGGTTTCCCCATTAACGAGACGAGGCGGGGGGGGAACCGGAGCAGGCGGATTAAGACGGGAAGAAATCACCGATTTAATTTTGGAGACGTGGAACACGGGATGAATCCTCCTGTACGCCGGAGGAAGGCTAAGACGCACGGTTACCGGATTAATAATCTTGGTAATAGAAAACGGGCCAATAAATTTGGGAGCAAGTTTGTTAGAAACGGACCGCATAGGAATATTCTGGGTAGAAAGCCACACTCTTTGACCGACGACGTAACGGGGAGGCTTCGACCGGTGGCGATCGGCCTTAGCCTTGGTGCGCGACCTAGCCTGGAGCAGAGCTCTGCGAGCTCTGGTCCAGGTGCGGTGACACCTCTGGACTAATGCGTGTGCGGAGGGGACCGAAACCTCGGATTCCGTACTGACAAAATTAGGTGGTTGGTACCCTAAACTACACTTAAATGGCGACATGCCCGTAGATGACACTGGCAAAGAATTGTGTGCGTACTCCACAACTGAGAGTTGCTGACACCAGGACGAAGGATTATTGGAAACCAAACATCGCAAAACCCTCTCGACATCCTGATTGGCTCGTTCGGTTTGACCATTGCTCTGGGGATGGAACCCGGAAGAAAGACTAACAGTCGCTCCTAACAATTTACAAAATTCTCGCCAAAATTTGGACACAAATTGGGGACCCCTGTCAGAAACCACGTCTGTCGGGAGGCCATGTATGCGGAAGACGTGGTCAATGACAGCTACCGCTGTTTCCTTGGCTGAAGGTAATTTGGGCAAGGGAATAAAATGAGTCGCCTTCGAGAACCGGTCCACTACGGTTAAAATCACCGTATTGCCTTTAGAGGGCGGGAGGGCGGTGATAAAATCTAGCGAAATGTGGGACCAGGGTCTTGAAGGGACAGACAGCGGTAAGAGTAACCCATCTGGAGGTCGATTGGAAGTCTTACCAATCGCGCAAACTGAACAAGCCAAGACGAAATCGTGGACGTCACGAGCCATACCAGGCCACCAAAATCGTTGCTTGACCAGAAATCTAGTTCTACTAACCCCTGGGTGACAAGCAACACTGGAACAATGACCCCACTGGAGAACGTCTGACCGTAACCTCTCCGGCACAAACAATCGGTTCGGTGGGCAACGAGCCGGGGGCGTTACCCCTTCTAAGGCGGTCAACACCTTCGATTCGACCTCCCACCTGAGCGCGGAGATAATGATGGTCCCCGGTAAAATGGGCTCGGGAGTAGCAGTACGATCGGAACGCTCAAAAAGACGGGATAAAGCATCGGGTTTGATGTTTTTGGAACCCGGCCGGTAAGAAAGTGTAAAATCGAAACGACCGAAAAACAATGCCCACCGAGCCTGCCTGGAGTTAAGTCTTTTGGCGGTTCTAATGTATTCGAGATTCTTATGGTCCGTCCATACAATGAAAGGTACACCCGACCCCTCAAGCCAGTGACGCCATTCTTCCAGTGCAAGTTTGACTGCCAACAACTCTCGATTGCCAATGTCATAATTAACTTCTGCAGGAGATAAACGGTGAGAATAATACGCGCACGGATGCACCTTTCCGTCTGAGGATGCGCGTTGGGATAACACTGCTCCTACCCCCACCTCTGACGCGTCGACCTCCACTATGAATTGACGTGAGCGATCAGGGGTGACGAGAATGGGAGCTGAAACAAAGCAGCTTTTCAGTTTGGCAAACGCAGCCTCAGCTGCGTCTGACCACCTGAACGTCAAACTAGGGGAGGTCAAGGCGGTCAGAGGAGCGGCTAGTTGGCTGAAATTGCGAATGAAACGCCGGTAAAAATTGGCGAACCCCAGAAATCTCTGCAGGGCCTTGCGAGACTCTGGGGATGGCCAATTTACCACAGCCTTAACCTTCTCAGGATCCATGCGAACACCCTCAGTCGAAATGATGTGTCCTAGAAAAGAAACAGACTGTGCATGAAAAACGCATTTCTCCGCCTTGACAAACAATCCATTCTCTAGCAACCGCAGAAGCACTCGTCGTACGTGTTGCACGTGTTCCTGGAGAGACGAAGAAAAAATCAATATGTCATCCAGGTAAACATATATGAACAGATCGACCATGTCTCGCAACACGTCATTAACGAGTGCTTGAAAGACTGCCGGCGAGTTGGTTAGCCCGAACGGCATAACGCAGTACTCAAAATGGCCTCTAGGGGTGTTAAAGGCAGTCTTCCACTCATCCCCCTCCCTGATGCGGACCAAATGATAAGCATTACGTAAGTCCAATTTAGTGAAAACGGACGCTCCCTGCAACCTCTCAAAAGCTGAAGACATAAGCGGCAAAGGATAGGTATTCTTTACCGTTATGTTGTTCAGCCCTCGGTAGTCAATGCAAGGTCGCAAGGATCCGTCCTTCTTTCCCACAAAAAAGAACCCCGCCCCCGCTGGAGAAGAGGAAGGGCGGATAAACCCCGTTGCTAGAGAACTGGATATATATTTCTCCATGGCCGCCGTCTCTGGAACAGACAAAGAATATAACTTGCCCTTAGGCGGAGAAGTACCTGGCAATAACTCTATCGCACAGTCATAGGGACGATGAGGAGGAAGAGAATCAGCACGAGACTTACTGAACACCTCCTTCAGGTCGTGGTACTCCGCGGGCACGCTAGCCAAATCCACTGCTTCCCCCTGAAACACAGACTCAGAAACATTAACACCAGCAGACAAAAGACAAGACAAATGACATTCCTCGCTCCAGCTAACCACAGATCCAAGGCGCCAATTGATGCTGGGGTTGTGTTTCTGAAGCCAGGTGTGACCGAGAACGATGGGGGATTGAGGTGAGTCCGTAATGTAAAATGATATCTCCTCAGTATGATTGCCAGATGTGGTGAGGGAAACAGGTAAGGTGGTCTGAGTGATGACTGGTAGTCTGTGTCCATTGAGAGCAAAGGGTGCAATGGGGTGTTTGAGGGAGGTGAGAGGAATGTTAAGCTTACTAGCGAACTGGAAGTCCATGAAATTACCCTCTGCCCCAGAATCCAACAAGGCGTGATGCTCGAGTGCGTGGGTGGACCACCGTAGACTCACCGGAAGGAGTGTCGATGTAGATGAGGTCTTTCTGGCAGAGATCCCACCCGATAGTAGCCTCCGTCTTACTATCGGGCTTGGTCTTTTACCGGACAACGCTGGATGTGATGTTCTTGACTGCCGCAGTATAAACATAGTCCCAGGGATCTCCGCCTGATCCTCTCCTCCCGGGAGAGCCGAGCTCGCCCCACCTGCATGGGTTCAAGATCTCCCGGTGGGCTGACCGCAACATCTGAGCGCTGATACTGAGCCTCCGGTCTGTTCGCGAGAACTGCTCTCCCCCTCCGTCTGGTGGCTTGATCGAGTCGATTCTCCACTCTGATGGTTAGGTCAATCAGACTGTTGAGAGAAGTGGGGAGCTCGACGGCGCGGATCTCCTGTTGGATGCGGTCAGCCAACCCATGCAGGAAGTGATCCCACTGCGCCTCCTCGTTCCACTTACACTCCGCCGCCAGGGTGCGGAACTCAATCGAATAATCGGAAATGGACCTTTCCCCCTGACGTAGGTCCGTGAGAAGCCAAGCCGCTTCCCTCCCGGCGGCGGAGCGGTCGAAGACCCGTCTCATCTCTTCCGAAAGTGCGTGGAACGAGGCACAGCAGCTGTCTTGGTTCTCCCACACCGCCGTCCCCCAGAGGGCAGCCCTTCCCGTAAGTAGAGATAAGACGAATGCCACCTTCATTTCCTCGGTGTAGAACGTGCGGGGCTGCAGGGCGAAGTGCAGAGAACAATGAGACAGAAATGATCGACAGAACTCTGGCTCACCCGCATATTTCTCCGGGATGGGGAGGCGTGGTTCGGGCTGGGAAATCCCCCCGGAGACGATCGGCGGTGTGGGTGGCGTGGGAGGCGCAGCGGGTGACGATTGTTGTTGTCGTTGCGTCTGGAGAACGAGCTCGGACACCTTCGTCACCATTGCTTGGAAGGCTCGACCCATCTCATCCATCGCCTTGTCTTGGCGATCCATACGACCCACAGCTCGTTGCAGAAATTCTTCGAGATGAGATGGGGAGCGATCGCCTGCTGCTTCCATGATGGTCAGATCCTACTGTAACGACAGATAAAAGAGGAGGAAGCAATTGCAGGCAATCAGATGTTGTTTATTGATAAAGAGTGTCCAGAGTGTTGGCAATGGCAAGGAAGGTCTACGGTGGCGTGAGAAGAGCGGGATGGTGAAGTCAGCGGTGCAGGTGAAGGTGGTCAATGGTTGGAACCAGGAACAGACCGGAACACTGACACGCGGACGACAACACGAATCCAAACCAGCACACAAACACGGAGGACGGTAATCCAGCTAGTGCATGGAGACATAAGAGAGGATCTGACAACAGAGAGAGAGCGAGGTGAGTATAAGTAGCAGAGGTATGATGACGATCAGCTGGAGCGAGACAATCAACACCCAGGTGATGACAATCAACTAAACGAGCACATGGAGACAACGTAAGTACAAAAACAATAACAAAACATGACACGGAGGAAACACTGGATTTCCTACCGTGACAGATTCTTGAAGATGGTCTTGATTTTGTACTTAGTAGGATGACTTAAGATATAAAACTTTTTCCATGATGTTTTTATGGTACAAATACATCTAATATCAGGGGTGTCTAAGCTCAGTCTTGGAGGACAACTGTACTGCAGGGTTTAGCTCCAACCTCACTCAAACACACCTGGACCAGCTAATCAAGATCTTACTAGGTATACTAGAAATTCCCAGGCGAGTGTGTTGAGGCAAGTTGGAGCTAAAACCTGCAGGACAACGACCCTCCACGACCAAATTTAGACACCCCTGTCCTAACCTCTCTAAATGTGCACTTGACCTTAGTTAGGAGAATAAGAATCCATTCTTGATTTTGAATTTGAAAGCTGTGCATGGAAAAAGAATCTATCAGTGGTTGGGAGTGCAACTTAAGTTTAAAAGCCTGGAGTGACTTCAAAGATGGATCTTTGTGTCATGGAGATTTATCGATTGGTGGAGGAAGTGTTCGATGCGAGATGTTTCAGAGTTTCCAGGTACTGACTCAATAGTGTGGTGGAAAAATCTCTGTAGAGCATTAACACCATGTTTTTTTCAGGTGCATTGGCCTGGAGACTGGCAAACACCTGAGATTGGCGAGATATCTGGAATAACATTGCTGCACCCATAGAAGGCCCGACTCTCAGTCTCTGTTTATTGTGCAAATGATTTCATTGCCATATCTGCCATTTGTTTGCGTTGGCCTGTGTAAAATCATATCTTGTGTGTTGACGGATTACACAGCGGAGCCAGTATGTGTCATATTATACAGTCTATCGAAACAGCACTAGGTAAGAAACCAAATAGCAGTGATCGTTTCCAAGTGTGTCTTATGATTAATTCAGACTTGTAATGCTGATTCATATCTTTTAGAAGTTTCTCTCACTTCTCTGGCAGATCCAATGCCAAGTGCTCTCACCTCCGGGTTTGTTTGCGGTCTGGATGGATACTCATCAGCGCAGGAGCCCTGTAGACTAAAGAGGGAATGGGCTTGATTTGTACTTCCCTCCTGACAAATGACATAAATACACATTAAGCAGTGAAAGCATTTGCTTTACGAACTCTTTAAAACACCTCCAGAGGCCAAGAAATGCTCCATAAAACAAAGACATTGCAGTGCTTCTTAAGATGGGATGGGGAGTGGGCTGCAGAGGCATGGTGTTGAGGTTTTGGATGGGAGTAGAGGAACTCTGGCCACATGAAGACACCCAGTTGCATGCTCTCAAAGGTTTTTACTCAACCTCAGATGTCATACACTTGGAGTTTGTTTGATAACCTTCTGATTATTTTTTTTTTGCTGTTGAGAATGAAAAATGACCATATTTCTCAATGTTATATTTTCACTTTTTTAGGTGTAATCTATATCAGAATCTTAAATGCCAAAAAACAAAAAAACAAAAAAAAAAACAATTGCATCATTAAGATGGTTTCTTCCTGTTTAAATTTGGCCATAACTTGGAATGTAGACTAGAACTTTTGCTGTTAAGTCACGTAGACTGGCTACGGGAGTCTAGGATATCTGGATAACATTGTTGTCATTGACCTCCTTGAAGTTTTGGACACCCATGGGGCTTTTGCAATTGCCAGTGGAGCATAATCAAACATTTTTTTTTTACTCAGTTGGATTCAGTTTCATCTCTCAACAGGGTTTTGGTGGTCTACAGGAAGAGGGGGACGGAAAGGTTCACTTACAGGCTATGTATGACTCCAATCAAATAACTACTCTGCTATGGCCTTCTCTCAGTGACAGACAACAGGCTCAAAAGAGGAGAATGTAAACCAGAACACTTAAGAAATTCTACACACTCTTCAGAAGAAAAGCCCAGATTTGGTGGAATGTGTTTCCTCCACTGGTCCAATCAGCCACACAAGGATACAGATGCTACAGTGAGACATGCATACACACTTCTAGACATACACAGACACAGCTGCCCTTTAAGAAAGTAACGCTAGACTGCTGAAAGAACAAATGTAATGACAGGCTGACTAGCTGTAAAGAGTGCAAAAAAAACCCTAATATGTTAGCAGTGGCAGGAGGGATAGAATGAAGGAGTCAAAGAGAGAGAAAAGAAGAGAAATGGCCTGGCATTCATACTGGTGTGCATAATTTGAAAATCACTGGCAAACTATTTTAATGAACTATGATTTTAGAAATATTGCAATGGTATGCAAATTTTCATTCTTCCTAGGATTTACAGGAAATAAAACACAGAATTAAAAAAAAAGATTACAATTAGCATTCCACTAGTTAAATAAGGTAGCACACTGACAAAATTATTCGTTTTCCCCCTATAAACAGTACAGCTTAATGGTTCACTTCAAAGGTCAACTAGTCATTTTAAAGATTTGTCAACTTTGAAACTTTGATGCTGCATGATTAATTGCACTGATTTTAATCATTTTAATAGTTTAAATATTTGTAATATTATTCATTTATTAATTGTTATTACTTAATTGCATTGTTTTTTGATACTTCTCATCATAGGTATGAACCAGTTTTTGCCGTCAAAGCCTTTATTTTGGGTACGATCGAGATGGTGGTCTGAATATGGCTGACGGCCCAAAATATCACCCAGATATTACATTTCAAAACAGAAGTAAATATTTGATGGGTTTGCATAGGAGCTCCATGTTTCAGACAAGAACGATTTCCTGTGAGTGTTATTTCAGTTGTGAGAAAGCACTTAGAGATGAAATAGATCAGAGCTCAGTTTACACAATTGCATACAACACTGACCTATCATAAATATCATTTTCCCTAAAATTACCTTTGAACACGCTCTGAAGTCTGTAATCTGGCCAAAGTATTTGTCCTGCCACAGATACCTTGTTTTCCATCTCGCATGTGTGTTCTCAGACAGACATCTCTGTCAGGAGATCAGTGGACTTCAGATCCCATTCCACTGAGACTTTAAGTTTCTTACTTTGCTTCATCATGCAGTTCAAGAATCATTGGGGGGGGGGGGGGGGGGGGGGGGGGGGGGGGGGGCTCTCCATGTCTGTGAAACCAATCTGCGAGGCCCTTTTGTGTTACACTTTACTCCTCTCAAGAGAAAACACTTTTTATAACTCATAGCAATCAGAAACATTCACATATTGGCAGTTTTATACCATGCGGGACAAAGAGGAATTGGAGCGGGACAAAGAGCAAAATGCACACCGATCACTAAACACCCCTACTTTAAATATGAAAATATATAATGCTATAATGTGTTTAGTATGCATGCTTAAAGGAAACCATATGAAGAAGGCAGACAAAGAACTCTCTGTGTTCCAACTCCTGCTCGTCCACACCCCCTTTTCCCTTCTTTCAGGCTGCTGGAGAGAAAGAGAAAGGGAGAGCGATAGCATAACTCCATGTGAGACAGGGGGAGGAGAACGCAAGGAGGACCTGAAAAGGGGCTGTACAAACTAGCCATAACATACACACACCGAAGCACTTTGGAGTACAGGTGAGTCTACCATCAGCTCCAGACTTTCACTGAGTTTCTCTCAGCGTTCTGTTATCATTGAACAGCTTTATCACCTGTTGAATCGCAAACTGCATCCTAGAAGAACCTACTGCATGAGGTAGCCAGCTGCAACCCGGAGGAATGTTTTTGAAGTTGATCTTTCTAAATATTTGGGTTGAATAATTGAGGATGTTAACTTCATTCTCCTCCCGGTGGAGGGATAATCTAACTGGTGATGGGCTTCATGTGTTCCCTGTTTGGCTCGCCTTTTATCTTGCCTGCGTGTGGTTCTTGTGATGATAAATTTGAGCTGCATGCAGTAACAGTAGAATGAATATCTGGTGCTGGAGTTTCTTAGCGACAGTAATGACTAATACATTAGGCAGGGGTTCTGTTTAGCAGAGACGTCATGCTGAGCATCTGTCACTGATCTTTGGTGGCATAATTTGCAGGACTTCTTAAGGCGCAGCATTTTAATGGTACTGAAGTTTTATCTGCTATTTGGATATGCTAGATAAGCTTTTAGTGTTGGAGTAATTGCTCTGTCAGAGTCCAAAAAGACTAGTTTTTCTATTTTATATGTGCTTATGGCTCTTTAATGAGCCATTTAAAATTAAAATAAACATTTACAGTATTTGCACTTTATCCCAAAGCACCTGGTTTTGTTATTTTTGTCTTCTCACTGATTCTCTGTAGACTTTGTCAAGTCACCGTTAATTAGCATTTTATTACAATACATAGACCTATATCAGAAAATAACAGAATCAGTGGACTTCAAATATTACACAAATTTTGCTGTAAAGAGTCCAACCTCCAAATAATTTTTAGGCCACTTACAGGTGCTTTATCAAGGATCTTGCAGGGCTGTAATGGGTCTGGAAGATTAGAGAGACCTGTAGGACCCTGGAGGTTTATCAAAATGCTGTGTCTGTTACGCGCACTATTACTGCTCATATTATGCACTGTAAAGGATACAGCCCAAAACACACACAAATACTATCTCCCAGTACCTGTATACGGTGCCTCGGGACTGATAACGTATGGAATGTGATCGGTAGAGCTCAGTCCAGCTCATTAGATTGGTGTATGAGCTCAAGAACGCTCTCATTGGATTGGAATGACTCATAAATCAAATAATGGCAAATCGTTAGTTATGTGAAAGAGCCATGAAGGTAGGCTGGAAAGTTAATGTTGTAATATAAATACCAGGAAAGTGAAATCAGATAAGATAAGCATACTTTGACACTTTAAGACTCATAAAGATTTATAATTATACAAACCCCCCCCCCCCCCCCCCCCCCCCCCAAGGAAATCCAAAAAATATGCCCTGTAGCTCAAAATGCTCTGTGATGCATGAGCTTTCAACCTTCTTTCAACCTTCAAGATGTTTTGGCGTGCCCAAGAATTAGTTGATTGCTATTTAGCTGGTAATTTTATAACAACATTCAAGAATGCATGTACAAAAAAAAAAAAAACTAACAAAAAAATGATAGTCTAAGCTTTCCTGATGTACGGTTGAGTGAGATGTGACATGCTTAATGTAAGAAACTAAATCGAAGATTCTTTACATGAAACAACTTACAAAAGTCTGAGGAACAAAATCTAAATATATCCAGAACAATGTATAAAATGATCTTTATTGCCTAGTATGAAATATTGAAATATTTAATATTTATCTGCCAGTGTTGCAAAAACGAAAATGTATTCGTGAGAGCATCATCAGAGGTCACATTACTCAAAAGCATTACAAAACAAAGCAACTTCTATTTATGTTTCGTCCAAAGCAGAGAAAGGCAGAGAGCTTGTGAGAGGCTTTTGTGGACAAGAGTGTTTGTTTTGTTGAGTTGATTGTCTTTATTTGTGGAGGAGGGCATGGAGGGCATGGACAGTGGGTGTTGTTTTTGTGGCCACTCTGAGTCAACTGTTGGAGTGGTCGGGACGTTAACTCCCAAACATAAACGCACAGGGGCAAACTTATCGCTGGAAAAGTGAAACAGGCCGCTCATTTGTCATAGGTGTTGTTAGTTAAAACAGTGTTTGAAAGTGGGTGATGAAGACTAATGGGGTCTTATTACCTCATGTGACCCGTGCCCTTGTTGTAGCCTAAAGGATGTGAGAGAGACGGCAGTCAGCTGACAGGGTGATTCAATGTTACTGAGACTAGACTATGCTATTTGTACAACTGCCAATTAACACACTGTCCTGTTTCAGCATGCAACTTCTTTACAAGTCATCCGTGAGCATGCATAAACTCACATTTGAGTCAAAGCCTTTCCTATAACAGAAGATTCCTTAATTGACGAGACTGACAGATATTTAGATATTACAGATATTTTACACACACACACACGCACGCACGTACACACACACACTTCCTACTTTGTTCTTTTGGCATATGCTTCACATGTTCTAACTTTGAAAAATATTGACCTTCCTTTTATAGTGCGTTTTATAAAATAAAAATTACTAATTGGGCGAAACCTGTTCCTTTCATTATCATGTCTCCTTGATATTAGGAGGAAAATGAGATATGCATTGTTTCAACTTCACATAGGAAATGCAGTTCATCATTGATTTGACTGATTTGACAATGGGTGGGGTGTCATTTTCACAAATGATATCAAGTGCACAGAGGAAATACCCCTCCTTCAAAACAGAGGAATATTTCCTTCATGTGGTTTCCCAATTCAATTAGTTCAGATTGAAAATGTTTTGTAGGATATTATTTATTTATTATAAGTGCATTTAAGTATATATTTTGAATGACAGTCTACTCTACACCTTATATGTTTCAGGAAGCAGCAGTTGAGAGGAAGACCACTGACTCATTGTACCCTGGCAGCAGTGGAGGTTCATCCAGTGTCCTTTCATTTCAACTACACAACTAGAGGTTAAGACATTACGCCTTGTCTGGATATGCCATATACTTGCCCGAGGAGTCTTTTTGGATCTAATCTGAAACAAGCAAATTAACTATGCCACTGTGATGGTGGGTTTGAGATCATTTCCCTGGGCTTAAGCCACCCAGAGACAGACTCGATCAGTAATACAGTGATAAAGAATGAAAACTATAGAAACTATTTGTTTAAAATCCAAACATATGTATCGAGCACAATAAAGCCTTGCTTGAAAGTTCAGTGATTACAATAGCCGCAGTCAGAACATTTGGACAACCTTTCAGCTGAATGTGTTTTTTCATGTGCTAATGAAACGACAGGAAAGCACCAAACACTCCCCTTCATGTTAACATTGTTGAAACATTTTAAGAGCAAGGCCCACGCGTGCCTTTAAAGAAACAGCCAGCCTCGGGGAGATTGCAATAAACTCGAGGGACATGTTTTGGTGGCTTTGACTCAAAAAAACAACAACAACAACAACAAAAAAGAATATCTGGATATGACATCGAAAACGGACACAAATAGAACCGAGGATAGACTTCCAGCCTTTGCCGCATTGCCAAGGAGTATATCCCAGTTGTTGGCACTTTTCCATGGGAAGTGATCCAGAGTGCATTGAGAAGTATCTCCAGGGAGGTCTTGTTAGAGTTTGAAAAATATTGTGTGGATTGAAAGCAAAAGTAAATTTTTCAGCTCATCCCTGGGCGGTAGCGTGTCTACTCCGAAGGATTACTGTGAAGAAAATGTCCAGCAAAATGTAGAGCTTTAGTTTAACTTTGATCCTGATTGTTTCTTCACAATTCGGGAAAAATAAAACAGTCAGTGGATCCTGAAACCACCTCTTACAAGCCAAACTTACAGCTCAGCTGAGAAAAAGAACGCTTTTGTCATACCCAGGCAAGCGTGCCGGCAAACAGGGTGCTCGGCGAAAGAAGAGCATATCTTAGGCAAGGACGAAGTGATGCAGGCTGGGATGGAGTGCAAGCATGAGCCTGCTAGAAGAAGAGGGGACTGCTGCGGTGGGCCTACCACTACAACACCCTCCACCCTCAACAAGACAGGAGCAAACACATCCCTACAGAGGCACAGTACTAACATCTTGGAGGAGGATGACCACTGCGGGGTCAAAGCAATGCCAGGCTTGACGTCCTGCCAGATGGAGCGGAAAACAAGTAAATATCTTCTTCCATATCTTGTTTAAAGCTTTGAATCTGAAGAACATGACATAGTATATTACAGGCTGCTTTATAATACAGAATGCTAAAATATTTTTGCTATTATATAAGGGTTTCCCATACTGGGGTTTGTGATTCGATTGAAAAGCTAATAATTAAAATATTTCATAATTGCACAAGTATATAATTTAAATGGATAAGTGAGTCAGTTCAAATTTCTAGTTTTTAAAAGTAAAGTTAAAGTTAAAAAGCTAATAATTAAACTTATAAAAATAACATTAAAGCAACTAAACTAAAACACTTGGAGTTGTATTAGTTTCCCTGGACATGATGTGATCATAAACCAACGTCAGAGAACTTGTTATTGTTGTTCAATTATTTGAATATTTATAAAGTAAATATTTTAGATCAAAGGGTTGGGATTGCCTGTATTATATTATTAAAAATAGAGAAGATAAGGTGCGATGACAGATGTGAAACTAGCAAACAATGTAGGAAATTGGTTGCAAATTGGGACCATGGTTAATTATACAGTTTAGTTTCATTATACAGTGTCTAATTACTGCCAAGATTGCAGAATGTTGTGATTGACCAATCAGAGTTAAGTATTCAGTAGTGTCATGTAACACATTAAATCGATACACGAGTCAAGACAAATGGATTCTTTAAAAGCTGAATGCTTTTACAGACAGAGAGACATAAGAACCATCAGATTGATAGACTGATGTAGCTGCTATACCCAGACATCAGTTCTTAATAAACCCTCAGTGACACATTTGTTTCCTCACAGACACCGATGAGCCGTACAGAAATAGCTCTTTAGTTCTTACCCACTGACCGTAATGCTCAAGTTGTGGGTAATGTTATCTGGAAAAAATGTATAATAAGGTTTGCAGATGACTAGGCACCCATTACAAGTGCAGTAAGTGACAGTTCACACCAGTGACTGTAAGACTGATAGGTTTTTAAGCCCTGCTGATGAGAATCCAGACCCATTTCAGATGGTCCAAAACTGCTTTTGCAGAATTTAAGAGGTTGCTGTGGTGTTCTTACATCTTTGGAGTGTGTAAAATGGGGAGAGAGGAGGATGTGGAAAGGCTGAGATGGAACAGCTAATTCAGTCATGGTTTCATACCGTTCCTAGGAAGAGATGCTGAATAAATGTCAGCATTTTCTCTCTTTTTTTCGTTCTCTCTCTCCTTGTATGGGATTGATGTCTCCACACAGCAGCATGATTTGAGGAGATGCAGAATGTTATCCTTTTCTTTCTTGCATTTCCAGATGCTGATAGCATGAAATTGGAAAATGATACAATGTGGTCCAAAAAGTCTGAGAGCAGTTTTTTCTTCTTCCAAGAATGTTTTATGATTAGTACAATTTAAAATAATAATAAAAGCAATAAGAAATGTTACAGTTTTTAGGTTGTTAATCAAATTTTGACATTTTTTTTTTTTTAGATTGTCAGCACCAGATTGCATTGTGGATCTTTTCAAATCATGCTGGACATCCTCAGGTTTTAGACATACTTGTAATGAGGTAGCAGAGTAAGAAGTGTCTCCTCGTACAGGTTTTGTGGACAGTGATGTGCACATTCATGGTTTGAAAGTTCTTAAAACCTCTCGGATCTCATCACTCCACACTTGCACCCATTTCCCAGAGGAAAACTGTCATTTTATCCCATCCTCCCAGTTAACCACAATATCCAACAGGGGAATCTTACCTTTGATATACAATCCTAGGCATGCTAGGAGTTTCCCTCATCTGTCCAAACTGAGAGCCTACATGTCTTACACAGCTCAGTGCCAAGAACATGGGAATGTTATTTATTTCCCTGAATTCCTTGGTTTGACAAAGTTCTCATCTTTCCCTTTATGTTGATGATAAGTTAAGCATGAGGGTTATGATTCAGGTAGGATGGATCAGCTAAGCAAGCAAACTCTGCGGTCTAAACTGAACTCCACCCTTGCGGCTCAGGTGTCCATCCAACCAAGTGAGCGTGTTCGCTGGACGACTCTCTCCCCTGACATCCAATCCTCTGAAAGAGCTGACACACTGATTCCATACATGACACTAATGAAATGTGGCCACTTAATTTGGTGTGAAACAGAATGTGCGAACTTACAGATTCTGTACGTGATTATTTAAGTTCATCCGAGGACGTAGAAGTCATACATTTGAATCGTTCCTAAATCCATGTTCTCTGGTAATAAAAACTAGTTACTACTTTATTGAAAAATGTTTCATTATTTGCTCACCCTCATGTAGTTTGAAACCCACGTGATTTTTTTCTTCTTCTGTAGAACACAAATAAAGATGTTTCTACTGCAGTGTTCCACATCAGAAAGAAAAGGGTTTCAGGATCATAAAGTTGTGGAACGTGAGGGTGATATATAATATAATATATAGCCTACTTAAGAGTGTTGAACTACAGCTTTAAAATAACACTGCTGGGGAAAATATTTATCAAATTTGACTTTTGGCTCAAAACATAGTTTCAGACTAGCCCTTGTGACAACCTCCCCGCGTGACAGCTATAACCCGCTCTCCAGATCTAATCTGTGTCCCAGTTCTTCGCTGTTGAATATGGAGTGTACCAAACGTCTGCCATGAACACTGTACAGCATAGCCATCCTTTAAAAAAAGCAAAAAGGAAGCGCAAACCTTGTCCAGTGCCCCAGCCTGCCCGCCTCATACTCGATGCGCATTTGGAGAGCGCGAGAGATCATCATTCGCAACGACACGAAATCCGATCCAGGCTCGCGCTGCTAAAGGGGGAGTGGAGCAAACACATGAAGTTAAATTAGAAAAGCTCGAGAAGCAGCAACAAAAGAGACTGTATGCAGAGTTAATTAAGGTAAGAGAAGTTTAATTTGACACGGTCCTTCTGAAACTAAAAAAAAACAAACAAAAAAAAAAACGCTTAGATTTGTGGAAAGCATGTGCTGAAGTCATGGTTAAGTTTCGAGGTTTGATGACATAGATCGTTTAAATTATATAATGTAATGTATCTTCTCTAAAGCGAGAAGAGAGCAATATTTTACAGTGAATGCATGCTGTTTTAAAAGTACCATACTGGTTGCCAGCCACTTGCCAGCCAGTTGTCTTTAGGCATAGACAGACAATAGGCAGAAAGTTTTTGAATGAAGGAATGAACTTTGTTTTGAAGTTCAAGTGACAAATTGCTCTTCGTGGATTTCAGAAAGGAAGTCATTTTTTAGTTTAAACTGTAAAAAAGTAAAATAAATAAATAAATAAATAAATAATAATAACTGTATAATCTAAAATGTGATAACATCTAAATTAGGCTAACTGGTTTCATTCTAGAAAAAATAAATATTTAATGTGACCAAATTAACATATTATAATTATATATATATATTTTTTTGCACATTACCACACTTTATAGTGTATTTATTTATTTAAAAAGTAGAGAGCAGTCAGTTAGTAGAGCCATAACTGTATTAAATTAACTTGCATTCAGGTCTGTCTCTGATATGACAGGGAAATTTATAAAAAACAATAAGGAAGAAATTAAAACTGCATCAGGTAAATTTGTAATGAATTAGTGTTTTTTTATTTACTTTTTTTATAAATTTTTGTATAAATCTTCTCGAAAGTACTTTGGTTGTTTGGAAAACATGCACATTAAATAAAATTAAAAAAGGGAAAAAATTAAAATTAAAAGACAAATTTAGAGAAAAGCTGCATGTATGTTTTTATAATTATCGGATTTTGCTCCCCAAACATTTTTTAAACACTGTAAAGGTGAATGTCTGTAAAGAAGGAAAATTTAAAGCTTTTTATCACAGTGCTAGAGGTTGTGTTGCATGGCCTGACTAAATAAAGAAGTGATTTTGCTGGTGGAATGAAAGGCAGATGCACATTATTCATGCTCCATTATAATTTTATGCCATGTGATATAAAAGCTCCTTTGAGTCTGGCAAACTTGCACATAAAACAAACGGGATGGATTTAGAACTCTTGTTTTTTTTTACTACCTTTTTTTAACCCCTCTGGCAAGACAAAGACCTACCTTGGAAAGAGAAAAAACACTCAACAAATTGTTTTCAGGTTTGCTGCCAAGTCTGAGTTTCAGGATAAAAGCTAAGAACTACCTCAGGGAAACTTGGAGTGGTTAATTATTCAAAGGTCTATTAGGGAAACACATTGTGTTTATGTTTGCACAGTTTAACCACACTTATATTAAGAGAGTCAAGCCGTTCAGCCAGTGATGTAATAGTTAACAGTCTGTTCTTCAGGTTGTAAGGTTCTGATATAAGATGCTTGAGGGTTTGTGTTTTAAAAGTTATGTTCCTTTCATTTTTTTGCAGGCAGAATTTTCAAACACACTTTGATGCCACAGTATATCACTGTAGGTCAAAGTTTAAGCATTTAAATGTAGACTTTGTCTCGTAAGTGATGATGGAAAGCCTAAACCTGTCAACATATAAACCAATGGCTCCTGTGCCTCAGAGAGATCTCTCAAGGCATGCTGCAGTCTCAAGCAGGGAATTTTCTTGGCTGTTGAGGAATGCTAAGGGAGGGACTAGAGCCCATGGTGAAGGAAATACTTTCTGCAGCTCGGAATGGAGCTTTTTAGCCCAGTCAATAAACCTTTGCCATTTTCAACAAAAACATGACTGTTTTAACATCCATCTTTGCCAAACTATGGGTAGAACTGCAAATATCAGCATTAAAATTTATTTACAGGAGGTTTTTAGGACTATAAATGTGTGAAAGCATTGTACGGTCTACAAAAGTTTGCCCGCAGGCTCTGTGAATCACAGCAAACTGGGAAAAGAATAATTCTGACCACAAATCCTTGAACTTTATATGTCGTCATTTCTTTTATAAGTCTGTGCACAAAAAAAAAAAAAAAATGAATATGATTCATCTTTTTAACAGGGTGACTCATGAAAGCTAGAATTACTTGAAAGACACATAATACTCTTGACTTTTAAAATAATTATACTCCGGTTTGAGCACATTGCTACTATATCTGAAACTTAAAAAGCAACCAAATGATTGTGACAGCAATGGTGAGATCATGGAATAAAATACAAAGCAGGCTAATATTCGCCTAAACCTGTACAATTATTCTGTCTAATAAAAAGGCATGTGATATTATATGCAGCACCCTTTGTTTGTTAGGCTGAACCAATAAAGTGCATTTAAAATAACCCTCCTAAGTCTTGTGAATACTTGGTGGGTTGTGCTATATTTTACAATTATAACCTGGGTCGAGCAATGCTATGTGAACTGAAAAGCACTGCAAATGGCATAGCTGTGAATGTGTTATATAATTAAAAATTTCTCTTGCGTTGATTGTTGTGTTTTTCTACCATTGCAGACCTCAGCAGAAGTACCAGTTTGTCAGAGAAGGAGCTGAAGGAGGCACGGACCAAGAGTCAGATCATTGCTGCTCAGCTCCAGGCCAATTCCAACTCTAAAGGCGTCCAACTTTTCAACCGGCGCAGACAGAGAGTAAATGCTTTCACACTCATAAGCGTCGGAGGAGGGGGAGTGGAGGCATCCAAGAATGTAATTGACTCATCTTTTGAAAGTCCACGGCCGTGGGACAAACATCACTCGACTGAGGACCAGGACAAAGAGTTGAATCGTAGAAACCTCACGTGGATGGCTGGCAGGATCTGCAGTACAGTAGATCTGAGTGACATGGAAGATGCTTGTGAGGTTACACGGGAGGATGTAGCAGAAGAAAGCCAAGACAGACACTTTCTCCCTGTGAATGAGAAGGATGAGGAGCTCTCAGAAGACCTCACAGAGCATGTGAAGGATGAGGTTAGTCTTAGAAGTGATAATACCCCTGCTGTTATGGACAGAACTGGTCAAGATGAAGCAGTAGACAAAGGAGCACACAATAAAGAAATCCCAAATGGATACAGTGTACAATGCAATGGAAAAGCAGATAAGACAGTGACTAAACAGCCCACCATCATGAACAGAACAGCTCGCCCATTTTTCTCCCCAACAGTAGGATCCTCTGAAGTTACAAGTCCAGTCATGAACATACCCCCAGCCCCAACTTATGGCTCTACAACACAATTTGAACCTTCAACTCACCCAGTGCACCCAAGACCTGTTTTCTCTCCACCTCCACCTCCACCTTCATATCCAACTCCTCCTCTCCCCAGCTACTCCATCCCTCCTCCACCTAACACAGCCCATGCTCCCTCTCCTCATCCTTCTTCTTACTACATCCGCCCATATGCCCCCAGGCCTACATTTGTCCCTAACCTCTTGAGTGAGAAGAGATCCGTCACTCCCATCAGATCGGGCATCCTTGAGGAGGGCCATGCTCGCCGAGCGACCCGCAAGTCGATGTTCACATTTCAGGAGAAGCCAAAAGTGGCTCCGAATCCCGAACTCCTGTCCATGGTGCAGTGTGCAGATGAAAAGAAGAAAAAACCCCAGCCAGATGCAGGGCAGGAAGAGGAGTTGCTGGCTCTCGGGGCTGAAGCCTCAAACTTCTTGGCCGAGGATGAGGATATTCACGAGGAAGCTGCAGTGCCGGAGTGGGCCTCGAGTTTGAAAAGCTCCAGAACACGTTCCAGGATAGAGCACAAGCCGGAGCAAGCCCTGACCGATGCTTCAGGAAAAGGAGCTGAACTGTTTGCCAAACGCCAGTCGAGGATGGAAAGGTATGTCCATGACAGCAAGGACTCGAGATCTCTCTCTCCTACCATGTCCTTGCCTCCTTCGTGGGTGTATCCATCCAACATGCCCGGTCGAGTGAAGGCCATAGTAAACTCCTCCAATATAAGTACACAAATTTCAAAAACACTTCAAGCTCAAAAGACAACTCAGAAAAAGTTTGTCCCTGCCAAAACGCCAGTACCTGTTCCGGCTCCACCTCCGGAAATACCCTTGGAGAATGGCTGCACTAAAATCGAGATGGAGCTGTCCAAACATCAGCCATACCAGCTCAACTCCTCCCTCTTCATCTTTAACCCAATGAAAGATCCCTACAGCACTCTTCCCAGAGCCGCCCCAGCTCCTAAATCTGTTGTGACCGCTCACTCCTTCTCCAGACAATCATCCCTTCCAACAAGCCCGTTGCCATCACCGTACAGCCCATCTGCCGCCTGTCGGTCAGCCCATTGCTTTTCGCCTCCTCTTAATCCCATCACAGCAGGCAGTGTCAGTTCCCCAGTGTCATCTTTAGCTCCGGAACGTGTGGCTTCACCTCGCTCTGGCGTCCAAGCTCCACGTCCTACGTTCTCCACCAAAAAAGCTGGTATCAGCCCACAGGTGTGGAAACCCTATTCATTTTTTTAAACCTTTCAATTTCTGCTCTTCTTTACTTTATGTACTCTTCAGACTAAAGTATAGTGGAAGTAAAGTAAAAGGGACACATATCAGATTGACTGTCCACTTAGAAGTAGCAAGAGAACAGTAAAGTACAAAAAGCTCTGCAGGAAACATGAAATTTAGCACTCTTGGTCACGTCTGTTTGTTTCTTCTTTATTGATTTTTTTTGTTTTTGTTTCACAAGTGGAAGCAATAAATGTCAGATCCACCATTTGTCTATAAAACTGACTTAAAATGTAATTCATGAACTGGCCATAAATCGAACCTTACTTATTTTTTAATGAAGACATTGTAATTTAATGCAGCTTTGAGTTTAGAACTACAGTTTATTCATTTTTGTGCTGATGCCAGATGTATTTTAGGTACAAAACCAGTGTGTCATTTTCCAACGCTTGCCTCCAAGTTTTCAGGTTGGAGTTGGTACAAGCTCATAAGGAGTTGAGCAGATGGTGTTTTGCATTTTATGATGTACCAAATGCAATTTAATATGAGTAGGATGATATGAGAGCCTCTTCCTATTATGACACATGTACTGTTTTTTATCTTAATTAGTTCTGTGTGCCTTTCTTTGATTTATAGTTACAGTTCACGACTTGTGTACTGCACAACAGTATGTTAATGTAGTTAATGTAGTGTGTGTACACTCCTGTATGAGCTACTACAGGCATCTGATTAAACAAAGCCATAATTTAGTTGAATCAAGTCATTCTAGCTTATTTTATCACCACATATCCTGCCTAATTTTATGCTGATTGTTTCCAAACCAATTGTTTCATTCTGGCTTCTTCTCTTTCAAATGCTTTTGTCTACTCTGTTTCATTAAAGCAATGAAACACACAGTCTTTTCTGTCTCTGGTTTTTCTACTTTATTATCTTCTGTTGACTAATTCTCTGAATTTCCTGTTTGCATTTCTTCTTCTATTTTCAGCATCTCCTCTAATCAGTTTCAGTTTTTGTTAGTGTCTTCAGCGATAAGAATCCCAGGCTGGCTTTTCCGTTTTTATACACGTTTTTATACATGTGTACTAACAAATCAAAGATATGCATATCAGAGCCGCCCGCTGCGTTGTGCTCTGACCCAAAATGAAATTACAAACTTTTTTTAACACTGACTGAATATGTATGTGCCCTGCACATTCCTGGCTTGCCCTCTGAAAACGCACATCTGAGCCAAAACAGGCCCCTATGAGCTTGAGCTTTAGGCTCTTGGCCTGACCTCTGGCCTCCTTTATGCTTGGAAAAACACATTTTCTGGAGGTGAAAACCTACCCAGCAGTCTCAGCAGTGCAAATCTATATCTCAGTAAAGGTTAGTGGTCTTGGCAGCATGTATGCAAGCGATCTGAAGATGGCATGATATCCTGGTGTGCTGGGAAACTACTTAGACATGGGACACGAATAAACAACTCTATGTAATCACAGGGTGTATGAGAAGGCCTGATATCGATAACATCACATCTGAAGTTGCACGCAGTGCTGCAGGAAATGTTTTAGATGTTTCAGTGGCATTTAAAGGCTAATCTTAACCAAACATGTGCACAGTACCTGGCATGAACTTGGAAAGCTTGCATTTTTGAATGCTTATTGAATCTTTGGAAGAGGATTGTTCTGTTACTCTTGTACCTTAAGTGTGATGATAAATGTGTCCCCGTGCATTTAATCAGATTTTTAGCATAGTCATGATTTCCAGCATTATCTGCCTAGTAGAAGTAAAAGTGACTCTCTTGTATAATAAAGTTTAGCTGTATATATAACTACCAAATTTAGTTTGTAAAAAAAATCTTGAAATTTGATCATTTGAATTCGACCTAAAAATCACCTTTTTTTTGTAAAGACTGTTTTACAAAACAGTCTTTACAGTCTTTTAGAGCAGCTTCAGTCTTTACAGTCTTTTAGAGCAGCTTCACAGTAATAAACAAGAACAGAATCAATGATGCAAACTTTAAATGTGGGACAAATAAAAATTCTGCTGTAAAACAGTTATATAATAATACATATTATAAAATATATAAATATATAATACATGTTAAAAAAATATATTATAAAATTAAATACTTAAAAAATATAAATCTAAATATTTCTATTAAATAAAAATATATATTTTAAATAAATATTAACTTATGTCATACATTTTTAATATGAACTTTTACATTATAAATGTAAATATAAAATTATAAAAATAATACAAACTGATGAATTACAATTTATTTTTGTTAAGGTCAGTAAGAATCTTCACAAAGCTTAACGAAATCTGAACTATGGCAAACAGAAAAGAAAAATCCTTACTGTTGAGCCCTGTTAATATTCAGTGTGTGCATTTGCGAGTGTATTTAGTGATTATAGAGACACTAAATTAAAGTGATGGATCATCTCTAAAAGTAATCTTTTCTTATCTTTTGTCTTATTAAAAATTAGGAGGAAACCCCGGCACCAATCAATAGCCCTGACTCCACCACCCCAACCTCCAGGACGACCAACTGCACTAGACGCATCACAAGCCCTGAGGTGCCGTCCAGCACTGTCTGGTCCCCCAGCAGCCCTCTAGTGACCTCTACATCATCCAGCCCAATCTACAAGCCCACACCCATCTCCCCCTCACCCCGACCCATCCACAAGCCCGTCACAACCTGCCCTTCCCCAAGCCCTCTCCGCAAGCCCATTGCAACCACTGCATCTTCGGGTACCATCTTCAAGCCGAGCGCCCCCTCTCCTGTGTCTCCACACTGGGAACCCAGGTGCCAGTCCCCAGCTGTCAGCCAGGACACCAAAGCCAACCACCGCATTTTGGCCAAAAACATCATCAATGCGGCCAAGCGGAAAAACAGCCCATCTCCCGGGGCACTGAGCAGCCGCAGTCTACCCATCTCCCCTGTGAGCGGCAGGATCGTGCCTTACGAACAAAAACCAGTCGGTCAATTTCAGCCACAGATGCTGGGGGCTCAATCGCCCACCCTTACCAGTCCCTCTCCCACCCGCATGATCCACTCTCCGGTGCAGTTGTACAACACCCGCTCGCTGACTGACTCTGATGTCTCTGTCGAGTCTGAGGATTCAGGTCTGCGCTCTCCTGGAGTGCGCAGCTACAATACCTGTCCCCGCGGCTGGACCGGCAGTCTGCAGGTGAAGAGGGGAGGCATGCCTGAAGATCTGTAGGAAGCACTTAGGGATGATTTATACTTCAGCCTGATTTCGTTGTAGACCAAAGTGTCCCTTAATTATTGAATGTAAAGCATTATGGATTTTTCAGTACATTGCATACAGTACATATGTCACTGTGTTGAGTGTGTGATGGAATCTGTTTGTGTTAAAGAAATACATTGTCGTTCAAATGTTTGGGTCAGTAAAAAATTTTTCTCAGCTAGGATGCATTAAAATGTTTAAAGTGATTAAATTCAAAATAAATGATATTATTTTTTATTTATCAAAGCATTTTTTTAATGTATCCTGGTTTCCACAAAAATGTAAAGCAGCATAATTGTTTTCAAAATTGAGAATAATAAGGAATGTTTCTTAAGCACCAAATCAGTGTCATGTGACACTGATGACTGAAGTAATAGCTGTTGAAAATTCAGCTTTGCTGTCTCAGGAATAAATTACATTTTAAAATATATGAAAATATAAACATTATTTACATTTGTAAATTGTTTAACGTATTTTTGATTAAATGCAGCTTTAGTGAGCTTCTTTCCAGAACATTAAAAATCTTACTAACCCTAAATTTTTTGAACGGTAATGTAGTTGAAAAAAAAGAAAAAGAAAATGCTCTCATCATTTACTCACCTCACATGTTTAATCAAACCAGTATGACTGACTTTCTGTCATGGAACACAAAATGAGGTGAATCTTCGCATTTTCTAACAAAAGTAAATGAGGCTGATGCTGAAATATAACTAATACGTGTCTATATGTTGTTGTTGCTGCATCTCTAAAGAAAGATTTTATCAAGGTCATATTATCTTGCAACAACATAAGGGTGACTAAATGAAGACTGCATTTTCATTTTAAAGTGAACTGTTCCTGTAAAGTTACATCTCGGTCTCATCTATGCAGATGTCTGTAATCTGCTGAAGAAGGCATTACATGGACTCTGAAAGTTTCCCAAAGAACTTTTATGTATTTTACCAAAGACAGAAAAAGTTATGTGCAAGACTTTTCAAAGAAGTATTAGTTATTAACCAATTTTTTTTTTTTTTTTATCTATGTAAATATAAAAGGGATTGTCCCTTTTACATTTTTTTTTTTTGTAAAGTATGTTCTGACAATGTGTTCGAGTATTGGAATGTCACAATATTCGTAGGTCCGACTTGAGTCAAACTTGGAAGGAACTGACTGTTTATTGCTGATTGTGAGCTCATTTAGATGTAAAGACAGAATGACACAGCAAGGTTTTATGGTATGAGAGAGAATGGTAGGAAATTCTCTACATTACATATGCTATAAATGGAAGCTGCTGGTGATTTGAAATCCAATATGGTTTCCATATTAGTTTAGTGCTGAAAAAACAAAGCATTAGGAGGTTTGTACAAGGTCATTTCACTTCAAATGTAGGAATGATTGAATTTCAGTATTCATTAATGCACCTTGCTTAGATGGCTATTAGTTATATTTCCAAAGAGGGCAAAAACAGGAGGAGAGAGACTTCTGGCTGAGCGTATATATAAGTTAAACTTCACATTGCATTTTAGCATATCACATAAAAGGGACTGAAGTAATTCTGGGTGAATAAGTTGACTGAGCTCTGCTGGTAGAGGAAGGTGAGACGTGTTGTTTGTTTTGTTTGGTTTTTTACACATTTCACACATAATTCTTGGGGCACTTGTACGTTTTATTTAAACATCACCTCTGACACTGTCAGACTGTCTACAGCATGCATTTACACTTGCCGGGGATATTTCTGACAGTACACTGTGGCAAATGGTAATTCACACTACTTAATACCGAATGTTTGTCTGTCGTAGTTCTGAAATTACATATTGAAATCTGTCTGAGCTGATCGCTAGCACTCATTTAAGGATCATGCATAGCAAGTGTACTCATGTTAGCCTGCGCTCAAATATTGGATCACCACACATGAGAAACTCATTCTCTGTGTTGGTGCATCAGCAGATTTTTGAGTATTTGCATTGGGGAATTTTGATCGACAGGGACATCAGCTGTAAAGTGACTCTGCACCTTTGGTGAGAATAATGTTATCATATTCACAGATGCTGTGCACTTGTGTGATCCTTCATTTACATTATGCATGATTCAACTTATACAAATTCTTTGACATCATGTCTGAATAACCAGCCTCAATGTTATCTCTGTCTGTTCAGATCTGTTTTAAATTAAGTGAATAAACACAAATAAACAATGGCATCTTCTTGGACAAAGGTATTCAATTCTTGATATATTTTCATGCTGAGAGCACAAAGTCTAATTGTATTAATTACAGATGTGCACAGTTTTACCTCCTTATAACTGATTTCCTCACTATTTTAGAAAAATGCACATAATTATAAACAGATACTTTAGTGTGATTATGGGAAAGGGGTGCAGTTTATATTCTGACCTCTTTTACTGATACTGTATGTATGGGAGAGATATTTTACATCAAAGAATGTAGGATATTATTATTGTTATTATTACTACTAGGCCTATTACTACTATTTTTCCCACAACTCAGAATTGAACAGTATAGACAATGTCTTCAAGTCTAGTCTGTGAATTGCATTCATACACTTTTGATTAAAATGTATGAAGAGTGTATGAATGCAATTCACAGACTAAATAGAATGATTTGAAGACATTGTCTATACTGTTCAATTCTGAGTTGTGGGGAAAATAGTATTAGTAATATTATTATTTTTTATTATTAAATAATTTGTACTTAATTTCTAAAGTTAATATTTCTTGAAGAGATGCAGGCAGCCAAGGGCAAAGATGCTTGGTCAATACCGCCACCTATAGGAACAAAATGGTAAACTGGTTTCATCACTAATGCATCGCTGCAGATGCAGGATAGTAGCTCAAAAGAATATGTCAAATATTAATTATACAAATATTAATTAGTTCGGGGGGTGGGGGGTGGTTGATTGGTCTTATCAATAACAACCACATGTGTGCAGAAAGTATACACTGTGTATTTTAGTATTCAAATTATGGAAACCTTTTTAAGGCTCTAAAGTAGTTAATTATTAGATTATTGATTTTTGATTATTTTATCAGTACAGCCAACATTGTCCCCGGTGATGTCAAGGAACATTTTGTTATTTCGGAAAAAAGCCTTTTCATGATAGAGAATAAAAATTATAAATAAAAAGGATTGTCCTTGAGCTACTATGAGCTCTCAGATGCATACTATACCGTTTAGAACAATGATTTATGTTAACTGGGTAACATGCTTCTCTTTCTCCAGAGAAACCATCAGTGCTGCATAGATGCTGCATAGAAAGAACAGCTCCACTCTGGTAACAACAAGCGACTATAAATAACAACAACCGGAAGTGACAAAATATGATTTAAAGGCATGTCCTGCATTTACCATAATGCCAAAGACCAAAGTATATACTATAAATAAAGACGATAAATGAAGACAATAAAGACGATGAAAATTATCGGCAAATTAAAAGGAAACTAAAAGTAAAAAAAAAAATGCTAAATGCAGTCTCTTGCAGGGTGCGAAAATTTTGGGGTGGAGTGGGGGGTGGTAATAATAACTAAATTTAATATTAATTATAAATAATTTGATTTTTTTTTTTTTTTTTTACAAATTTATTAGGAGTTGGTGTTTGGAAATCACTGTTTACTCAAGACGACCTTAATATATATCAAAAATACTTTAAAAGGGTGCAAATGTTGAACGTTGTATATTTGTGAAAGACACTGTTGGACTTGTTGGTGAAATAAATGATCAATTAATGGACACTGGCGCTGACAGGTCTTTTATTATGACAGCTCGTTCAGTTGACAGTGAGCTCGTGTCCTCTGATTGCAGTGTCACGCTTCTCAGTTCTTGCTGGATTGTTAGATTGCAGTGGATTGTTTTCCTCGGGACATTTACAACAAGGTTAAAATATCAAAAACATCTCATGACACCAATCCAAGCCGTTCGGGGTATATCAGGGGGGACCCGGAACATTCATTTCCCCACCCATATACATCCTCATCCGTTGTTTATATGTTTAAAACTGATGAATATATTCAGCTCAGTGGAAAAAGCGCTTGTTGGTGCATTGTTGTGGTTTGCGATGTGTAGCTGGTTCGCAGGCTCTTCGGCTAAAATATAGATACATGAATCGCTTCCAAGTCGTATTTTTGCAGATCGGTTTAGTTTTTGTATCAACACAACAGCGTTAGCTGGCCTGGACAAAATGAGCAGAAAACAGCATCATTTTAAAGGAGCAGAGGTCAGCTGCTGTGTTAAATACTTCTTGTTCGGATTCAACATCCTATTTTGGGTAAGTTTTGTGGATCTGCGGTTAATTTGCTTCTCAAACTTGTATTAATTGCCTTCATAATCTTTTTATTGTGGTGAAAATAATTGGGATTGCAAAACAAGTTCAGCAGGAAATACATTTACCTTATTTATTTCACAGCATGTGACATGAATGTATTTATGAGATATAACTTACCCTACCAGTGCTATGTATTTATTTATTTGTATGGTCTCTGATCTCTTTATTTGTATGGTTCATGATCTGATACATTCTCAAAAAGTTTATATTAAATTAATATAGTGTTTTTTTTTTTTTTTTTTTTTTTTTAATAAAGAATCTTCACTTAGATGCTTTCACATATTGACGGTCCATACTGACACAAGGCTGTCAATATTCCAGAAATCTGAAAAAGCACCATTATAGTAGTCCATAGCTTGTTACTATATAGCTATTTTATGGCTTAAGGAGACTTGGAATAGAGCAAATGAGCCATATGGCAACTGTTATTGTGCTTTTTATAGTCCTTTTCAGGGCTTTATTAGACATGTTCACTAATTGTATGGAAAATATCCAGTTCAGTTGCAGTGAATAACAACATATGGGTTCAGAACTATTTAAGAGAGTAAATTAAATAATAATAAAAATAATAATCATTTTGGTGTGAAGTCTGTCTTAAGTGACTCTTAAGCCTTAAATATAGACTTTTTTCCCCATTACATCATAATGAAGAACCAATCATGTTGCTCAATTCCACGATGGTTTTCATGTAAGAGAGTGATAAATTGTGAGATAAAAGGAAACTCTTCCATGAGTCATTTCTGGAGCGAACACATCGCCTGGAGCGTGATTCTGTGAAGTTTCTTGATGTCATAAATTCCAGCCTTCAGTGGTTAGTAGTTCTGAATGGGGTAGTGAAGATCCCTTCTGGAGGGCGTGGGGGTAATTGGTGCCCCCTCACGCTTTAATGCCGTCCTGTCTGAAATGGTAGCCTTGTATAATGGTCTGCTGTCCTCTGTAACAGCTAGCCCTCCTACTGCCATTGTTCCCACGTTATAGAGAGCCTGTTGTGTTATGTTGGAACTTAGACGCCTGTGTTTTCACCAAATCATGGCCTGAATGTCAGTCTATACTACTGGAAACTGAAATCAACCCTGTTGTAGCTAAATGAAACCCTTGACTTAATCTTTTCAAGAGCAATTCACCCAAAGTTAAATCTGATACTTAACATTCACCTATAATGAAAGTACTGTCATCATTTACTCACCCTTGTTTATGACTTCCTTCCTTCTGTGGAACGCAAAAGATATTTTGAGAAGTGTTTTTTGTACATGCAATGAGCGTCAGTGTTGTTTTTACTTTCTTTGTGTGGACAAATTTTTTTTAACTAGTAATACAATGAGTTGAAGTACCTAACATGACTTAAACTGAAATTCATAGAAATAGGAAATTTAAAATATAAAAGAAAAAGGAAATGCCGTAACTTTAAAAGTATAATAAATAATACTAAAATAACACTGCAGGTTGGAGTAAAACTTTATTTATTTTTTTACTTTACCCTTAAGAACAAAAATGGAAATAGACATTGGCTGACTTCATTTGGGAGAGAAATATTGACAGTGTCTTTGAACTTAATTTTGTACATTTTCTTAGTAAAATGTGACTGGTGTTTACTCATGCAAAAGTCACCACTTTTGTGGGTGGAGGTCAAGGTGAATGTTTTGTTGTTGTTGTTTTTTTTTTTTTTTTGGGTATTGTGGTTGCTAAGGTGGTCTGGGTGGTTGCTAAGTTGTTGCTTACTGCCAACTGCAGATATGTCTGAATTCCCTCAATCAATGTAAATCTAAGCAGTTTTTATTCTAAGCCATTTTATTCTCTGCCAGGAGAAAATTTGACATCTTACCACTTGGAAAAGTAATAGTAGACTTCTCCAGAATAATTGGCGTGATTGGAAATATCATTCATGTCCTTGAACCACTCAGGATACGATACGTACTTGTGTTATGGGTTCAAATCCCTTACCCTAATTATGAAAAATAGTATTAATAATTAAGTGTCTGATCGCTATACTTCTTCTTGTCATCTTATTGTCCCCTCGTCATGTCTGAAAGCCTTTTTTTGTCTCTCGACTCCTTTTGTCTTAGCAGACTGTTTGACCCCTGTGCGTCATACTAATGCCTGTCTGATGGGTTTAAAGTGGAGACAGTCTGATCGGACAGAAACCTACCTGATCCCTACAGGACACTCACTTTGCCAGCCTCAAACTGGGCTGAGCTGATGGCCTGTAATTACAGACGCTTCACTCTGTAAACACTGTCTGATATCTACCCAGGAAGCTTTTGAAGGAACATCTTAACATTCCCAATGTCAGACCCCCACCCCAGCCATCTTTAATTCCTCCTTTCCATTGGGGAGCCTCGCAACCCCTTTGTCTTGTATTCAAATGAAGGTGTTTGGGCGTGCGTGAGAGGGGCCCGAGTGCTAGCCACGGCCCTGTGTGTCTCAGGAACCCCATTCATCCTCTCGCTGTGGAGCTGATGGAGCCGTGCGTCTGTTATCACACACACTGCCCCTGATGCAACAAAAGCATTGACTGCTGTGTTTGTTTGCACACTGTGGCTTGTGTATTGTGTACCAGCAAGGCACATTTCTGATCCCCAAAGTGTTTATTGTGTGTTTTTGTCCTTGCTTGAGCTCTTGTGGGTTTTTCCTTTACGTATCCTCCAGGTTCATACAGCAGATGGGAACCACATGTCCGTACCCCCTTCTTCCTCTGTTGCTCTGCGAGGTAGTTTATTTCCATGCCATTTCCCAGCAGGCCCTACTCTGACTTGCACACATCGACTCATTCTCACTAAAACACAAATGAACAAAGCCAGAGTCACTCTCGCTCTTCCATCAATTATTAAAAATGACTTAAACGTGCTGATATTGAGCCACTGCTGACACACAGCAATTATGTTGAAATAACAAATGGCTGTTCTTTCTTGTTTTATGGTTTTTGTTGTTTTGAAATCGACTAAAGCTCATGTGAAGTGAGATTCGTCTCCTTGATGAGCTCTAGAAGTCACGTTTGTGTCCTTATGGAAACTTGAACTTGTATATGTTTCCATAAACTTGGCCAGAGAAATATATTTTCTAACCATTTAGAACCAAACACAGACTCCTGTTGTAAGTGTTCAACTTAAAGAAACTGAGGATGGTTTCTGAACACGGTTTCTGAAGTTTCCTAAAGAATATCTGAGTGGTGTTTGCCATTGCTAAACAATGTTGCTATGCAGCTTCTAAGGTTTTCTGAGTTTTTTTTTTTTTTTTTTTTGCTATGTGGTTGCTAGGTTTCTTAAAGGAATGGTGAAACCAAAAATGAACAATCTGTCATTAGCTGCTCCCCTTCTTGATGTTCCAAAACTGTATGACTTTATCTTTCAGTTTTCTTTGCCCATACAATGAAGGTTGTATTGGACATCCACTGCCTTTTCATAATATGGGCAAAAACAGTTCTTCAGAATATCTTTTTGTGTGTTCCACAGATGCAGTAAAGTCATACAGGTTTGAAACAATGTGAGAGTGAGAATTTTCACCCACCAGATATATTAAATATAAAAATCAAATAAAATCAAAAGTCAGATAGTTCAGAAAAATTTCAGTACACATATTTATAATAATATGGTAGACATTTGAAAAATGGTAAAAATGTCGAATAGTCATCTCTATCATGGTTATGTTTACAACACATTTTATTTATTTATTTTGAGTTTAAATAAGTTTATGAGCTTTTGTAATTATGTTTTTTTAACATTTAAATTAAGATTTAAATAAATTAATATTTCAGTTGTTTTAACAAATTTAGTACATCAAGTAGAACATCATTTTTTTTATTCTTAAATTTTTGTTGACGTATTTTCTTCTAATATTGATTTCTGAAAATAAATATATATATTTTTTATTTTATTTCAGCAATTACCAAAAACAGTTTTTAATAGTTTTAGTTGTTGAGAACAACAATAAGAACAGCACTGGGTATTGTGCATGCACGTATAATTACTAGTGTAGGATAAGGTTCAAGAGGGTTAGCAGTTTATCCAGATCCTTGAATACTGTGAGCAAAATGAATATTGATGCTTGCTTTAGCAAACAGCACTAATAAAGCCAGAAATACTACTTTACACTAAATCAGACTTTCCAAAATATAAAAAGTTGCTATTGCGATGCAGCAGTTCTTTAATCAAATAAAGATATCGGAAGATGGCTCAGGGAGAAGAAAAGCAAAAGCTGTTCATGTGGATGTAGCAGCTGGTGGAAAAAGTGGTTCTGTTCACTGTCACAGTGCTTCGAGTTTAAGCCAAGAGTTTATTTGGCTGCCGTTAGTGATGATACAGAGATACTGTAAATCTAATCATCCCACTGTGTGAGATAGCAGCTGTCCTCTGATTGGCCGGAATAACTAAATAAGTTGTTTAAGTGCTCTGTGATGCTCAAACGTTTCTAATCCCAATATCCACGTCACTGGCCTCCCTTGGATCTGGACTGAGAGGAGTGGAGGAGATAGGCTGATGTCTTCATTAGGGATGAATGGGAGTCAGTGGTATGTTTTGACAGAGAAAGTGTGTGCAGTGGATGACTGGCCCTTAGCTCTGTCCCAGCCATCCATTGGATTAGCCTAGACTGCTGGAAATGGGATTATGGGATTTGCGTCTACTGATACCCTGACTTCTAACTCTCACCTTCCCACTCATACGTTTCCCCTTACGCTGGTATTGCTTTAACCCGCCACCAAACACACACCGCTGAGAGCCCAGTGGGAGTTTGACAGGAAATCTGGAGATTTGAAAACACATTAGAGCGAGAAGGTCAGTCAGTAAATCAGACTCACCGAGAAACTTCTTTTGTTGCATGGTTTAGTCCAAGAGAAATTGGCTTCTAGTTGGTGCCATGGACTAGTTGTTGGTGCATGTGCTTAAGACATGATGGTGAGCTGTGGTGCTCTGGTTCAAATCCTCACCCCTCTCTCCCAAATGCTCATCACATCCCTCTCTCTCGAGTAATTTCCTGAACTGTCTCTTCTGTTTCTGTCTAATAAGAGTGATGGATGACTTTTTTTTTTAAGTGGGCCAAATGAAATATATGAATCACATTACAAGTTTTATGAAGCTGTACATTAACTTTGTGAAGCTGGTGTTGTTATTCATTGAGAATTGTCTTCTATTCCGTAGGTTTCAAATCACATTTGTGTTCATTCAGAAATCATTAGGACAGATCATTGTAGGCTTGATGACCAATGACATTAATGTGAAATCTGGTGGGATGTGTTTTTGTTCTATGATTTAGTAAGAGGCCTGCAGAAAAAATATGACTTTTTTTTAGAGGGAGCCATCAGGAGTTGGGCTGAAAAATCAATCCCGCGTAGACCTTTAGAAAGGAGTGAATACAAATTAGAGCAATGCAATGTTTACCAAAACATTTTTTTTTCATATATATTTTGTCAACAACATGATATTTTGCTGATTTAAAAAGGGTTTTGTGCTGGTACTTTGAGTGGTTTAGACCTGTTTTAAGCTCTTCGTATTCTTTGCTGTGTTTAGTTCACAGAAGAGACAGAAATTAACTTTTTTCATTAAGTGGTGAAATTTGCCAATTATATAAAAATGGGTGATTCATTCAGAATCGAAAGTCTTTATGAATGGGTTATTGAATCATTAAAATCATTCATTTAGTAATGAAACCCTGCTGTGTGTTTCTCGGAGACATGCAGGAGGTATGCACTGCTTTTTTACAACTATTTCTGTCGCCGTTCTAACTATATTCTAAAATCAATTCTACATCAAGCTGTGAATGCAAGGACACTCAAGATACATATTAAGATGATACATATTTCACATTCCTAATTCCTTTACAGCTTTGGTCCCTTTTCATTTGTTTTTCCGAAGAATGAAAGTCATAAAGGTTTGGAACAACATCAGGTTTTTTTGGTGCTTATTTATTAAAACTATTCCTGTAAGCAGTAGTATCCAAGTCATTGCTCTCATTCAGGTAAAAACAAGTCTTGGCTGCCTCTCAGGGAACCTTATTACAAAAATTGCAATGCATGCAGAGAAATCTCTGCTTTCCGGACCTTTGATAAAATCTCAGCCAAGACTGTTTTTTTTTTTATTCAGATGAGTTGCCTGTAGATAAAGAGAGCGGTGCTGTCTGCATATAGCACTAAACTCCTGCCATTGTGGGGCAGGAATGAATTGAGTAAGTGGCGTAAATGTGATGAATTCTGTTGTGTGCTTGTGTGTTGCAGTTGCTGGGAGCTGCATTCTTGGGTATTGGACTTTGGGCTTGGGCAGAAAAGGCAAGTTGGAAAAACAAATACAATACAATGTAATACAATGATCCGTGACATTCCTCAGATTCCTAATATATGGTTGCATTAGCAACATAATCATAGATGTAAACAGAAGACAACGGTGCACTTTAACAGCACTACCTACAAATATCATGCCCTCTCATTCCGTTTGTCAGTTAAAGTGCCCAAATTAATATTTACTTACTTTATTTTTTGTGCTCTTCTGTGAATCCCCCATGTTGCTTTTTCCTCTTTTGATGTCATGAAATTTGAGAGCATATTAAATTAAAATTTAATTAAACTAAAATTAAAGCATATGGGTGGCATCTTTTTCTTTTTTTTCATGGCATTCTGATTTCGCTCTTATATTGTAACCGTATCACACCGCTCAATAAAGCTTTGTATTTATTGTGACAATTCTCTCTCTGATTTTTCATCCCTCTCTGAAAAGGTCACCCTTGCTGTTATGTATTCATGCATGAAAGGTGAATGTAATTTCTTCACTCTAATTTGAGGCAACTTAATGAATGAAGTCAACTGGCTGATTAATAACCTGGAAATTGCTCCATTCAGCCGCTGATTGTTCTGCTAAAAGACACGTGTAGGCCATATGGCACTTTGTATTAATGTCAGCCAATTAAAGGAACTCGGATCTCGGTAACATGATGTAAATGATTAATAAGTGGTTCAGTTTAATTTGCAAAATGTTAATCACAGAAATAAAACATTAAGAATCGAACTAAGGCTGTTGAACACCGTGGTCAGAAACCTGCAGTTGGTTCTGGGGTTGAACTGAGCTTCCACCCTGATGTGGAAATCCAAACGTGGAAGGCATGAATCAATGCAATGGTTGCCCAAACACTGTCAGTTGTGGCGGCCTGGCAGGTGGTGGAGGATGTGAACTTACAGCAGCTCTGTCTGATATGTCTGGCCCACAGGGAGTGCTGTCAAACATTTCCTCCATCACAGATCTGGGCGGCTTCGACCCTGTCTGGCTCTTCATTGTTGTAGGAGGGGTGATGTTCATCCTGGGATTTGCCGGATGCATCGGTGCGCTCCGGGAGAACACATTCCTACTCAAATTTGTGAGTTCCACGCTTGCATCCGGCGTACAAGCCCTGCCTCCTGTTTTTCTCTCTTTGCTTATTTCAAGGGTCATTTGTTTCCAGATATGGTCGTTTAAATGAAATAAATTGGCCTTGACTCAAGAATACACCCAAAAAGAAGTGAACAAAATTGCAGTGTATTAGAATGTTTTTTTTTTTAAGAATGATTTGCCTTTAAAAATGTTGACTCCACTATTTATAATATTTTTTTCTAGTTTTCAGTGTTTTTGGGCCTCATCTTTTTCCTGGAGCTCACAGCTGGCATTTTAGCCTTTGTGTTTAAAGATTGGATCAAAGACCAGCTGAACTTCTTCATCAACAACAATGTTAAAGCATATCGGGATGACATTGACCTCCAGAACCTCATTGACTTTGCTCAAGAATACGTGAGTCAGCGCTTCTCCTCCCGTCTCGTTTTCTGTGTATTTTGAATGGGAAAGATATATAAGTCTGCACTTGAAAATATGAGACATCTGCTGAGTCGTTCAGCTTTCTTGAAGTGAAAAACGTCACTTTAAATTACAGCTGTGTGATGTAAAGGTGCTGGTGATAATGATAGTAATTCCTTCTCTGATGTCATATATCTCATCAGTGGTCGTGTTGTGGTGCTCATGGGCCGAATGACTGGAACCTGAACATCTATTTCAACTGCACCGACTCCAACCCCAGCCGGGAAAGGTGTGGCGTTCCCTTCTCCTGTTGTGTCAAAGACCCCGCTGTGAGTGCCAGAAACAATCATTTCATCTGTTTACCGCTTGCACTTCCCTGCTTCTGTTTCAAAAAGTCAATCGTGTTATTCCTCACAATCTGTGCAGTAGTCTTTGAGCTTTAAAGCTTGTTCATAGAGCTCATTCAAAAATCTAATGGAGGTTTAGTATAATTTGCTGGTCTGTTTTACGGGGATAACAAAAAGTGGTGCAGCACATGTGAGATTTGCTAATTTTTTTTGTGTAACTAAGGATGTGTCATGAGTCTACATTTTTTTTCCTTGTTTTTCCCCCTGTATATGTAAATGTATATGTATATGTATATATGTATATGTATATATATGTATATGTATATATATGTATATGTGTGCATATATATGTATGTATGTTTATATATATATATATATATATATATATATATATATATATATATATATATATATATATATATATATATATAGTTATATATATATAGTTATAGTTAGAAGTGGTGCTTTAATTAGCATGCTGACAATATTGTTGTTTTGATGTTAAAATGTTTGCATGATAAAACTGTCTCAGAAAAGTTAACTCTTTCTCTATTGTATTCTGTTCTGTTCTATTGTATTTTCTGTCCAAAGGATTGCATTCAATTCTCCTGAAATTATATTTTAAAATGACTATTAAATCCTGTTCTGTTATATTGTTTACAAAATCTATTGTGCCCCTAAGATTCTATTCTATTTTTAAAAATTGTTTTATTAAAAATCTTGAAGTCCTGAGTCTATCATTCTATCCTATTCTAATACTAACATTCTATTCTGCGCTAAAGCATGTTTTTTTCAATCCTAATGAAATTAAATTTTATCTTAAACATTACACCGTACTTTATCAGATAGTTTGTATTTTGTATTTTGAGGCCATGGTTTATTGGTGTGGGAATTCATATGAAACAAATGTTACTCAGAAATTGCTTGGAAATTTCACAAATTGAAAACATTAATTGAAACAACAATTTTGAAGTACTAAAATAGTGTTTTCTTGTAAGATGTAACCCAGTGATCTTTGTCTTAAATACAGCTTCATAGAAATGTTTTGAAATAAATTGAGAGTGCTATTTTGTTCTCTCTCTAGGAGGATGTCCTGAATACACAATGTGGCTATGATGTGCGGCTTCAAGGGGTGAGCGTTTTATTAATAGTTCGAAATGTTGCAGTTGTGCAGAGCCATAATGATGAAATCTGTGTCAGACCACCCTCTGAAAGGAGCACAGAAGGGTTAAACGCACAAGAGAATCTAAGAGCATTTGAGTTCCTCTTGTTCGCCTCCTTAATAACAGTTTAAACCTTAAAAGTGATAATTAGCTTCTAGTTTTAGGCACGGGAAATTGTGGAGCTCTGTAATTGGGATGACAGCTCATGCCAGCCCTGTGCCTTTCAGTTTGGGTGGAGTGAAACTGCACCCACAGTTCACCACGGTCTCTCCATGGTACAGAGTACTTGTGTACCCATGGTTACTCTTTCTCTCACAATCCACCTTTGGAAAGAATTACTCCGGTTTTATTTGCTTTTGTAGTGTTTTTTTTTATTGATTTGGTGTTGTGTGCAAGTATTGAACATATAATAAATGTTTGCTCAAAGAATCATGCTTTCAAATATTTTGCACTTCTTTGTTCAAGCTCTGGAGGAAGGCCTTGCAGAGAGAAAGAAAAAGAGAAATTGTTAACAAAGATCTGCAGTTAAAGAAGAGCCTGTATGGCTGTGCAATTCAAACTGGATCTTCCCTGTGCTAGGTTATATGTGGTGAGCTGGGTGACATTTCGTTTACTTAGTGTGGGAGTGAGTTCTTCCAGTTTTCCAGAGAGGATATTTGCTCTCAAATAGATTAAAGCGCAGGTCCACCCAGGTGAAGGCCTAATTGTTTATCCAGGACTTCAGTAAAGATTAAAGGTCAACTCGGAGGAGCGAAGACTAATATGCTACATGGTGCACTTGAATGAAGAGTTGGTTTTGGTTTCTTATTTAGATCTGACATTTCCCATTAAGTGCTGTTCTGTTTTGAATCTTTTTTTAACAGGAGTTGGATCAGCAGAAGTACATTTATACAAAGGGCTGTGTGGGGCAGTTTGAAAAGTGGCTTCAGGACAATCTGATCATCGTTGCTGGGATTTTTGTGGGGATTGCATTATTGCAGGTAAGGACACTGCTAATGCAAATGCTTTAAAGCATGCAAATATCCTTTAAAGACTGAACTGATTTGCTTGAATGAGGCCTGAATGGTAAAATGGTCCCACATGAATGGATATTATGCTGCCACCTTCTGGTTAAACCTCAAAATCTAGTTTTAAGTTCCACCATAATGGATGGCTAGGTGAATATTAAAATTTCCAGATCATAATTTACCCCAAAAAGGAAAAATCGATATCGAAGTTATTTTGCATTGTGTTATTTTCATACCCGTACTTTTTTGTTCCCAGTTTTATTATTGCTGCAAACAAATGTATACAATAATGAAAGCCACCCTGTTTTGTTTTTGAATGAAATAATGCATTTAATTTATGCTGATTTTATTTCTTATTCTGTACAAAAAATATATTACGATGTACACTAAAAAATTCAGGATAAAATTTAAATATGTCATTATTTGTCAGAAAGTGAATGAGATTGCAAAGGAAAATGTGATTAATTGTCATGAAAATGTTCTAAAAAGTCCTAAAGAAATCCTAATTATCCTGAATTCAGATTTAATTTTCTTTATTTCTTTGTCTTTATTTATTATGATTATTATTTATACATTTTTAGTTTATTTATATATATATATATATATATATATATATATATATATATATATATATATATGACCCCAATATTTATTGACTAGGGGTGCACGATAAATATCGGCTGATAATTAACGCGCATCTCATCAGATATTGATGATAATGAACGTGGATTTGCGCAGCTAGTCAGTTAACAACGGCTCTGTGTAGTAACAGCTAGAGAACCGTTTTTACTGACGAGATGCGCATTAATAATCGGCCGATATTTATCGTGCACCACTGTTATTGACTGTTTGTATTATACAACTGTAGGTTATAGGGAAATTTCAGCTTGTCAGGTAGTTTAACTAAAAGTGAAAGCATGTTGCATTTTCTCCACAATGAAGCTTTCTTTTTAAATATGTTTCAGATTTTTGGGATATGCCTGGCTCAAAACCTGGTGAGCGACATCAGAGCGGTCAAAGCCAACTGGTGACTTTTTGCATAGAGCGACAGGTGACAGTGACCTCTGATTATGGCAGAGAGCTTATTGCAAATAAACACTGTTTACACACCACTGAGCTGGTAAATTCCACCCTTTTAACCCTACAGACTTTGTATGTTCGCTGACTTTACAAAGTGGACTGTCCATCTAGGTTTTTTCTTTTTTTTTTGTGGTTCCTTATCTGAAAACAAGCTCTTAATGGAGACTATCCAGAAGGAGCTTAACACGAGATGTCACATCGATATCAAGCTATCTGCGATCTCGCAGCTGTCTCTTTATTGAATGCTATTTTCGTTTGCCCTTAATAAATGTTCACCAGACTCTCCTTCATGTTGGCGAATAAAGTGGAGGGTGTTTCCATTAACCTGTGGATGACTTTCTTATAGAAAAACACACAAATCAACCACTAGGACTTTAAACCGAGGAGCCATGAACTAAACAAAGCCTTACAGCAGTGCGTTTTACTATACACTTGATTGGATTCCGATTTTTACACAATAGTCTGTCTGTCAGTCATTTGAGCTGACTCTTACCTCTGATTGGCTCTCTGTTGCACAGGGTAGCCAATCAGAATGACATACTTGATAATGACATGTAATGCATTTATTTTTGTGAGTTCTACCACTACTGTTGGGGAGGTGGAGAATAGTCTGTTATTTGTCTGTATAGCTATGTTTTATTATTTTTCTCTTGTTTGTTTTGGTTGTCTCTGTGGCAAAGTGTATAAATCGACTTAACCGCGGTCCCAGACTTGCTTATGAATCTTTGTTTTCGCTAGTCTGCTAGATGTTGATATGCTATAGTGACATTAATAATGTATTATTATAAATAATGCTGCTTTAACTCATAGAAGATATACATCGCTATACTAACCAACTTAACTCTTTAATACATTCCTTCTGGGAAACACACTTCAGATCACGCAGAGTGTTTTGTGAATGAATCTAACGTTGAGTGCACATGAAGTGGACCGACTGAATTAGCCGTGCGTACGATCACATGCCTTATCGAGCCCTATAGAGATGGTAGCAGAAGCCAATGACAGTTACACAGCACGCGGACCTTTAGGAAGGCTTTTTTTAACTGTTCAGTCTCTCTTGCTCACGCCATATGCATGCAATCATCTATTTAAAAAATGCGTGGCAATGCAGACCTCTCTAAAAGCATGCACACATACATATGTGTGTGGATGTGTATCCATCCCATTGTGAATACCATACCAGTGCGTTTTCACCTAGCTACTCCCCTTGTGTTCAGAAGGAGTCTGCTTTGAGTCACGACTTTAACGCTGATAATGTGCAAATTAAGATAAATGATATATTGCTGACTGTGTATGTAAGAACGTGCCTGGATGGTTATAGCAGTGGAGTGTCACGTCAGCTAGACTGATCTGATACATCAAGCTTTGCTCTGTTTCAATGGTCTATATAACCTGTGTTATCAGAGTGAATAGTAAAATGTGAGATTTCTCTTCGGTGGTCTTTTTCGGTATCAGAGATTTTGGTATATTGTGTATATAAGAGGCCAATCTTTTATGCAGATATAACATTACGTGCTAAAGATGATGTTTAGTCCCCTTTTTGTGAACCCAAATTGATGACCCTCATGAAAGCTGTCAAGAACATGTCCAGGTTGTAAAAGAAAAGAGTGGGATAATATAGTTTGCTTAAAGAAAATAAAGTATATTTACTCCCAAATTCTCATTTACATTATAAAAAACAAAGCAAACAAACTATATATATATATATATATATATATATATATATATATATATATATATATATATATATATATATATATATATATATATATATAAAATTTAATTTAAGACATATTGTTTAATTTATTGATATTTATTGATGCGATATTTGGTTGTACTGCCATTGATTTTAATTTTAAAAATCTTTGTATTACTGTTATACAGGAAAAACTGTATTAAAGCAGCAAGAAATAAATGAATAAGTTTAATTAATTTAATTAATATATTATAATAAGAATTTACAATGAAAATGTGATGAAAATATTGCCACAATGCAAAAAAATAGAATAAAACAATCTATAAGCTTGATTTTCTTTATGCAGAAAAACATATTTTGGGGTGAACTGCGAACTGGGCATGTTTTTGTAAGATTTTGTTTTTGTAAGATCCAAAATTCAGAGTTTATTATATTTTTCCTCTCATTTTCTTCATCATGCAATGGCCTTTTCTGTATTTTCTCCTTAAAAATAAATAAATAAATAAAATAAATAAACAAAGAACGCTAAAATTTCCTTTTCAGGGAGCCTCTTGCATATAATGAATATAAAGATCATCTCTTACTAATGTTATGTCATATGCATCTAACCCTTCAAAAGTGCATTGCAGAAACGTGAATAAAACTAATGTTTGTCTGACTGTAGGCACACAACTGAAACGAATTGCAAATCTGTGTTCGTGTAGTGAATTAGACATTCCTTGTGCATGTGTTGGCCTAATTTTTTTCATGAAGTGCATTTTGCATTTCAGTGGTTTTTCTGTGCTGGTTCATCAGAAACGTGAATTTTGATAATTAGTATTAAAACCATTGAGCCTTTTTGCTGGCCTTTCTCTTTACCAGCTGTGATAGTTTGTACGTTACAGTCATTCAAAATGTTAGCAAATCTTTAAGCACAGTTTTATCGAGAACAGTTGTACAGAACAGTACTGCGTGGATGGAAAACATTTTGTGATTCTGATGAATGCATATCAGAATAGTTGTTCCATGATTTAAATATGTCTTGATCTTTTTTCCCAACATGAGTCTTGACATCACACTTGTCACTTTTATGTGCTTTGAAAAATGAATTAAGAAAGCCTTCAAGATTTTTTTGTTTTTGTTTTGTTTACATTCCCATACTCGTTTTCAAAGTGTCTTCATAGAAATGTTTGGATTCTACCTCATCATGGTGAAATTACTTTAAAGGTGGTTTTTTGGGGATTCATAACTCTAATTCAAGTTTAGTGAGCAGTTTTAGAAGAGTTGCAAAAAACGTTTTAAACCAAACTTTAAGAATCTTCGACACAAATAATGATAGCAGATCTTCTCTCACAGTCTCCGCTTTTCTTTAGATGCTTTTTAGGCAAATTATAATTTTGTTTATAAGTCATGGAATGCAAAGAATATAATGTGGATTAGTTATATGAATGGTGAAAGAGACACTTTTGATTTTTAAACCTATTGTTTCATACTTATCCAGTGCCATTATGTGCAGCACTATTTCAGGAGTCTGCAAACAAACAGTTCTCAGCTGTAATTAGATGTCCTTTAATTAGTTTATTGACTTAGTGTTCATTATCCGATAATGTCAAAATGCCCTTTTAAACTGGATAATGAATATTGCACTTGCGGACCTAAAGCATTTCCTGTGCCCCCATTATTTGAGTCAATGATTGTACTAACCTATAATAACACTCATACTTATGTGGCATTTTCACGTTCCTATAGAAATTTAGGATCGTACCAGTATTTGGAAACATATTGGCGATACCACTGTTTTGCAGAAGCTTTGTTTTATTTGATGTTATTTTATTTAAAATTCTTGTTCAAAGGTTCTTGTTCAAAGGTGATATCCATAAATTGACTTTTCTTGTGGGAGATGGTCTGTTACACTGTATACTATGATGTGAGATATGCATTTTCTTTTTTATAATAAAATGGATTTATGACAGTCTGAGCTCAATTTCTTTCATCTGCAAATTCTATCAAACTTTTGACTGACCTTTTATTTTGTCAGTATTACACCTAATTAAAATTAGTAGAACCAGTTACTTCACTCTCAAAGTGTCTAAATATTTAATGAAATGGTACATTATGCATGTTGATAAATGACAAATTATATGCATTATTTCAATGTGTAGTGTTTATTATAATATATATATATATAAATAACCCATATATATATATATATATATATATATATATATATATATATATATATATATATACCTGAGTATAAGTCGCATCAGTCCAAAAATACATCATGACAAGAAAAAAAACATATACAAGTCGCATTTATTTAGAACCAAGAACCAAGAGAAAACATTACCGTCTACAGCCGCGAGAGGGCGCTCCATGTCTTCAGTGTAGACTACAGGAACACTGAGCAGCATAGAGCGCCCTCTCGCGGCTGTAGACGGTAATGTTTTAACTTGATTAATTTCTCTTGGTTCATGTCAAATTAATTTTGATAAATAAGTCGCACCTGACTATAGTTCGCAGGACCAGCCAAAATATGAAAAAAAGTGTGACTTATAGTCTGGAAAATACGGTATGTATTTATGTGTGTGTGTGTGTGTATGTATACAGTTGCAATCAAAATTATTCAACCTTGACCTGCAAGACATTTTGCTGCGGAAAGCAACATTTGATGAAATTAATACAAAACAAAGGCATCAGTAAAGTATTAGAGAAAGTTTGTTAATACACTTTTGAGTGATTCTGAGAATGGAACATTGATGAATCATGATAAAATTCAAATTGGCTCTAAACATTCATGTTCAAATTTATTCAACCCCCTTTGTGCAGAATCTTTTATTCTTTAAAATCACCATTATACTGTCTATGTAGCTATGTAGCTGTCTGTAAGTGTTTAGAATCTTCTCTCTACTACAGTCTTGGCCCATTCCTCGGCTGAAAAAGCTTCCAGGTCACTGATAATCTTTGGTTTTCACATAGCCACTACTTTCTTCAAATTCAGCCAGATATTTGCAATGAGAATTAAGCCTGGAGACTGAACAGGTCACTCAAGTACATTCTATGACTGATCCCTGAAGCAACCAGAAGTAGATTTGGATGTGTACTTTGGGATGACTGGCCTGCAGGAAAGTCCATTGATCATCAGCTTCAGTTTTTGCACCAAAGGCATCACATATCTTGTCAAAATGGTCTGACACTTTAAAGAATCCATGATGTCCTTCATACAGTCATGATTTCCACTTAACCCCATAACAGGACTGATCCACCTCCAAGTTTGACGATGGAGATGGTGTTCTTCTGCTTATGAGCTTTGCCTGTTTTGCAGCAGACACACCGCTGATCCATGGGTCCAAAAAGTTCCAGTTTGGTCACATCACTCCATAAAACATTCCTCCAGAGCTCCACAGTTCTACACTAATGAATTTTATCAAGTATAAGTTGGCCTTTTGTCATTCTAGATCAAGAGTGGTATTCATTGAGATGTCTCAACATGAAGGCCATACTTGTCTAGTGTTCTTCTTATGGTTTTCCTCCTCTCATCGGGTCATCTTGCAAGTCTTTGGATGTACATTGCAGGTTTTTCTCCGTTGCTCTGATTAAACATTTTATTATTTTATTATTTTTCTTCAAAACCTTAAAGGTTTTCTGGTAAAACACAATTTAAGCTAAGGAATAAGTCTGAGAGCTGCGTCACTAGGAACTTCCAGTGTCTTGGAAATCTTCATATAGCCGTAGACTTTCTAAAGTTATACAATATTTATTCTCTTCAGATTTTATGAGATCTCTGTTGACATTTTTGCTACTCAACTTCAACACATGCATGGGCTAACTGTATGTGTAACAGCTCAAGCTAAAGTTTCTAAAGGCTTAATTGTGTTTTATTCCCCACCATACAAGTAAGTGATTTAAAAACAGCAATGCTGAATAGGGGTTGAATAATTATGTCATAGCAGTATTATAAAAAAATATTTCATTATATATTGACAATATCACTTTTAATATGCCAGTGAACTGTTATAGATGCAATTTTTATTTTATCCTGGATCTTCAGAAAAGCTTGTATTTGTAAAGTACTGCAGTCTCTGAGGGGTTGAGTAATTTTGATTGCAACTGTATATATATATACACACTAGTAAATTTTCAGCAAATATATTTTGAAACGACATATTTATTTGCACAAGCTATTTCTTTAATGTTTAAATATCTGGCATGGAAATATACATCTCACTGTTGTGACATTTTAGAAAAGAGTAGAAAATTGAAAAAGATGAAACAAATGTAAAAATGTATGTTAATACAAATGTAATAAATGTAAACTGTAATATATATATATATATATATATATATATATATATATATATATATATATATATATATATATATATATATATATATATATATATATATATATATATATATATATATATATAGCTGTTGTAAGGTAGGACGCGAAGCAGATCCACAAGTAATCCACTTGATTTCAGCTGTGTGCTTGTAAGAAAAAACTCCACCATTATCATTATTATGCATTATGAACTGATAATTTGGCCAAGGCGATGATTTAAAGTTTACAGGTTTTCACAATGGATTTGTTCCTACACTTCCAATTTTTTTCTTACTTGTGGATTATTGTGATGTTTTTATCAGCTGTTTGGACTCTTGTTCTGACGGCACCCATTCACTGCTGCAAGAGATGTAATGCTAAATTAATCCAAATCTGTTCAAAACTCATCCACATCTTGGATGGGCTGAATTGGAGGTAAGTTGTCAGCAAATTTTCATTTTTGCATCTGCAACTGCTGAATGACAACATCACAGGGTTTAAACTGACGTCATTTTCACTAGGACCACTAGATGGTGACAGATCTTCACAGTTTATAAAAGCAGCAAATCCTGTAAGTTCATGTAAAAGCGTTTTCTTCTTTATCATCTCATCTTTCTTTTGCACAATACTGTGTAAAGCTGACACAAGTAAACCAGAAACACTGCATGAGCGCCGTTTACCAGATGCTTTAATGTGCTTACATGCTCTTTGACACGGTCTCTCTGCACGTGCAGCATTAAATACGGTGGCCACCACATGCTGGGTTTCATTTAGCATATTTGTTTGTGGTTTCTTTGCTTAATTGCTACTCCTTCAATACTGAATGGTTTTCTGTAAAGAATATTTTAGTTGGGAAGCTTTCGGTAATTACTTGCTAACCCTCTTTAGAAGTGTTTTGAAGGTGCCGTCATGCTGTGATTGTCAATAAGCAGTATAGTGACATTATCAAGACCTCATCCTTAAAATGTCGCTTCCCGCAGAGAAACAGACTCAATTAGATTCCATACTGCTTTTCGAGCATGTTCCACCAATTGAAGTCAAATCAAATTATTATGAAATATAGAGCATATGACTGGAGGCCATTATTTCTGTCGATGTGCCCCTTTACAGTCCAAGGTCCTGCATTTGATATTTTCCAGAAAGCATGTTTCCGATATGTTCAGCAGATTGGAGATGCATCAAATCATTGCCTAAAGGCAGGGAGATTCTGTGGGTTTTTTTTTTTTTTTTTTCGGAAAACTTCTGATCTGTTTGTGCCCTTCAGTGTGCCCTGTGCCTTTTCAACTTATGGCTGAACCTAGACTGGATTACTCAAAACAGGAATGTTACATTTCAGTAGGACTTTAATGTCTTAGACTCAATCTATTTCTGTGGTCTAACCTTAAAGAAGCCTGGTTTGATGATAGATTACCTTCAGAAACAGGCCCGGCACCCCAGTTTCAGCATGCTACAACACTTTTTGACAGCAATTCATTTTTCATCTACTTTAATTCTCGAAGAATCACTGTATTATCAATTACTAGTTTCACTTACTGTATAGCTTTCTTAAATGTGCAGTATGTACAGTATTTACAAAAGCACAGGGAGAACAACATGAAACTGACAAAACACAAAAGATAGGAAGGGGAGCATAAGAGGCGCTGAATAAAACTCTTATGACTCTAAACAGTTAGAAGAGAGTGGCTGCAGAAATAAAAAAAAATGTGGACATGTGTGTGTAATTCAACAGAGCAGTGTTCTTTTCATTTGAAAGGAAAGAGCTATCCATTTCATCTTTGAAATGCTTTTACTTAAAGCTTGAACATTATTTCATCTATCCAATTTCCAAGCCAATAAAGGCTGCTGTATTAATACAATCCAAATCATCATGTGTTTGCCCCATTACCGCAGCTCATAAGCCGGTAAAGTGAGTCATGATGAGTTTCGATCTCAACCACGGAATCTACTGTTTATTAATGGGCTGTGTGAGCCGTGTTAGTTTGTCAGTTTCAAAGGCTTCCATTCAGCCAGTGATGCCGTCAAACCTGCGTCACTTGACTCGAACTAGGCGACCATCACATGACTCCTCTTAGCTGCTTGTCGTTTCATGTGGGTGCTATCTGAGAGACTCTTTCAGCTGCGTAACCGCCCAGAAGGGGAGATGTGCTTGGGTTTTCTCTGCTGCCCGGCAAGAGGGAATGAATGTGTCTTAAAACATAATGAGTTTTGTTTGGTGGCTTTCCTCTGCAAGCTAATAAAGAGAACAGGGTCAGCCATGTTCAGCACGCAATTGTGCAACAAAATTAAACTGTTTACTCTGATCTGGGTGAAACTTGAAGGGTTTTTGAGAGTGAGTGGATGTCCGAGGGCAAAAGGCCGTTTCATCGCTGCGTGACTCAGATAAAGCCTGACAGGGAAGGTCCCTCCTGTGGATAATTGGGAATTCTCCAAACGGTTTTTCACTTTCCCGTACCTGTGTGAAGTCCTGCAAATGACTCGAAGCTGATTCATATCTCCCACACTTTCCAAGCTATTCTGGCTTCTTACCAAATCATCCATTTGTCCATCATCTTGTCCCATGGCGAGTAGCTGTGAGATGCCTCCTTCAAGCAGAAAATTCATGTCATTTATTGCTCGTAATGGATTGATTGGGAGATTGTGTAATTGGATTGGATATCCTGTGGCTGTCAGGAAGCTTTAACCGATTGAATCGTAGAGCTGTTCAATAAATGGGAAGATTAGTTAATGCGAAAGAAAGGTTTACTGTTCTTAACGTATTCTTATTCCAGTAGGGGGATTATACTTCACGTTCAATGTACACAAGAGCCTGTTGATATTTAGGTATGTTGGCACTTCAATCCGACAACAAATTTAGGAGCTTCAAATTGTAGAAATGCCCATCTGATGTGTGCTTCTGTCCCTTTTTTGGTTTTAAATTATCTAAGAAATTGAGCATGATTATACAAAACCACATGCATAATATCTGAATTTGTAATCGGGTTGTGATTCAGTGCTCTAATAAACTTACATTAAATGTTCCCATTCGGTTAAGTGTTGCTCTCATAGCTCTAATTACCCCTCTTTTATCATGCGCTTTTATTACCTCTGAAATATTTTCACATGCAACGTTACACACATTGGCTCATTGTTCACAGTCTGCGCATTTAATGCAATGTCTGTTTTATATGGAGGCCCTAAGCATGCAATGTGATCTCACCCTCACCTATTATGTCTTTTTCTCTTTTTACAGGCTCCATGTTGAGCTTTGCTCTCTTTTTTTCTGAAAAACCTGTTTTTCATATGCTGTTCTGTTTTGTCATGCTAAATTACACACTTCTGCTTTCAATAGTTTTTGTAATCAATTAGGTACTGAGGTATTTTATGTAACATTTATGTTGTTTAATATTTATTGCATTATTTGAGTGGCATGTCACCCTGAAGGTGTTTTATCATTTTGTGGCGATAACATTATAATATTATTATAATAACATTATATTTAAAATATATATTTGTCTTAATTCTGTACGGCAGCTGGTTGGCTAATGCATTTCTGCTCTTTCCGTTTTTAAATTAGGCCCTGCACCATTCTTATGTGACAGAACCTTATGCCAAACCACTTCAATACCATGTAAAAACCTTTCTTTGTTCGTTTTAAATAAGGCAAATTGCTTTTTTCTGTGATGGAGTTGATCCATGATCTATGATTGGGGGAGAATAATGGAATACTTGGGTGGTGGGGAATACTGACTAAAACACTAAGTCGATTTTACACACAACTTGTCTTCAGAATACATTAAGCAATGTCATAATAAAGATAAATGGCATCTTGTGACAAAAATGCACACGTAAGCATGCAAATTAACTTTTATTAAAATCTGATTTACAGTTGACCCTGTAATAAAGTCATGCATCAGATTAGCACTTCAAGCTGGAAAAGAGTTTCTCCTTGACTACACAGATTTCAGCAGACCTCCATCAGCAGAGGATTCAGGCTTTCTTATCAGAAACATGCCAGAAGATGGTAAGCAAGGTTCGATTAGCTTCAGGAAGAGAGATGGGTCTTTGAACACATGATAGATTCAAGCTGTAGTGTGTTAATTCAAGATTCAGACCCATATTTAATCTGCCTTTCTCTCTGTTAGCTATTGATACACAGCGTGACTTGAATGTGGGTATTATCTGCTTGTACTTTCTGTGACAGTTTGAGTCTCTTTAAACATCCACACTCAACAGTTGTGTCAACAGAGTGCAACGATTAGCATATCAATAAATTGTTGAGACAGACATTTTTATATGGCCAGTCTAACTGATAGGCAAAAGCTTTCAGAAAGCATCTAAGTGCAGTTTAGTTTAACAAAAATTAACCAAATAGATACTAAACAAATACTTGGCTTGACTCACCAACAGCAGTTACAATGAGAACAATGAGAACGCAATGAGAACGCAGGACACATGACTAAAACAACTATTTACAACTTGACACATTAGGTGCGTTCGACCATTACCTGTAGAGCAGTGGTGGACAGGGCACACAGGGAGTTCGAGAACGGACAGGACAGGCAGAGAGTTCAGGGATGGACTTCTTGGCCATGATAGGATGTGAGCAGGCTCTGACTTGATAGATGGTGCAGGACTACATCTTCCATAATTCCCACAGTAAATGGTGATACACTCAGCATTACGGCATAGTCTATACATTCGGCAAGGGACCAGTGGTTTTTCCCCCCAGGAAGCTGGGAGCAAATGGGCTCATTAAGACCCACCTCAAATATGTAGTTTAACCCCACATCTTTAAAGTCCACCCTGTGAGAAAGGTTACAAAAATCCTCAACATAAGCTTCAGTGGCTCGGTTTCTTGTTGAAGGCGCAAGAGACAAATTGCTGGGTTCATGTTTGGTCTAGCCTTCTGTAATGAGTCCACTGAAGGTGAGCATAGAGAACCCAAGAGCAGTTTTATTTAACAAACTAAATAGATAATAGACAAATACTTGACTTTACATGGACATAAACTTACCAGCAACAGTCGCACAAACAAAGCTTGACAACAAACAACGAAACATAAGGGCTATATATGCCAAACAATAATGACTTAGCAAGACACACCTGGGAACAAGCAAGATGAAGACACAATACGTTTAGATGGATATCAGTAATCAAATTATTTACTTTATTCTAAATAAGCCAATATTATATTATATTAAGGTATTTACATGAGTTGCTTTTAGAATATTAATTTCATGTTCTCGTTTTACATGTTACAGTACATAGTTTGATTAATGGCACACATCATGTCCCATGTGACGCCATCCAGAATTTCATGTATAAACATATACTTTGTCTTTGTGATGATGCCATGTATTGTTTTGGGTGTTTCATTTTTAATTTTATGAAAGCTTCAAGTGCAGTTAATTATTTGTATGTGCATACATACGATGTCAGTGGCAAACTTTCCTTTTGGAATCTTCATTTTCAAGTCCCCATATTATTCAGTCCCAGAGATACAGGGACCTCAATGATGCTCCATATACAGATAGTTGAATATTACCTATTTTCAGAGGTCGAAAACCAATATAAAGCTGATACTTACTGTATTTAAAGTGGAATGTCTTTAGAATAAGTAATGTTGGAACTAGAAATGTATCTTGTTTCCCTCTATCAAAACAATTGTATTGGACATACCTGTTTGAATGTCATTTATCCTAATATGATTTTAGATTCTGGTTCCTAAGGAAGTTTTATTTCGGAATCCTCATTCTCTTTATGGTTTAGTCTCAGAAATATTGAGATCTTAGTGCAGCTCCATGTCCAAATTGTTGTATCCTACCCATTTTCAATGGTCAAAACCCAAAGTCATCACTGTTGACACTACAAATGCAAATAATAACAATAACTCGGGGGTTTAGGAATGTACAGTATGACACCAGGATTAATTGTTAACTATTTTAAAAAAAGGATTACACAGTATCCCATTTACCTAGCATTTAGAATTACCCAGTGTTAATTAAAATAAGTGTGAATGATCTTAAATGTTTGAGGTGCTATCAGTTATTCTGCCAAATATGTCCTTTAGCAGTAGATACTATGATCTGTGCTTCACATTTGCTTCACATCGTAATGTGCCTCAACTTGACCAATTCAGAGCATTTTTAGCACTATGCTGAAAATGTCATCAAAATCAAAATTTTGAACTGAGGACCTCTGGTTGAGTTGACACAGAATGACCCTGCTGGTATTTTTAACAGGGGTGATAAATTGGACTCAAAGAATGTCTTATGAAAGGTTGGGATATTCAAGTTCAGCAGCCTTTTATTAAAATGCTAAAGTTTGTATAAAATCATCTCACTTAAGAAGAGATATTACTCAGAAGGTTGTTGTGTCAAGCGAGGTGAGAACAGCGTCCATTATGAAGTGAAAGAAGGTATTATGTCCTAGTGCTTTGTTTGGTGCAGCAAGGCATCTTTCTAAGAGCTTTGGGTCCTTAAACTTTCTGCTCCAGATGCTTTTAATGAATCTTCTCTCTGACCATTCAATAGCTCACCTAAAAGAATTGCTGCCTTTAAGAAAACATTTTAAAGCAGCTTAGTACTGAAGGAAGAAACTTTTCTCAGGCACAGGTCGAAAGGGTCGTGTTCATTCATGTTTGACACCCCTCATCTCTGTGGGACTCTGGTTCTCAGCATGAATCTATCTTGTGAGAAAAAAAAGAAAAGAAAAGAAAAAACCCTTGAGCTTCAGTGCTCTTAGCTTGAAAGTGTTCCCTCGGACTAGAATTGAATTTTGAAGCAGTAACATTTTCTTTGAAGTGTTATATCACATTATGGCGGCTTCCTGTTGAGTGGTGTGGAGGGGTAGGGATTGACTTCATGTGAGGTCTGATCATCTCTGAGATTAGTCATTCTGAACTCCCTCAATTTAACACGTTGTCTACCAAAACACAGTATTAACAAGTTCCACAGAAAGGCCAGCATGCACACCTTTTACTCACTACTTAATTCTAATTCTGGTTTTCCTGATATTTCAGTCTCATTAAAAGACAGTTTCATGGGGAAAGTGTTGCTGTAGCAGCTGTTATCCAGTACCACAATCCAGCATTGGATAGTTGCTTAAAACCTGATGTTTTATGGTATTCATATTTAAAATACAGTGCTTAAGAGATATTTTTGAACCTCTGACTCCCTCAAACATTAATGTAAAGTCATTATAATTTAATGTAAAATAGCTGAAAAGCACATTAAAAGTGACCCATATGGCTCTAAGCCAGACGGTGGCAAATAGTCTGTTGATTTTGAATATAACACACAAGAAGACTGCACCACAATTATGATACTTTTATGGTCTTTTGTATTTTTCATTGTATAGTTTTCATTGAAAAAGAAAATCATACAGGTTTTGAACTACATGAGGTTCCGAAAATGATAATAGAGTTATCATTTAACCCTAGAAGTAGCTTTGGGTAAACTGACAGTGCTCTGAAACCAGTTGAAAATGCCGTCAAAGTGTCTATTTGGTGGTGCAGCATAAAATTCACTAAAGTGATGTTTCGAAATGAGGGTGTTTTGACCATTTCAAAGCATGTTGAATTTAAAAGGCATCACGAAATGTTTGTCTTTCTGTGGAAATGCTTTTTAGAATAATGAGGAGTATATATATATATATATATATATATATATATATATATATATTAGTGCTGTCAATCGATTAAAAAAAATTAACTAATTAATCGCACAATTTTTTTAAATTAATCGCGATTAATCGCAATTAAAAGACTGAAACTTTTTGGATATGTAAATGTAAAATGTAAATAATTAATGTAAACTCAAGACAAAGAAACTATTTAAATTCAAAATATGATTGTTTATTGGAATTTTTGTTTAACTTAACACAGATTTTCTCATGTAAACAACATACCTGCAATAAACCATCAATATTCTCCAAATTAACTGTTGGCTTGAAAGCCATATTTATTACAGAAATAAAAACACAGGCATGTAAGTACCATTTGAATTTCAAAACAATCAATGCCAATAAAAAACAAAAATGATTTCCATGTTGAATTCTAAGTGGACTGCAAAAAAATTCCAAAGTATAGTCATTGCCAGTGCTTTAAGTGGGCCGGTACGCACCAGTACTCAGTACCGCCACTTCCAAATATAGCTCTTGAGCGTACCGCCACCTCTCCGTGTGCCCAGAACGTGCTTGTAGCGTACCGGTGCGCTCATTTGGACATCTGTTTTAATAGAGGTTTTAATCTTTTACCTGCACTGCCGATTTTCAGAGCGCCCTTCACAATGCGAGCTTCCTAATTCATCTCACCGAGAGCAGAAACTACATTACCCATTCACCCTTAAGTTATACAAGTGAATAGCGCATGTGTCGCTTTCCCACTGTTAAGTGTCAACAACTCAACGTGGCCGGAGAAGGTGTGTGAAACTCGTTGTGAGTTATACTAAAGCAAAATCTTGAGTATTTATTGTCTGATAAACATTAAAAACTGCCTGCGGAGGTTGAGTCGTCCTGCAGCCCCCGCTGGCTGCTCATTGGCTGCAGCATCTTTTTTCTAAGTTCTAAAAAAATACCGTAGACGGCAAGGCACAAATTTAGATATTCATTTATCTAATTAATCTATAGCCTATGCACAAAGACAATATGATCTTTTTGTCCCCTTTTTGTTTTAAAGCTTGATGAAGAGAGAGAGCGCAAGTTTCTGCAGCTGGGGATGACAGTGCGCGCGTACAGGAGTGATTGACAGTTCGCGGCACTGTGTACAAAAAATACTCCGCTACACAATTATTTCGTTATTTCGTTTAAGCTTATTAACGTTAGCGTTACAGAAAGGTCTGATTTACGCACTGTTACAGTCATTGTTTTTTTTTTTAAACAATGACATTTGAGTTCATGATTTTAATGTTGCTGTTTCTTGTGGCAGACTGAATGAAGAGTAATGTTTCTTGTGGCAGACTGAAGAGTAATCCGGCAGAGTTTTATACTGAAACTTTCCGTCTAAAAGTCCTTCCTTGGTCTTATCCATATTTCTTTGCACGTTGAACACACAGGGGCGGATTTAGACATTTTGGGGCCCAAGGCAAACACAGACATGGGGCCCTCTACATCTATTGTTTAAATAGAAATAAAAAAAAAGAAGAAAAATAAAAAGGATAAATTCTATCCTTGCTCTGAACTGGGCCTCTCTGCACTATTAAGCAGCGTTCTTTGTCAGTGAGATGTTTTGGCCAGAGTGCTTGGTCATCTTCAAGTTCAAGTGTAACACATTGGTCAGAATAGCCGTGTTTCCACTACCAAGCTAGGACCGGGCGTGCTAGTGCGTGCCAGGGCCAGTTGCGTTTCCACTGTCACTTCCGGGGCTTGATCGTGCCTCGGGGCTTCCTCGGGGCCAACGGCCAGGGTTTTTTGGCCCGACGAAAACCTTGAGCCAAAGCGGGCCAGCTGGGGCTAGAGGAGGGGTTATGAACAAAGGCGGAGTTTCTCCGTGTCTAGAGAGCGTCAGCGTGGATCATTTCAGAAAGATAACAGCTTTAACAGCAGCATTAAAGACGTTTTAAAATAAGTTGAGCTCAAAACTCACTCTTAGTTAGCAGCAAGTGTTTGCTTGATCCGATGTGGATTATAATCACTAAACAAGGCAGAAATATTTATAAGCGATGTAAAAGACTATGCTCGATAAACATTAACGTTACACAGTAAACATGTTAAATATGACCGCTTGGAGAAATCAGACGTCAGCTTCTTATTCACAATTGTGTATTTATTAAGTAACATTTTATCTGTCGTCTCGTTTCAAGAGTTTAGCTCCACGTTGCATATCATCAAAATATAATAACGATTTTTGTTCGGGAGCTTTTATAAAAATAGAGAGTCTGCGCCGAGGATCATTTAAGAAAGATAACAGCTTTAACACCAGCATTAAACACTTTTTTTTTTTTAAATAAGTTGAGCTCAAAACTCTCTTTCAGTCAGCAGCGAGTGTTTGAAATAACTTGATCCAATGTGGACCATACAAGGCAGAAATATTTACAAGCGATGAAAAAGATATGCACGCTAAACATATTACCATAGTAAACATGGTAAAATATGACCGCTTGAAGAAATCAGACGTCAGCTTCTTATTCTCTATCACAATCGTGTATTAAGTAACTTATATTATCTTTCACAAGCCTCGTCTCGAGAGTTTATCTCACGTTGCCTATCATAAAAGAATATAGCCTAATAATGTTTTTTGTTCGGGAGCTTTTATAAAAATAGAGATATTATCATTAATTCTAAATATGACGGCTATACTGTGGCCAATAAACAGAAACAGACTCGACTGAATAAGCAGGCTATTTTCATAAGCGTTAATAATAAATAAATAAAATAGAAATAAGTGTATTTATGTGTGATTAATTTTGAGTCCTGATAAATTAAATAAATTCTATAGATAAAACATCGATGATTTTGAATTTGAATATATAACAAAGCATGCAAACAAACAAACTTTTAAGCCCTGGCTCGCACTGGGCCGACAGTGCAAATGCGGCTAGTGACTGCTAGTACTCATTACTCATCAATTTTCCTAAAAACTTTTTGCTTTCCTCCTGTTTCTTCCTTTTTTCAGCACCGCTTGGGTAGCTTCGCTTCATTTTTACTGTCAACACTCTCTCTCTGTACACTCTGTCTATCACTGTCAATCACTTCTTCTTCGTCAGTTTTTTGGCGCATTACAGCCTTGTCACTTTCGCAGATGCGCAGTAAGTGAAATAATGGAATAGTCCAATGTAGTGAGGTGGGGGGGGGGGCCTCCTGTCTGCGACACTAATGATTTGATGCCATTTTTCGCAAATGGAGTTTTAGAAATATATATTTTGCACGAAGTAAAAAAAAAATAAAAAATCTTTAAGCAAGTTAATGGGGCATTTTGGGGGCCCCTAGGTAGCTCGGGGCCCAAGGCAATTGCCGACCTTTGCCTAATGGTAAAGTCCGCCCCTGTGAACACACATAGGCCACAACTGGAAATAAAAAAAAAACTGCAACCGCGTTAATTGCGTTATTTTTTTTTAACGCGTTAAATATTTTAAATTAATCGAATGCGTTAACGCGCTAATTTTGACAGCACTAATATATATATATATATATGTATTTTCTGATTCCAAATAGTACCTGATTAAACTAGAGTTTCAAACTATTAGATCAAACTATTTTGATTTGATAATCTCTCTCTCTCTCTCTTTTTAAAATACATTGATTAACAGCATACAGAAATATATTTTTTTAGTTTATGTGCAAAAAAAAAAAAATTTAAAATATTTAAGAACACGGACCTTTGGCTGTGTGGCGTATTCATTTTTTATCAAATTTAGATGAAGTCCATTGCCCTGTGGGATCGGAAGCATCCAGCGTTATTTCTTTTAAAGCACATTAGCATCTAACATCACAAAAATCAATACTAGCCCTGGGCAAGTGAGTTTCGGTTAAGCAGGTGGTTAAATAAAGATTTACTGATGAATGATGAATGTGCCATGGATAGGCCCACACTCCCTCTCCCTCTGAGCGTGACAACATTGCATTGCATATGACCTTGAAGTAATTGGAGAGATGTGCACTGATGTGTTTTCTTTTTCTTTTGTTTTATATCTTTTATCCTTTTTTCAGTTCCTGCTGAGGGCTTCATGGTATTTCTTTATATTTATTTCTCTCTCTCTCTCTCTCTCTCTCTCTCTGTCTGTCTCTCTCGCACCTTTCATTACACCAAATTTCCAAGAAATCTTTCAATCATGTAATGCTTTTCTCAAACAGAGATCTCTAAATAATAGTCAGGGAAGGCATGAAGAATATCTTTCTTATTTGGTGATAATACCCTGTAGCTTTTTTCTGGATCGATTGTGCAAGGACAGAATGCAAAGGGATGCTTTGTGTACCATTTTTTAAAAAATCTTTCAGGGTTAGATATTTTAAACTGTTCAGTACAGACCATTATGTGTATACAAACCACTGTTTCTCTTAATAAGTTTTAGGCCCTCTGAAAAAGAGCCCTTCATTTGTTTTTTTTGCTTTGTGGAAACTGTTGTGGCTGTATGAAACTAATTAACTCAGCATGGTGTGTGTGTGTGTGTGTGTGTGTGTGTGTGTGTGTGTGTGTGTGTGTGTGTGTGTGTGGTCTGAGCAGATTTGCCTTAGTCATAGAAGGAAAAACAAGAGCACAGACAGGATAATTCAGGCCCTTTGAGATTTAGTCAAGTGATTTTCTTGCTGTGATTCTATGGAGGGCTGAAGCAGAACATGATTGAAGCACCACTTACATTTATAAAGACTCAATATCATCTCAATATCATCTTAATCTTATCAAAATCTCTGTGTCTGTCCTTAATTGAATTAGACCATAAAAGCACCAGAGGCTGTATTAAATGGATGGGGGCACAGCTTAGCCTTTTGTGATTTTAATGCAGCCACTACTACGATCATACACTTATAATCTTATATAAATGCAAGTAAGATGTCTGAAAGATTTCATTATGTGCAGTCTCTTCATATCTTGTTGTAATCTCTAATTGCATTAGCCGGCTTTATACTTTATTTTTTTATTTTTTAAGCTATCAGGTTTGGAAAGAAAAGCCTAGTTACAATGGCAGAATGATCAGAGCCATGTCCTAACAAATACCACATAGACTCTGGTAAATTAAAATATTCATTATATTTTTGTTTGAATGTGTTATCGAATGTTTTGTGTTATTATTTCATGTTATTTAATTTCAAGAAATGTAATTCGCATGGTTCTTAGACTTTTATACTTTTTTGGTGTGTTATATTGTGATGTTTTGATATTTCAAATTAATGTCAATAACAGCAGGCTGGCTCATGCCTTTAATATTCAGTTCTTGGAAGGTCACGCAAGTTAATAATGGACCACATTTACATTTATCCATTTAGCTAATGCTTTTATCTAAAGCTACTTACAAATGAGACGAAAAGCCTCTGGTTGTTTGAGGAATGAAAGAGGTGAAAATCTGCTTTCCATTCTGAGCTTCTGAACTTGCCTTACAGATTCACTTCAGTGATGTTTAAATATGCTCAACAGGGGAGTCGTTTGACTTTATCCTCATGTTTTTCAGCTCATCCACCCATCTTTATGAGGGGATTAATTTAGCAGAATAGGGAAACATCATGAGGGAAGAATGTTTACAACTTTAGCTACACCTGGTATGCCTGAAGTGGCATTTTACAGAGTAATTATAGGACATAATGTGCTTCATGAAATGGGCTTCCCATATCATTATGAATAAACCTCCTAACATGTGCAACAGTTGAACAGGCAATAGATGATGTGATTTATCTTTAGATATATGGACTATAAGAAGATTCATCATACTATATTACTCTTTTGTCTACTAAATTATAGCAAATGGTAATTACATAGCAGACCGAATAGATAAATTGCGGTTAAGAGTAGCATTTCTGTGCAATGAAAATACATAACATTTTTAGTATATTACATGTACCATGAAACAAATTAATTTTGACCATAATCCATTATAACATTCCTCCGTGGCAGAGAAAAATTCCATTCCCCTCTCACATAAAAAAACTACTGCGATGTTTGTTTAGATGTAGACTGATCTGTGTATATTCCTTATTAATTGTGCATTGTGTATTAATTTATTATTATTCAGATTAAGACGAGATGACTTCCCTGGTGTAAGCAGTATTAAAAGCATCTTAATCATGGATTCATTTCTTACAAAGACTCAGAATTTTACTTCACATTATGGTAATTGATGGCCTGGAGTTGGATTATTGTGATGTTTTACAAATGTCAGCTGTTTAGACTCTCCTTCTGACGGCACCCATTCACTGCAGAAGATCCAAATCTCTTCCGATGAAGAAACACACTCATCTACATTTTGGCATGAGGAGCAGTAGACAACATTTTCAGCAAATTTAGATTTTTCACTGAATTATTAATTATTCACAGTAATAGTGTGATTGTTTATTTACAAATACATACCATAAGTCGAGGTTTTTTAGAGTTTATTTTTTGTAAATGTAGAGCACATAAAATCAAAAGCCTTCGGGATGGACAGACAAAAAAGTATATGTTCCTGAACTGCAATTGACTTAAAAATTGTCATGTAATTGTCAATGCATGACAAAATATATAATAAATATTATACAGTTCTTTGTTTAGTTGCCAGGCATCATAATGCGTTGATTGAGAGTGGCAAGACTGAAATGTGACTAGTCACACATAGTTGAGGTGTCACACGTTAACAGTGAAAATGACTGTTCTCGCATGTGCCGCAGGGGATTCTTAGAAAAAATACAGGAAAACAGAACCACACGGGGGATTTCACACTGGATATCTTTGTGAATTCATGTAATAAAATGCTCAGAAGCATACAGTCACGGATATTATGTCTTGGACAATGTCCTAAGTGAAGATTAAACAGAATTGCATGACAACAAGACTACATGTGGTCAAAGGGTCCAGTAACATTTGGAGACACTTAAAACCAAAACATTTAAATGTTTGCTATATTTAGTAAAATACTTAAAAAAAAAATGTTAAGCCAATATTTAAATTTATGAGAACACAGAGGAATGTTATATTTATGATGAGTTAGACCTGTCTTAGATCAGCATATTTGCTTATTTTACTTACTATTGGAATTATTTAACACAATATGTATCCACCCCCCCCCCACACACACACACACGAAAGTACATATACTGTAGACATTTTATTTGACAACTGCAAAACAATTCTGGTTCTGACTCATTCTGACATCAATCCCTAGCAATGCAAACAAAAGCCAAATACCGTATTTCAAAAATCCTGACCATTTAATTGTCTTTAAAGATAATAAGCAATGTAAATGCTGTCATCATTTATTCACTCATGTGAGTAAATTATGCTCCCTGTTTGAAATTCTTTCATATCTGACACACAAAAGGCACTTTTTTTCAGAATTGTACTGATTTCTCTGCCATGCATTTTCAATGAACAAGGCAAGTAACAAAGCTTTTAAGCTTCAAAAAGAGCATAAAGCATCATAATATTATCATGAAATAGTCTATATGACTCATGCACTATATTCCAAACTTATGAAGCCATACTATAGCAAAATAAATCTTCATTCACTAAACCGAACTGAATAATTCATTTACAAACTGAACTAATCCAGGTCACTGATTAAATGATCTGCTTGTAAAACAGCTCATTGAAAGGAAAGATAATCAAAATTTCACTCATTAAAAGTTTGTCCCTCACACAAAGAATATTGCATGACTTCAAAAATTGGAATACACAACAACACAACACTTTTATTATACTTATAATAATATGTTTATATGTTTTTGTTTGTCTGTTTGAAGCTTGAATCCCTCAGTCTATTTTCACTATAGTTGCTTGAAAAAAAAAAAACATTTCTAACTGTGTTTTATGGCCAAAAATCACACAGCACAGCATGCCAGCTAATAAACGATGACCGAACTTTGTTTTTTTTTGGTGAACCATTTAAAAAACTGATACATTAACAGTATACAATGAACAACAGATAAATTAACAGTAAACACTGAGTAAAAGAACATCATAATCACTTTTCATCATAATCACACCATAATCACTTTTCCAGAGTCTGACACAAACCACAAACACAGTCGAGTGCTGATTCACTCCTTCATGCCTCCTGAAAGTTTACTGTGGCATTTCGTTTCACAGTTTTCCCCTTTGAGAAACAGTCTACCATGCGACTGACACTCATGCAGCACGTGTTGCAGTACAGGCCTCCACTTTTCTCTTTGTTTTCCTCAGTTAGCACGTCTAGCAGGGCTCGCCAGGTGTTAGATGACAGTACAGCGGTGGCTGGTGTCCGGGCTGACGCTAGACCCTCCGGTGGTCTTGGATGAGCTGATCTGGGAGCGCAGCTCTTTGTTATGGCAGAGGCGATCGCGGTAGTTTTGGGCGAACAACAGCAGCATTAGGGGGTTGATGCAGCTGTGAGAGTAGCTTAGGCAGATGCTGATGTTGTACGCGTACACAAAGGCGCTGGTCGGCTGCTGGATGCTGAGGTTGATCACCTGGATAACATGATAGGGGGACCAGCAGACCAGGAACAGGGCGATCACCATCACAACTGTCTTGGTGGCCCATTTGGCCCACACTGACTGCTTGCGTTTGACTCGCCGGATGGAGCGGAACACGTGGTATAGAGTCAGAGTGTAAAATGTAATTATTATAATGAGGGGGACGATGAAACCCAGTGTGGACTGGTAAAGCGTGTACCAGTACATATCCTGAGGCCCATCCAGGTTAATCATACAGATGTCCATGTCCTTTTTGGAGATGACTTTAGTGTATATCATGACTGGGATGCTCAGAAGGAAGCTGCCCACCCACACCATAATGTTAATGATGATGGTCCACTGAATGGTCCTCTTTTCCGATGTAGGATGTACAATTGCAACATACCTGAAAAACAAAAAAAAACAAACAATGAATCACGTTATTAATGCCACCCAAGAGGAAAATGGCTTGCTCTTTCATAGTTTTCAAGACATTTTTTAAGAGATTTTAATTTTGCTCCATCGATGTGTTTCTCACATAACTGCAAGGAGAAATTCAAATAGAAACAGTTCCTGATATACACTTTGACTATAGAGCTTTAATAAAAGCTCAGATAAATTGGCCTTTTATTTGTTTCATACTGAAATCTCATCTCTTTAGCAGACTTTGGTATCTGGGCAAATCTGAGCACAGTTTGTGAAATGATTAAGATGTCTTCTGATACAAAGTAGACTTGTGAGATTAATAGGGTCTTTTTCTCCAGAGAAACATATTGAGAATATAGAGACATAATCAAAAGTAATTGAATCAATTTTCTTGTTTTCTGGGAGAAAAATATCTTATTTTTAATATGAGATTTCAAGTAAATTTAAAATTATTCTTTCAGGATTAAACTTTATTAAATCCACTAATCCAGTGATATTATTACATTATTACATTCATGTAATAAAGAGAGACATTGAAACTTTACTGTAGCATAAATTATTTTTTATAAAATAGGATACAGATAATCTGAAGTAAAAATAATTTAAGGTTAAGGTTAAAGTTATATTTGGCCCAAATGGTCCAAAAAATTATTGCAAAATTAAAATTATTAATTATTAAAATTATTAAAAGTTTGGGTCCAGTTAAGATTTTTACTGAATGAAAGTATTAATTTATTTTTTTACTATATATATATATATATATATATATATATATATATATATATATATATATATATTACTGACTTAAACTTTTGAATGGTAGTGTACATTTAACTAAATTTGCATGACTCTCCTCGCTGAGTCTGGTTCTTTGTAATGTATCTTCCTTTCTCTTGCTCACTGGGGGTATTAAGGCTCTATTTTACGCAAAGCCGCTTTGGAGCAATATTGTGAAATGAGCTATACAAATAAAGCTGCCTTGTCTTGACTCTTGGAAAGCAAACAAGCTACTAGAGCTGCAAAACAGCAGAGCAAGTGTTAGCTTTCTAAGAAATGCATTTGCTGTGTTTTTATTCTTCTATCAAATAAAGGCCAAATAAAAGTGTATAAAATCAAAAGATATGTACTTTACCCGTGAACAGTCTAAACATCTCAACTTCATTTTTCAAATAATCAGAATACTTCAAGTATTACAGCTTTCATTTACTCTAGTCAGGCAACAATCTTTTTATTTATTTATTTATTTGCTATTTCTTATAAAGGAAAGACAAAGTGTCTGGCTTCATGTTTAATGTATTGCTCACAGTAGTAACAGTGAGGTTGCCTTTTAAATAGAATGTGGTTTTATGTTGCTTAGCAAAAGACAATGAAAATGTCCAGCTATGATGCTATATCTAAGTAACTCTAATCATGTGACCCAGTAAAAAAAAAAAAAAAAAAAAAAAAAAAAAATATATATATATATATATATATATATATATATATATATTTTTTTTTTTTTTTGGGAATATAGCAATGACACTATATGAAAAAGTGTTATAGTGGAGCTTTATCACCTAATCATATAGATGCCTTCTGGGGGACTCATATGTCTTTTCATTACCAACAACTAAGCAAAAACTCTCCTCTGCACTCTGTATTTTATGTGTATCCTTTGTATGTGGAGAGATATTGTGTGTTTTGTGTGCTATAAATATAAGTAAGATGGTTTTTCAAAGTCACACAATGTTGTTTCTGTAGTCCAGTCTTGCAGATAAAAAAATAAAATAAAGATACAAAAAAGTTTGATACAGCAGGCTTCATTTTTCAAGGTCATGCAGCATGGATCACATGGATGTGAGAATTGCATTGATTTCACGCTCTTCTTTTTTTTTCTTTGCATACATTCAGTGGAAGATCTAGGTTAGAGTTTGATTAACAGTGATGAGCAACTGGGCTGTAATTTCATAAATTTGCTGAAAATGCTATGTGCTTTAAATAAAGAATTCTATCCTTTTTGACCTCAAAGCTGATGCACTTCGTAAGCACATTTATTATCTTGACTGTATTAGTTAAATCTGAAAGAAAACTGTCAAGAATATGACACAGGTCAAAGAAAGAAATTCAATATTTGTATTACAATTCATATTTTGCAAAAAGGAAGCATATTTTAGTAAGTAATTGTTTCACATTAAATGCAAAATACAAAAAAAAGTCTAAATTCTTGATCAATATTTATACATATGTTTGGTTTAATTTGATGCCCATATTTATAAATATATAAAAACACATCTATGTTTTGCAGCCATTTCAAGATTTTTATCAGAAATGACTGATTACAATAATGTGCATCTATAATAAGAAATATTGCACACTGAAATCTTTTGATTATAGACTTTGGAATGGTTGCGAAACTCAGCATAAAGTTATTATCTCTTCTGAAACTGCAGATGAGACTCGGCCAACAAGAAACATTCTTAGAATTGTGGCAAGGTTCTCTCAAGTTATGAACAAACGTTCTTCCTGTAATGTTAACACAACATTCGTTCAGCGTTATCTGGTCTTTAATAATATTCTCAAAACGCTATGTATACATTGTTCATGGAACATTTTATTTCAGAAATGTTTGAACTGGAGTTGGACTTTTTTTTTTTTTTTTTTTTTTTTACAAAAATTTTGAATTTACAGAGCAGAACCTTTTTTATGATCAAATTATTATATCTGATGGGGAGGCGTGAGTTTATTTATATATGTATTTATTTTCCAATGTAGAAAGTTGAGAAGTGATGCAGTTTAGAATAAACTGATGAAATACCAATGAGATCTCATTTGTGCTTTTACTTTCCTATTGTTTAAGGCCTTCTTTGCAAGAGCGGAATATAGTAGGCTATGAACACAGCAACAGGCCACTACTGCATTAATGTCGTCCTGACTTCCCAAATGCATGCAACTCTCACCTGTCAATGCAGAGTACAGTCACTATGCCCACTGTAGTAAACTGGTTGCTGACGTCGACCACCACCACAGCTTTACACATGAAGTGGCCAAAGACCCACTGTCTGTCCCGGACCAGCTGATGGATGTTGAACGGCATCACCAACAGGAAAAGCAGGTCTGCGATGGCCAGATTCAGCACGTAAATATCAGAGACCATCTTCTTCTTGCATGATGCCACAGCATAGATCACCAAACCGTTGGCCAGGACTCCAACTGAACACAGAATGCCGTAGATAGTGGGGAAGATGTGCATGAAAGACGCGATGTCAATGATGCTGTACGACGGGGTGGTTCGGTTCACACACGAAAAGTTGGAGGAATTTGCAAATTCGGAAGCGCAAAGAATATCTGAGGTGTTCATCTTAATAAATAAATAAATAAATATGAAATGCTCTCGTCTTAGTCTGGTCTTCGCACGCTTCCGCAAGCTTTTACGCAGCGCTCTACTTCATATCCAACCCGTTTCAAGTTTTAAAAGCGTCCCTTGGGTGTCAGTTATCGCCCGGTTGTCATCTGCTTTGCTTTTCATTCAGTTTGCCGATGCTTCCTCGGTCTCTTGAGATACTGTTACATATAAATGCCCAAAGGCTGGAGCTTGTGTGCGTATTGTGCGCGTCTGTCTCCTTCAGCACGGCTGTTTGAAGAGATGCATATGTCTCCACCCTTTCAGAGTCCTCTCTCTAAACTCACCCATCACACTCAATATTTAAGAAAAAAAAAGTTTGATTATTCATTTGTGCAGTCCATCACAGCAAGAAGCTCCAAGCTCCAGTGTTAACAAATCATTTCTTTATCTGCTGTTGCTACCTGTTGCATGCAGATATTATTAGACCTGTTATAGTTTAATCATTTACATTCAAGCAATACTGGCAGATGCCTTTATCCAAAGTGAGTTCATACACTTTATAATTTAATGCATTCACTGGAAATTGAGTCCATTACCTAGGCGTTGTGAACACCATGTTATGCTGTTTAAGTTTATAGTCAGATTGGCTGTGCATTATGATGTATATTATGTTTTAAATTTGTATGGATTAACTGTTAAATTGATTTAGCTGCCCAAGCCTTTTATGGATTATGTTCTGTTATGTTCTAGATTATGTCATTTGTGCACACTTTAAAAATAAAAGTGTATACTCTCTGTACTTATCGATAAGTATCAGCACCAGTGCATTCCGTCATCTTGTCTAGATTTCAGGGAGCAGAGCACATCTTTAAAGATTGGAAACTTCATTTCAACAGATTAAAAAGGTAATATAAGGTGCTCATCTTCTCTACTGATGTCTGTAGACAGGACTGATGGCCCCTGGTGAGAAAAGATTACTCCAAAAAACTTTATAGCATGCATTTATGGATTTTGTTCGAACTGTCTCACAAATCATGCAAAAGAGCATTGCAGTAGTCCAGTACAGAGATGGCCTGATAGGAATTATTATTAATTATAAAATAATGTGTATGCATGTGTGCGTGTGTGAGCGAGTATGTTTATGGTTATGTCTCCATAAAATTAAACTGGCTGAAGAACACTTAATGGTTACTGTGGCTTAGCCTGAGGTTGATTGCATGTCTTGTGATTTGGATGGGCGACAAATGACCAAATGATCTTTAGTCATGGCCGTAGCCCTTGTAAAGAGAATCATACAGCTCATCATATATCATAATTACTATATGCTTATATTATATTATGTACGGCATATTATAATTTTTTATTATTTACGGTGGATATGTTAAGTATACACACTTTTGTCACACAACGCATTGCAAAATGTAATTTTTAATTTATTTAGAGTATGTACGAGTATAAGACTCTATATCATTAATGATTTGAGTAGCCTTGTGATGCTCCGTCTACCAAGGGGTCCTTGTCTTTTAGTTTTATAGACCCCTGTTATGACCTAAAGTATAACTTTGAATGTGACAAGGTCAGATGAAAAACAGAACTGACCTTGGCATTATTGTAATGTGCCCCGAAATGAATAATTCACTCAAATCAATGAGCTTCAAGGCGAAGGTGAAGGCTTTGTTCAAGGAGCAGCGTAATCATGGAAAACTCGTCAAAATCTCCAGCTCAACTGCCAATTTGGTGCGACTCATTACTTCACAGTTGGTTCATGCTTCTCTTTTCTAAGTCTGCTGATTATGGAAAGTAATTTGCAATTGTTGATACATGTGGATTCATTCATGTTAATAATGCATGTCCTCATTCATAGTAATCAGCCGAAAGAAGATTGGTTTATTCTGTGTTCCGGCAGAACTGCAAACTCCTTGTGTTCCTTTATATCGTTTTTGATAACCAAAGCAATTAAAACGGCGAATTTGCATTTCATTTCACAACCGTTTTTAAATTGCAATGCATAACCAATTTTTGACGACTGTCACAAAATGTAACATAAACTGCAAGATTCCTGGATGATAAGGACTATTCAGATATCACTCTCAAAGGACTGAGGAATGCATGCTTTCAGGCAAATATTTCTCATCACAAAAAAAAAAAACCTAAACAAAAAGATCACAGAGAAAATATGGACACGACACAAAGATGAATGACCCAAAGGGAAAGAATTAAATAGAGAGTATGGCTGTTTTTCTTTGTGGTCACATGCCTACAAAGATCATATGATGCCTTGTAGTACTGGAAGATGTTTGGCATGATAACAAGCTACAGATCGCGATCCCTAATCCCTCTATTTTTTTATTTGAACCCTCTGTTTTCTTGACGCCTATCATGTCCAAAATTGGCAAACAAATAAGGCAGCTAACTGGGTTTTAAAGCAAGGTCGTTACGAATGAAATCATTCAATATCCAGCAGAGGGCGCTGAAGTGCAGCAGACGCTACTGACATAAACTCATTTCACAGTGTAGAGTAAACAAAATTCACCTGCATTCTTGTCAGTTTTGATTAATAAGTTAAGCTGCCTCTGTTAAAATTGGCAGTGAACATCAACGTTTTAAACAGTTTCTTTAGCTTGACATGCTTCATTTTCCAGTTTCAATGAAAAACGTCTGTGGTGGTAAATGCTAGAAATATATAGGCTAATCATATCTTGTGTTTATTGGTATTAGGCTAAATATAAGAGCTATATTTGCATGTGATAAAAAGATTATAATAATTAATATAATATATAATATATTATAATAATTAAAAATAAAAAACGTTCACAAAAACACTTGGTAGTGAGCCTTTGAACCCCTGCTAGCATGCACTGCATGTAAATGTGTATGTAAACATACTCCCCATGAGTCATAAAATATGCTTTAATCATGAAATATGAAACCATTTATCTTTGTTTCATCATCCCTGGGAAATCAATGGAAACTGAGATGGGGATTTAAGATGAGCTGTCGGTGATGAATTTCACAATAAACCTCAACAATAATCTTGCTCTATGGTAAATGTCAATGATAAAGGACGAAGTGGAAAGTTTTTAAATGCAAACATAATTATAAAAAAGTCTATTGACTTTTAAGATATTCTGTAAAATTTATGGAAATTAGATTTTGATCATTCTGTCTGTCATTGGGCTTAAGATATCATCTTTATGCTGCTTTTCACTTGAAGGTGCTTTTTTAATCAAGAGAGGAAGGTGTCTGTACAACCACTAATCAACGGGATTCAGAAAATATAAAGCGAGTCTGGGCCGAAATTATTTAATTGTATCGATTAAAAATGCATGGTTTGTTGTTTCAAAGGATGCAGCCAAGTTTAATCAATCTAACCATGCTAGTACTGATGGAAAGCTGAATAATAATACGATCTGACAGGATTTGTGGTTTCACATTAAAGCATATGAGACGAACGCAGCAGAACAAAATCTTTAAACCTGTTCACTGTGCACACAAACATACACAGCCTTTCATTTGTCATCGAGGTGATGCTTTTTATTCACACTGAAGTACAAATGTACTAGGTTCTAGGAGATTTGTCGCATTTAATTTTCAAAAGAACAACTCATTTAACAATTGTCCCCATTCTATTCATCAAACAATGTTTCAACAACAAAGCATTTTAAAAGCAAAATCACATGAAACAATAGCTGCACAATAGAAACAAAAGTAAGTCAATGAATTTTGTATTAAAATATATTTGTATATATATATATATATATATATATATATACACACACACACACACACACACACACACACACACACACACACACACACACACACACACACACACACACACACATATATATATATATATATATATATATATATATATATATTCATTGCAATGCAATAAACTATATTGAATACCATAATATATACATAATTTCATATAAACCACACTGAAAAAAATAGTTGAATTACCACTGTGTATGAAATATGGTATATAAATGTGCTAGTTTGAGATATCATCTACAATGCTCATATGAGTGATGTATCTCTCTCTCTGGGACTATGAGTAGTGAAGTTAAATTAACACTGACTTGGGCTTCTACGGAGACCATTGGTTAACAACCTCAGAGCGCAGAGCTGGTCTGCCTTGAAAGGTTTATACATTATCACTAAAAATCAATTTCCATATTTTCACTTCCGAAACCCGACTGGGAAATGTATTATAGGGTTGAGCGCCTCACTTAAGGGCACATTGATTATAGTACATGGACTGAAGGGTCTGAACCTGAAATTTTTCAGTTGCAATCCTAGATTTTTAACCATTATGCACAATATAACAAAATGTATCATCAACTCACAAATTCTGAGCCACTTCAAACACAATCACACACACACACACACAAACATCTGAAGCTTTAAAAACAAACCCAAGTATAACTGAAATGCAGCGCTAACTATTTTTTTTTCACCGACTGATTGTTCATAATGATTTATTTGTTTGTGTGAAGTGCTTGCAGCGGCTATGATCTGCCCACTTAGCGCATGCAGTAAAATTTATTTCCGATTTTCATCCAAAACAAGGCATCCACACATAGCTGAGATGAGCGTGAGAGTGAACGCCACAGAACAGTCACTGTGCTGCAAACACAACCGTTGATTTATTTGTTTTTGATGTACCACTGAAAAATGGGCAGGACATTAAAAAAAAAAAATATTCAAGTCACATGAACCTAAACTTGAAATGAGGACACAACTGCGGTGTTTTCACGCTATACAGAATTTAAGCCTGACATTTATGGTTTGTGTTGATGTTTAGGGAGTTTTTCTTTCTTTCTAACTTCCAATAATTCTATGCAAATAATGAAGCAGCATCTTAGCACTTTGACCCTGGGTTGTAACCTTCTTATCACTGGCTCCCTCCAATGTCTGGACACCCGGTAATCTCAGTTATGAGATCTGGTTCTTGACTGGTCTTATAGCAGTTCACATACTCCCTGACAAACATTTACATCCTTATATACCTAAAATTAGACATTTAGATGGCTCTTAAGATATTTGTTGCCAACAGTGTGATAGTATCGCTGAAATTATATAGGCTACATGCACTTCGTGACATTCCTCTTCAAGAGAGCTATTTATGGAGTGAAAGCTCAGATTTATGGATGCATTCGGACATACCACCCGCAAGAAACTGCTTTTTTAACCTCTTGGTGTTCTTTGCATAAATCTTCTTTCATAGTTCTTGACGCATGCAGCAAGCCTTTAAGCTACATGTCAGTAAATTAAAGGGTCATGTAATTGCACATTAATGTTAATAAAAAAATGTCCAAAGGCAATGAAAAATAATAGCATACAATGATTAGGGTTTGAGCAGTCAATGAACCACTGGGCAGGCGGCTATTTTAGCTTGTGATAATTGAGAATAATGAGAAAACACTACAGGTTAACAAACAAAACTACAACGATGTTATCAGACATAGTCAGTATGAAACTAATTTTAAAAGTTCATGAAAAAACGTGATTTTTAAAACATTATACAAATTAGTTACATCAATTTATCCTGTTATGCAGAGCATGTCTAAATCATCATATAGAAAATCATGATATCATGTATTATCCAGTCCAAAATTTTCCAGTTAGCCCCTACTGTAACTGCAACATTGACTTAATTTACCTGCTGCTAATGTAATGTAGTAAAGTAATTAGTCACGCTCATAAAGCATAGGTGACTGACTTAAAATTCCTGGCAACAAAACTGTCAAGAGAGTTGTAATTTTTAATTCTGTGGACTAATTTATGACAACAAAATAAATCTGTATTCTTAATAACATCACCCTCCAGGAAGTGAGTCCTATTAGCTCATTCTCAGTTGTGCATTTTTACAGTGATTATGGAAGTAGGGAATTTTTGTGTAGTTATGGTGACCCGGAGAGTGTTTAATGATAGTTTTACACCCTCATCCAGCTCTGAATTCTGTGTGACTGCTGTGGCAATATAAGGCAACACATGCTATCATGTAACACAGGTTCAACACAATAATACTGGCACACTTGTGCACACAGGCGCAGTGCAAATACAGAACTAATTGTTAACACACCCACCCACTAACACACACTACCCTGCAACACTGCTGAAGGAGAATCATAAATGTGAAATGAAATGAGAAACTTCGAAGTTTCATGTATCGTATTGAACACACAGAGGCAATTAAATCTGCCATGAGTGGAATGGGATGTGGAGGTTGCATTCATTTTATATTGGATTTTAAATCAGGTTTGCACACAGCACAGGTGTTGAATCACGTGATTATTGTGACCCTGGCTCAGCTGGTTCCTTTGTGCCGGGGGACGAGGCATGTAATGCATGGGCAAAGTCATGCTAGACTGTGTCATTAATTTCTCGCTGTGCTCAGGATTTTAGCTGACCGAAAAATTGCAGATACAAGATATGTCTGTGGAGTTTGGGGACAAGATGAAAAGTGATGATGAATGTCTTCCTTGGTGGTTTGTGCACACAGAATTAGCTGCTTGAAATCTGCATGCATGTCTCAGGAGCTTTTCTACAGCAAATATAAAGCTTGTGTTTTGCAAAATGTAACGCTTAATTTAAGCTGCTGTACACTGAGTTTTGTAAGCATTAATTATCACCAACATATGGTGAGTTTTACACTTACTGCACTTGAGGGAGGCACATAAGAGACTTGTGCTTTTGTTAATAAGAGACTGTGCTGTTATTATATATATATATTTTTTCTGCCAGCATTTGTCACGCATGGTTGATGTATCTTTTAGTTTTAACTTTTAAATTAGCTTTATTCCATTAGACTATTTACATATTACCATCAAACATGTATACAGCTCAGTCAAGTCTTTCCAACAGATGTAGCCTACTGTGGCTTCACAGTCTTCACAGGAAATGGAATTTATTTGTTAAATCTGCTAGTTTGGCACAGCCAAGTATTTTGACGGTTGACCATTCAATGTCTCTTCAGACGCAGTTCGACATCCTGTTTTGGCAAAGGATGAAGTGAACAAGACTCATTTCCATGAAGAAGTTAAGCTGCAGGCAACTCATCCAGGCATTCAGTTTTGTCTCTTGGCAATATGTTGTATGACTTTCTGAAACTTTATTAGCAGAGACATAATCTAAAATGTATGAAGACAAGTGTGATAAGTCTTTTTAATTGGTTCCTGGGAGAGTGTTATGGTCACAGTGAATACTATAGACGGCAGTGACAATCTTTTATGCTATTGTTTAGAGGCTCCCAATTGAGTTTAAAGGTTCACAGAGCGAAGAAACTATTATTTTTAGGCAAGTTTTAGCCTGAAAACAGATATTTCCACTCAACCATGACAATACTGTGCCACCTATAGGATTTGCGGTGGTACTGCAACATTTCCAACAAGTGTAAAAAGGAAGAAGAAAACGTGAAATAAATAATTTAGCAGCTATTTCATCCTTAAAATTAAAACTTGCGCTTTCCTTTTAGATCCCATGGAATCTATTTGTGTGAAAGACATGCAATTAACCCATTGTCCTCTACACTCCTATTTGACCTGTTGTTCCTGTCATTCAAATCTCTGTGTGCCTGTTTAACCAAATGTAATGTGACATTTCTATTTCCCTCTTTGCACTTCATGCGTCGGTCTCTCTGTATATTTACACAAGCTATCAGAGAATGGCGGGCCGGAGGTTCATTTTCTCTTCTCAAATAGCAAGCTGTTATTTTGCAGTGTTTTGAGGGAAAGGGCTGCACATGAGATGAAGAGGTTTCTCGTGTGTGGCATGGAACAAAGCGCTGTCATATCTGCAATATAAATTAAATATATATAAGTGTGTGACCTGCTGCACTGCTAAGATTTTATCTTCAACTAAAAGATATATATAGATTTTTTATATTAATTTATATATTTTACAGTTCACAATTAACTGTGTAAATGTATTGTGAAAACTTTCCTATCTGTTCTCAAATATAATTCATGCAAATGTAATATGTGCATATTCTTACTGCAATGTGATTGGTTAGTCGTCACACAAGAACCAATGAGCAGACAAAAAATAGTTTCTTTTCTCAGTTATTTTTTTGTACATTCAGCTGAAGTCAATGGAAACCGAAAATATTCAAATACCAACATTCTTCAAAATATCTTCTCTTTTATTCCACAGTAGAAAGAAAGTCATACAGGTTTAGAATGACATGAAAGTGAGTAAATTACAGAATTTTCATATTTGGGTGAAGAACTATCCCCAATTTAAGTTTTTCTATAGTTCTTTTTATTAGAAAATAAATAAATAAAAATAAATAAATAAATAAATTATATATATATATATATATATATATATATATATATATATATATATATATATATATATATATATATATATATATTAAGCCATATAGCCCATTGTTACCATTATCTTTCATTGTATGAAAAAATGCAGTCACAAAAACATTTTCATAATACATACTTTTTGCACTTTTTAATAAAAAAAAATTCAATGGCAAGTAACACATTCAACAAGAAATCTCTAAGTAGTATTTTCTTGTAAAACATACTCCAGTATTCTTATTTTTTTTACAGTGTAGTCTACTTTTTTCTTAAATTTTCTTTTAAATGAAAATGACTATTTTAAAGCATTCGCAGCAACAGGAGGCCCCTCTTGTGGTATGTAAGAACACTGCAGAAGAACACATTTGTTCACACAGTCCATGACCACCACACTTTGTTAAGTTT